>NC_086380.1:25304532-26504532 GCF_036588685.1 Mytilus trossulus
AGCGGTCTCGGGTAGGTTTTCGTTATATATTTTGAATATCCAACTGGCACTTTGGGCGCTCCGTAAACATAGAAGACAGGAAGTGTACCCAAATTCCTTTTAGTCACGTTTGTATCTACCTATTGACTAAATGTCTGTCAAATATTAGAAAGATTGAGAGATCAGGGGGCTCTCACCATTACCCTGTGCCCTTTGTCCTAGATTTTGACATTTTTCGACTGAAAAGTGACAATCTTAGCCCTCCGTAGATATAGAAGATGACGTTATTCTGGTAAATCCATCTAATACAACCTTTATATATACAGAGTCAATGATTTGGTTGAATTTTATGGACATTGAAAGACCCGGGGGGTCTCAACCTCATTTAAGCGGTCTCGGGTAGGTTTTCGTTATATATTTTGAATATCCAACTGGCACTTTGGGCGCTCCGTAAACATAGAAGACAGGAAGTGTACCCAAATTCCTTTTAGTCACGTTTGTATCTACCTATTGACTAAATGTCTGTCAAATATTAGAAAGATTGAGAGATCAGGGGGCTCTCACCATTAAATACCCTGTGCCCTTTGTCCTAAGATTTTGACATTTTTCGACTGAAAAGTGACAATCTTAGCCCTCCGTAGATATAGAAGATGACGTTATTCTGGTAAATCCATCTAATACAACCTTTATATATACAGAGTCAATGATTTGGTTGAATTTTATGGACATTGAAAGACCCGGGGGGTCTCAACCTCATTTAAGCGGTCTCGGGTAGGTTTTCGTTATATATTTTGAATATCCAACTGGCACTTTGGGCGCTCCGTAAACATAGAAGACAGGAAGTGTACCCAAATTCCTTTTAGTCACGTTTGTATCTACCTATTGACTAAATGTCTGTCAAATATTAGAAAGATTGAGAGATCAGGGGGCTCTCACCATTAAATACCCTGTGCCCTTTGTCCTAAGATTTTGACATTTTTCGACTGAAAAGTGACAATCTTAGCCCTCCGTAGATATAGAAGATGACGTTATTCTGGTAAATCCATCTAATACAACCTTTATATATACAGAGTCAATGATTTGGTTGAATTTTATGGACATTGAAAGACCCGGGGGGTCTCAACCTCATTTAAGCGGTCTCGGGTAGGTTTTCGTTATATATTTTGAATATCCAACTGGCACTTTGGGCGCTCCGTAAACATAGAAGACAGGAAGTGTACCCAAATTCCTTTTAGTCACGTTTGTATCTACCTATTGACTAAATGTCTGTCAAATATTAGAAAGATTGAGAGATCAGGGGGCTCTCACCATTAAATACCCTGTGCCCTTTGTCCTAAGATTTTGACATTTTTCGACTGAAAAGTGACAATCTTAGCCCTCCGTAGATATAGAAGATGACGTTATTCTGGTAAATCCATCTAATACAACCTTTATATATACAGAGTCAATGATTTGGTTGAATTTTATGGACATTGAAAGACCCGGGGGTCTCAACCTCATTTAAGCGGTCTCGGGTAGGTTTTCGTTATATATTTTGAATATCCAACTGGCACTTTGGGCGCTCCGTAAACATAGAAGACAGGAAGTGTACCCAAATTCCTTTTAGTCACGTTTGTATCTACCTATTGACTAAATGTCTGTCAAATATTAGAAAGATTGAGAGATCAGGGGGCTCTCACCATTAAATACCCTGTGCCCTTTGTCCTAAGATTTTGACATTTTTCGACTGAAAAGTGACAATCTTAGCCCTCCGTAGATATAGAAGATGACGTTATTCTGGTAAATCCATCTAATACAACCTTTATATATACAGAGTCAATGATTTGGTTGAATTTTATGGACATTGAAAGACCCGGGGGGTCTCAACCTCATTTAAGCGGTCTCGGGTAGGTTTTCGTTATATATTTTGAATATCCAACTGGCACTTTGGGCGCTCCGTAAACATAGAAGACAGGAAGTGTACCCAAATTCCTTTTAGTCACGTTTGTATCTACCTATTGACTAAATGTCTGTCAAATATTAGAAAGATTGAGAGATCAGGGGGCTCTCACCATTAAATACCCTGTGCCCTTTGTCCTAAGATTTTGACATTTTTCGACTGAAAAGTGACAATCTTAGCCCTCCGTAGATATAGAAGATGACGTTATTCTGGTAAATCCATCTAATACAACCTTTATATATACAGAGTCAATGATTTGGTTGAATTTTATGGACATTGAAAGACCCGGGGGGTCTCAACCTCATTTAAGCGGTCTCGGGTAGGTTTTCGTTATATATTTTGAATATCCAACTGGCACTTTGGGCGCTCCGTAAACATAGAAGACAGGAAGTGTACCCAAATTCCTTTTAGTCACGTTTGTATCTACCTATTGACTAAATGTCTGTCAAATATTAGAAAGATTGAGAGATCAGGGGGCTCTCACCATTACCCTGTGCCCTTTGTCCTAAGATTTTGACATTTTTCGACTGAAAAGTGACAATCTTAGCCCTCCGTAGATATAGAAGATGACGTTATTCTGGTAAATCCATCTAATACAACCTTTATATATACAGAGTCAATGATTTGGTTGAATTTTATGGACATTGAAAGACCCGGGGGGTCTCAACCTCATTTAAGCGGTCTCGGGTAGGTTTTCGTTATATATTTTGAATATCCAACTGGCACTTTGGGCGCTCCGTAAACATAGAAGACAGGAAGTGTACCCAAATTCCTTTTAGTCACGTTTGTATCTACCTATTGACTAAATGTCTGTCAAATATTAGAAAGATTGAGAGATCAGGGGGCTCTCACCATTAAATACCCTGTGCCCTTTGTCCTAAGATTTTGACATTTTTCGACTGAAAAGTGACAATCTTAGCCCTCCGTAGATATAGAAGATGACGTTATTCTGGTAAATCCATCTAATACAACCTTTATATATACAGAGTCAATGATTTGGTTGAATTTTATGGACATTGAAAGACCCGGGGGGTCTCAACCTCATTTAAGCGGTCTCGGGTAGGTTTTCGTTATATATTTTGAATATCCAACTGGCACTTTGGGCGCTCCGTAAACATAGAAGACAGGAAGTGTACCCAAATTCCTTTTAGTCACGTTTGTATCTACCTATTGACTAAATGTCTGTCAAATATTAGAAAGATTGAGAGATCAGGGGGCTCTCACCATTAAATACCCTGTGCCCTTTGTCCTAAGATTTTGACATTTTTCGACTGAAAAGTGACAATCTTAGCCCTCCGTAGATATAGAAGATGACGTTATTCTGGTAAATCCATCTAATACAACCTTTATATATACAGAGTCAATGATTTGGTTGAATTTTATGGACATTGAAAGACCCGGGGGGTCTCAACCTCATTTAAGCGGTCTCGGGTAGGTTTTCGTTATATATTTTGAATATCCAACTGGCACTTTGGGCGCTCCGTAAACATAGAAGACAGGAAGTGTACCCAAATTCCTTTTAGTCACGTTTGTATCTACCTATTGACTAAATGTCTGTCAAATATTAGAAAGATTGAGAGATCAGGGGGCTCTCACCATTAAATACCCTGTGCCCTTTGTCCTAAGATTTTGACATTTTTCGACTGAAAAGTGACAATCTTAGCCCTCCGTAGATATAGAAGATGACGTTATTCTGGTAAATCCATCTAATACAACCTTTATATATACAGAGTCAATGATTTGGTTGAATTTTATGGACATTGAAAGACCCGGGGGGTCTCAACCTCATTTAAGCGGTCTCGGGTAGGTTTTCGTTATATATTTTGAATATCCAACTGGCACTTTGGGCGCTCCGTAAACATAGAAGACAGGAAGTGTACCCAAATTCCTTTTAGTCACGTTTGTATCTACCTATTGACTAAATGTCTGTCAAATATTAGAAAGATTGAGAGATCAGGGGGCTCTCACCATTAAATACCCTGTGCCCTTTGTCCTAAGATTTTGACATTTTTCGACTGAAAAGTGACAATCTTAGCCCTCCGTAGATATAGAAGATGACGTTATTCTGGTAAATCCATCTAATACAACCTTTATATATACAGAGTCAATGATTTGGTTGAATTTTATGGACATTGAAAGACCCGGGGGGTCTCAACCTCATTTAAGCGGTCTCGGGTAGGTTTTCGTTATATATTTTGAATATCCAACTGGCACTTTGGGCGCTCCGTAAACATAGAAGACAGGAAGTGTACCCAAATTCCTTTTAGTCACGTTTGTATCTACCTATTGACTAAATGTCTGTCAAATATTAGAAAGATTGAGAGATCAGGGGGCTCTCACCATTACCCTGTGCCCTTTGTCCTAAGATTTTGACATTTTTCGACTGAAAAGTGACAATCTTAGCCCTCCGTAGATATAGAAGATGACGTTATTCTGGTAAATCCATCTAATACAACCTTTATATATACAGAGTCAATGATTTGGTTGAATTTTATGGACATTGAAAGACCCGGGGGGTCTCAACCTCATTTAAGCGGTCTCGGGTAGGTTTTCGTTATATATTTTGAATATCCAACTGGCACTTTGGGCGCTCCGTAAACATAGAAGACAGGAAGTGTACCCAAATTCCTTTTAGTCACGTTTGTATCTACCTATTGACTAAATGTCTGTCAAATATTAGAAAGATTGAGAGATCAGGGGGCTCTCACCATTACCCTGTGCCCTTTGTCCTAAGATTTTGACATTTTTCGACTGAAAAGTGACAATCTTAGCCCTCCGTAGATATAGAAGATGACGTTATTCTGGTAAATCCATCTAATACAACCTTTATATATACAGAGTCAATGATTTGGTTGAATTTTATGGACATTGAAAGACCCGGGGGGTCTCAACCTCATTTAAGCGGTCTCGGGTAGGTTTTCGTTATATATTTTGAATATCCAACTGGCACTTTGGGCGCTCCGTAAACATAGAAGACAGGAAGTGTACCCAAATTCCTTTTAGTCACGTTTGTATCTACCTATTGACTAAATGTCTGTCAAATATTAGAAAGATTGAGAGATCAGGGGGCTCTCACCATTAAATACCCTGTGCCCTTTGTCCTAAGATTTTGACATTTTTCGACTGAAAAGTGACAATCTTAGCCCTCCGTAGATATAGAAGATGACGTTATTCTGGTAAATCCATCTAATACAACCTTTATATATACAGAGTCAATGATTTGGTTGAATTTTATGGACATTGAAAGACCCGGGGGGTCTCAACCTCATTTAAGCGGTCTCGGGTAGGTTTTCGTTATATATTTTGAATATCCAACTGGCACTTTGGGCGCTCCGTAAACATAGAAGACAGGAAGTGTACCCAAATTCCTTTTAGTCACGTTTGTATCTACCTATTGACTAAATGTCTGTCAAATATTAGAAAGATTGAGAGATCAGGGGGCTCTCACCATTAAATACCCTGTGCCCTTTGTCCTAAGATTTTGACATTTTTCGACTGAAAAGTGACAATCTTAGCCCTCCGTAGATATAGAAGATGACGTTATTCTGGTAAATCCATCTAATACAACCTTTATATATACAGAGTCAATGATTTGGTTGAATTTTATGGACATTGAAAGACCCGGGGGGTCTCAACCTCATTTAAGCGGTCTCGGGTAGGTTTTCGTTATATATTTTGAATATCCAACTGGCACTTTGGGCGCTCCGTAAACATAGAAGACAGGAAGTGTACCCAAATTCCTTTTAGTCACGTTTGTATCTACCTATTGACTAAATGTCTGTCAAATATTAGAAAGATTGAGAGATCAGGGGGCTCTCACCATTAAATACCCTGTGCCCTTTGTCCTAAGATTTTGACATTTTTCGACTGAAAAGTGACAATCTTAGCCCTCCGTAGATATAGAAGATGACGTTATTCTGGTAAATCCATCTAATACAACCTTTATATATACAGAGTCAATGATTTGGTTGAATTTTATGGACATTGAAAGACCCGGGGGGTCTCAACCTCATTTAAGCGGTCTCGGGTAGGTTTTCGTTATATATTTTGAATATCCAACTGGCACTTTGGGCGCTCCGTAAACATAGAAGACAGGAAGTGTACCCAAATTCCTTTTAGTCACGTTTGTATCTACCTATTGACTAAATGTCTGTCAAATATTAGAAAGATTGAGAGATCAGGGGGCTCTCACCATTAAATACCCTGTGCCCTTTGTCCTAAGATTTTGACATTTTTCGACTGAAAAGTGACAATCTTAGCCCTCCGTAGATATAGAAGATGACGTTATTCTGGTAAATCCATCTAATACAACCTTTATATATACAGAGTCAATGATTTGGTTGAATTTTATGGACATTGAAAGACCCGGGGGGTCTCAACCTCATTTAAGCGGTCTCGGGTAGGTTTTCGTTATATATTTTGAATATCCAACTGGCACTTTGGGCGCTCCGTAAACATAGAAGACAGGAAGTGTACCCAAATTCCTTTTAGTCACGTTTGTATCTACCTATTGACTAAATGTCTGTCAAATATTAGAAAGATTGAGAGATCAGGGGGCTCTCACCATTAAATACCCTGTGCCCTTTGTCCTAAGATTTTGACATTTTTCGACTGAAAAGTGACAATCTTAGCCCTCCGTAGATATAGAAGATGACGTTATTCTGGTAAATCCATCTAATACAACCTTTATATATACAGAGTCAATGATTTGGTTGAATTTTATGGACATTGAAAGACCCGGGGGGTCTCAACCTCATTTAAGCGGTCTCGGGTAGGTTTTCGTTATATATTTTGAATATCCAACTGGCACTTTGGGCGCTCCGTAAACATAGAAGACAGGAAGTGTACCCAAATTCCTTTTAGTCACGTTTGTATCTACCTATTGACTAAATGTCTGTCAAATATTAGAAAGATTGAGAGATCAGGGGGCTCTCACCATTACCCTGTGCCCTTTGTCCTAAGATTTTGACATTTTTCGACTGAAAAGTGACAATCTTAGCCCTCCGTAGATATAGAAGATGACGTTATTCTGGTAAATCCATCTAATACAACCTTTATATATACAGAGTCAATGATTTGGTTGAATTTTATGGACATTGAAAGACCCGGGGGGTCTCAACCTCATTTAAGCGGTCTCGGGTAGGTTTTCGTTATATATTTTGAATATCCAACTGGCACTTTGGGCGCTCCGTAAACATAGAAGACAGGAAGTGTACCCAAATTCCTTTTAGTCACGTTTGTATCTACCTATTGACTAAATGTCTGTCAAATATTAGAAAGATTGAGAGATCAGGGGGCTCTCACCATTACCCTGTGCCCTTTGTCCTAAGATTTTGACATTTTTCGACTGAAAAGTGACAATCTTAGCCCTCCGTAGATATAGAAGATGACGTTATTCTGGTAAATCCATCTAATACAACCTTTATATATACAGAGTCAATGATTTGGTTGAATTTTATGGACATTGAAAGACCCGGGGGGTCTCAACCTCATTTAAGCGGTCTCGGGTAGGTTTTCGTTATATATTTTGAATATCCAACTGGCACTTTGGGCGCTCCGTAAACATAGAAGACAGGAAGTGTACCCAAATTCCTTTTAGTCACGTTTGTATCTACCTATTGACTAAATGTCTGTCAAATATTAGAAAGATTGAGAGATCAGGGGGCTCTCACCATTAAATACCCTGTGCCCTTTGTCCTAAGATTTTGACATTTTTCGACTGAAAAGTGACAATCTTAGCCCTCCGTAGATATAGAAGATGACGTTATTCTGGTAAATCCATCTAATACAACCTTTATATATACAGAGTCAATGATTTGGTTGAATTTTATGGACATTGAAAGACCCGGGGGGTCTCAACCTCATTTAAGCGGTCTCGGGTAGGTTTTCGTTATATATTTTGAATATCCAACTGGCACTTTGGGCGCTCCGTAAACATAGAAGACAGGAAGTGTACCCAAATTCCTTTTAGTCACGTTTGTATCTACCTATTGACTAAATGTCTGTCAAATATTAGAAAGATTGAGAGATCAGGGGGCTCTCACCATTAAATACCCTGTGCCCTTTGTCCTAAGATTTTGACATTTTTCGACTGAAAAGTGACAATCTTAGCCCTCCGTAGATATAGAAGATGACGTTATTCTGGTAAATCCATCTAATACAACCTTTATATATACAGAGTCAATGATTTGGTTGAATTTTATGGACATTGAAAGACCCGGGGGGTCTCAACCTCATTTAAGCGGTCTCGGGTAGGTTTTCGTTATATATTTTGAATATCCAACTGGCACTTTGGGCGCTCCGTAAACATAGAAGACAGGAAGTGTACCCAAATTCCTTTTAGTCACGTTTGTATCTACCTATTGACTAAATGTCTGTCAAATATTAGAAAGATTGAGAGATCAGGGGGCTCTCACCATTAAATACCCTGTGCCCTTTGTCCTAAGATTTTGACATTTTTCGACTGAAAAGTGACAATCTTAGCCCTCCGTAGATATAGAAGATGACGTTATTCTGGTAAATCCATCTAATACAACCTTTATATATACAGAGTCAATGATTTGGTTGAATTTTATGGACATTGAAAGACCCGGGGGGTCTCAACCTCATTTAAGCGGTCTCGGGTAGGTTTTCGTTATATATTTTGAATATCCAACTGGCACTTTGGGCGCTCCGTAAACATAGAAGACAGGAAGTGTACCCAAATTCCTTTTAGTCACGTTTGTATCTACCTATTGACTAAATGTCTGTCAAATATTAGAAAGATTGAGAGATCAGGGGGCTCTCACCATTAAATACCCTGTGCCCTTTGTCCTAAGATTTTGACATTTTTCGACTGAAAAGTGACAATCTTAGCCCTCCGTAGATATAGAAGATGACGTTATTCTGGTAAATCCATCTAATACAACCTTTATATATACAGAGTCAATGATTTGGTTGAATTTTATGGACATTGAAAGACCCGGGGGGTCTCAACCTCATTTAAGCGGTCTCGGGTAGGTTTTCGTTATATATTTTGAATATCCAACTGGCACTTTGGGCGCTCCGTAAACATAGAAGACAGGAAGTGTACCCAAATTCCTTTTAGTCACGTTTGTATCTACCTATTGACTAAATGTCTGTCAAATATTAGAAAGATTGAGAGATCAGGGGGCTCTCACCATTAAATACCCTGTGCCCTTTGTCCTAAGATTTTGACATTTTTCGACTGAAAAGTGACAATCTTAGCCCTCCGTAGATATAGAAGATGACGTTATTCTGGTAAATCCATCTAATACAACCTTTATATATACAGAGTCAATGATTTGGTTGAATTTTATGGACATTGAAAGACCCGGGGGGTCTCAACCTCATTTAAGCGGTCTCGGGTAGGTTTTCGTTATATATTTTGAATATCCAACTGGCACTTTGGGCGCTCCGTAAACATAGAAGACAGGAAGTGTACCCAAATTCCTTTTAGTCACGTTTGTATCTACCTATTGACTAAATGTCTGTCAAATATTAGAAAGATTGAGAGATCAGGGGGCTCTCACCATTAAATACCCTGTGCCCTTTGTCCTAAGATTTTGACATTTTTCGACTGAAAAGTGACAATCTTAGCCCTCCGTAGATATAGAAGATGACGTTATTCTGGTAAATCCATCTAATACAACCTTTATATATACAGAGTCAATGATTTGGTTGAATTTTATGGACATTGAAAGACCCGGGGGGTCTCAACCTCATTTAAGCGGTCTCGGGTAGGTTTTCGTTATATATTTTGAATATCCAACTGGCACTTTGGGCGCTCCGTAAACATAGAAGACAGGAAGTGTACCCAAATTCCTTTTAGTCACGTTTGTATCTACCTATTGACTAAATGTCTGTCAAATATTAGAAAGATTGAGAGATCAGGGGGCTCTCACCATTAAATACCCTGTGCCCTTTGTCCTAAGATTTTGACATTTTTCGACTGAAAAGTGACAATCTTAGCCCTCCGTAGATATAGAAGATGACGTTATTCTGGTAAATCCATCTAATACAACCTTTATATATACAGAGTCAATGATTTGGTTGAATTTTATGGACATTGAAAGACCCGGGGGGTCTCAACCTCATTTAAGCGGTCTCGGGTAGGTTTTCGTTATATATTTTGAATATCCAACTGGCACTTTGGGCGCTCCGTAAACATAGAAGACAGGAAGTGTACCCAAATTCCTTTTAGTCACGTTTGTATCTACCTATTGACTAAATGTCTGTCAAATATTAGAAAGATTGAGAGATCAGGGGGCTCTCACCATTAAATACCCTGTGCCCTTTGTCCTAAGATTTTGACATTTTTCGACTGAAAAGTGACAATCTTAGCCCTCCGTAGATATAGAAGATGACGTTATTCTGGTAAATCCATCTAATACAACCTTTATATATACAGAGTCAATGATTTGGTTGAATTTTATGGACATTGAAAGACCCGGGGGGTCTCAACCTCATTTAAGCGGTCTCGGGTAGGTTTTCGTTATATATTTTGAATATCCAACTGGCACTTTGGGCGCTCCGTAAACATAGAAGACAGGAAGTGTACCCAAATTCCTTTTAGTCACGTTTGTATCTACCTATTGACTAAATGTCTGTCAAATATTAGAAAGATTGAGAGATCAGGGGGCTCTCACCATTAAATACCCTGTGCCCTTTGTCCTAAGATTTTGACATTTTTCGACTGAAAAGTGACAATCTTAGCCCTCCGTAGATATAGAAGATGACGTTATTCTGGTAAATCCATCTAATACAACCTTTATATATACAGAGTCAATGATTTGGTTGAATTTTATGGACATTGAAAGACCCGGGGGGTCTCAACCTCATTTAAGCGGTCTCGGGTAGGTTTTCGTTATATATTTTGAATATCCAACTGGCACTTTGGGCGCTCCGTAAACATAGAAGACAGGAAGTGTACCCAAATTCCTTTTAGTCACGTTTGTATCTACCTATTGACTAAATGTCTGTCAAATATTAGAAAGATTGAGAGATCAGGGGGCTCTCACCATTAAATACCCTGTGCCCTTTGTCCTAAGATTTTGACATTTTTCGACTGAAAAGTGACAATCTTAGCCCTCCGTAGATATAGAAGATGACGTTATTCTGGTAAATCCATCTAATACAACCTTTATATATACAGAGTCAATGATTTGGTTGAATTTTATGGACATTGAAAGACCCGGGGGGTCTCAACCTCATTTAAGCGGTCTCGGGTAGGTTTTCGTTATATATTTTGAATATCCAACTGGCACTTTGGGCGCTCCGTAAACATAGAAGACAGGAAGTGTACCCAAATTCCTTTTAGTCACGTTTGTATCTACCTATTGACTAAATGTCTGTCAAATATTAGAAAGATTGAGAGATCAGGGGGCTCTCACCATTACCCTGTGCCCTTTGTCCTAAGATTTTGACATTTTTCGACTGAAAAGTGACAATCTTAGCCCTCCGTAGATATAGAAGATGACGTTATTCTGGTAAATCCATCTAATACAACCTTTATATATACAGAGTCAATGATTTGGTTGAATTTTATGGACATTGAAAGACCCGGGGGGTCTCAACCTCATTTAAGCGGTCTCGGGTAGGTTTTCGTTATATATTTTGAATATCCAACTGGCACTTTGGGCGCTCCGTAAACATAGAAGACAGGAAGTGTACCCAAATTCCTTTTAGTCACGTTTGTATCTACCTATTGACTAAATGTCTGTCAAATATTAGAAAGATTGAGAGATCAGGGGGCTCTCACCATTACCCTGTGCCCTTTGTCCTAAGATTTTGACATTTTTCGACTGAAAAGTGACAATCTTAGCCCTCCGTAGATATAGAAGATGACGTTATTCTGGTAAATCCATCTAATACAACCTTTATATATACAGAGTCAATGATTTGGTTGAATTTTATGGACATTGAAAGACCCGGGGGGTCTCAACCTCATTTAAGCGGTCTCGGGTAGGTTTTCGTTATATATTTTGAATATCCAACTGGCACTTTGGGCGCTCCGTAAACATAGAAGACAGGAAGTGTACCCAAATTCCTTTTAGTCACGTTTGTATCTACCTATTGACTAAATGTCTGTCAAATATTAGAAAGATTGAGAGATCAGGGGGCTCTCACCATTACCCTGTGCCCTTTGTCCTAAGATTTTGACATTTTTCGACTGAAAAGTGACAATCTTAGCCCTCCGTAGATATAGAAGATGACGTTATTCTGGTAAATCCATCTAATACAACCTTTATATATACAGAGTCAATGATTTGGTTGAATTTTATGGACATTGAAAGACCCGGGGGGTCTCAACCTCATTTAAGCGGTCTCGGGTAGGTTTTCGTTATATATTTTGAATATCCAACTGGCACTTTGGGCGCTCCGTAAACATAGAAGACAGGAAGTGTACCCAAATTCCTTTTAGTCACGTTTGTATCTACCTATTGACTAAATGTCTGTCAAATATTAGAAAGATTGAGAGATCAGGGGGCTCTCACCATTAAATACCCTGTGCCCTTTGTCCTAAGATTTTGACATTTTTCGACTGAAAAGTGACAATCTTAGCCCTCCGTAGATATAGAAGATGACGTTATTCTGGTAAATCCATCTAATACAACCTTTATATATACAGAGTCAATGATTTGGTTGAATTTTATGGACATTGAAAGACCCGGGGGGTCTCAACCTCATTTAAGCGGTCTCGGGTAGGTTTTCGTTATATATTTTGAATATCCAACTGGCACTTTGGGCGCTCCGTAAACATAGAAGACAGGAAGTGTACCCAAATTCCTTTTAGTCACGTTTGTATCTACCTATTGACTAAATGTCTGTCAAATATTAGAAAGATTGAGAGATCAGGGGGCTCTCACCATTAAATACCCTGTGCCCTTTGTCCTAAGATTTTGACATTTTTCGACTGAAAAGTGACAATCTTAGCCCTCCGTAGATATAGAAGATGACGTTATTCTGGTAAATCCATCTAATACAACCTTTATATATACAGAGTCAATGATTTGGTTGAATTTTATGGACATTGAAAGACCCGGGGGGTCTCAACCTCATTTAAGCGGTCTCGGGTAGGTTTTCGTTATATATTTTGAATATCCAACTGGCACTTTGGGCGCTCCGTAAACATAGAAGACAGGAAGTGTACCCAAATTCCTTTTAGTCACGTTTGTATCTACCTATTGACTAAATGTCTGTCAAATATTAGAAAGATTGAGAGATCAGGGGGCTCTCACCATTAAATACCCTGTGCCCTTTGTCCTAAGATTTTGACATTTTTCGACTGAAAAGTGACAATCTTAGCCCTCCGTAGATATAGAAGATGACGTTATTCTGGTAAATCCATCTAATACAACCTTTATATATACAGAGTCAATGATTTGGTTGAATTTTATGGACATTGAAAGACCCGGGGGGTCTCAACCTCATTTAAGCGGTCTCGGGTAGGTTTTCGTTATATATTTTGAATATCCAACTGGCACTTTGGGCGCTCCGTAAACATAGAAGACAGGAAGTGTACCCAAATTCCTTTTAGTCACGTTTGTATCTACCTATTGACTAAATGTCTGTCAAATATTAGAAAGATTGAGAGATCAGGGGGCTCTCACCATTAAATACCCTGTGCCCTTTGTCCTAAGATTTTGACATTTTTCGACTGATTTTGTATTGTTTTTTTGGCTTTCCATATATATTTCTATTTATAGTTATAAATATTTCTAGAGTTATGGTTTTTTCTTTTTGTCTTAAGAAATATTATACACAAAAGTACATCTTTGAAGTCGTTTATTGACAAAACTCTATATTACATAAAGACAAATATGCAACATGGAAAAGGGTTTATATTCGAGGACAACGAGAAATTACGACGAAAAATTACGACAGCTTGAAAAGGTCATTTAACGATTTCCCACGTATCTTATCAGTCTTTTTAAATATGAAAATCATGCTTTTTATGTTATCAAGTATTTAATTATCTTGTAATTTTTTCACTAAATTTTGAATATCAAACTGGCTGCTAGCAGCCGATTGGATATTGAATATCGAATAACGAATAACGAACCGGCTGCTAACTTCACATACATTAATTGATTTGAAGGAAAGTTTTTACATATTTTCATTGTGATATGTCTATATTATGTACAAACATGGCATTAAAGTTCACATAAGTGTTATAAAAGCAACATAATATAGCATATCGATTATTGAAAGCGATCCATTTTAACTATAGATGCGATGAATTATCACTGTTAGTGCAGTCATTTCTGATGTGGAATTTTCGAAGATGCGATGAATCTTTATTGTAGATTTATGTGATAAAGCACTTGAAACAAATGAAAAAACTTAGTTGATGACTTTAGAATTTATGATAAATGTATTTTCAAATTGAAATACAAACTCCTCATTCATTCTTTATCAAATATATAGCTTTTCACACTTGTAACAAAAAAGCTTCTCAAAATGTCATATTGTATTCTTCAAATTACGTTTTCCATGATTTAAACAAACATTTAAAAGATATTTCTGTATATTTTTTAAGTCAAAGACTAATATGGCGGAGTTTAAGTGCAGTCTGTGTAAAATAGAGACGAGTACATTTGAGGACGTTATCTTCCACGCAATACATACACTTGCGAACAGAGAAATATGCATCTTGAAACGCAATGGTGACAGAAAAGCTTATAAAAGATTAACTTTCCCAGATGTACCCTCAACTGCTTCAATTTCCATATTCTGAAAAAGACAGTTTTTGGTAGAATAAATGTTGACTCGATTGTTGCTTGCATGATTTTTACTGTATAAGGTGAAACGGTATGTGACATAAATTATCAACAATCATTAAAACATGAAATGTAAGGTGTGTGGACGAACTTTTTTGTTTGCATTGGTACGTGACGTAGAGCACCCTTGATACCAAAAAAAATGATCGGTAATGCACAGCTCGATACCAGAGGAGGATTTAGGAGGGGACAGGGGGTTGCCCCCTTTTTGGGAAAACATTTGGTTACTTTAATATGGAATCACTTAGGCAGTTATTGGGCCCCACTTATGAAAATTTCTAGATCTTCGAGTGGATACTACCACAGAGGTCAAACAATGCACATTTGGGTAATTGTACACGACATGCATGCTACAATTCATGTTTGATGATCTTAGACCCTTTGGACCTCTATGTGGGCTATTTCGGTAACTTGGCAAAAAATCCCCAAACTGGATACACGGTTAGATTCAGAATTTCAAAGAACCCCAAATATCCATAAGGACTTTTGTCTATAAATTTGGAGACCACAAACTTGAAAAAGGGACCAAAGTATGAAAATGCATGCATGGGATACATTTGTTATTGAAGGCATGACTGTAACAATATGATGACGATAAATAAATATCTTATTATGGGGTCTCATTGGGTGGGGGAGGGTGGTCTAATACCTGATCCCGCTTACTGCTTTGTTAGATTCCCGTATCCCGCTTATACTATGCAGTTCTCATTTTTTGAAATTTTCCGTGTCCCGCTATACTTTATTTCTCGTTTTCACGACACAATCATTTGACTTTCACGTGTCACGCTTTCAAAAAAATTGAAAATTCAGCGTCACGCGTATACCCCAACGCGACACACTATTCTACTCTTTTCTGACTCATATTAAGCCCATTTTAAATATGTTAAAAAAAGTGTGTTTTTATCCCTTTTTGTCCCGTCTCGTTTCGGTTTGAGCCATGGATAGATAAGATGTCATATGTGACAATGAGACAACTCTTCATCCGAGTCACAATTTATAATAGTATACCGTTATACGTCAAAATACGGTCTTCAACATGGAGTCTTGGCTGACACCGAACAGCAAGTTATAAAGCGCCCCAGTGTAAACCCTTTTAAACGGGAAAACCAACGATTCAATTTATATAAAGATGTACGTAATTGGTGGTGAAGTGTCATGGAAATGGATAAAAAACAAGGATATGGAAATGGATAAAAAAAAACAAGGATAAAGATCCCTAACCGATGTATAAGAAATTAATCGGAATACATTTGAAATAAATGTTATTTCTATTGAATTTATTTAGAGTGTTTTAAACCCAAACTTTCCTCCGTAAGTTAAATTTTATCAAATCCGTCTTTTACTTTATCTATTGTTTGAGCAAGTCGGCTAAATTAAGGCTTTACAGCTAATTTCCTAATGCATGTAAAGCAAAACTTTGGTTTACTTGCTTGCTTTGTTTGTATAATTGTTTATACAAACTTTGTAAATAAGATTGACATCTTTAAACAATATGTATTGGCATAGTTTAACCTGTATTTAATATAATTATTATATTTGAATTAAATTAGGTGTTATCATAATGATTGTACAATAAAAAAAAAGCAAGCACGCTAACTAAAGTCTTGCTTTACATGCTTAAAAAAATACGCTGTAATAGATAAAAAAATAAATAAATCATACAGTGAAAATGCTCCGCATATACAATACTAATGACTCGCTCTACAGTGAAAATGAAATAATAGTATCATTATGCGACAGTAAACATGACTCGCATAAAGAAAGCATCATAGTGGAATTCAGTTCATTGACAATATGAAGAAACTGAATGACAAAACCTATTCTACGTTACACAACTTTAATAATTGTGTTGAAATAAAAAAAAATTCTGCAACAACATCTTACCTGTTAGTTATAAAACGCCTGCACGATCTGTTCGTGAAATGTCCTAAATATTCACATATTTTAGTATATATTTCACAGCTAATTAGCTTCAGGCGCAAAAAAAAAAACAACCGTTCGCATCTCTTACTTTGTTTTATTAGTATTATGTGTTTCTTAACATATACATTTTAACTTATTTTCTTCATTTTCTTCAAAAATAAAAAAATAAAGTCGTCTGTTTCTTTATCATTCTACATCAGAAATTTCTGGCATATACAGTGAAAATGATATTTTAGGATCCGCACTTTACATACACTGTGCATTAAGTGTTCAACAGACATATTGCGAAATAACTTAATCACATTAAAGTTCCAGGATCTACGTTTTCGTATGTATACAGTTTACAGTATGAAATGTTATAAAACATCCTCAATGTTTTCTGCCACTCTTGGATATAACCAGAAATAACTGTTATTTTTTTTTCTAAAATACCTTTCAGACCTGAAATAGGACTATTATTCATATCCTTTGTTATAAGGATTCATCACTATTTATTGCATTTTGATTTATACAAACATATTTTAATGATTTGGAAAGTGTATGTTTGTTTTATAATAAATATTTTCAACAAAAAGAAGAGTCTCATTTTTATAATAAGTCACTGGTGTAACCAAAAGACAATTGGTTGGGTAAAAGTTATATTTCTCAAGATTTCAGCATTTACAATAGTTTTTCCTCTAGCAATGTTACTTGTAAGCATGTAATGCAGACGTCCAAAAAGATATATGTAGAAAATTAGTGAAAAAAATCTTAAAAGTAAGTAAGGGCTATATCGTAAATGAAATTAGTGTCTGTGGTGTACCCGTATAAAAATCATTTTCAGAAAGATTTCCTTAACTTTGATTTATGAAAAGATATTAATTGTAGAAACATGCACCAGGAACAACATATAAAGTAGGGGAATGGAGCACTCATTTTGTCAATGGTGAGACAACTTTAATAAAGTAACACCATTGACTAGTTTAATAACACCATTGAATATGTTGTGACAATCAGCAATTTTTTGTGTTTTTTTTTTTTCATGTTTAACAACCGAGATCTGAGATAAACCGGGATTATCTGAAAGTTCTGAGAAAATTGATTATCTGAAAATACTGAGAAAATCGATTATCTGAAGAAAAGAAGCCAATAGAAAGTCACAACACATTGGAAGAAAATTTCATGGTCATAAGGGATAAGATATAGAGACCATGGAACATCTATACAGACAGAACAATGAAAGATAAGGCTCTTACGGGAAACGTTTTAGAACATAAAATTGAGAATGGAAATGGAGAATGTGTCAAAGAGACAACAACCCGACCAAATAAAAAAACAACGGCAGAAGGTCACCAACAGGTCTTCAATGTAGCGAGAAATTCCCGCACCCGGAGGCGTTCTTCAGCTGGCCCCTAAACAAATATATACTAGTTCAGTGATAATGAACGCCATACTAATTTCCAAATTTACACAAGAAACTTAAATTTAAATAATACAAGACTAACAAAGGCCAGAGGCTCCTGACCTGGGACAGGCGCAAAAATGCGGCGAGGTTAAACATGTTTGTGAGATATCAACCCTCCCCCTATACCTCTAACCAATGTAGAAAAGTAAAAGCATAACAAAACGCACATTAAAATTCAGTTCAAGAGAAGTCTGAGTCTGATGTCAGAAGATGTAACCAAAGAAAATAAACAAAATGACAATAATACATAAATAACAACAGACTACAAGCAGTTAACTGACATGCCAGCTCCAGATTTCAATTAAACTGACTGAAAGATTATGATTTCATCATATGTACATCAGGCACAATCCTTCCCGTTAGGGGTTTAGTATCATACCATCATAACATATATAAGAAGAACATAACCCGTGTCATGCCAACAACTGTTTTTAGAATAAATGTGTTTAGTTCCGACGCAAAGACCTTATCAGTGACTCAATATTAACGCCAAAATATGCAATCTTTAATGACTTGACAACATTATCGTAATTATATCCCTTCTTGATAAGTCTATTCAAAGGTTTTGTAAGTTTATGAGGTGAATACTGACACCTTTGTGCTTTATAAAGAATATTTCCATAAAAAAATTGGATGTGAAATACCTGAACGTATTAGAAGTCTGCATGTTGAACTATATTTACAAATGATGTCTTTATACCGATGATATAATTTAGTAAATGTTTTGACTAGTTTGTGATATCGAAAACCCTGGTGTAATAATTTTCCAGTAATATATAAATTTCTCTCGTTAAAATCTAAAACATTGTTACATACACGAGCAAATCGTACAAGTTGAGATATATAAACACCGTAAGATGGTGACAAGGGAACGTCACCATCTAAAAACGGATAATTAACGATAGGAAATGAAAAATCATCCCTTTTATCATAAATTTTAGTATTCAGCTTTCTGTTAGTGATATAGATATCAAGATCGAGGAAAGGGCAGTGGTCATTGTTAGTATTAGCTTTATTTAAAGTAAGTTCACCAGGATAAATTTCATTAATATACATACTGAAGTCGTCATTATTGAGAGCCAAAATATCATCCAAATATCTAAAAGTATTATTAAATTTGTTTATCAGATGTTGTTTTGATGGGTCTTTGCTTATTTTTGTCATAAATTGTAACTCATAACAATACAAGAGGAGGTCCGCAATAAGTGGTGCACAGTTAGTCCCCATTGGAATTCCGATAATCTGACGATATACGGAATCCCCAAAGCGAACAAAAATGTTATCTAGTAAAAATTCAAGGGCATATATAGTATCAAAGCATGTCCAATTAACATAGTTTTTTTGTTTATTGCTACTAAAAAATTACCTAAAAGAGTTTGAACATATATATTCACATTCTGATTTTTTGAATGCCCATTTAATTAGGTGTGTGAATTTTTTCTTAATGAGAATGTGAGGCAGTGTGGTATACAGGGTAGAAAAATCAAAACTTTCAACAGATTCAAAATCACCAATATAAGCATGCAATTTATCAAGTACTTCCGGCGAGTTCTTGACACTCCAAAAGTAATTTATTCCACTATTTTCGAAGGCCCTATTTGAACAATTTATTATAAGGTTTTTAATTGTACCAAGTGTGCTGGTAAGAATAATGGACAATTTAGTAGTTGAACAATGGCATGAAGACGAAATAAATCTATATTTGTAAGGGGTTTTGTGTAGCTTCAGAAGCCAATACATAGTTGGGACTTTCATTGTATTTGGCTCTGCTTGTAAAGCGGTGGCTAAAAGTTTATGTTTTTTACAGATTTCGTTTTCTGAAAATGGAGTCAGTTGGAATGATGGTGAATTGGTGATTTCCTTTTTTAGAACCTCAATGTACAATTTACGTCAAACGATAATAATATTATTAGCAGCTTTATCGGCAGGGACAAAAACAAATTCCTTGGCTAGTTCTTTTAGTTTATGTTTGATACGAGAAATAGGTTTATTGTGGTTATTGTTAATAGTAAAATGTTCTTTAAAATGTTGAATACGTATATCAACTATCTTCATTACTGAATTAAAAAAAGAGTCCAAAGATTTTTTGTCTATTTTCTCTAAATTTTATAAAAACTAACAATTGATTTATTTAGGGTACATGTATTACAAGTTTATCGATATTAATGAAGATTAGAGGGAAGTTATCTTGAGAGTTTCTTTTAAGAGAATTTGAATGTAATATCCGTATTTTTCCTTATGAAGATAAAGAAATGTGTTACATAAATCTGACATCCGCACAATTAACTAAGACAATTAACTTTAATGTTGAAATAAGTTTAGCACAGTTGAAATACACATGTACACCATTTAGAAGTTCTAAAGAGTTTCCTTTTAGAAAGTTATAATCATAATTAAAAAAGATACCACCCTCCATTTTCTTTCCGTAATTTTCTCTATTAAAACAGTGAAATATGGTATCAAACATTTTATTGCTTAGATATACATTTCAGTACTTACATTTTGTGTTTAGTAAATTGAAATTTTTAAGTGTTTTTTGTCAATTAGATAATCTGATCATGATGATGACAAATGCTCAATACCTGAAATATTTATCACCTTATTACTTTATTATATTGTTTATTGGTTTGTTATTTAGCGACACGTGCGACTGCCCAGTGCAATGTTGACCATTTAACAAACGCTGTTAATACGGGTGTTTAATCGCCACATTTTGCATTGAATTAGATCTATATTTTTTGCAACTTGTATCTTTATTTTTGTTCTAAGAAAACATTTCCGATAATCGTACTCAGTGCAATCAGGAGGTCCTGGACGGTTTTAAGACTATCTGGAAAATTATTACTTAAAATATTTGTTTGACTGTTAAATGAAAAACATGTGAATCCATGGAGTGTCAGTGAGTTTTTATTTATTATACAAATGAGAGCCCAACTTTGGTAGTCCAGATTGAACACATTGGGCAATCGTATATATGCAATAAGGAACAGATGTATCAACACAATTATAATAACATTTTATGAACTTTCCTGCTTTAATAAATCATTTTTAATACACTTTTAATGTAATACTATTTATGAATCAATGTTTAAAAGTCACCAGTGATAGATATAAAGAGTGGTGATAGATATACAAAGTGATGATATATATTCAGAGTGGTAATAGATATTCAGAGTGGTGATATATATTAAGAGGGTCGATAGATATACATTGTGGTGATAGATGTACAAAGTGATGATATATATACAGAGTGGTGATAGATGTACAGAGTGGTGATAGATATAGAGTGGTGATAGATATTCAGAGGGGTGATAGACATTCAGAGGAGTGATAGATTTTCAGAGGGGTGATAGATATACACAATGGTGATAGACATACAGAGTGGTGATACCTATACAATGTGGTGATATATGTTTAGAGTGGTGATAGATATACAAAGTGTTGTTAAATATTCAGAGGGGTGACAGATATTCAGAGGGTCTTAGTGGTGATAGGTGTACAGAGAGGTGATAGATATACAGAGTGATGGTAGATGTACAGAGTGGTGATATATATACAGAATGGTGATAGATGTACAGAGTGGTGATATATATTCTGATTGGTGATATATATATACAGAGTAGTGATAGATATACAGAGTGTTGTTAGATAATCAGAGGGGTGATAGATATTCAGAGGGTCGATATATATACAGAGTGGTGATAGGTGTACAGAGTGATGATATATATACAGGGTGGTTGGTTATAGACAAAGTTGTGAAATATATTCAGATCAGAGGTATATACACATAGTATTGGTAGATATACATAGTGGTGATATATATACAGAGTGGTGATAGACATACAGAGTGGTGATAGATATACAGAGGGGTGATAGATGTACAAAGTTGATATAGATATTCACAGTGGTGATAGACATACAGAGTGATGATAGACATTCAGAGTGGTGATAGATATTCAGAGTGGTGATATATATTAAGAGGGTCGATAGATATACATTGTGGTGATAGATGTACAAAGTGGTGATAGATATACAGAGTGGTGATAGATGTATAGAGTGGTGATTGATATAGAGTGGTGATAGATATTCAGAGGGGTGATAGATATTCAGAGGGGTGATATATATTCAGAGGAGTGATAGATTTTCAAAGGGGTGATAGATATACACAATGGTGATAGACATACAGAGTGGTGATACCTATATAAGGTGGTGATAGATGTACAGAGTGGTGATATATATTCAGATTTGTGATATTTACAGAGTGGTGATAGATATACAAAGTGTTGTTAAATATAGAGGGGTGACAGATATTTAGAGGGTCATAGTGGTGATAGGTGTACAGAGTGGTGATGGATATACAGAGTTGTGATAGATTGATAAAAGACAAAGTTGTGATAGATATTCAGTTCAGAGGTAGATATACAGAGTGTTGGTAGATATACAGAGTGGTGATAGAAATATTGAAAGGTGATAGACATACAGAGTGGTGATAGTATATATATCACCAATCTGTACATCCATCACCACTCTGTATATCTATCATTACTCTGCATATCTATCAGCAATCTGTGCATCTATAACCACTCTGTATATATTTCACTAATCTGTATATCTATTACTAATCTGTATATCTATCAATAATCTGTACAACTATCACCACTCTGTATATCTATCACTAATCTGTAAATATATCACTGCTCTGTATATCTACGTCTACTCTGATATCTTTCACCACTTTGTATATCTATTTTCAACTGGTTTATCTTTCACCCAACTGTATATCCATCAGTCCTCTGTATATATAACACAACTCTGTATATCTATCACCAATCTGTTTATCTTTTACCGCTCTGTATATCTGTCACCCCTCTGAATATTTATCAACCCTCTGAATATCTATCACCAATCTGTATATATATCACCACTCTGTACATCTATCACCAATCTGAATATCTATAACCACTCTGTACATATATAACCACTCTGTATATCTATCACCATTCTGTGTGTCAATCACCACTGTGTATATCTATCACGCCTCTGATTATCTATCACCCCTCTGAATAACTATCACCCCTCTGAATATCTATCACCACACTGTATATATATCACCACTCTGTATATCTATCACCACTCTGTATATATATATATCACCAATATGTACACCTATCACCACTCTGTATATTTACATACCCTCTGAATATCTATCACCACTCTGAATACCTTACACCACTCTGTATACTTATCATCACTCTGTATATCTATCACCCATGTGAATATCTATCACCACTCTGAATATCTATCACCACTCTGTATATCCATCAGCATTCCCCACATCCGTCTCCACTTTGTATATATATCATCACTGTGTTTATCTTTAACCACTCTGTATATCTATCACATCTCTGTATATATATCACCACTCTGTATATATATCACCACTCTGTATATCTACTTCCACTCTGTACATCTATCACAACTTTGTACATGTATCACCAATCTGAATATCTATCACCACTCTGTACATCTATCACCATTCTGTATATCTATCACCACTCTGTATGTCTTTCACCACTGTGTATATCTATCACCCCTTTGAATATCTATCACCCTCTGAATACCAACACTCTGTTTATCTACCTCTGATCTGAATATCTATCACCACTCTGTATGTCTTTCACCACTGTGTATATCTATCAACCTCTGAATACCAACACTCTGTTTATCTACCTCTGATCTGAATATCTATCACAACTCTGTACACCTATCACCACTCTGTATATCTATCGACCCTCCGAATATCTAACACCACTGTGAATGTATAACACCACTCTTTATACCTATCACCAATCTGAATATCTATCACCCCTCTGAATATCTATCACCCCTCTGAATATCTATCACCACTCTGTACATTTATCATCACTCTGTATATCTATCACCTCTCTGTACACCTATCACCACTCTGTATATCTATCGACCCTCTGAATATCTATCACCCCTCTGAATATCTAACACCAATCTGAATATCTATCACCACTCTGTACATATATCACCACTCTGAATATCTATCACCAATCTGTACATCTATCACCTCTCTGTACACCTATCACCCCTCTGAATATATATCACCCCTCTGAATATCTATTACCACTCTGTATATATATCACCACTCTGTGTATATATCACCACTCTGTATATCTATCACCACTATGTACACCTATCACCACTCTTCATATCTATCTAGCGTTTTGCTATCCGCCGTTTTTCTCTAACTTCGAAAATATAGTTTAACATGTGATTATCCCTAAACGAATCAAATTTGATAAAATATATGAATTAATAATATATATTTATATATTTATCATCAATCTATATAGTTATCCCCATCTGTATATATATATGGCACCAGCCTGAGTATCAATCATCACACTGTATATTTATCACCACTCTGTCTAACAACCACCACTCTGTATATCTACCACCACTCTGTGTATCTACCACCACTTTGTATATCGTTAATCCCTCTGTACACACATCACTACTCTGTATATCTACCATCAGTCTTTTTTCGACATCCGTTCCGCAAATCGATGTCCAAAGTTGACGTCACAATGCAATAATATTTCAAATCGGCGGCCAATTAAATCACCCTCTAATTGAAGTCCAATTTTTGGCTCCTCTAATCGACGTCCAATTTTTAGCTTCTCTAATCATTGTCCGTTTTTTTAAATGGACCTATGGAAAGATCCAAACGCCGAGACATTTTTTGCCATTATGCCGTATTGTGCATTAAATATACTTTAAAAAATGAACAAAACTGTGGAAATTGGGACAAAAAAGTTTATAACAGAACTGAAACTTGGATTGTCGGAGAAGAATAAAGATGAAAAAGAATTAAAGACAGTTCTCGGTCAATATTTTTACAACCTAAACATAGTATAATGTAACAATTAAATAGAATATATTATTTTTTCTCTTTTAATGTATATCCGATGTTTACATGTTGCAATATCCATTTTTATGTATTTTCAAAAGCTTATTAAAACAATGAAACGTGTACAGATTGCTAATTGGACAACTATACACCAGAGTTCAAATAAGGTGGATGTAAGCAATTATATAGCCCTTTACCTTTTACAGCTTGCTGTTCGTGTGAGCCAAGGATCCGTATTAAAGACCGTATTTTGACCTATGGTGGGTTTCTTTTATAAACTGTGACTTGGATGGAGAATTGTCTCATTGGCACTCAAACCACATTTTCTTATATCTATAGGGAACTGTACGTCCTTCAACAAGGAATCATTGAGCAAAGGTCACGACATGAAACATATAAAATAATTATTATACAGCTAAAAACTAACTTCAAAACAAAAAAATTCTGAACAACAAATATTCAAGACATAAATTAACGACAACCACTTTACTACAGGCACATACAATATTTGGCTGGGTTTAACATGTTTGTGAGCGCTTAATCTTCCTGTAATCTGAGACAGTGGTGTAATAGCACAACATAAAAACATAATGCCAATTTATTTTGTTTATTTTTCACTCCAAGTGTAAAACAAAGGAATTGTTGACAAACTTCTTACAGAGTCCAAATTATAATACTCTAACAGTTGGCATTTATACTTCTTTATTTTGTCTATTGTTGAAGACTGAGTGCTGCCCTATATATATATTTCGTTTAGTTTTCTTTGTCGTTCGGTTCTTATTTAGGTATACTTGCATGCTATTTATCAATATGCATTTACATGTATAAGTGTAAGTGTAGCAATTTATTATTCTATTAATCATTGATATTGGACATCAGTAAGAGAAGACTACTATAAATACTATAAAGGTAATCAGACGTCGTTTTGGCAATACATGACGGCACATTGTCATTGGGCGTGGATTTGAGTATCAAACAATTGGACGTCGAATTAAGAATTTAATCACAACTCTTTATATCTACAATCACTCTGTATATCTATCACCACGCCATACCCCGTGACACCCCTAATTATTTTTCTATAGAGGCTATGAAAAAAAATCCCCCCTTTTTTTTATTTTTTTTAACATAGTGCCACTCGATACCTTGCGCAAAAGATGCACCTGTTTCTCCTCTACAAGACCTATATAGTTATACCCCTCATTGTTTTTTTTTTCCTAGAAGCCATCAAATAGGCCAATCCCACTTTTACCCGTTTTTTTCAAATTTTTAGCCTTATAGTTTCAGATTTTTTAACATAGCGCCACTCGATTCCTTGCGCAAAAGGTGTTGTTCATTAGTCTAATATGAAGTTGGGCTCCTATTGGAAGTAATCCGTTTATAGGATGATGATTGTTACATCTGCTACATAAGTTGGTGATGAGAGTATAAGCCTAGAGGTAGTTTTTTTCTAGAATCTTTCGATTAATTCCATGCAGTGAATTTGTTTTTGGTAGTGTTAGCTCTTATCCATAGATAAGTACTAGAGATACGTAACACGAATGATTGAATAACACATGAAATAACCCAATGACACATGCAATTTTAATCTTAGTTTAAACAGTATATTTTTTTACAAGATTAAGTCTTACATTGTACAGTGTTATATGAAGTTTTAATTTTAATTAGCATATATTGGTGAGTTTTAAACACTGATTTATAAATAGTATTACATTAAAAGTGTATTAAAAATGATTTATTAAAGCAGGAAAGTTCATAAAATGTTATTATAATTTTGTGGATACATCTGTTCCTTATTGCATACATACGATTGCCCAATGTGTTCAATCTGGACTACCAAAGTTGGGCTCTCATTTGTATAATAAATTAAAACTCACTGACACTCCATGAATTTACATGTATTTTATTTAACAGTCAAACAAATATTTTAAGTAATAATTTTCCAGAAAGTCTTAAATCCGTCAAGGACCTCCTGATTGCACTGAGTACGAAATGTTTTCTTAGAACACTAAAGATACAAGACTTAGTTGCAAAAAATGTATATCTAATTCAATGCAAAATGTGGCGATCAAACACCCGTATTAACAGCGTTTGTTTAATGGATAACCTTGCACTGGGCGGTCGCACGTGTCGTTAAATAACAAACCAATAAACGTTAAATGGACGTTAAGCAACCAACAATCAATCAATCAACAATATAATAAAGTTGTAAGCTAATAAATATTTCAGGTATTGGGCATTTGCTATCATCATGATTAAATCATCTAATTGACAAAAAACTATTAAAATTTTAAATTTCAATTTACTATACACAAAATGTAAGTACTAAAATGTATATTTAAGCTATAAAATGTATGATACCATATTCCACTGTTTTAATAGAGAAAATTACGGAAAGAAAATGGAGCGTGGTATCTTTTTTAATTAAGATTATAACTTTCTAAAAGGAAACTCTTTAGAACTTCTAAATGGTGTATTTCAACTGTGCTAAACTTATTTCAACATTAAAGTTATTTGTCCTAGTTAAATGTGCGGATGGCATACTAAATTATAATCCTGGTACCTTTGATAACTACTATCACGACAGTACAATTGCAATTGTATTCTGTAAATATGTAGCTGATGTGTCTTCTCGAAACATTGTGTTGGCGTTTTGTTCGACACAATAAAAAAAAAATCATACGATCTTTTTTGACCGGGGCTTAAGAGTATTTTATAAATGTTCCGCAAATACTGCACAAATAAATTAAAATGTACAAATATAACCATCGTAAACTTTCAAAAATTATCTACTAAACCGCATAATACATTTGGTTAGAAACAAAAAACTTTTTAAACTTGAATGGTCTCAAAGAATGAGAATGAGTGAATTAACTTATGTCAAACACTCCATCTGTTTTATTTTACGATACTGCATTCTTTAAACTTTGTTGTTCTAAATACTGCTTGCCTACTTCCTTATAGTGAGGTTAAGTATATGGGATAACAGATACACTTCTATAAACAAGATTTACGTAGAATAAGTACTATATTTTTTAACTAAGTAGTGTTTGTCTTGAGAAACACCAAGGAAGTACAGGAACAGTTTAATTTAAAACAATACGTCTTTATTAGACAACTACACAATCTTAGTGAAATAAGTTTTATTGAGTAATACAAGGATCTTTTGTTCAATCTTGTTCAAGCTATATTTGTTTTTTCCCCCCATTATTTTCGTCAGTCTGTTCGGCTGTCTGTTGTCTGTTCGTCCGTATGTATCTCCCGCTTTAGATTATAATTTTGGTCAGGGAAGTTTTTGATAAAGTTGTGGTCCAATCAACTTTCAAATTAGAATACATGTTCCCTATGATGTGATCTTTCTACTTTTAATGCAAAATTGACCCCAATTTTACGGTCCACTGAACGTAGCAAATGTTAGTGCGATCGGCGCATCCATGTACTATGGACATTCTTGTTTTTTTTTATATTTCTTTTCTTAATCCTGGTTCTTCAATACATTAATTTCATAAATAATATTCTTTTAAATGTTCAATAAAGTACCATATATTAAATACTTTTTGGTCAATTACTAAATTCATGTATAAAAAACAAGGTAAGAAATAAAATTCAGAAATATCAAGAGATGTTGGGTGTTCCCGCTAGATTATTGTTCAACAATTATGTTGTTCAAAAACAGTGTTGATAATAATAATAATCTTTATTCGAAAGCAATACAGCTTATAGAATATAAATATTACAAGTATTCAATTACATCAATGAAATATATTTACATTTAAACAATTAGACAAATAATCATATAAGTAAGTATACCCATATAACAGTACAGCAGAATATGATAAAACAGAACACATATTAAGCATTTATAATGATTAAATTAATTACGTGCCTTCTCGGCCAGAAATAAAAACGTCCCTAAGTTGTTAAGTTCCTTTACATTACAAACAGATAGCAGTTGTATGAGTTTAAAATTAGAAGGTTTTCTCCAATAATAAGGTTTTATAAATTTCATTCGAAGTTCATTGTACTTTTCACATACTAAAATAAAATGATACTCATCTTCAATTACTTGTTTATCACACATATTACAAAATCTCAGATGTCTCTCAATATTATAAAATCGACCAGTCTCTATATTCAAACAGTGAGCAGATATGCGATATTTACAAATAAATGGTTTATAAATATAATTTACAGCATGATCTAAATAAAATTGTAACATGTTGGGGTCAAATACATATCTATACAACACACATTTTGGTGAGTGTTCATTTCACTATGAAAGCTACCCTTTACTCTATCTTTGAATTCACTTAAAAACAAATCCACATTTATTACACCCTGATATAACCATACATCCTGGAACCCATACATGTATAATATGTCTCTAATTCGACAGGCCCAGTTATATTTGTCGTTTGTTTTTTTAATACATCTCTCGAGCATTTCTTCATAACAACATTTAAGAATACAGTTATCAGTACATAATAGCTTAAACCAATATTCTAACATTCGACAATATCTTTCTATAAACATAGGGTAACGTCCCAACTCACAATAAACCATATAATTAACAGTAGATGCTTTGACCTTTAATATACGTTTTAAAAATTTCATATGAACCTGTTCGATATCATCACATTTGTGATTTCCCCAAACTTCACAACTATAATTCAAAATACTTGCTACATACGTGTCAAACAATGACAGCATGGTTTCAAAATTAAAACAGTCATCCTGCAATTTACTATACAGACTAAATAATGCTTTACGACCTTGGTTTGCTAATGATTTTTGAGTATAAGTAAAATAACCATTATATCTAAATAAAATACCCAGATATACAAATTCATCACACATATCTATTGAATTTCCATTTAAATACCATCTCTCATTCTCTTTAACTTTTCCTCTGTTTCTGAATACAACAATTTTTGTTTTTAAACAATTAATAAATAAATTGTAATTATTAGAATATACATTTAAACAATTAATCATCTTTTGTAAATCTTCAATATTTTCACTGAACAATACTGTGTCATCTGCATACATAAGTAAATACAAGTTCAACATTTTTAACTCATAAGGTTGACATCCTTGACTTATAAGCTCTATTTCCATGTCATTTACGTACAATGAATATAAAAATGGGGATAATGATTCCCCCTGCATTAAACCAACATTACTATTAAAGAAATTTGAGAAGCTACCATCAAATTTTACACAACATTTAAGTTTTGAATACATAGATTTGAATACATTTAATAGTTTACCAGTTACACCTAATCTAATAAGTCGTAACCATAACTTCATATGTGTGACACTGTCAAACGCCGTTTTATAGTCTACAAAACAACAATAAAATCTTTTACCAGATCTCAAAGATTTTGAAATTAAAGAATTGAGAGCGAAGATGGCGTCAGTAGTACCATAACCGGGTCGGAAGCCAAACTGCGCATCTGTTAGTACATCATGGTTTCTACTCCATTTAGTAAGTCGGGCGTTGATGAGAGTTGTAAACAGCTTTCCAATATGGGACACAAGAGATATTCCACGAAAGTTTCCAGGCTGATTAACGTCACCTTTTTTTAATACAGGGATAATAATACTTTTTACCCACAATTCAGGAAAGTCACCATTTGTAAGAATACAGTTAAATATTTTACACAACACCGGTTTAATGAAATGTTTACTCATAATAATGTACTCGTTCATCATATTATCGTATCCTGTAGATTTGTCTCGTTTTAACTTTTTAATACCATCATCAAGTTCTGTTTCCGTAAATGGAGAATCAAGCTCATCGAACACAGTACCTGTATTTTCGCCTGACAAATCTTGCGGGTGTATATCTGGGTTTGATGTTAATTTCTTAAAATGTTCTTCAAACTGCTCTAAAGTAATATTCGAATGTATAACTTTTTTACGTTTCTTAAATTTCCTATAGAACTGTTTCGGATTAGTCCTTTTTAACGAAGCCATCATGTTACCTCTTTGATTCTTATATTGTCTTTTCAGTTTATTTTCAAGCCACTTATATTTCTGTTTTGCTAAATTAAGACTGAGTCTATTTTCATTGGACCGGTACTTATTAAAAGATCCTAGTGCCTGTTGGTAAGCATTATATAAGTTTTTACATTCATCTGTAAACCAGGGTTTATCCGTTGTAGTTTTAAATTGTTTATAATCATCAGTACATATATCACAGTATTTTTTATGTCTAATTTCTGACTTTGTAAACTGTTCAAAAATATCAGACAAAAGTTTATTTAATTCATCCACGCATATATTGGTGTCGCTATTTTCATCTTTATTGGTCAACAGATCCTCAAACTGCTGGGCGTTAGACAACAAACTCTCTCTGACGTCATCTTCGCACTTCTTTCTCCATTTAAAAGTATTATAAACATGGTTACTACATGAGCATTGATCTTTGATCAAATTTACAGTATTGTCCCTAAGGTAAAATTGAACTGACAATGGAGCGTGACATGAAAAACTGGTAAACATTCCTACGTTAAAACTCTTTACAATCTTAAACATATTCTCAGATAATAATAGATAGTCAATAACACTACAACCATTTTTATTATTAAAAGTTATTTTACCACTATCTTCGCCAAAACGTCCGTTACATATGCGTAACCCGGAGGATTTACATAATTGTAAAATTCTTTGTCCGAAACTGTTGGGCGCTTTTGTTTCCTCGGAATGTCTCTGTACAAAATCTTGCCTATCATTTTCATAATCAATAAATGAGATATTGTCTTGTAATAATGGATCTAAGAAATCGTTCAATAAATAGTCTGGTTTCAAACCAACACGACCATTTAGATCTCCTAAAACAGCTACTGTACCAATATTATAAAGAGATTCTATTTGTACTTGCAAAATGTCAAATACATCACAGAAACTGTTATATTTACGATAAAACACATTTTTATCTGGAGGCATATATATAGAGCATATGTATAAATCTAAATTACCAGGTGTTATACTTTTATCAATTTTAAACCAAATCATACAATCCACACGACATTTTACAATTTCAATAAATGGACTAATCCATTTTTTATAAAACACTACTATTCCACCCCCGTTACATTTCTCTCTGTATAAACACTTTTTGTCGTAACCTTTTAGATCAAATTCTCCAGGGAATTTGACCCAGCACTCATTGAAACACAGAATATCGTATTTCTTTATAATTTTTAAAACATTTCCATCTTTTAGCTTTCGTATTATTCCTTTCGAAATATTCCAAGAACACACATTTAAACACTCATGATTTCCCGTTTTAATATTACATTTGTTTTGTTTAACATCACACTCCGCTGGTCCCTACTCCTTCCACAATTGACCGTTAACAAATAGCTTATCGCCGAAAATGTATGCCTTCTGATGATTTTTCCGCTGTTGTTTCATTATTGGAATAAGCTTTTTCCGTTTTTCAAGTACAACCTTTGGATAATGGGGGCTTATACCAAAATGTGTTTCCTTAAGGCGATTCAATACACTGCGGACATACTCCCTGTCGGACATATCGCAGAATTTAAAGTACACCATTACATTGTAAGCAGGGTATATTTAATATGGAATCAATCAACACAATATACAAAAGAATAAAAACGCACTACAAAACAAGTCTAGATGCCACTCAACAGACACGGGATTGATCAATTATTTGAAGCTGTTTTCAATTTAACAACGAAATATACCTATGTTAAAGGGACATAAGCTGTCAAATTCACGCTTAACAATTCTAATCAAATTCTCATAATTCATTTATAACAATGTAAAACATTTATCCAAAATATTAAAGTCTAAATAAAACAATAAACAAGGCACCGGCATGAAAACACTTAGCTTGGTTTCGTGTGTATTTGAGTCTAGACGCCAACTTATTTTTTATCGAGATAACCTCTATAATCAGCAGATGACCATATAAGCGACGTGACCATAACTATAGATATACATATAGATTCAGCACACGTACTGTTGAATTATTCAAGGTCTATCTCATTTCATATTATATTATATTACAGATAAAAAAAAAAATGTTTATCATCGCTTTTATCTGTATTAGAATGTATATTTGTGGATCGAATCAGCATGATCAGTTAATCAAATGATTTACCTTTGTTTCATTATCAATGTTGACATCTTCTTTTTTTAAATAGCCAAATTATATAATAATAAATACACACACAATTCACGTGTCATTCATCTCAAGCTAATGGTTTAAAAAAGTACACATACATACGGATTCAATGTGGTCGAATTATTCACTTGCAATTAAATAATCATTATCACTGTTGTTTTGCTTATTGTGACAAAATTGAACCGTATTGGCTATTAAAAATGAATTCTTATTGCAGGGCAAAAACTATAGTAAATTGCCTACCCTCTGGGTCATAAAACAAATAATTTTACTTTTAAATGCTATGATTATATGATTTTCAAGTTCTTGATATAGAAAACAATAACTATTCTTGGAAGGTATGCAAAAATAAGATATAAGCTGTCATCTCTATAAGATTTTATATCCCAGACTGGTATCTGCATACATACAACTATTCCAACATGTGCAAATATGGCTTTGTTTAAACACTTCTAGTATATATATTAGCTGAATTGTGTCAGATATATGGTTATAAATTAAACTGTTGTGACAAGAATTCTAAATTGACCATTTGAGGCAGAAAATTTTAATTGACAAATAGGCATACAGTAAGATGTGGACTGGAGACAGAACCAGGATTGGATACTTTATATACTCTTGAATTTTGTAATGATTTACTGGTAAACATTACATTAATAGTATTCTGATATGCTTTCAATATGTTATCAAAACAGTTTTAAACAGGTTCTAGGCATTTTATATAAAAAAAAATTATGTAAATAGGGTAAGGTGGCATTACAGTTTTAATACTTTTAGAAATTGAAACAGGGGAGGGGTATACAATTTACATTAAAAAAATCTTAGAGTATACTCAGTAATTTCTTTAAGGCTATAATCTGATAAATCAGTATTTATGTGAGAAACACTGATATCGGAGAGTTTTCTATTTGAATAATTGTTTGTAAAGGTTGCACGTTGTAAATACAGCTATTCATAGAAAATTGATTGCGTTTACATACTGGTTCCCAGTTATGCTCTCTGTGTTCCATCTCACAGACATAACTTGGGAATGTTACCAGTGCATATTGTTAATATTGAAATAAGTGGTAACCACTCATTCGAGGTAAGGGTAGTTTAGAAAATAAGTGTAAGTTTAAACTCCGAAAAGTTCAGGGCATATAAACGTTGAAAATATGCCGCACTGCCCTACATTTTGACCTTTGAAAAAAATTGTAGTGCATATGAACTTTCAATTCCAGAATAAGATTTTTTTACAGTTACATAGTAAAAGTGGTACAGTTTTAGCTGTAAATAGAGTTCCTATGGGAAATTGTATTGTCAATATTTACAGAAATGCAACCTATGTTCATAAATGAAAATGAAACTTCTCCTATACCTTTGATGGGTTACTCCTATGGGTTAGAATAACATGTACGAATATATATATTACCACTTTTTACATTAGAAAATGCCTGTACCAAGTCAGGAATATGACAGTTGGTTCACATTCGTTTGATGTGTTTGAGCATTTGATTTTGGCAATCGAGGAAAGACTTTCTTTTGAGTTTGTGTTACTTTTCTTTTTTTCTATCATTTTCACAGTGTTAAAAACTATAACCATGTGATAAAATAATTAACATACGTTTTTAAACCACCACTATCCCCTCCCCATCCATTTGATCATATATATACGAACCTGATTGATTAAATAACGCCAACGAATCCGTAAATGACTTCTGAGTTTTCGACAACGAATCCGCAAATGACTTCTTAGTTTCCGACAATTCACTGCTTGTTTCATTAGGTTCGAGTTGATTCTGTTTAATGCTATCGTTTAATTCTTCAATTTTGCATGACCAAAGTCTCATTGTGTTTTCAATTTCATTGTTTTGCTTTTTCAAGACCGAGGTTTCTATTTCATCATTAATTACTCTTTTTAGAAGAGTATGGCTATTTCCTTTCATGACTTCAAATTCCGCTTTGAAGTTTAAGATTTCTGTTCGCTTACATCCATCATTCTTCGAACTAAGAACAAATACAAATTCATTATCGCAGAATGAAAGAAAAGATAATAAAACAACTAACCACGTTTTCATTTCACCAAATTCAACTTGTAGATAATTGTTATAGAATGTACATCAACGAGAGATTACTTCAACATGTGTAAAGAGCCAACGTTATATGTTGCATCAAGGCAGTCGAGCTGTTTTAAGGACTTTCTAATTCTATCTTTCACATGATTGGCCATTATGTTGCACTGAACTCACACATATCACCTCTTAAGTTTATAATATCAATAAGTGGAAAGTACTTTTGATGTTCATTGCAAAGTAATTTCATTCATGAAAGGCGGTTTAAAAAAACTTATTGATATCGTAATATTAAGAGCCTACGAGGTGATATGTTTCAAATGTTGAAACTACAATTCCACTCCCTTTTCACCGAATTTGACCTACCAAATTTGACTTATCACCGTTAATCAAGATCTGCTTTTCAATTTAGAGTACCCGAGCTAACTCCTAGCTTTGGTGGGGTTCGTGTTGCTCAGTATTCAGTTTTCAATGTTGTCTTTGTACATTTATGACTTTTTGGTTTGTAGTTTTGGAACATTTGGAACATATCCGTCGTCACTTGTGAATAGATATTGAATGACGATCAACCAAATAGTGATGGCGTCGGCACGAATAACTAATAGTAGGGTGCCCAGTATCGAAAAAGGTGTCCAGTTAACAAGTTAACTGATAACACACGGCTCTAAATATATATCAAACTATTGAAAATCATTATATTTTCCAATCATTAATGTCGTCGTAAACTCACGTGGTTACGTATTTTTTTCAAAATTTGGTGGTTTATTCTGGTACCCAAAGATACCTCACAATACAGCCCATATTCTACACGAAAAATAAATTGGTCTCTGTGTTCTTTGTTCAACTTATTATTGTTTGACTGTCCCTTTGGTATCTTTCGTCCCTCTTTTTATACTTATTATTAAGCTTAAAAATTGAATTGATCATGTAACGAAAGCTGAAAAGATTTATGTTATTTCAGTAGAAGTATTTCATGATTTTAGTGAGATTTTTTTTTATTCTTGAAGGATACCCGAATGATTTCTCTGATTTGTCAACCTTTCTAATGGTGACATCGATGAATCAATAAAAATTGCACGAGATCGTGTTGTAAGGTTGAATGATCTCAAGTCAAAACTCAAAATAGATAATATTGACATAATGAAATTGAGCGTAAAATTGGCTACAATTTAAAATTCCTCCCATGTCAAACTTCCTCCTTGTGAATATACATTTAACTGAACAATATGTAATATGAGGTTCATAAATTTGATGTCTACGTATACAGCAAAACTACCCTACCTTCTAATAAAATAAACGGTACCAATTTTCTTGCACCAGATGATACGCATTTCGACAATGCATTTCTCTTCAGTGATACTCGTGGTCAAAATATTTGAAATCAAAAGCTTATTTAAAAGATGAAGAGCTATAATCCAAAAGGTCCAAAAAGTATAGTCTAATTTTTGGATGAGAAAAGAAAAATGACTTGTATCTGTCTATTTCGAGGGTCAGATATCATATGAATTTCTGCAAGATTGGGTTTGTATTTGTAAGGAGAAATCTGTGTTTTCAAAGGGTTGCATTTCCTTCGAACAAAATGTATCATGTACAGACATTGTGACGCATTTTTCATTAAGAATTATTGTATCAAAAGTTTAGTAAACAGTTGATTTATACAAATGACCATATCAATAATGATAATCTTTATTTGTCATATATTAAGTAACATTATACTTGAGACATAAACAAAGGTAACAACAACAATAAAATAACTGAGTTGAACACACACATATCTATATATATGCTGACTACTGGGCTGGTGATACCCTCGTGGAATTAAAACTTCACAAGCAGTGGCATCGTCCCAGTGGTTGTAAACGAACTCATCAGAGATTATCTACTAAAACGCATAGTATATTTGGTTAGAAACAATAACCTTTTTAAACTTGTATGTTTGTCAATCTAATTGTATCTTAAGTATGGTATCAAATAATGAGAATAAGTGAATAAACTTATATCAAACACTCTTTCTGTTTTATTTTATGAGACCGCATACTTCAAACTTTGTTGTTTGAACTACTACTTGCCTACTTCCTTATAGTGATATTAAGTACATTGGATAAACAGATACTCAACTATAAAGACCTACGTAAAATAAGTAACTAAGTGGTGTTTTTCTTAAGAAACACTAATGAAATATAGAAAAAGTATAATTGAAAACAGTATTTCTTTATTAGACAACTACATAATCTTAGTACATGTTAAGTAATACAATGGTCTTTTGTTCAATCTTTTACAACCTATAATAGTTGTTTTATTCATCCTTAACAAATATACAAGTACGCACACATACAGAGCATTAAAGTTTAAGTGCAATTCTAAATTGCTTTATTATATCCTTAGCCTTTTAAATTCACAAGGCTTGTTTATCCTATCGTGGAAAACTTGTTCGGAGTAATCTACAGTTGTCTTCCACAATTCAATTAAAACCAAGACGTTTTCTGACATTTGGGGTTTTCAACTGTTCTTATTTGAAGGTTGCCAACCTTATCAAAGGAATTCTTTTGTTTTCCTTTTAATGACCTCCCAACACGGTTCTGATTATTGGTTATTTCAACCTTCACGATATGCTTGAAATTGTAGTTTTGATATAACGTTTAATGTTTTACCATTACGTTGAATCCATCTTAGATTTTGATATGCGCGTCACTAATGAGTCTTATGTAGACGAAACGCTCGTCTGGCGTACTGAATCGCAATACGTGTACCTGTGATAACTATTTACACAAGTAAAGGGTATCACCGTCCTAGAAGTCAAAACTTTTGTGTTGATATGAATATCAATAATGTGGTAGTTTTATAAATTTTCTGTTTACAAGACTTTGAATTTTTCGAAAAACTAAGGATTTTCTTATCCCAGGCATAGATTACCTTATCCATATTTGGCACAACTTTTTTGAATTTCGGAATCTCATTGCTCTTCAACTTTGTACTTGTTTGTCTTTATTAATATTTGATATGAGCGTCACTGATGAGTCGTATGTAGACGAAACGCACGTCTGGCGTACTGAATTATAATCCTGGTACCTTTAATAACTAATTACACGTCTTCAAGCACTCTTTAACATAGATATGCCTGTTATCATTTGACCAATTCATAACAAACTTGACTGTAATGATCCGTTTGGTATGTTATAAGAATGAAGAGAATTTTTTTATTACATACAAAATTAAGGTAACCGTTGTTATATACACAATTACAGATAAGTAAGACAAAGATAAGTATGAATATATGTTTTTTACAAAGACTGTATATAATGTTTCATTAAAACAAAATTAAAATACGACAATGATGTTTTAAACAAACTTTTAAATAACGGATCCTTCTATAATAACATTTTTTTGATATATATCTAAATAGGCATCCCTTGTCACATGATATATATTACGTAAAGATTTAAAAACATTTTTGTTAGGAAAAGCTTGTACTAGTCAGAAATTTGACAGTTGATGTGTTATTTTTATGGGTCAGGACAAAGACTTAGTTATAAACTTTTTTTGTGGGGGGTGGGGAGTGGGGGTAGGGCCTTAATAGTTTGCTATTCAGTGTGAGCCAAGGCTCCATGTTGAAGACCATAATTTGACCTATAATGGTTTACTTTTATAATTTTGACTGGGATGGAGAGTTGTCTCTTTGGCACTCACACCACTACTTCTTATATCTTTAGAATAGGTAAATATAGCATCAATCATACAAGCAGGCTCATACATGTGATAATTATATATAGCTAGCCCGTGTTGAAAGTTAATCAAATTAAAATCACAAAAATGCTGAACTCAAAGGAAAATTAAAAACGGAGAGTCCCTTATCCAATGTCAAAATCAATAGCTCATAACAAATCAAACGAATGAAAAACAACTGTCATATTTCTGACTTGGTACAGACATTTTCTCATACAGAAAATGATGGATTGGACTTGGTTTTGTAGCTAGCTTAGCTTCTCACTTATTTGACAGTCACATACGTTCATTAAAGTTTGTCACTGAAGCAGGTTTGGATGAAAAACTTAACTTACGGTGTATCATTATTTATTTTCACCTATTTTTAAGTATTCCAATATGGATTTCATTTAGGAATTAATTGCCATGTAGTTTTTTTTTATGTAAGCACAGACAAGTTTTATTGACACGGACAAATGAGTGTTAAGTGGCTCCTTTTGATATCATGGAAATAAGCATTACATTGAAAAGTGTTAAATTGTATCAACGTAATAACATGAGTAAAATTAATTTGTGACTTATTGAGAATATATAATGTTGTCCTTCACTTGATTACAGTTATACACCAGTTTTTAGACTTCTTTTCTGATTTTCATGTTGTTTTAAAACACAAGGCCCTTTGTTACAAAACCCACCACAAAAACGACAATGTTAAACACAGAATTTTAAGTGAAATACAGGACTATATAATGCATCATTTGTGTACAGTGACCAAAATAAGATAGTCATGAATATTAGAATAGAATAGAAATGAGGAATGTGTCAAAGAGACAACAACCATACCAAAAAGCAGCAAAAAAACAAAAGACGACCAATGCGGCGGGCTTCAGCTGGCTTCTAACCAGTAATGTTTACAAGCTCTTATACTTGGAAAAAAGCAGAACATTTATTTGATCGCATGCTGTTTTACACGAAAAGAAAGGTCTTCGTTCGATTAACAAGTGGACCAATTTAAGCGAAAAAAACTCTTTTCATTTTGTGTATCAGTATTCATAATTTTACATGACATTTTTTGGTTTAAAATACAGAATGAATTAGCATTTTTTTGGTTTTAAATTTTTGCAGAACTGGTAACCATCTGATGCTCTATCGAATGGAAAATACGTCTTTGTTGTTGTCTTGAAACAAGGATGACTGAGTTCCATCTAAACAATCACCTTTCAGTGTACAGACATTTGTTTTCTTGTCATACTCTGCAGCTGTACAGTCTGTATTTGTAAAGCACATAACTGTAAAATTGAGAATGGAAATGGGGAATGTGTCAAAGAGACAACAACCCGACCAAATAAAAAAAACAAGAACAGAAGGTCACCAACAGGTCTTCAATGTAGCGAGAAATTCCCGCACCCGGAAGCGTCCTTCAGCTGGCCCTAAACAAATATATACTAGTTCAGTGATAATGAACGTGAATACAAGTTTTATAAAAAAAAAATGAGTGTTAATAAGAAAAAAACGACATTACGATGGGGTTTCTTCTAATTGCCCTAACAGAAAAAATATATATTAACAAGTTATGTAATTTGCTTGGCCTCTATAACTTTTTTAAAATCGAGCGTCACTGATGAGTCTTTTCTAGACGAAAAGCGAGTCTGACGTAAATACTGAATATAATCCTGGTATCTATGCTGAGTTTATTTTCGTATTATAATACACAATTTAGCCGACTTGCTCCGAAACTAGATTAATTCGGAAGGGTTTGACAATGCTTACTTAGTGATTGAATGTTTAACATTAAAATAGTATTTATTACTAAAATATGTGTCTAATAATTCGTCAAGATAGATATGAAGGGTTAACTTTATACATTTCAATGTCCCCGAATATATATCATCATGACTTCCATATGACGTTTACCTCTTTTATTAGTGGGTAGGGGGGAACTATATTGCAAGCTGGTGCGTCCGAGAAAAATAGCTTTTTTTGGCTCTAGTAATTTTACTGTTTCATGTCAACGCAAGACAAAATTCAGCTGTTTTAAATATCCATACGAGTTTTTAAAAATATCTAATAGTTCAGGCGCTTAAAAAAAGAACAGATCGGGATTTCAAAATGAAAGTTCATGTATTTTTTGGAAGAATTTACCAACAAAAGGTATTTATTTGGCTTTTGATTATATAACTCAAACTCTTAGCGAATGTTCAGTAAACACTTTTGTAAACTGACGACTATTGTCATTTTTAGCCATAACGTTGTCAGTTTATTTTCGATTTATGAGTTTCACTGTACCTCTGGTAACTTTCGTCCCACTTTTAGAAAAGCAAAATCTTTACAATTAACTATGTATACGGGTAATAATCTGGCGAAAAATATGTTTACTTCCTGTATATTTATTAGTTATAAGTTTGCAACATGTCAAAATTTATCAAAGTTATGTTTGAGTTATCTCTCTTTGTAAAGAGTTCAGTAAATGAAGCGAAATGGGAGAAACTAATAAATAAAATTTAAAAAAAAGAAAAGAACAGAATATTTGTTTTAATAGAATTGATATATTTTATCAAATCATATTTATGATACAGTTTGATTATTTTGTCCAAGTATTATGTAATGGTAATTCAAACTATTATTTACCTCAGTGTACAGGTAAAAAGTGTTCACTACATTGTATGTTTTCACTTTTGACTTATAACTTATCAGGTGTAATTGTGTATCAATTATGTAAAGATGAATATTTGAAGATTGAGTAATAGTTATACACCGAGGGAAAGGTGTGTCTGGATAAGAAACCCCGTCGGCCGGAGGCCGTAGGGGTTTCTTATCCAGACATACCGTATCCCGAGGTGTATAACTAACTTACACCCCATTCTAAACTCTATCTTCTTCACATTGATTATCAAATGAAAAAAAGAAACGATAGCATATATTTTATTGACAATATCAAACCATGATTTATAAGATTTTTTTGTTATTACATGAAAACCCACTAGTAACCTTTTTTGGTTATCTTCGTTCACACTTTGACAAGTGAGTATGTTTTACCAATGTCAAGGTTGTTTTGCATATTCCAAATAAAACCTTCGGTTGATATGGATCAGCAGGTCGAGGTTGACCGTATCGTGTATTCATATCATAAAAAACAAAAAAATACGTCATGCTCCTTGTATGCAGTTGTCAATGTGGAAGGGTATGAGACGGACGACATTTCTTAGCAAGCGTTGGATTTGGTAGATGAGACTTATTTAAAAGATAAAGGCAATATTATATCCCAAGGTACTTACCTGTATCAGTTTAATAAAGGTAATCATAACTATATTTTTTATCTAACGGTTTTATGGGGGGAAAAAGCCCCCCCTCTTCTCGAGAATGAATAAACATTCATATTCGGACCTACAAAGGGATTATTGTGTCTGCAATAGAAACCCGACTTCCAGGCACGCTCAGCATGCAAAGATTTAGATTTAATATTTTGTAACTCTCTCTTTTGCAGAAGATCCAGTTTGGGTTCCTAACTCAAAAGAAAGGGCCGGGGTTCCAATAAGTCAAATACATTGATCTTTTAAATCTGATCCAACCCGCGGAACCCCTACCCCGGATCGGCCACTGTCGAGAGTTAGAATTCCCCCTTTTTTTATAATAGAAACATATGGCTGGGATAAAAACTATTACTTTCAGCAAAGGAGTAATTGAAGGATTTTTTTTAAATTTAAAATAAATGCTTAATTTTTTTTTCGCTATTGGAATGTACTTAAATGTTTTTTTTTAATATCTTGAAACAATTTGTAGTGAACACTGAAAGTAATTTCTTGTGTTCATTCTATTTAAATAATTATCAATTTCTATTGTTACGAATAACAATGGACTTTGTTTGCGGGATGTAGAAGCAGGGGTTTCCAGAAACCCCGCTTATCACAGCCTGTGGTCAAAATCCATTGTTATTCGTAACAATAGATCTATTCAATTTACACGTGTTTCAAAAATAGAAACTATGTAGTATAACAATAGAGCTGGGGTGTAAAGGTTGTTATATCTTGTGAATATTTGAAATGATTTGAATATGACTGATTAATAAAAATGATTTATAAAATACAAAAAAAGAACGCAAATCTGATATGTACATGTAAATAACATTCTATATTTGTATCTGAAATTTCGAAAATACAAATACGATCTCGAAATTTTGTTTTTGTTTTATCATTTGAATTTAAAGTATCGTTCTATTGTGTCAATCGGTAGGCATTGTTGAAATATAATAATACTATGAAAGATGTGATTTTTGTTTTAAATATAAAAGGTTCAGATTAATTCAGTATTGATGTTCACAGGTAGATCTATGTATTTTTTTCCAAGAGAATGATATTTTGCAGTGACATTTTCTGCCATTCCTTATTAGGGTATGCATATTAAATTGTAAATGTGTGCTCTTGATTGAATCTATGATTATCTTTAGTTATTTTCTTATTTTTCTAATTGAAATATAGATGATGTCTTCCGTATTGTCAAGTAAGCATGTACGTTAAGTTTGGATTTAAAAGAGAACGATAACTATCGCCAATATTAAATGTGATGATTTTGTATCTTAGGTTAGACTGTTACAGTTCGATAGAAGCGTTATTTTATGTTTTTGTATATACTATTATAAACGTTTGAAAGAAAAATAAGTTTCGCGAGTAATCTTTAGGTCAGGTAAAGGTGTGTTCCAAAGGCAACTCTGATACTAATAACGCGGTACTTTGGCAGAACACCCCTCCTATTAGAATGATACGGCTAACATCGGAGTATATAGCTTAGACAGTTCCACAACAGAAATGTATGCAATAACAGTGATAATGCATTGAATATATAAAAAAGAAGATGTGGTATGATTGCCAATGAGACAACTATCCACAAAAGACCAAAATGACACAGACATTAATAAACATAGGTCACCGTACGGCCTTCATCAATGAGTAAAGTCCACACCGCATAGGCAGCTATAAAATGCCCCGATAAGACAATGTAAAACAATTCAAACGAGAAAACTAACGGCCTTATTTATGTAAAAAAAAATAACGAAAAAAAAATACATTATAAACAAACGACAACCACTGAATATATTGAAGTTATACTTAAAATGATTAGTTACACACTTTTGGACCTTAATCGTGCAAATGATCACGACAAAGACTTATGTTAATGATGGTGTGTTAATGTTAAGCTACGAAGGGTCCACGTCCGTTTTATAACATGTGTTTTCCACTTTTAGGAGTTTCCGAAAGTCACATATGTAGCGGAAAAAAGTGAATTGTTAATAAAAGTATAAAAAAAATGGCCCTGCGTTATATTTTGTAGATCATATTCAAGGAATATGCGTCTGTTTATAATTAAAATACTGTATTAAGATATTTATCAATGTAAAACGTGTTTCTTTCTGCTTTTTGACATTTGTCATTAGAAATATCAAAAGAATTTTGCAACTTTAAAACGAGATATGATGAACTAAAGTCATTGTTTTGTATTACAGATACTTCTTTCTGCATGCAGTCATACCATGCTCAGTGTATCTTACTTATTGGAAATGCGCATACTAAATATTAATAACAATACATGCCTGTTTCGTTATAATGCGTTATTTTGATTGTCTAATAACAATCTCATGTCATTCTGAAATTAACCACGAATGTATCGTTACCAACCCTGTAGGGTCTATATTTCTGTTGATCATTGATACGGTCAGTTTTGTAATTTATTTGTTAACAAACTGATGAATTGTTCGAACCACTATCAACTATGTTAGCCAAGACATAAATGAACACAGCAGTATTTGTAAAACCTATTGGAATATTGGGTTCTTAATGTTTTCATTTTATTTTTGCTATTCCGGGTTGTTATTCGATTGTCACTTATTGTCTTTCAAGACGAATCGCACGTCTGGCGTACTAAATAAAAAGCAGTAACTACGAGTTATATAGTTAAATTTAATAATTCTCTACTGTTCATATCTTAATCGTCGATGCAGAAGGTACCAATCGATATAACTAGCAAACACTGATAGAACTGCATAAACCGCCACTAAAACAAGCCAAACCAAAAAAATACTTAGGTTTAGGAGTAGAAAGAATACATTTCATACTTCATAAGTTTAACGATCAACTTCACGTACGGATTGGTAAATCGATACGTCGATTGGGTGTCTCAGCTAACTACTGACTACGGTTCAGGGATCTTTATATCAGTACATATATGTGATCTACACATTTTACCGAATTTTGCCAATCCGAACAGGTGCAATGATTGAGACGTGATTGAAGAATTACTCTGAAATAAATGCATTGTTATTTACGTTATTATATCAATTGTAAAGAAGGTTTATACGTATCAAAGTAATTGTATGGACATACAAATAATATTATAAAAGTATAAACTTCTGAAGAGCATTAAGGAAAAAGAAATTTATTGTGGAAAAAAATGTACTGAGAATGTTAATTATGAATTACTTCGGGCAATGATACGATATCTGATTCCTAAATTGATGATACTATCAGCAGCATATAGTTTGGATGAATCTGTATTTGCCTTGACTTCATCATACAACATCATGAAGAATCTTATTGTCCATGTGGATTATCTGCGATTTCTGTTTTTAATTTTTGACATAGTTGTTTGTTTTTAATGAAATGATAATAAAACAATGTTGACTATTGTTTCCCATTTTTTATATCTTCACAAATTACGTCTAATAATTTTGCAGACACATTGTTGTCAATATAGTCGTGTTCGAGATTTGAATTCGGTGATCAACTAAAAAAATAATAAAAAGTTAATCTGACAATAACTAGTATCCAGTAGTCAAAGCTATGCAAACACAGATCATAGAAATACAATACAACAGTACAGATATTGGTACATCATATCGAACGGCACTGGTTTCTCAAAACCAGGAACTTTATATTTGAGAAACAGGCTATGTGTTCCATCAACTTTAGAATTGATTAAAACATGTCTGTATAAATCAAAACTATCAGTAAACTATATGTTCCTTTCCATTATATGCCCTACATGAGAAAAATGACGGGTGTCAAATGTCAAGCTGGATCTGCTTACACTTCCGCAGCACCTAAGATCACCCATTTTTGAGGGTGTCTGGTTTTTTTATTTTTGTTTTTTGTCCTTTCTGACCTGGCCCAACTTAGTGGTGTTACATTTTACAAAGACGATGTAATTTATTTTTACAAAGAATTTCGCGGAAGCCTGTGTTAGGTATTTCCTAAATCTTAAAATGAGGTGTGAGTTTTTTGTTTTTCTTCCTCCGTGTTGAAGGCCACATAGTGACACTGAGATTAAAATACAGATATAAAAGCGCTGTTCCTTTGTGTTTTTGTTTGTTCTTTTTATTTATGTGTGGTGTTGTGGTTCTTTTTAAGTAAACAGCACCTAACATTACCTCCTGTTGATGCACCCCTTGATTACGAATGTTTATGTTTTATATTTCCATAAAAGCGACAAAGAGTCATAAAATCTATAACGCATTTTATTTTTGCATTATTCTAATTGATAAAGAAACTAATGTTTTGTTTCTTTAATATAAGTCCGTATCTTTACATGCTTTATATGGACGTAGAAGACAAACTTTAAAAAATCTATTTTGATTCGAAAATGTTCAATTAATAACTCTTTTGTAAATTTGATTGATGTAACCATTCCGCAAAAAAATAGAACGTAATATTATTGAGACAAGGTAATTCAAATGATTTTAAAAATTGAAATTATAGGTTTTTTTTTAAAGCAAAATTTCTGATGCTACATGCATATAAGAGAGAAACCTAGCATGCAAAAGAAGTTTTCTTATCATCACAATGTGGTATGATCCTTTGTCGTGAAGGCGTAGGAATATTATATATACTACTAGCCAATGCTCTGGGTTTTAGTAATATCAGTGTTCGAATAGAGAACGTCTGTTAAGGTAAGAATGATGAAGATTTATATGTGAAACATTGTACATTGGCAAGTGATTGTTGGTATTTTTTCCCTATTTGTCACAAACATGTTTAAATTTGTGTATATGACCAAAAAGATTATCACATGATAACAACAAATATATGTTATACTTGAATAGTCAATACCGTAAGAAAATCGTATTCCTAACTTCTTTTTTTTTGCATTTTTTTCTTTTTAAACATTTGTCCCCTTTCATACTTATTATACTGACTTTTGTTACTAGTGTCAACACAACTTTAGTTTTTGAAAATGTTTGATTGATTGGTTGTTTATTGATTAATGTCTAGTGGCAAATATTTTATGCATGATCAGGTCGAAAACTAATTCGCAATATTTATAATTAGTAGATTCGTGAATACATGCCGTTTGAGATGACGATAGACTTCCTACTATGGACAGGGTTTTACTGCTTACCGGAGGAAAAGAGTGCCAATATTTCAAATCCGTACTCTTAAACGATGCACTTTCATTTATTATGGCTGTCATGTGTTGCAATTCAAACAGACTTATTTGACTCCGATACGACAACCGTTCATGCAGGCTGTTCAAAAAACCCCTCCCTCTGAAAATCACATTACCAGTCGTTTGCTTGTTTACAATTAAAAAAGGGAGGTCCTTTGAAGAACCTACACAAGCGCTCTAAATAAATAAATACTGTGGATTCATTTATTTTCGTGGGTACCAATTTTCGTGGATAATAGAAAACTTGCAAGTGGATATTTAATTTCGTGGTTTTGCCGAAGTCTACATACAAGCCTATGGAAAATTTGTTATTCGTTGAACATTTTATTTCGTGGTTCGCTAGTACCCACGAAAGCCACGAAAATTGGTATCCCACGAATAATAATGAATCCACAGTAGTGTGTCATACATACAGAACGCGAGAAGAAAGCTTTCAATAAGCTTTCAATAAGTGAAAATAATTGTCGCGTTAAAAAATAAGCCGTACTATCAAACGGGGTGTAAAATGAATATTCTATCATAAAAAAACTCCAACTGAAAATTAAACGGTTCAATAAGGCTGTTTTATTGAATCATGTTTTTGTAGTTTTTTAAACAGGCATCACTTTATTCATAGTATAATTGTAATCATATTAAACAATTATACATGATATATGCAACTACCAGACATATTCATAATAAAATCCACGTTATTTGAAATATTTTTTCTTTATCCAAACACGACCTTCCTACGTTGACTACATTTACATGTAGAAAAAAAGTGTTTCAAAACTACATTTATGTATTGACTTTTTAAAATTGGAACATAATTAAATATATTTTAGTGTAAACTACACTAACACAACATCAAGTTTAGCTCAATATGAACACGACCTATAATTTTCATTTGAGATACAAATATAAAAACAAAAGTGTTATGATTTATATAATAATAATGAAATGATGTTTAAGATGCTAGTGAAATAAGGGGGTTATTGACTACCAAATTTTTGGGGTGTGTACTAATTTACTTTTTACACTTCCACATTATTGAAATTATTTTAAATGCGGGTTCAACAAATGTAATAGGAGAACAAATCTGTCAAATTTAATCTCGAAATTTCTCCGTTACTTTAGAATTTGAAAACATGCTAAATGAACTTGTCTTTAAACAACACTAAACGGATGAATATATGTAAAAAAAAAAGTATATCAACATGATCAAACCACCAACCATGACTGAAAAAAGTATCAGCTTTCTCGGATATTGAAATCTGTGAAATGGAAAGAATAAAACAAACTTATCCTATTTCATTATCTAGTAGAAGTCACTGAACCAGAGAACGATTGTCTAAAAGCAAATTATAAAAATAATAAAAGAATGGTAAGTTTGTGTAGAAGAAAGGTGCTTCTGACGTACACAATTATACACCTGGTTTATTTGGTGATTTTTTGTTTGAAGTATAGTTATTCAATTACCAGAAGCATTTACTTCATATTGATAGTTATACAATTATTGGTTGTTTATCCAGTTTTTAATGCGTATGTAAGAGTTACTTATCAAATTTTTTTTTAAATGTCGAATAGTAACATTACTAAATTAGAAATCGGCCGAGGTTAGTGTGTTACTTTGCACTAAATTTTCCTCAGATAATGAAATAAAAATGTCTATTTTCAATTCATTAAAACGTAAGAATTTTGTTTAAGTAATGTATCTGTTCATGTCAGTACATCTTTTTTTTCTTTTTACACGAGTTTCCAGTCTGGCACTATGGATTGTTTTTCAAATGTACAAGCTATAAATGTTCTCTTTTTTTATTTTGATCAATACTCTTTGTTTTTCCTCGAAAACATGTTTTATGAGGGGATGCAATTATGTGCACCATATTTTTGAATAATATACTATATCAATTAATTTCTATACTCATTTAATCTTCAATGGAAAATATAAGATAGTTGAATTATCAATTAATAACAAACCTGTACCAATAGGGTTGTAAGTACGAAACTAATCGGGACAGTAGTTATTAAAATCTTTTGAAATGTTCCACCGAAGGGAAAAATTTAAAAGAAACCACATGGACTCCAAATATAGTAAGACGTTAGCATGAAGGGTTGACCTCAGATCTAGATACATTAAAGAACATAAACACGAGTAATTCACTCTTAGATTAGACTGTTAATTTGGTGATTTGAGACATTAAAAAGAAATATTGTATTAAGTGTTAAAATAAACGAATAAGTATATTTCAAAATCATCATTTTATTGTAAAAAAAAATCAAAAAAAGATTCATGCGAGTCCTGACAGATTTGTTGAAAACTTTCGCCTGGACTGTGTCATATTACCATTTGTATATAACACGTAAGCGGGATATCAATTTACTGATTCTAATGAACAAGGTAATGTAAATATAATAACATTATGATTTGTATTTATTCTTTTGAATCTTAGAAAACGAGAAATCAAATAAAAATTATCTTGGAAAGATAAGTTAAGTCATATTTGTAGTTTTAAACCCTCTATGATAAAGATGAAATGCAAACATTGATAAGGCTTAGATTAACTATATTTCAAATAACTTCAAGACAAATGTGTTTAATTTTTAACATTAGTTTGAGCAATGCTTCTTATAGACAACTTTCGAGTTCGATGCATTTCCGTCAGAAACTCTGGTTTTAGTGAACATCATTCGTGCGTTTAGTGGCATCGGCACTTCCGTTCCAATAATGAGCGAGTGGTTGACAAATTATAATACTACATTGCATGATTTATTCGGCAAACTAAATTATCAGAATTGACAATCAGCCACTGCTGTCATTGTGGAATTGTGCTTATTTACTTATAATAAAAAAAATAATTCTTTTATATTGCATAATGACGATGTTTGATGAACGTTTAAAGTGCAGGGATACAGTCGATCCCCCTATCTAGTAAATGACGTCACAAAGGGGCGCCTTTTTGATGCCAGTTCACATACAAGCTATATATTTTTTCGTCAATTTAAAAATGTCATTAAAACCTTTTTTACCTGTACAAATGAATGGGTTCGAATTTTAGACATTTACCAAAAAAATGTTACATGGTCTTTAATTTTTTTTGGGCATACATATAGAATTTTTTGGTGTCAACGGAGTTTTGTGAAAACGACTTGAAATGCCTTCATTACATACGAATACTCTGATAAAGTGTATTGTTGTGAGTGTGACAATGCTTTAAAATACATAAATTTATTTAATGTTCATGATCTTGTTGAAAAAAAAGTGCGTTTTTGCTGTACCTCAAATTACAAATTCATTGGTTATTTGTTCACAAAAATTGATACAAAAAATGTTCAAATAAAATCAGGTCAAGATTAGCAATGCTAACGCTGGACTTCGTTCAAATCTTAAACCAAATTCATCGGTAATTTGTTTACAATAAATGGAATGGTAAGAATAATTTTCATATATGATCAAACCAAAATTAGCAGTTATATCACTAGAAATACTAGTACCAGAATAACATTCAGTTTGAAAGTTTTCATTTGCGGACGGCATGTTTCAATATGACGCCAATGCGCTCTGGTCATTCATAAAATATTTGCGAATTTGTTTTCAAACCATTTTCAACATTTTTTTCAAGCTCTATTGTATCAACTCTTTATGAAATGAGTATGAACAGCTATGTGTTTGTGAACAGCGAAATTGACAAAGTGAGTGTACATAGGTTACGATAAGTGTGGATTTACATGGTATAAACTGTAAATTAGGTTTATCTGCAAGTATGTGCTTGAAAAAGATGTATTTTGAACTATACCACGGTGTAATTCACAAAGCTTATACAGAACGTCATGTTAAAATAATCATATAAAAGGTACATATTTAGGAGAGTGAAGAAGTGACTGCCATCCGTTCTTTCAATGTACTAGATGTTTTTCGTGAATTTGTTACCTCTTAACCCCGTGATTTATTTTCCTACTGATTCAGGTTTTAACCCATTAGAACAAATATATTTCATATGATATTTAAATTTGTAATTATAGTCTAACATCAACATATATTTACTTTTAGATTCTTTAATTGGTATCAAAATGGCAGATGGAAAGCGTCAGAAGGTACAATGTCGTTTATGTAATTTGTTGTTGATGAATTACTTCAACCCTCTAGCAAAGAGGAGACGCCAGATCGGGTGTGTTGCTTGTGTGGTTGGTTGTCAGATGCCTGTTTACTAGGCTGGTATTTTTGGTTTGGCATTTCGCGGTCGCGTATGTCAACTAAATTATACTGTGCCGACCAAAAGTGAAAAGGACAAGGAATCTGAAGGAATAGATCTGAGAATTTTCAAACTTTCCATTCATTGTGTTTCCAAAATTAAATATGAAATTTTCCTTTACAACATAAATTCATATCAACTGCCTGCTGAGCTCCATGCAATATATGATACTTCATACTCTTATAAAGACATTGTTTTTATTCCAAAATACTCACAAGACATAGTATGTGAAGGTAACAAATTAGTTATAGTCGACGAACGTTGCCAGCGGATACATATCCGAGGAAATCGCATAGTACTGGTTCGAAAGCATGGCAGAAGTATTTACTGTAATGATAACTACCTTGCCATAAGTAGTATATATTGTAATAATACTGTACTCAGAAAAAATTATATCCAATTCGACATTGTCAGAATGTGTCTTTGTGAAGGCAATAAACAATATAAACTCATTTGAAATGTCAGTGTTTCAGACATTTTTCAGACATTTTTCAGCAAAGTAAAGGAAATAATATACGTTATAAATATATGATCTGTCGGTTTACACTCTTTGAAAGGATATTCTTGAAAATCAGGATTGAATTGGCTACCTTTTTCTGTTCTTTATTTCACAGGCAACTGTCAAGTGACCTCTACAGCAACCTTTCGATTTGGAAACTGTATTAGTTTTGGATATAGCGTAAAGGCTTGCCATTTTTGGCATCCTCTGTCGCAAATAGCCAAAGCATTAATACTGGTCCAGCGAAGAGGTCACTTCAAATATGAAATAGTTCTTACCGGCTAAACGAATATAAAATATTTAATTGAGCTGAATGTCATTAATTCTTTCATATTTGTAGTGTACGTTTAATGGTACTGTATTGGGTGAGACATTCATTCAATACATGTAATGCGATATTACTATTCATGTGTACTTGTATCTAAAAAAATATCATGATTGTACCTCATATGATAATAAATACTTTTATTGTAATGTATACACGTTGTATACTTCAATTTGAATTACTCTTTGAAAAACGAATTACGTGACCTGCTAGTAGTATATTTACTATTTTAGTCCTAGTGTTACTGTTATTACAAATATTGTTTTTAATAATTCTACGAACAGTCTATAATTGTTTTGTTAATGAAATGCAACTTAATGTATTTTTATGATGAAATACTTGCATAATATTTGATATTATCAAGAATTTATATGTGGTGATGCATGCTTTCGCCTCGTTTAAATAAATCTTGACCAATGATATTGTATGTTTTGTTATACCTTCAAGGTGCTCAATGTTCTTATCTCGTGGGATGAGTTCTATTTAATGTTCATATAAATCCATATAGGTTATATTGATACTAGTATAACCTATCTAATCAATGCTTATCAAAACGTACAGAAACGTACAAGACCCACAGTATAGATAAAAACAACATTGCTATTTTTTTTCAAATGTCAACTTGAAATTATTTGACTTAGGTGTGTTGGTAAAGGTATTACTTTTAGCTAGTTTGTTTACTAGTTGTACCATGAAATCATTATACGGTAAGATTATAGCTTCTTTTTGGTGGAGTCTTAGGAGAGCAACATTTAAAAGTAGGAAAAAATATTTTTATTGTGGAACGAGTTTTACAATTTAGTTTAAAACATAAAAGCAGAAGTTGTTGTGTGATTGCCAATGAGGAAAACTCTAAACAAGAGACAAAATGACCCCACAAAACGTGTTATAGGACAATATACTTAGAAAATGAAAAAAAGCCAAAACCGCTTAGCAAGCTATAAAAGGTCCCAAAATGATAAATGAAACACAATTCAACTGAGAAAAATTAACGGCCTAATTTATGTAAAAACTAATGAACGAAAAACAAATATGCTACACAGCAACAAACGACAACCCCTTATTTACCTGTTCCGGACTTGGAAATGTCACATACAAAAACATGTTCCCCGGTTGTAGATCTGTATATTTGCTTATTTTTATTTCTATCAATTACTAGTATCTCTATCCATTTCAATAACTAGATTGTTTATAGTACAGTGATCAGTAAGATACAATTTAAAATGTACTGTAATACTTTATAGGTAATTTTGGTCTTATTTTGAAAATAGATGTTTTTTTCAAATTGCAATTTTCTGACAATTTGTCGCTGGTTCTTCATAACAAACTCGGAAAAGTTTCTAATGAATATTGCTCTTGACATGTTACACAGATTCAGCTCGTCACATTTATCCTCTGAGTTCAGTATTTTTGGGATTTTACTTTTTATGTCTTTATGCCTGATTGGCAGATATATATATTGTGCATAAACCTGCTTCCATCATTTAAAACAAAATGAGAATACCATTTCTGTTAATACCCGGTCCCTTACTTAATAAAACAAACGATAATACTCTATATTGAATATGTAATCGAATATAATTGTTGGAATAAGTAAAGATGCATGGAAGTCTAGGTGCATGCATTTCAACAAGATATCGATAGTATATGATTTTTTTCTTGCAAATGTGTCCATCACAACAGTAGACATAGCATATTTAAATATTATGTTCACCTTTTTTAAAACAAAACAAACAATGGTCTTATAAATTGTGGATTTCAAAACATAAACAGTCAGCAACAAACGAAATAAAACACTGATTGACTGAATCATGATTTGGGATAAACACATACAGAATGCACCAAAATTATAAATACAAAACCAGAAAGCACAAATACAAATTTAAGAATACCCGTCCGAATTTAAAGCTACGTTCAAGGCGAGTAGCAACACATAAATAAATTTTGCTTTCCAAGACTCGTTTTTGAACCTTCACTATTCAATGAATGTGGTAAAGAGGTTATACAGAGTCGTGGAAAAACCTTATCATGTACAATGCAGAAATTAAAGTTTTACCTCTTGTATATTCTTTTTTGACATTGCCCGAATGGTGTTGTTATATTTTACAAAGTCTATCGGTTTGTATTTTGCCAAGAATTCCAACAAAGCCGGTGCTAGGAGCCTCAAACTCCAAGAGAAGTGTTGTTTTTTTTGGCTTCATGACCAAATGGAATTCGGCCAATATAGTTTTTATATCCGACTGACCATATTGAATAGGAGTTAACTCAACTTCATTTATCAAATTAACGGGATAAAACTTTTGGTGCTATTTGTATTTAAGAATTGTTTATACAAAGACATATACAAAGTTCAACATACCTTACTCTGGTACTGGCATGAAAATACGGATTTTTTGTGTTATTACAATTTGCTGTTACAAGATACTAGAAATTATTAGAAATAAATGAATGTATCTCCCTCATCCAAAGCTCTGATTCCTTTCACGAATTTGGCTATTCTTTTTGGACCTTTTGGATTATAGCTCGTCATCTTTTATATAAGCTTTGGGTTTCAAATATTTCGGCCACGAGCATCACTGAAGAGACATGTATTGTCGAAATGATCATCTGGTGCAAGGAAATTGGTACCGTTAATTTTATTACTCATATTTGTTCAAATATTTGTTTACATTTCTTTAACATGTTGAACTCAAACTTACAATGACCGGACATCTTTTCTGTCGTCCTTTTAATGCGTTAAAATAAAGACAACAGAAGTATACCGCTGTTCAAAACTCGTAAATCCATGGACAAAAAACAAAATCGGGGTAACAAACTAAAACTGAGGGAAAGGCATAAAATATAAGAGGAAAAGAACGACACAACATACAAATGTAACACTCACAGAAACAGACTAAGCATTAGACAAAATCCGAAGGGAAAAACAAATTTAACATCAAAACCAAACACTCTATAAAAAGAACATCACACACATATATGAAGTGGCGTAATATGTAAGCATTATCATGTACTACAGTATGTGATCACACTTAACTTGATTTTAAAGAAGAACAATTAGAACATTAACATATTTACTTCAGTTTCACTATGAAAGAATATTTAGACTGTAACTCCATCTTTAAAATCATTCCACCATAATATTTATTCATTGCTTCATATCAAAATTGATTCTGGAAAATACTGCATGTCGGAAGACTAAAATCTCTCGCGAAAGTGATAGAATTAGTAATGTACGTTTGGAGCATCAATTAGCAAATAATGGAATGCCGCTGGTATCAAATTAAAAAAAACAAGACAATTTTCAGGTGAAACATGTCAGCGTTTTCTGTCTCAACTAGCCGTTCTCACAGGGAAAGCTGTTTAAAATGACACCTGGAAATGATAATTGACCAAACGAATATTCTATGGCAATGTCAGACGTACGTTATACATTGGAACTTAAGCCAATCAAAATTTAAAACACATTTCTATCATACTTGGTTCAGTATGATACAAGAAATCTTCCTACATTTGGAAAATAACTGACTCTTTGCACGACATTATTTTATCGTGACTGTCAGTTTGCGAAAAGGTAAACAATAAATAAATAAATCCTATATTTAAACGACGAGCGACCAAAAAACACTTTTTTGTACGAATTAGTGGTTCGTGTCAGATTAGAGTGTAGTCTATATATAAAACATGAATGTTTCAAGCAATTGACAGTTGGTGGCAAGTTTCTTTCCAAAAATAGTAATACGACAACGTTAAATTAGATAAATCACAATCGTTTGATTCATTGGCCTCTCATTCGGAAATTTTCTACCTTATATGATTATTTTTTATGTTCCCTTTCCTCTGATGAAATCCGCAAACACAAACTTAATTTATCCAGGTACACTGTTAGTAGTATTATATATTCAAAGTTTCGTTAACAGTTAATTTATAATTATAAATATATCAAAAATAACTCAATTTAACACAGACATGCAGACCAATGGGCTGGTGATACCCTTTGGGAATGAAAACTACATTATCAGTGGCATCGACCTATTGGTTGTAAATAAACTCATCATAGATACCAAGATTGAAATTTTATATTTACACCAGAGTACGTTTCGGCTACAAAAGACTCATTAGTGACGCTCGAATAAAAAAAAATGTTAAAAAGACCAAACAAAATATGAACATATCAATGATGACTGAAGTCTACACAGAAGTGCTGACTCCTGGGCAGGTGCTACCCTCGGTGAATAAAAACTCAACCAGCAAGCATTTCCATTCAGAGATGTGTTGAAGGTCATTATCATTTTTTGGAAATTTCGACACAGGAATTAGTTTCAAAGGAATTCTAAGATGAACAGAATATAATTGATTATGGTTTGTTTTCTACAATTTTCGTGCTCTTTACTTATACCTTATCAGTTATATGTCTAAGCCAATAACGCTCAATTTTCTAAATTGCAATCAACCTCAAACTAGGTCAGACTATTTGCACGGCCATCTTTTGAAAAAGATAATCAGTTAAACACATATAAGTAATTGCTTTCTTGGTTTAATTCAAAAAAGATTTGCGATCCTATCAGTGCATTTTTTATCTGGCTAGTACGCCAACTAAAAGGGGAAATACATTTTTTTGATTTATTATCCCTTTATAATTACATGTAACTATATCTTTTTTTTTGTTTCGAACAGTGACACTACTAAAATTTCTGTTAAGCCAGGTACTTGTAATTGTCATAAACAGTCTCGAAATAAAACGTGGAAATATTTAAAGTATTAATAGTAGTAATAAATATGTGTGACTATAAATAGCTGTTTAAAGTCCAACTTTATTTTTAGGTCAGTCTTTTTATAATGTAGCATTCATCTTGTCTGTAACGACTTTTTTAAGTTTAAAATTGCCAAGTTAAGTTAGTACATTTTTATATGTCCCTAACCTGAATTTGTACGTCAGTTGAATCATGTATTTGAATTGAAAAGTACAGACGTTTTATTTCAAACTACAACTTGACAATACCAAATTAATTATTTACACATTATACAGATATAGGAAGATGTGGTACGAGTGCCAATGACACAAATCTTCATTCAAATTTCAAAATATAAAATTAAACCATTATAGGTCAAGATACGGCCTTCAACATGGAGCCTTGGCTCACACCGAACAACAAGCTATAAAGGGCCTATTAATTGCTAATGTAAAACCATTCAAGTGGGAAAACAAACGGTCTTATCTATATAAAAACTAGAAACGAGAAACACGTATGGAATATATAATCAGACGACTAGTACTGTACATCAGACTCGTGACTTGGAACAGGTTCAAACATCTGCAGCGGAGGGTAAATATTTTGATGGTATCAAGCATTTCTGTTACAATAGTATAACATATTTAGAATAAATTTGATCTCAACTGCTGATGTTATTAATAAACACATTACTTTGTGAGATGCGGATTAGAAAAGTACTAGATAGATGCATCGATATGAATTAAAAAATGTCAGGTTTCCTCATAAAAAAATGATTGAGGTGTATGTTATTGTTATTGTGATATATATTTTAATTTAATCAGATATTTGAATGATATTAAAACCCATACAAAAACATCTCGAGAAATGTTTCTGTATATTTAAGAACACCGTTTTTTCATCTTTTCCAATTCTGGCGAAACAGATAGACATATAAATTTACAAGCTGCATTAAAATGTAGAGGCTACCTGTCTGGAGTTCGGAGTATCTGATGTTAATAATGCATCGACAGTTGTGTTTGTGACGAATCAAACTAATCTGCAACACATCTGTGTACAATACTAAATATTCATGCATTTATAGACTCGTTTGTATTTTAAAAGAAACTTTGAGTCTATGGTAGGACTTGATTTGTTTTGCAAAAAAGGAGAGCATGCATGTTATTCAGTGGTTGTCGTTTGTTAAACATTTGTTTTTCGTTTATTATTTTGAACATCAATTATGCCGTTATTTTTCTCTCTGTATCTTTTTACATTTACCATGTAGGGGCCTTTGATAGCTGACAATTAAGTGTGAACCTTCTTCGTGGATAACGATCATCCGATGACCTGCAGTTGTTACTTTCTGAAGAATTTGGTCTGTTGTTGAGAGTTGTCTCATTGGCAATCATACCACATTTTATTATATTTATATTCAATTTGGTATTTTTCATTAAAATTTTTATCTATTCTGTTTACGGTTAAGAATCAACGTGTTTAATAATTGACAATGAGTTCGGTTGGGAACAATATACTATGACAAACGAAATGAGTTCATTCCAAATTTGTGAAATTCACATTTCGATGTAGCAACATTTCATCAGTGCATTCATCATGTTCATATGAAGTATACTTTCCCAGTTGATGAGTATTCCAATGCTTCCTATCTGGAATTCGCTTCCCCCCAAATGTGACTTACCAAAGGAGACTTATCACTGAGTTTTAATCTTTATAGATGCCTGACCGAGTCATTAGCCTGTAGTTCAGTGGTGGTCGTATGTTCAATTAAATCTGTCATCACGATCATTTTATGTATTTTCGTAAATTGTTTTGTTATAAATAAGGCTGTAGGTTTTAGCAATTGAATTGTCTCATATTTTTCGCACAGATCAATTATACCTTAGATAACTTGCTATTTTTTGTAGGTCCTTTTTTAATATACTTTACTCCGCATGTATTCTTGGCTTTCAGGTCCTTAAGGTGGAGTGTCCGAGAAAACTTCGATACACGAATGTTATAAGGTGCATTTTTTGTTTGTTTCTTTTACATCCCTACCCGAGTCGTTAACTAAAAATAAAAGATATGGAAAATTATAAATCTTTTTTAATTTGAAAATTTTCAATACATAAATAACTCGTTTGTAAATGCGATCAATGTAACTCTTCCGCAAGAAAATATAAAGTTTCAAGATTGAGACAAGATAGGAAATTCGGATTGTTTAAAAAAAAACCAGAAACGCAAGCTTTTTTGCTGTATACTACATTTTTTGTAGGTAAACTTAACATGCACAAGAAATCATGATCTCATCCTTTAATGAATTCTTTGCCTTAATATTTTATGTGGAACGCGTACGAATATTTCTTTTATTTAAAGTCCAAGTTAAGTAAGGTCGGGGTGGAAGAAGCGATAGGGTTTCAAGGTAAGATTGTTGAAGAATTACACATAGAAAAACTAAGGAAAAAAAGTTTATTTGTGATGTAATGAGGCAAGTAAAAATAGGATAAACAAATTATTTATATGATTGATGCATGGTTGTTCGACGACCTTTTAAAATATTTTATAATAACCTTATTGTTGAGCTTTTATGTAGATGAAAAGTGCGTCTAGCGTACAAAATTGTAAGCTTGGTTTCTTTGATGAGCTTGTTTACTAAGTATATTTAAATAATATAAGCATTTACCATTTATTGATTGTAAAATAGTTTTTGCATATGCATCCTGATATTTAATGTGTAAAAGAGTTTAACATCGTTTTTTTTAAATAAGAATCCGAAAGTGGCATTACTAGTCTAAGATAAGCGGTTGAATAGTAAGAAGCAATATGTGTTACCATAACTAGATATTTATGTTTCAACTTTATTTTTAGGCCACTTTTTGTTTTTCTATCATGCACATATTTTGGATCATGTTTTTACCACATTATGCATTTGATAAATACTTTTTATCCTGTGTTTTAAGTTTAATTTACATCATTTATATCAAGTGTGAAGAAGGAAACATACTTATCCTAGTTATGGACCAATGATACATGCAGAATCAATTCTATATTTAAAAGAATGAAATTCTGTAGAGCATCAACCAAGTTGTTTTGGGTGTGACTTACCGAATAAGAGTTATCACCGGGTTTGTTATAACATAATTAACATGACAGATGACAGATGTGGTACAAGATCTGCCTACCCTTTCAAAACACCGGAAATTATCCCCAGTGGTGATTGTGGTGCGCAGTCATTAGTTTCTTATGTTGTGCTTCTGTTATATCGTTATGTTGGCGTTGTAAATTTATTTCTGACTCAAGAGTTTGAATGACCCTTTTTTGGCATCTTTCCCTTTCTCATTTGTTGTCAAAATGTGAATAAGTTGCTAACTTTTGAAACCGTCATTGGCAATTTGAATTACGTAATTTTGTTCATAATATTAATCTGCTTTCTCTTCTGGAACTAAAAAAAGTATGATAATTCCAGCAGCATATGGTTAAGTAGCTGTTATCAATATATATATAAAAGGAGATGTAAGGTTTCATTTCGATGACATTAAGTTGGCCATAGTTGATAGACTTTTCTTTTTGAGTCAAGTTTTAATATATAGAGCTCAAATTCCGTATTTGTACATCTCCGGTTTTTAAATGCTTATGGTTGAGAATTCAAGTGAAGGCGACTGTAAAACACAAATGTATAACGTGTATTCTTATATACAATATTGGTTTGTTGACACAAGGTTAATAGTTTATTATATATCTACCTTAATCGCTTTCTAAAAATAAAAATTTGGAATTAGGAAAATCTATTTTAATGTGAAAAGTTTCAAAAAAATATAATCAATAAATGAACTCTTGTGTGTATTTAAAGAACGTTTGCGTCAATTGCGTTTTCAAGGTAGGAGTGTATATATTTTAAATCTGAGGAAAAACTGGCTAAATATACGAAATTGAATGATTTAGATTATTTACTCCATAAAGAGATATGCAAATTTTAATTATTTTCAACAACAACAGTATACTTCATGTACTTAGAAGATTTGTCGAAAAGGGCAACCAATACATTATTAAGACGACACGAAATGTAACTATATTGATAGACTTTTCTTTTTGAATCAAGTTTTAATATAAAGAGCTCAAAACGGTATTCCATATTTTTACATCTCCGGTTTTTAAATGATTTTGTTTGCGGGTTCCAGTGAAGCAACTATAAAACACGAAATGTATAACGTGTATTTTCATCTACAATAATGTTTTGTTAAAACAAGGTTAATCTTTTATAATATATCAGCCCGAGTTGCTTTCTAAAAATAAGAATATGGAATTAGGAATATGTAATTTAATTTGAAAAGTTTCAAAAAAAAAATCAATCAATAAATGAACTCTTGTGTGCATTTATAGAATGTTTGCGTCAATTGTGTTTTCAAGGTAAAAATGTATATATTATAAATCTGAGGAAAAACTGACTACATATAAGAAATTGAACCATTAATATTATTTAATTCATAAAGGTATATGTAAATTTTAATTATTCCCAACCGCACCAGTATACTTAGAAGATCTGTCGAAAAGGGCAATTAATAAGTCAATTTAGGCGAAACGATATGTACATGTAACTATATTGTAAAACGATGAATATATATATATATATATATATATATACTGATGAAAATTTATGTTAATAAAACCACAACCAAATATTTGAAGCGTTCTCTTGTATTCTTGACTTCTTTTCTGGTTTTACCAAGAACGTTTTAAAACTGCTGTATATATTGTTTACATATTCTGTAATTACCCTCAATTTGTGGTGGTGTTTGAGTTACGCAGTCTTTATTTTTCTATGTTGTGTTTTTGTCGTATTTTTTGTCTGTTCTTCTTTTTCTGCCAAGGCCTTGTCAGTCTATTTACGGCTTTTGAGGTTGGATATCGATTTGTTCATGTTAAAGTATATTGCCCCTCTATGAATGTCCAAATTGGAATAAGGTGCGGAAATAGGTACAATTAATTGTGAATTAATTACATTATTCTGTGCATGATATTAATCTGATTTCTGTTACAAATGTACTTGAAAAGTGTGATATTTGCAACAGCAGTTAAGTAGCTGTTACCAATTAATAGATAAACGAGGAAGTAAGGTTTCATTTTGATGACATAAAGTTGTTCATAGTCCATAATTCTGTAATATGTTTCTGGAACCTCAAAGTAAGAATATTCCAGCAGTATGTAGTTACGTAGAAACTATATTTGACAATATTGCATCAGATTCATCAAACAGAATATATAGGAATATTGTTGCGACAAGATCATAAAGATTTTAAATACCTCTTTCTTGTGTTATAATGCAAAATGTCAAATGTTCAGGTTTGCGAGTTCCAGTGAAGCGACTACAAAACACAAAATGTATAACGTGCAATATAATCTACAAGATTGTTTTGTTGACACAAGGTTAATATTTTATTATATATCTACCCGAATCGCTTTCTAAAAATAAAAATGTGGAATTTAGACAAATCTATTTTAATGTTAAAAGTATAAAAAAAAAATCAATAATTGACCTATTTTGAGCATTTAAAGAACATTGTTGTGAATGAATCAATTTGTTTTCTATGGTTTTTATCTGAGTAAAAAATATACTTAAGCGAGACATTTAGATATTGAGGGGTGCAATATTTTACTGGCTCAAAATCACACACCAGGAAACATCAAAATTCTGTGAAATAGGGGTTTAGCATGTGTCAGAAATCAAACAATAGCTTATTAAATTTTCATTAATTAAGACAATTTGAAATTGGCATTCATGATATTTTATTAAACAGTAAAACAATGTCTATATACATTTGACAAATTACGTTACTCAACACAACCACCAAAATGAAGTTTTCTCTAGTATATTGGATTACAGTTTCTGTGAAATTCCATATTTTTCAAAAGGAACTAAGAAATATAGTTGCTATTTTTTTTTTAATAAGCGTCAAGTAAAGACGATCACATAATTTAATAAATACGGTCAGTTATGGTTTTATAAAGAACTTTCTATAATTGCCTTAAGGTGGTACCTATCACTACAGGGAGATAACTCTGTAAAGTCAGCTAAACGTTTTAATTACGTTGTATTGTAAAAGGAATATTAAGCTTCTCAATGATCAAAATTGGTTTTTGTCAAAGTGCTATATAACCAGTGTAATTTTTTTGACACAACAGTTGGTTAAAATTTTAGAAATTTTTATATTTTTGTTTAAGGGTCAAAGTAAATACTTTGACAAAATTTTAAGAAAATTGAACGAGCCAAATTAATTTAAGTGAAAGTGTTGGGTACCACCTTAATTAATCTTTTAATTTGCTAATGGGATCCTAAATCTTTGTTATGATTTGCGATCTTTTAATAACCGTCGCCAAGGTCAAATTCAGGTTTAACGCACACCCGACTTTGTTAGTTCGTTCATCTGCAGGTTAATCGGTCCGTCCAAAAGAACTACGCCATATCTTCCAATATCTAGCGTGAAAAACAATGTTTTCTTGACTTTCGTGAAAAAAATCCACTATTTTATTATTTGGTTTGCCCCTTTGCAATGTTGATTAAAGAGTAAGCTTTAGTGACCGGTTAAGGCCATTTTGCGTTTTCGTGTTTCCGCCTTTCATATTATATAGGGCGAAAACGCGAAATCGGAAAGAAAAAATTCTTCGCCTTATGCGCTTTCGAATTCGCGTTTTTGACTTCCCGATTTCGCGTTTTCGCGTTTTCGCCCTAAAGAATACGAAGGGCTAAAACGCTAAATAAAGGCAACAGTAGTATACCGCTGTTCAAAACTCATAAATCCATGGACAAAAAACAAAATCGGGGTAACAAACCAAAACCGAGCGAAACGCATTAAATATAAGAGAACAACGACACAACACCGAAACGCAACACACACAGAAACTGACCAATCATCAGACAAAACACCACAAGAATAACAAATATAACATGAAAACCAAATACATGAATTTGGGATAGACAAGTACCGTGCCACGTCTTACCTCAATATCTCAAAAATAAGAGAAAACACAAACGACTCAACGTTAAAATGCAACACACAGAGAAACGAACAATAATTTAACAATGACCATCTTCCTGACTTGGTACAGGACACTTTTAAAGGGGAATAAAACGCGAGATGGCCTTATTCGGCCACCGTAGTAAGCAATACTTGCATATATTTTCTAATATGCAGATCGTATAAATATTTGAAAAAAAAATCATTTACAAGGAAAATATTTCTTAGCAACTAGCCAGGTGAATTGTTATTTGGTCTGTAGCGTGATGATGTTGAGTTGTTGAACTTTGGTCCCACATTAACTTCCAATTTTCATTAAAAAAAATTCAGCTTCTATTTGAGGGATTTATTTTGTTTGTATGCACTTTGATTATCATCAGTTTAACATGTAACCAAAAAGAATAATAAACATTCACTATGCAGTAACTTCTTGCTGATAGTTCGAAATTTACACCAGATTTCACTTCCGGTATTAGAGTTTGTGTTGTTTCTTATTATTTATAACTGTTGATGTAAATGTCCTTTGGTTTTTGTAAGTCTTTGTTTACTCCTTGGTTTTGATTGTTATTACACAATCCTTTTCTTCATATTTATTTCGACTGAAGTAAAATGGGATGTCAGAACCGGGATTGGTTTTAAACATAACAGGTTTTAATTGATTTTATTTTGTTTGCAGCTTAATTATGTTCAGTTGTAACTACAAACCAATATTAACATACATCAAACAGTAAATTCCTGTTTAATTATAGTTTTACAATACTCATTTTCATCATATCTATTTTGACTTGAATAAATGTGAATTGTCATTTATGTTTTAGTTCGAATGATACCTAAATCAATTGAATGCAGCAACGTTGGTTCCAATCAGTGATTGGTCTTAAACAAAACAGATGGATGTCACTGTTGGTGGACGTTGTATTCCAGATGATATCACTGGTAGAAGTCCGTCCGTTTGCGTTAGTATGAATATTGTTGATTTATGTTTTTATGTAAATTTATTGTGTGTAAGTTTTTTTAATTCGAAAGCCATTGTCTTATATAGACGAAACTGGCATACACAATTATAAGCTACATGTAGCAGTTATTGTCTAACTCATTTTAATTGATATTTACAAGAAGCTTAAAATAGTTATGAAACAACAGCTAACAATACTAAAACTAGTATTGAAAAAATGCATAAAGTTCCATTCTTCGTTGAACAACTTGAAATTATTACATGGAAATGTCTTAAATTCTTCATGTATAGTTGACGTTTGATAAATGTGTCTAGAGTCTTTAATTAGCGATTGCCAGTAGTTTGACATTCGTGGCTTTCACTTTTTGTGTCTATCCAAAGATTTACATAATTATCCACGAGCTTAAAAACCTGCATTAATTAAAACGTAGATTTAAGTATCGTCAAGCAGAAGTCATTTTTATAAAACTTTAAGTCGCTATACTCTCTCCACACTTAAGATTTTAATCATAGTAATAGTAAATATGAAAGTACCAAGTTCGTTAATGCAGAGTTGTGACAAAATGATAAAAAGGTACTGTACACAGATATGTAAACGGTAGTACTTATATCAGTTCATATGCTTTAAATTCATACTCACTGTAAAATAGTCTTGACGTGTATTGTTTATAAGAAATTTTTTTTTTTCTTAATCATTGGTCTGCGTCCCAGCATAAACTGTCAATATGAAAATGGTCTTATTCTAGTGGGTCAAAATTTCAAAAAAAAAAATTGGGTAGTCAAGAGAGCACTCGGGAGTGCTGTTTAACGGCGGTCGTCAGAACCGTCTCTTCTTATCTATACTTATCTTAAAACAAACACATTTCTAATATCAAGTTGAAACTTGGTATTACGGATTTTTCCAAATCCCTAGCAAAAGTTTCCATAGTTTTATAACTGATATCCTTAACTGATTCGAGGATTTCACAAAATCACTGAAACTTATATTTATTCAAGAGATTTTACATACAAATTTACTCTAAAATATATGTACATTCAGTTGACAAGATACGTTCATCAAGCCTCAACAAACAAATTGATGTTTTTTCTTGTATCTTGGGCTTCTTTTTTACATGTTCTGGAACGGAATTCCAAATCAATGTTATGAATGTTGGCCTTTTTACCATCTTGGTCGAAGCTGAAGTCAGTATCGCGTTTAATCAACACTTGATTCCGTCTGTCCGTCCATCCATCGGAATGACCTGTGGTACAAAATGTTCGTCCTAACTTTTCTTGAAATTTAAGAAAGGGAATGCTTTTTAAATTACTATTTGGGGTGCCGCTTTATAATTTTGATTAGAGAGTATGTCATTTTGCATCGCTTTTTCAATTGCCGATAGTATGAGAATTAAAAATACTCATTATTCAAGGCAACATTCCGTAAAACTTGAGTGAGCTACTATCAAGGTTAATTGTTTAATATCTGATCGGCAGCATGATAATTTGGATTTATAGCGAGTAAGTGTTAAATTAACCTACTGTTTTCGGACAGCTTCCAATTTTCAGAAAGCTCACTGGCCATGAAAATTTTCGTCAAATGTTCCTTAGCTTCTATTGAAGGAATTGGATTTCTTTTTGTATGCAGCCTGCTTATATTCACGTGAAACGAGTTATCAGAATCATCATTCACTATGCAGTAACTTCCTGTTTGCTAATACATGTAGTTAAAAAATTTACAAAACGGATTTTCATTGTCTTGAATAAAAGTCAATTAATTTGTATGCTGCAGTTTATATTATACCTAAATCAATTGTTTGCATCGATGCTGGTTCAGATCCGAGATTGGTCTTACACATAACAGGATGATGTCACTGTTTATTTGACGTTGCGTTTGAGAGGGTATCTCTAGTAATAGTCAGTCCTAAAATGTGTTGATATGAATAGATTTAGCTAATTTCCTGTTAAGATACTGAATATAAATGTCTTATTTCGAAAATTACTGAAGAATCTAATGTATACATAATGCGCGACTGGCGTACACAATTATGAGTTGTTATCTTTCTTCATTGTCTATTAATATAAACAACAAAGTTGATATGAACGAAAACAGCTCTCAAATACGTCATAAAATCAGCATTGACATGATTCACATAGTTTCATTCTTCGTTGATCAATTTAAATGAACCATATAACGAAGGTCTAGAATCTATAAGTTGGGATTGCTTAAAAAGCCACTTCCGTGTTCCAGTTCTTTAAATTGGTTAATTATAGCATTTTTTGTGAACTGTGCTGGACGAACAATTTTCTGAACGTGGAATGATGTGTAGTCTTAAAAAATGATGACATGTCTGAATCGTTTTTGAATGGACCATGATTGAGATCATAGAGGCAAATTTGATTATAATTTGGGATTTGTATCTTAAGGTTGGCAAAATATGAGCATTGAAGTATCGTGTATATATAAAGTGTGGCGATTACTATGGTTTCATTTATTTTCGTGGGTACCAATTTTAGTGGTTTGATGAAAATTTACATATTCGTGGATATTTAATTTCGTGGTTTTGGCAAGGTCTACACTTATTCCCTTAGAAATTTGTTATTCGCTAAACATTTGAATTCGTGGTTCTCCTGTACCCACGAAATCCACAAAAAAATGGTAACCAACGAATATTAATGAATTCATAGTATGTGATATTTCTCCAAAGGCTTCAGTATCTTTGTGAACATATTATTTGAGTAAGAATAATCACGTTCTTAGTGTTCACACCAATATATATGTATACAACAAATTTGGCAAAACAAACAAAAGTGTTATATACTTTCTTGTACATATACACACAATCTGAATGAAAGCATGAATTGAAATCCCATAAGTTATGTATCTGTAGCCGGACATATACATTTTGTACTTGCGGACCCGTCTGTTAAGTCTGCGAATAGTTTCAGATACGTATGTGAACCCGAAAATGTACCACTCTAGCATGAAACATTAGCATATTCACAAGTTTGGTAACCGCCTCTCATGGTGCATTGGAATCAAAGTCAAAGATACCCGGTAAACATATTTATCAAAATTCCATATTATAATGTTAATTTCGTTCGAAACATTAGAACAAAACAAAATTGTATAAAAATGAATTGAAAAATGGCATTCTGTAGATTTTGTAATTCGGTATCGCACTTGATAAATATTTTTTTGAAAATCAAATAATCTATATTTCAGTTATTTCATTTAACAACAGAGAACAATTCAATCGACTCAGGTCACGAACAGCCGAAACAAATGACAGATAATTTGAAAGAGATCATTTCTTGTCTGCATTGTTTACACATATCAAATGTGTTAGAAACTGCAGGTATGGATCGATTATTTAGAAATTCTTATTTTTTGAAAGTTTTCACAAAATATTGTGGAAAAATTAACGGGCATCCAAATTCGATTCATATAACGGTAAAAACAAAGCTATCAATTATGCCATAAAATGATTGTAATAAAAATTAAAATAACTAGGGCTATTTGATAAATACATTATATGACACAACAACCTTTTTATTGAATTACAACAAAACAAGTAAGTAAAGGAGATTTGAGATAATTAATCTTTATGTCATTAGGTCTTTTGTGGAGATATGTCTCATTGGCAATCATACCACATCTTCTTCTATAAGAACTGAACACACTTTTGGTAATTAATTTAATATTTGTAGTATATCTACTTTTTCTGTATTGGGGGTGGGGTGATCTCATGAGCTCCGGAAGCGTTAACAGATCCTGCTCCACATGAAATTAGGTTATTACATAATTAGCTAGATCTTGCCCAGATTTTAAGCAGTAAAATAACAGTTTAAGTAAAAAGCCTGAACGTTAAACCTCCTTCTATCAGAGTACGTAGCTAACGTTACCTCATGAACCGTTTTAAAAGAGGGACGAAAGATACCAAAGGGACAGTCAAACTCGTAAATCTAAAACAAACTGACAACGCCATGGCTAAAAATGAAAAAAGACAAACAGAAAAACAATAGTACACATGACACAACATAGAAAACTAAAGAATAAACAACACGAACCCCACCAAAAACTAGGGGTGATCTCAGGTGCTCCGGAAGGGTAAGCAGATCCTGCTCCACATGCGGCACCCGTCGTGTTGCTTATGTGATTACAAATCCGGTAATTAGTCTAATTCGGTAGGTCAAATTTATGAAAGGGAGGGGGATTGTAGTTACGACGTAAGGAACATATCCGATATCATTTGTGAAACGGTTATTCCATAACGGTCAACCCAATCGTGATGGCGTCCGTAAAATTTACGAATGGATGATTTCAACTTCACCATTTAAAACTCTTGGTTTAATAGCTTCCTTGTGAGCAGTAACCCTCTATCAAGAAAATCATGATAGGAAATGCAAGCACGGGAATATCGTATCAATTGGGAGATATATACCACGTATGCAGGTGCTACTGGAATGTTGCTACATAGAAATGGAAAGTTCACAATTGGAAAGCTGAAATCATCTCTTTTGTCGTAAAGTTTTGTCTTCAACCGACCCTCATTGTCAATTTCTAGATGCAAGTCAAGATATGAAGCCGACTTAACTGTATCTGTAGTATCCTTTATCTCCAATTCGATGGGATAGATGCGATCCACATAGTCACCAAATTTTGAATTGTTTAGTGAAAGAACGTTTATATATAATTCAACGACAACTGACCGAGCTTCTATAGCATGTTTGAAGAATTTGATAGCTTAGAATGAGTATTGAATTTCCATTTCATATTTTCTTCGAAGTTGTATACTTTTGTTATTCCACCTTTTAATTTTTGAGAATTGAAATGAGATTTGAATGTTCCGGAAATTGACTAGAGATTTAAACTTTTATTTATAAAGTTATTGTAAGGCATTAATGTTTTTTTTTACAATTTTGTTATAACAGATCTAAAATTTAATGTTTTGAAACTATTTGTTAATATTTAAAAACAAGTATCTATATATATGTACATAGTTATCCACTTTATATTAGAGTATTCGTCCATATCTGGTGAAAAGCAAATTATCCCTCTGTCGTGATTGAGAATCATCGAAATCATGGCGAAGAAAAAAGTAACTAGTTAAGTTCGCAATACTTTCAATCAAAAGATGTTAATGTTGCTTGTTCAACTAAACTATGTGTATTTTTATCTTTTATTCATGCTTCCTCTAAATTGTCTTACAGTACATGCATCAAACACTGTTTGTTCGTGTGACATTAGAGAAAATGAAATGTGGGATCCTGGAGCAGGCAATTTTGCCCGATGCAGGAATAGACAAGAAAGACAAGATAAGGTACGACATGAAATTTTATCATGGCTTTTTAATGAACCGCACGCCTGGCTTAATTACAAACTTTCAATCCTGGTATAATAGTATCTATGCTGGGTTAATTTTAACAAATGTGACGACTGTCTTTCAAGGTTGTGTCATGTTATATTTTTTTGCAGGAAGTTACATTTCCTTACCAAATTGCACGGGGTGTGGTACAAAAAAGTGATCGAAAAATGCTTTAATTTTGTTGGCTTATCGACATCATGAAGATAAATTGCAACATTACTTTAGTGTAAAAATTAATAAAAAACGGTAAAATCTTGCAAACGTTTATTTATTTCTATTGAAAGCATATTGGCATATCGCATTTTGGAAAGAAAAAAAAAACCCAAACGAAAAGGGTTGGTAATGCACTCATTTTAAGGGTTTAAACAAATGCAAAACGCAAAGAGTATTTTATTCATTCTTGTCGACAAAGAAATCAACATTGTGGTAGTACAGACAAAAACCCTGTCACTACTTCATCCTCTGATTACAATTATCTGTAAATGTGTACGGGACGAACTCCTCCTAAAACTGGTTGACAATTATAAAGACGTTTTACTTATACAAAATGCAACAATAACCATTTAAATTGTATAGATAGAGAGCATATATCTTAAATTTTGCATTTTTTCAGGAAGAAGAGACATGCAAAGCGAGTTTTGCCATTAGCAAATTAAAACATGATATACAAGGTATTATTATAATAGCAGAATTGGGTTTAATTGCTTCAAAGAGAATAATAAATGGCAGGAATGTTTATTTATCCGAACACTATATAAACTAGTGTTTTCTTAAGTTTATGAAGGTTACGAGAAAAATACTGTTCCGTCGCTCATAATCTATTACAACATTATATATTTAATATGATAATAGTCTCATATGTCATGTATATGACTACTAATATATACTTTTACTTTTAGATTCTTTTATCATGATGACAGATGAGAAACTACGAAAGTTACACTATCGTTTTTGTAATTGGTTATTTCATTACCATGTAGATTCGATTAAGATGAAGTACTTCAATATTCCAAGGAAGATGAGAAAAAAATTCGGGTGCTGCGTTGCTTGTGCGGTTACTTGTCAGATGCCTATTCACTAGGCTGGTATTTTTGATTTGGCATTTCGCGATCGCGAAAGTCAAATTAAAAACACTTTGCCATACATATGTGAATATTGCAATGCATCTCAAAGAACTGATCAAAGATTTTACAAAACTTCCCTTCAAAGAAATTCTAAACTCAAATGTTCAATTCTAATTTTAAACACATATTTGTATCAACTGCCTGTTGAACTCTATAAACATAACAAAACATATTTTTCTTGTAAAGACGTGGCGTTAGTTCCAAAATATTCTTCAGATGTTATGTGTACTGGTAACAAATTAGTGATCATCGACAAACATTGCAAACGGGTATGGTGTCGAAGAAACCGGCTAGTGATTGTTCTAAAACATGGCAATAGAATTTATTGTTATGACAACTTTCTTGTATTTTGTAGTGTAAATTGTAGTAAAACAGTACTGGTAAATAATTTTATTCAAACTGCTGTCTAATACCAGTTCTAAAAAGAAAATACTGCTGAAAAGCTTACAACTCTTAAGGGAGTGTATGAAAATCTTTTGATCGCAAAACTGGGTTGTAACAACTGTACTATGAAATAATATATCCATCAAATATATGTTAAGCCTATTCAAGAAATGTGCATTCCGGTTGGTACAACCCAGTTTAAATCGATTATACACGTATAATCAGCACATGATGTGGACTATGGGCGTCAAATGTACATCCTAATAATTGTAAAAAAAAAGATAATTTCATAAACAATTTTTTGTGACATGTTTAATGATATTATTGATTGTATATAATATATTTGCATATGTGAATGAAAATAAAAAATAAAAAAAATAGTAAAAAAAATAAAAAATAAAAAAAAATAAACAAACAAAAAGCAAAAAAGACATAAAAGGAAAAAAAAATAAAAAATAAAACAACATCAAATTTCATCATTTCACTGACCGAGGTTTTCATATAGTCATTTAGAAAGTCCTCTATGAAAATCTTACGTAAAAGATCAAACAATCCATATCCCATTTCAAAACATAAAAAAACTTTAAAATAATTGTTAGGATTGTATTGGCGTTCCGTTTTCTACTGTCTTAGGCAACTGTCAGGAGACCACTCGAGCGACCTCTCGAAAGGCCATGTTTTTTGCTTTTGGATATTTGGTAAGAGTTTGTCATATATTCGGCATTCTCCGTCGCAGATAGCCAAAACATTAATACTGGTCCAGCGAAGAGGATGCTTCAAATATCAAAGAACTGTTGCACATAAAGAGCTGAAAATCTTTGCAAGTGGAGCAGTTCTTTCTTATTTTTAGTATTAGTTTGATTTATTTATTAAGGACATAACTGATGTTCTCTTTTTGCATTAAAAATATTTAAATTATTATCTTAAATGATATTGCCTTAATCATGTTTATGTACAATTATGAAATTGATATAGACAACGTGTGAATATTCTGATTGTGAGATTGTTCTGGCCATTATATGTAATATTATATATTAAGATTGTGAAATTGATATCACCAGTGTGTATTCTTTACGATTATAACATTGATACAGGCTTCACCATGATGTGTTTTTTACGATTATAACATTGATATAGCCTTCACCATAATGTGTTCTTTTGAAAAATGAGATAGTAAGATATATCTAGTCATTACCATTATGTGTTCTTTTAAATAATACACTTGTTAGATATATATAGCCTATACCATGTTTGTTTTAAAACACTGAGATTGTCCTATTAATATGTAATTGTGATGTTTTTTAAAGAAATGCAATGCATATAAAAAACAAAAAAAAAACGGTGAGAAGATATTGAGAGATATGTTTATGTTGAGTCATCACATTATATGATCGAAAATGTTATAAGACTAAAAAAAAATGATGAATAAATAATGAGAGATATGCTTGTGTTGAGTCATTACGTTACAGGATGTTAAATATTTATTTTTATGGACGCATGGTAATTATTTTCATTATGGTCAACGGTATTTAGTTATGAAATACATATAAACCACATAATCTTCAACAATGTAAGGCATTGCAACATAATCATTGATAATGTAAACAAACACATCATAAGTGAAATAGAGGAATATGGTCCAAATTAAAAATTTATTGATACTGTAAAGCATATGGGTTTTGCAAATTTCGCCACATTGACCCGACAAACTTGACATACAAACAGCAGCAAATAGGATAAAAGCGGAAATAGTTAATCTAAAAGTAATCATCAAGCGTCGAGGGACCCACTATACAGTGCACTTGGTGGTAAGGGAGCCACTTGAGACATGCCAGTAAGATTCGTAATGAATGATAGATGTAATTGAGAAATCTAGTTTATATAAATGACAAGATTGCTGGATGCATTAAAAATAGTAGTAGGCATCAAATAGTTTTATAAATATATCTATATTGGATGAAATAGCGTAAAGTATATCGATATGTATTTTATTTTGAAAAATTTGGCATCTATTAAGTAAATCATATTTGTTGAAAAATAGAGGGATTTACTGGTGAACCCAAGCAAAAAAAAACCGATTAAAGTGACCACTCAATGGCAAAGTTGTTATTACAAAAACTGTTAATTTTACTTATCGAAAGATAAAAGGTGCACAAATGATTTATTGTTATACGACCGTGAATGTATTTGCGGTTTTAAATTTGCGGTTGTATTATTATGGTATTATCTGCTTATGAAGACATTTTGGTTTGTAGACCTTTTGAATAAGTTCATGGAGCTCTATATGAAAATATACACTAGAAGCCCGATTTCAGTCTGAAACGGCCATTTTGGTCTGATCACATCTTGATTGACTGGATTTACCGCTAGAGAAATTCGTCCAGATATTTCAGATCGTTTAGTCGCCGTTCAGATCGATAGCCTCATCAGGTAAATCAGTTCGTTAAGGCGTATCAAGACGGAAAAGACTGAATCATCTAGCGGGTTGTTTAGACCCGTTAAGACCGTGTCAGACCAAAACAGACCATGGATACAAAGTTACGTCAAGATGTTGTCAGACCGTGTCCAGTCGTGTTCAGATTTTAATCATTTGGACACAAAACGAGTGAAACTTTCCCATTGTTTATCAGGGGTTGCTCCCCTTTTAAAAATAAAATAAAAGTTAGAAAGAAGACGGTTTATGTTAACTGAAAGTCTACCACGTCCCTTTAATCATGTTAATTAAATAAAAAAAATATTCAATTTGAATTCTTACTACATCCTATTTAACATGTTTTGTATATATTTTAAAAAATAGCTCAAAGTCATACTGCTGAACAAACCGCCGCGAAATGACTAAAAAAATTCAACAGATTGCCGAAATAACATTTATTTATTGAATGTAAGCACCTGAACCTTTATATTAAAGGTTTACAAGTGATTACAATACATGTTTTTGCAATTACAGACTGTCGTGGGTGGTGAAAAATTTGTCATGTTGACGCAATAGATCATTTTTACACCCGTATTAAATAATTACGGATGTCGGCCGTGAACACACAGGCACTTGTCTCAGAAAATAAATTTCCTATATACCTTATTATAATAAGGTATATAGGAAATTTTTTTTTCTGAGACAAGTGCCAAAAAATTTCCTATATATACCTTATTATAATAAGGTATATAGGAATTTTTTTTTCTGAGACAAGTGCCTGTGCGTGAACACTTGAAAACGCGTGATCTTAATAATTATGTTTAATTAAATTTAAGATGTAACATTTTTTAATATTGTAAATGAATGCATTCATTTAACTTTTAATGTTGGCTATATAAATTGCATTTGAGTGAGGCAGGGAAAAAAATATATATATAACTAGAATCTATGTCTTTTCTCGTTTTCCGTTTACTGTCATGCCATTGTCCGTTCATTTTTGCCAGACTCATGCGTTTGACTTTCCATCTTTATTTTTCACTTAGTCTATAATTCGAGAGCCTTTTATAAAAAAAATATTACACACCAGAAGACTTTGTTAAAAGATAAAGTTTGAATATTATAGCAGAAAAAGGCCAGTGTACCTGAAGTACATTTGAAGACCAGGTTATATATATTACATGAATACAGCATAATAAAGCTGGTTTAATTTGAATTACTATCCATTAGGGACATTTTCTGACGATAATTAATCAAATCTGACAAGTTTGATTAAAAACGGAAAATAAGCCCGTAAACGATTTAACGTTACCGTACCCTCTTTACTTGTCGCATGTCGGCATCTTCAAATGGCAAATTTATTTTACACAAACATGCAAATTCGTTGACATGCCATGATGGTAGATGGACACTACAGCACAATATAAGCTGAGCTGGAAATTACAATTGGTGAGTAGAAATGAATAATATTTTAAAACATGCCTATCAGACATGAGAATAATCATTGATCCGGCCAAGAGTTTGAAGGAAAGATGTTTACATTTGTTACATTTGTGCATACAGGTATGAATTGACTTTCTAATACACCACATTCTTGTACAGTAACTTGTTCAAAGGCAAAGTAAGAATTTGGGCTTGTAAAAAAAATTATTCCTGTGATTGGACCCCCCCCCCCTTTTTGGAAGATCAATGCATGATTTGAAAAAGGTACATATAAACTATGGTTTAAATCCTCCCTTTTAAAAAGGGCTGGATACACACCTGTTTATTGCCTAAACCATTGTGTGTATTCACAATGGTTTGGTTGGGGGGGGAGGGGGGCCTATTACCAGACCTAACCCCCTGATGGAGTAACCCTAGTCCAAATAATTATGACGTCTGGCAAGGCTATTTTTTTTTTTTCTGAGACGCCTTCCTAGGACGTTGTAGGAAGGCGTCCCAGAAAAAAATTTAAATAGCCTTGCCAAACGTCATAATTATTTGTTGGACTAGAGTAACCCTACATATTCATATTTATTGTATGTTTAATAATGTATTGATAACTGTAACGTCCTAAAATTTGCATGAAATATCTGTCACTGGATTTTTTATAACTCATAACCAACCAATCTTCACATGTATGTTACAATGATGATGCACCTATTTATATAGCCACTGGTGGGTGATGTACAATAATTATAATTTATCACATATTTGTTATGAATACCTTCAAGGCTTGGGTTCGCATATGCAATGACCTCTAAATTGCCAGGGGCAAAAAAAAGAGTATATTGATATTGTGCCCTGATTCCAAATGATGTGACAGCATTGCGTCCTTAACGACAATTTTTTACACTTTTGTGATAAGAAATTTAAGATAATTTTCAAGGCATGTTTCATTAAATTGCAGGCGCGGATCCAGAGGGGGGTTCCAGGGGTTGGAACCCTTTCTCTTTTTGAGGATCAATGCATTTGAATTGGGACATGTAATTGGAACCCCCCTTTGTCCTGGTTTTCAAAATGGCTGGACTCTCCCCTGAATTGTTATCAATGATTTGTTTTGCTCTAAATTTTGTAGAACTTAAATATAACATGTTATAATCTATGCATACCATTGCTTTGTCATGTATGTAGTAATATTCTACAAATTCTATTTTGAAATAAAAAAGTATTATTAAAAGAATTTGTTGAATTATTATTACTACAAATATCACAAATCAAATACATGTAGTTACTGTAAATTCAGAAATCATTGCTTGCAAATTATTGCGAATTTTTCATTTTAGACTTAAATGCGATTTTAATTTTTACAATTTTGTGAAAAATCCTGTTTAATTCATATAAAATATCACAAAATGTGCGTTTAAGTTATTGCGTTTACAACTCAGTCGCATTTTTCGCAATAATAAAAACCTCACATTAATTTCTGAATTGACAGTAGTATATAAAATAGTATTAATGCTATTGACTTATTTAATTTTATACATGTTATAGAAGTCGCATGTAATACAAGTTATAAATACTTAATTCTTAATGTAAATTTTTTTTGTAGATAAGATATCACATTGGTTTGAGCATGATTCCCAGCAAGATTATGAAGGGGCATATATATCATATATACATAGGAAATATATAGTGTCACTAAATTACTCTCATACGGTACCTCACCTCTGTAGCTGTAAATTGCGAAACGGTGGATTCATTCATAATTTTGAGTTACTTATTGCAATTGGAAATAACGTTGATAAAGCTAACAGCATTATGCCATGATGTTGATGGGATGTTCTGATTGGACAAAAAGGAAATTGTGAATTGAACAAATAGCAAACTTGAAATTCATAGGAAAAAAAGTAGGAAATTGGAATAATGAAAATTCATAGTTTCAGTGATTATCTTACAATCATCATGATCATTGTCAATACTACAAGTGCATCATCATGATCATATATATCTGAATTCACCTTGGAAAATTATACATTTAAAATAAGAATTTGGATATAATAAGAATTTCTGTGCTGACGTTGCTACTGTTGGCTTCATGTACCACCAGCTGGGAGTGTTAAACCTTTTTGACCTTTCGTGAGGGTCTGTCACGGTCCGTCACAATTGGTTAGTGTCATATATGCATGATTATGGAAATTTCACCAACCTAGACAAGCTTTACAGCCCTGGCACGGTTGTTGGTTGCACTTAGAGTCAAATGACAGCTTGCTGTATACATTTGTAGTTCAAATAGTCTGAATGAATCTACATGTATGGTGACAATCTTCTAAATTACTGTTCATTCTGAAACTGGCATTTTATACTAGTACATGTAGTAGTCGAACATATTAAACAATACATGTACTTCAAAGTATCAATTTATTTTGTCTCGCCTTACATGAAAGTCATGAAAGTTGGTTGTATATATGCAAGAAATATGTATTACAGTCTTGGGGTGATGATGTAAGCTATTTTTAATAGAGCTTTAAATTTATAAAAGCTAAAAGAGCTGGTTCAGGGAATGAGTGTAAAATATACTGTTACATTTTATTACATGTAATTGGATACATTTTATTGTATATGAGTACCTTGCAAGGTCTACTTGTCTATCAGGTTAGGTTGACCTGACCTTAATTTTATTTCATGGATAATCTAAGTGATTTAGGTTATTTCAGTTTAATACAATGTTAACATGGTTAGGTTTGTTTCTCAGATACTTCGTAATGAAATTAGAGACTGGAAATGGGGAATGTGCCAATAAGACAACAACCTGACTACAGAGCAGACAACAGCAGAAGGTCATCAATGTTTGAATTGTTTCTCAGAAGCTGTAAGCTACATTGAACATGTTGGAAACAAACATAATTTTTGTTTTGCCTAAGGAGATATGGTATCAGGGGTGAATCCAGCCATTTAAAAAAGGGGGGGGGGGGTCCCAACCCAAGACAAAAGGGGGGGTTCCAACTATATGTCCCCATTCCATGATCGTCCAAAAAAGGGGGGTTCCAACCCCCTGAACCCTCCCCCTGGATCCACCACTGGGTATGAATTTTGATGAGACGACTTGCATTACTTAAACTATAAACCATGTAGACCAAGTGATTTTCTTTTTAGTCACTATATAATAGGTCACTGCACACCCTTCAGCAAAGACCAAAAACTTAAACTTCATGATGAGCACCCTATAAATGGCTCTGCTTGGAAAGAGCTAGGCTTCTAACAGAGTTAATGTAAAAAATTCAGACGAGAACCCAACAGTGATGACAACTTGATTTATACTAGTATACATGAGCTACAAACAAACAAATATGTGATAAACAGCAATCAACAAAAACACTACAGACAAAAAATTAAGGGGAGACTATTTAAATATAAAAAAAGAAGATGTGGTATGATTGCCAATGAGACAACTCTCCACAAAAGACCAAAATGACACAAACATTAACAATTATAGGTCACCGTACAGCTTTCAACAATGAGCAAAGCCCATACCGCCTAGTCAGCTATAAAAGGCCCCGATAACTATAAGAAAAAGTAAAACGATTCAAACGAGAAAACTGACAGCCTTATTTATGAAAATAAATGAACAAAAACAAATATGTAACCAAGGATTTGTATAGTGTCTCACTATACAAATCCTTGATGTAACACAAAAACAAACGACAACCACTTAATAACAGGCTCCTGACTTGGGTTTATTTACTTTAATGTAAAGTAAATAAAATTAACTAATGTCTTGTACAAGTATTACCCTGACGTTCCGTGAAAATTGTTTTCAAAAATCTAATTTGTCCATAATTCTTTTATGTAATAAACTTATTTAAATAAATTCAGACCTTCACCTGTCTGATCACCAGCATGGCTAAAGGTATTACTCCCAGATGTATTGGCAGGTGACACCTCCAGGTATTCAAGCGATTTCCTGTCGGACTTGCAAGTTCATGCATCATTTCACTTCTGTCAGTGTACACGACCGAAAACTTGAATCTTTCCATTTTAAACTTTCAGGTGCATAGGTAATCATTTGATAACATACATCTCTGTCCTGCGTGTCCGATAGTGATACACTAGTCATTACTGTTTATAAATAACATTTCTGGTGTAAAGAATATTATTCATAAAAATTTAAATAATTCCAAAAAAGAGATTTGATAAAATAAAAATTTGCTTACACATTTTTTCCAATGGTAAATTTGGGGAAATGTAAGTACTCGTTGTCAAAAGTAAAGGCCAGTTTGAAACATACAAGAAAAATTGATTTAACAAAAATATATATATACGCACTTAACGACCATTCTTTTATACGCCTTGATAGAAAGTTACGGAACTATAGATAGTTGCAATTTAAAATTATATACATTTTTACATTGAACATAAGAAAGAAATAAAATTGAGAATGGAAATGGGGAATGTATCGAAGAGGAAGCGGAAGGTCACCAACAGGTCTTCAATGCAATGGAACGAGAAATTCCCGCTCCTGGAGGTGTCCTTTATCTGGCCCCTAAACAAATATATACAAGTTCAGTGATAATGAACACCATACTAATTGCCAAATTGTACACAAGAAACTAAAATTTAATAATACAAGACTAACAAAGACCAGAGGCTTCTGACTTGGGACAGGCGCAAAAAATGCGGCGGGGTTAAACATGTTTATGAGATCTCAAACCTCCCCCTATACCTCTAGCCAATGTAGTAAAGTAAACGCATAACAATACGTACATTTAAAATTCATTCAATTCAAGAAAAGTCCGAGTCTGATGTCAGAAGATGTAACCAAAGAAAATAAGCAAAATGACAATTAAACATAAATAAACATGCAATTTGCCCCCTCCCTTTTTGGGAAAAAAATGGTTGCTTATATAGGGAATCACTGAACCGTGACTGGAGCGGTCCCTCTCTTAGGTCAGTCATTACGAAAATTCCTGGATCCGCCACTGAGCATGTTATCATGGGATGTCGATGGACTATTGTATACCAAAAGAAGAAGAAGAGAACCAATTTGAATTAAAAACAGGTCGATATTTAACCTGCTCTGGTTCGTCGAAGTAATGGACAAAGTAAAATCACAGATTTCTATTTAAATAAAATTGTTCTCGAACAAAGGAAGGAATTCGTCATCACAATTGTTGGGTATAATGTATTATAATGTGAACATCGTTCTGAAGTACTGTATGCCAAATTTTCTGTTCCAACATGCACGTTATATATATGCTACTGGACGTCCCAAGAGAATTTTCTGTTCCGACATGCATGTTACCAAGAGATGTGAATATTTTCTTGGAAAAGTATTCAGTAACAAAGTTTCAAATTAATATCGGGATTTATTTTCTTTCTTGATATATTCAGTAACAGCAAAAAGAATAACTTGACTGCTTGTCCGCTAAATTGGGCTGTTCTTGCCAGATAAAAGACTTATAGTTATATAACTCGAAAAACTTTTAATTTGTATTTTTTTTTTAATTTATTTTCATCACTAGATAGCTGAAATTTATTGGGAAACTTGCATTTCGGGCAAATTCTTTGCTTCTTAGCTCGAATTAAAGAGTGTTATAAACTTTTTCAAATGTTGAATACGCAACCAACAAATGGAAGTTTTTAACGACCTTGACTGGCTATACAGCCCTTGCACGGTCGGCCCTGGCTTGCGCCTTTTTGGGCATTAAATAATTTAATATGTTTACCATGTGGTAATTTAAATAATTTAGAATGATGAGAAAGTTTAATAAAAACAAAAATTTAAAAAGCAAAAATTTGGATAAATAAATGAATAAAAAAAGTAAAACATTTAAGATTAAGTAAATAATAAAATAATAAAAGAATATAATACGCAACCAAATCTCCAAGTATTATTTATGTTTCTGGTAAAGGCGTTTGATTGGGTATTAGTTTGAGGTAGGCGTGTTTTCGGAAACATTCCTCCAATCAGACCTGTTTCACATACATGTGTGCGCTGATGCGTGTACACTGGCTATTGTAACGGCACGTGTGACTGTCTCATATCGAAATCTGTCGAGCGTGACCAATGTTTATTGTAGAATTTTTTGTCATGTGGTCAAATTATTTGACATACAAGTTTTAAATTTGCATTTTGAAAGATTATTTTCGGAAGTTGTCCCGTATATACTATTCTAAAGTGTTAGAGAAAAAAAAAACAAGACTTTAAGGGAAAGATACATATCAACGGAAAATATAACCTGAGAAAACTATACTAGTCTACTAGCATAATAGTCAAAGATATAAAACATGTATTATATGGCTCTGATATTAAATTTAACGTGTTCTGGAAAATTTTGACAAAATATAATTGCACGAATTTTTAATCGATCGCTGACCTTTAATTCTAGAAGTGACTTGTGACTGTTATAAACATGCAGAGACAATTCTATGCATTATGGTTTAAGTTTACAATGAACACACTATAGTTATACATTTTCCTTTTAAATATCAAATAGACAATCACCTTTCGGATAGACTTGCTTTTTCTTTCTTTTCGTAAAAATTATCATTCGTCCATTTAGAGACATAAATTACAAGTTATATATGCCTCTGGTTTATTATATTTGATTACTTCAAAAATGCTTCAAAATACTATGAGCCTGTATTGGGGTCCCAACCGATCACACAAAAAAAAGGGGCGAGTTCCAACTATATGTCCCCGTTCAAATGCATTGATCGTCTTATAAGTGTATGACTCAACGGTTTCCTCCAACAATATGGTTTGATAAATTTCTCTCGAAGTTCATTACTTTTCACACACTAAAATAAAATGATATTCATCTTCAATTACTTGTTTATCACACATAATACAAAATCTCGGATATGTCTCAATATTATAAAATCAACAAGTTTCTATATTCAAACAGTGAGCAGATATATGCGGTATTTACAAATGAATGGTTTTATAAATATAATTTACAGCATGATCTTAATAAAATTGTTGGGGTCAAATACATCTATGCAACATACATTTAGGCGAGTCTTCAAAAAATAGTACATTTCACTATTAAAGCTACCGTTTAATCTATCTTTGAATTCAAATTAAAACAAATTCACTTTTTTTACACCCTGATGTAACCGTATTTTTAAAGTGTTGTCATCCGTATCAATAAATTGTTTAATAAAATTGAAGTGCATGAGTATTATTAACGTCTAGGATAAGTGTGAGATTTCTCTGTTGATGGGAATAAACAAAATTTAGCTGAATTTGTATTATTTAAATTAATGAAAAGGCAAGCTAGTGTGTGTTTGAAATGATATTGTTGAAATGGATTTATAGCATGAAAAATGTGTGTAACCGATTTTACGTTGACTTGGACTGCGAATTTGAAAATAATATATTTGTGAAATCACATTCTACAAGATGACATATTTTGTAAGTACGTTTAATATACTCTATAACCTTTCATTCTAATTATAGTATCTTTGAAATGCATTTTATAGCGGACTATGCGGTATGGGCTTTGCTCATTGTTGACGGCCGTACGGTGACATATAGTTGTTAATGTCTGTGTAATTTTGGTTTCTTTTGGACAGTTGTCTCATTCGCAATCATACCACATCTTCTCTTTTATATTTATATAGCTATTACTTGCAACTGCCACATGTACATGTCTAGACTCGTGTCGCTGAAAGAGGTCTCCTTTCAAGTTTGAAAATAGGTGGAAAAAAGCCACACCCACTTATAAGATATATACATGCTCTCAGTCTGACTGTTGCATTTTGAACAAACGAGTGAAAGTACAGCGCCATGTAGAACAAAATAGTTTCAACATTCATTTATCATTATCATGATCTTGACCTGCATGGATATATGCATTTAACTTGCAACTGTACGGTTAAACAAACCGGTTATTGATGGCTGCACAAAAATCTTTAACCTCAGACAAAACATGAAATTAACTGTTCAGGAAAAACGAAGTCCATCTAGTAGTAAAATACGGAAAAATGAAAATAAATATATGCAAAATTTTCCCCCTGGATACTGTGTTTTGGACATAAAGAAGCCAATGTCCCAATTTCCCGAAATTCCATTATGTTTGACAACGATTTTGATGTAAAACAAAACTTTAACCACAGACTGAACCTAAATGCTGAATTAGTCGGCGTGAATGCTGACGACGGAACCTTTATTTTTTACCAATTAATTAAATGAAATTGCGCCATATTTACCTGTAAATATTTTTTTACCTATAGCAAAAGAAAAGCAAATGGTATGTTGTCAGAGCTACCTTAAAAAAATAATAAATCCAGAGCTCTTCAAAATTGAAGAAGAAAACTAAGAAAAGAAAGATTTAAAATATGTGCGTCAGTAAATGTATATAGAGAGAAGAAAACTTCACCGGCTCATCTTAAATTCCAGCCGAATTTCACTGAAAAGTGGATGCTATTGGTGTTGTTACAAACAAAGATGATGACTTTGTATTGTGTAACGATCCAGAAAGCGGGATCATTTTATTAGGATGCAAAGCTAATTTAAAATTTAAAATTTCTGTGTACAATTTCAGAGGAAGTTTTTGCTGGTATCTATAAAATTTGTCCAAAATATTTCAAACAACTTTATACTATACATGCATGGCTTCAAGATAGGACATTATATATGTGTCTATTCTCAACTACAAATACCAGCCTTTAGTTCAATGATGTACAGAGACATTTTAAGGTGTAACTGTGTATATTTATACAAATGAACGTTTTAATTCAGCATACTTTTTGTTATTAAAATGACTTTAACTCCGCCAGTCGGTAAACTGCCGATCCCGAGCCCGGATAAAGAAGGAGAGAAGTCAATCATTTAGTTATTTTATATAAATAAAAAAAAATTGGCGCAATTAGATGATTATTTTATTGGCGCAAATGATACCTATAGTTTTGAAAATTAAGTGGCGCCAAAGAAGTATTGGCGCAATTAAGTTGTGGCGCAAATGAGTTACTTTTTGGCACAAATAGATATCGCCCGAAATAATAGCTTAAAGCCTTTCAAACTATTCTATTAATCTCTCCATGCCATATGGCATAGGTTATGATTAGCCCTCGGGGAAAAACAGTCAAATGAATGGATAATTATTACAAGTACGTGTATTCCCGACAAACAATGACAATTACCAAATTCGTTCTTTACGTGTAAATGTATGCATTTTGTAAAAACATTAAATCTGTATTTATATAACTGTACAAATCACCCATGCAGAAACATATATACACATGGAAAAAAGTATTGCAACACCTTAATTTTTTAAAACATGAAAAATTAGTCTCTTATTTTGGATGGAATATGATAAAATATTTGTAAAATAATATTGAAACGTAGTTAATGATAACATTGGCTTTAAATCGAACAAAAAATGTATGAAAAAAAAGGTTTTTTCGAACTAAAATTTTTATAACAAAATGAAGTGTTTTTTGTACAAAAAAATGCATTTTACAAGTTTTACTGTAGACGAACTTTACAATGTCAGACATTTCAAAATTAATCTTTAGAAGATTGTTCACATCATGGTTGGTCGTTATACGCCAAAGAATTAGTACTTTGAGCGCAGCTTCCATTCAATACGACGAAAGCAAGCGATCCATGGTAAAAAAGACATTTAAAGGGCACATATTTATCTTTCGTCTGACAGCACGTATACACCGCAGTTATCGTGAATTATATAAACATATAAAAAAAAACAAAAAAAAACATTATTTTTTTAAGACAAAACAGAGAAAAGAACTGATAAGTGCGGGTATTCCATGCGCCTTGCCTCCTTTATGTTTCGATATTTTAGAAATTAATTATTCTTTTATCTATTATAACACGTGAAAACTACACCGGTGAGTTCCATATATGTCTTCAACTTACAGCTGGTCCTGAAAATGCATGAAATATTTGCCACTGGACTTTTAACAACCAACAATCAATCACACTACAACTTAAAGTATATATAGTAGTGAAATACAAAATGAATATTATAATGATACAATTAGCAAAATAAATAGAATACAAATACACACTACTTTATTTAACTGACATAATTTAAAGGAATACTCTGTAAACTATATAAGTAGAGAAGCGAAAAGTTTCTTTTGAATACTTAACAAACTTCCGAACAGTTCATGTTTTTTTGCTCAATTTAAAATCTTGAAAACATAAGCATGTATATTAAAAACTGACGATCTATTAAGAATGATGATGAGAGTAATTGTAATATATAATAGGCATGTACTTTCTTACGTTACGGATCATTGATTTTGTTACCTGTTGACCCGGTTTATTACTAGCACGTGCCATCGAACTCAACCATTTTAACTAAAATAGATTTTGTTTAAGTTAACGCCATATGTATACTAAGTACAGTATACCTATCATATGGATTAGAAAATGCATATTATACGGTGATACTTTAACACTGTCCCGACAGAGACTGAATGAATGCAGTATGATGATCAGGTTTCGGGATCCGAGAAGTCTTTTTTCGAATTTCCGGATGTCGGGAATATTTTTTTCCAACTTAAATAGAGTAAATCTCACTAAATTAATACACATGCAAACAAAAAGCAACAGCTTCAACGGTTAACTAGGACATATATCAACAGAAAACGAATTAAAGCAAATGTCATACATAAAACCAAAATATGCATGTGTTAATTTGCCTCCGGTGCATTTCTGTGGATCCTTAACTTTTTTAGGTTACGTTTAGGATTTTCCGTTACTAATCTTCAAATACGAAAAACATTTTCACCGGTGTTCACAACATTTTAAGGTTTATGGCATACATTCTGGTGTGTATACAATTAACATACGTCCTTGCATTTAATTACCAATATACATTTATATAAATTAACATTTATTAAAAAAATAAACAACATATATAGACGAATAATTTATTAGTTCCTCGACAAAACAAGAAAAGAAATAAAGAATCAACAGAAGATTTAATTTTTCTTTGTAATTAATCAAAATAATACTTCAAACAAATCCTAATATAAAAAAAAACCATATATACAAATTAATCTAAAATGCATTATCGAGTAGAAGGGGCGCAACTCGTGTTATCAAACCGGTATACTAAACGGATCTAAACAGGGTCTGAACATGTTGAACGTAATTTTGTATCAATGGTCTGTTTTGGTCTGACACGGTCTTAACGGGTCTAAACAACCCGCTAGACGATTCAGTCTTTTCCGTCTTGATACGCCTTAACGAACTGATTTACCTGATGAGGCTATCGATCTGAACGGCGACTAAACGATCTGAAATATCTGGACGAATTTCTCTAGCGGTAAATCCAGTCAATCAAGATGTGATCAGACCAAAATGGCCGTTTCAGACTGAAATCGGGCTTCTAGTGATAGCAAACGGTTGAGTACTCTTAAACGATGGATGGGATTGTTTTGAGTACTACTGTCCTTGCGGTTTTGTAATAGGTGGCCTAACTAATGTCAGTTTTATTGGTTAAATAATGGAAAATAAATTGGTCCACAGACAAAAACAATAGTATGGATGTGTAAAATATTAAGAAGAAGGTACCGTTCCACAATAGGAGGGTTATGATTGAATTTTGCTTTACAGTTTTCGCTGGTTAGTTGTAAGGTGTTATGCAGATTTCAAAAAAACAAGTATAAGTATGCTTTCACGACAATAGTTTTAAGAGATATTTCGTTGGTTAAAAAGATAGCACAAGGTTCTACACCACAAATGGAAGGTTGGATTATTATTTTTTTGCATAGCTGTTAATAATTAGGAATTGTTGTCCAAAAAGGGTCTACAATGTATCAAAACCTTTTTTGTTAGTTTTACAGACAACAACTTGAGTATAAGTGTATGGGCGTCTATAACAAATTTTATCACAAGGTTTATCGAAAAGGAATCATGGTCCAAACCGTTTAATTATAAAGGGCCGAAAAGGAACCAAAACACTGATTATCTGATTTCTGGGGAATTACTTGATAACGAATGCACCTGTTTCTCAGATCACGCCTTACCGGTGTCTTGAATTCCATTAGTAATATGTCAATTATAAATAGTGTAATAAATTCATCGTCATGTGTACTAAATTTTAAGTTGATTGGACTACAACTGCATCAAAAACAGGCAGAACAGACGGACGGATGCACAGACTACAAAATATAAATCCCATAAAGTGGTCATAAAAACAGACTAAACAACAAAATTTTAACATTGACAAATGAATAATGGAAATAAAGTCACTTATTAAAGTTCAGATGAATCCCGACTATCCATTATGTAAATTATCAGGTGGGTGAAATAAAAGGAAGTCAATAGGTATAATTTGTATAAATTTTGTTATTATGCTCCACCTACGATGGAAGAGGGGCATTATGTTTTCTGGTCTGTGCCTCCGTTCGTTCGTCCGTTTCATCGTTCGTTCGTCCGTGCGTCCGTTCGCTTCAAGTTTTTGGTCAAGGTAGTTTTTGATGAAGTTGAAGTCCAATCAACTTGAAACTTAGTACACATGTTCTCTATGATATGATCTTTCTAATTTGAATTGCAAATCAAAGTTAGGACTCCAATTTCACGACCCACTGAACTTAGGAAATGATAGTGTGAGTGGGGCACCCGTGATCTATGGACACATTCTTGTTTTTCAATATATTTCAAAACAAAATATTTTATAAATATTTAGATACAAAAATGAAAATACATTAACATAAATATGTAACCTATTTTTTGGCAAACATCCGCCACTAAAAAATTATAAAAAGAAAGAAAATAATAGAAACAGGGAGGGGGTGGGTAATTTACACGTAATATCAAATTCAAAAATGAAAAGAAAACACTTTGCAATAGTATAAATAAACAATTAACAAAAAAAAAATTGTTTATATCCAAAAAAAAGAGCGAAATAATCTAGTGAGTAGATTTAATGCAAGAGTTTATACTCACAAAAATCTAGTTTGAACCAGTGTGATTACTGAGGTGTAAAAATATAAATTTCACTGTTTTACTAATTTAAATCTTAAATCGAACCAATTATCAAGCGGGTGAAATAAAAGAAAGCCAATAGTTATAATTTGTATTGCCTGTAATAAATCTTTTTTCAATATATAACTATCAAAACAGTTAATCATGATAAAAACCAGACATACCATTACCACTCTTTTTGCTCTCTTCAAATAAGCTCCATCCTTTAAAAATGTGTAAAGGACAAAACAGCAAACACTGTAAAATATATGTAGATCCTGAGTAGTTAAACCAACATTATATTCTGGATGCAAGTTCTCTGAAAAGAGAAAAATCTATGATAAACTATATACATGTATGAAAGAAATAAACACAATTGTAACACATCACAAATTATATACTCTGATGCTTAATAATATTGATAATATTTTTTCTGAAAAGTTCTGTACCAGCAAAATTTAAATTAAGCCCATCTCTCGGAGCAAAAAAGGAAGAAATATGGAATATTGTCGAGTAATTAGGCACTTCTATACAAATTACAACATAATACATAATTTCTTTTACACATTTTGTTGAGCTCAGTATTAACTTTATTAACTTTAGCTCCGGTTTTCATGTGATCAACTGGTCTAGTAAGAATAGAAGTAAATATCAACTTAGCAAATGTCTTCTTTTTTAACTTGTGAATTAAACCTCCAAAATATGACATATAAGTATCTACGGATTGAGACGAAGACATATTATTAGTTCCAACATGTACTATAACGAAATCTAATGAAATTAAATCTACTTTCCTAGATTAAATTTCAACTTAATATAAAATTTAAAAATGTAAAGAAAACACTTTGGGATAGAAAAAATAAACAATTAACAACAAAGGAAATGATTATATCCAATAAAAAGAGAGAAATAATCTACTGAGTAAATTAAATGCAAGAGTTTATACTTACAAAAATCTAGTTTGAACCAGTGTAATTACTCAGGTGTAAAAATATAAATTTCACTGTTAAGCTTTTAAAATAATTTAAAGCCTTAATTAATACCACCATGTACACATTTCAGTCATTCTATAAAGCAAATCAATTGACGTATTGCGAATACCGATTGATAACGAAAACTTGAGTGAATCATTGATCCATGAAATTAGGTTTAGGTCAAATGAATCATGTCTGACAGACACGAAGACCTTACACGCATCATTAAGTTATATACCAAAACAAGTAATCCTATTTCTGATTATAAGGGAGTAGTTCACAGCGACAAAACATATAAAACAAGCATTGTGGGAAAATTGTATGCCAATATATACATGTAGTTCATGTCTTAACATTCGTTGTACTGCAACAAATAACTTGTCATGGTTTTAAACTGTGTACATGGTATAATAGATATAAAATCAGGGGCCCGTTTCACGGAGCTGTCTAAGAACTAAGACCGGTCTTATGATGGTCTTACGACATATCTTAGTCCTAAGTGGGTTTTACAAAAAGTTCCTAAACTAGGACATCAGTTAAAGTTGGTCATAAAGTAGGGACTAGACGAAAAGTGTGTTATGATGGTCTTAGGAGAGTCAAAAAAATATTCATAGACATAAAAGTGATTTTTTGTATTTATTTTAGCAAATTATCTTATAATTTGTAAGTTAACAATTCTCCTTTTCCTGCTTATACCAGAATATTTATTACAGATTGACGGATAATCATCATGATTTTTCAACAATTACATTCAATGTATTTATATCAAGAATGAAATATTATATACTTTAATCCTTTTATTACCGATACAGTGACAAATTGAATTCTACTCATTTGTACCAAAGAAATTATTACTTTATCTATTTTTGTCAGTTTTGTATTTACAGTTTCCTATATATATATATTGGTGTATTATTTATAGACTATTTTTATTAATTACACTCGTTTTTTATTTTAATTATGTAAATTGTCTTCTTAAACATATATTAAACAATACGTTAGAAGTATTTTATGAGAAAGACATACTACATTTAAATGATTTTTTTCTTAAATTAGTTTTTCCATTAAACCATTTAAAAATTTAAAAATCATCCTCAGACAGCTGCAGAACATATTTCGAGCTTAACATATTCCAACATGACGAAAAACAGTGTGGAAAACTAATTACTTGCTTGGCGATTAAATTATCAATCAATTAAAAGAGTCAAATGAATTTCCATATCTTCTCATGTGTTTAGGTGTATGTAATTCATTGAAGTCACATTATATCATTTTTTCTCTTATTTGGTTTATACATTTTAGGAGATTATAAATGCAATCATTAAAGACCTTTTTGAAGTTTATTTAGTGAGAGAGATTGAAATATTGAATGTCAAAACTGCAGAAAAAAAAATCAATAAAGTATCTATTGTTGGTGTTTCCATCCTTCTGTCACATACGATTTTTCTAAATAAATAATTCATCCATTTCATATCAAGCTTTATGTAAAATTGTACAATACACTGTGTGATCATTATGGAGCAGTTTGAAATTCATCAATCACCAACTTTATATTTATATATATATATATACATCTTCATGCCTTATATATCATGTACTGTAGTACGCCGCTAGATTAAAACTGACGAGGAAAGGTAACATATGCCCACCGAAAGCTCTTTTTTTGAGAGCCCAGGTGGTCGTGTGGTCTAGCGGGACGGCTGCAGTGCAGGCGATTTGGTGTCACGATATCACAGTAGCATGGGTTCGAATCCCGGCGAGGGAAGAACCAAAAATTTGCGAAAGCAAATTTACAGATCTAACATTGTTGGGTTGATGTTTAGACGAGTTGTATATATATATATATATATATATACTGATCCTACAACAAAATGGATTGCCAATGTATGAAATTTTCGTATATTTTTTTTTCTCAGAAAAAAAACCAAATCAAGTCAAAACTATATTTACTCTGTGATGTTTGATCTCATTAACATGTCAGAGAATTTAGGGGCCAAAATCCAAACATTATAAAGTAACAAGTAAGTTTCATATAAATGAAGTATCCAATTGATTTAGCTATAGTAATTGTAGTTATCATGGTAATGAAAAATAAGTTGTAGAAAATAGATAGTGAAACAGATTGTTAACAGTAAATGTATTATAGTTCTCTAATAATAATTATTTTTTAAATAATTAAGGTCATTCAATATCTAAAAAAGTATGATTATACAAGCAGTTAAGTCTCACTGATGATATGTCATGTTATGTTTAGATTTGCTTAATCGGTAACGAAATCCTTTATTACATATTTCACATCGATATGGTCTACCCGCTTTTCATGCTTTCCTTTCATATGGTCAGAGAGAACATCTTTTCTTTCAAATATACAAGGACATATTGAACACTTGGAAGTTTTTGCAGTAACAGTTTTACAAACTTCCAAGTGCCTCTTTTATGAAGCTTTATATGCGTACTGCAATTAACATTTCTCACACTTGAAAGGTTTATTTACCATATGAGTGTTTTTGTGACCAAGAGAGTGGAACTTATCAACAAACTTTTTGTTGTAGACATGGCATTCCCGTCTTTTCTTGTCATTTCAGAGTGAATTGATTCATGTCGTCTGTGACCACTTTAAGTTTTAATATTTTTTTCCACAAAAAACGTAAATATATCCCTGCTGAATATTGATGTTGTTTAAAGCTGTAACCATGGTAACCGCATATGAGTTGTCAAAAATGACCTCTATGAAATGATTCCTCTACTGTCTCAATTTTCACATTTTCTGTCATATGAAGTAATTATGAAAAGATTATTTTGTTTTTTGCTATAAACATGATAAAGATTAAACATTATGGTAAATATGTTCTTTGGGAATCATTATACTCTAAACAAGTTGAGTTTAGTCCATCGATGTAAATCTCCCTCTCCCCCCCAAAAAATGAAAGAAAAAAAATACCCACAAAAGTCCACATTTTCTAACCTAAGGGAATGACCATTTGACGTTCTGTGCGGTGGTCAAGGTATTTGATTTGGATTGATCTGGGTTTGTTTTTTTACTTCATCTGTTTATTGCTATTCACGCTTTTTTGGTTGCTTTGTGCAAAAAAAAAATGATCACTATTGTACAGCTTTACCCTAAATTTGTCATGATTGTAGTGTGGCAGGTTTGAAAATGTTAGCAGATGCACATGCATAACCTGTTTTAACATAAGAAATCAAACTGCTTATGAAAACTGAAATGTAAACATAGTAAATATTGATTTTACCTTTGCTTATCATGCTTGTATCACTCTTTGAAATAGTCTCTCTTTTGATAATAAAATATATCAATAGTTAAAACTTTGACAATGATACATATAATAATTTAAATATTCTAGGTACAGTATATCCCTTTGATTTGTGTTTCCTTAATTTGTTCAAGAGGTACACCTAGGCCTAACTCGAACTGTCAATTAATTAACAAAAGGCTAACCAGTCCAGAACATTTGATGATTTACCCTTTAAAATGTAACAGGATTTTTTTGGCTAGAAGCCCATCCTCAGATTTTGTTCTTGTCATGACAGTAAATATTTTAAAGTTTCACCAATTATAGCAATTCAATCTTTTAGTTGTCAAAACACGCAACTCTTTTTGAGTTACATGTAAACCACGTACAAGTTGGTACTAAATGATCTAAAACTTTTGAAAGGGGAATTCTCTTCATTGTGACTGCTATTATCATATATAATATAGTACTTTACCTCTTCATCACATTATAATATTGTTTTTCTCTTTCAAATGGTTGAATAGAAGTATCTTTTTAAGACGAATGTTCATTTTTAGCTCACCTGGCCCAAAGGGCCAAGTGAGCTTTTCCGATCACTTGGCGTTCGGCGTCCGTCGTCCGTCGTTCGTCGTCCGTTGTCCGTCGTTCGTCGTCCGTCGTCCGTCGTTCGTCGTTCGTCGTCCGTCGTCCGTCGTTCGTCGTCCGTCGTCCGTCGTCTGTCGTTTGTCGTCCGTCGTCTGTCGTCCGGCGTCGTTAACTTTTACAAAAATCTTCTCCCCTGAAACTACTTTGCCAAATCAAACCAAACTTGGCCACAATCATCTTTGGGGTATTAAATTTGAAGATGGCCGCCATGGTTAAAAATAGAACATAGGGGTAAAATGCAGTTTATGGCTTATAAATAAAAAACAAAAACATTTATAGCAAATCTGACATGGTGTAAAATTGTTTATCAGGTCAAGATCTACCTCCCCTGAAATTTTCAGATGAATCGGGCAACCCGTTGTTGGGTTGCTGCCCCTGGATTAGTAATTGTTAGGAAATTTTGCTGCTTTTAGTTATTATCTTGACTATTATTACAGATAGAGATAAACTGGAAACAGCAATAATGTTCAGCAAAGTAAGATTCTGTTGACCCATTTAGGAGTTATTGCTCTTTAATGTAAATTTTTAACCATTTCTCGTAAATCTTAGTAATCTTTTACAAAAATCTTCGCCTCTGAAACTACTTGGCTGAATTAATCCAAACTTGGCCACAATCATCATTGGGGTATGTAGTTTAAAAAATGTGTCCGGTGACCTGGCCATCCAACCAAGATGGCCGTCATGGCTAAAAATAGAACATAAGGGTAAAATGCAGTTTTTGGCTTAAAACATAAAAAACAAAGCATTTAGAGCATTCAGAGCAAATCTGGGGTAAGATTGTTTTCAGGTCAAGATTTTTCTGCTCCGAAATTTTTGGATGAATCCGACAACCCGTTGTTGGGTTGCTGACCCTGAATTGTTAGTTTTAAGGAAATTTTGCTGTTTTTGGTTATTATCTTGAATATTATTATAGATAGAGATAAACTGTTAACAGCAATAATGTTCAGCAAAGTAAGATTTACAAATAAGTCAACATGACTGAAATGGTCAATTACCCCCCTAATGACTTATTGTCCTTTATAGCCAATTTTTTACAATTTTCATAAAATTTGTAAACTTTTACTAACATTTTCCACTGAAACTACGGGGCAAGTTCATTATAGATAGAGATAATTTTAAGCAGCAAGAATGTTCAGTAAAGTAAGATGTACAAACATATCACCATCACCAAAACACAATTTTGCCATGAATCCATCCTCTTCCTTTCTTTAATGTTCACAAAGACCAAGGTGAGCGACACAGGCTCTTTAGAGCCTCTAGTTGTCTTCATTAGGATCATTATGATCAAGTAGTCTAGATTCTCTTTGCCATTTCCTCTCTTACGGGTTAGATAAAAACCCTTACTGTTTCAGCAAAACGACCGATATAGACATTCAGTAACATTTTTAATAATTCTTTCTTTCTTTAGTCAGACAATGCTGAACATTGTTATGACTTTACTAAATGATACATTAGCGGCTGTCGAAATTTGATTTCATTGTGTATACGGAGCTTCATTTAATTTCTTTATAAAATGTAAACTAATGCCTATTTACCATGTTTACCGGTCCAGTATGTAAAACAATATTTATTTTTTAAATTGGGCCATTCGCTTAAATTCCTTTCTGGTTGTTTTTGTCATGTGTCAATTGTCATTTTCAAATTTTAGTTAAATAATATATTATATCATCCCTTATGTAAATAACTCCAATTATTGCAGCTGCAACAATTTTGAAAAGTAATACCAAAATTATTGAAGAAATTGTTTAAAATAACATGAATAATAAAAACTATTATTAGTGTAAGACAACATTTTTAATTTAGATTAGTAGCAATTGCAAACAAATACACACTATTTGCTCAGTGGTCTCTAGTGGAGAGTTGTCGTATTGGCAATTATACTACATCTTCTTTTTTATAATTTGTAGAGTCGTCACTTTTGTGTAATTTTACAGTAAAACTATAAATGTGTGTTCACAATGCAATCCGAAAAAAACCCACATCATCATGGTCCAATGATTCATTTGTAAGCGTTTACTTTATTTAAAGGCATAAATGTCATTTCAATGGAAAACAACACTAAATAGAAGTGAAAAAGAAAAAAATCAGTAAAAATGTATTAAATAAAAATCACAAGAACGGTTCATTTTTTAATTTTTTAATAAGTCACCATCATCACCTAGGTCAAAATTAATATCAACATAAGATATATAACAACGCTAATGATAACGATAAAACTCACGCAACAGCTCTTTGTATATTAAATAAACGGTTTTTTAATGACACACACTTTGAACAAGAGTTATTTCTCTTTAATGGTATGGTGTACACATTAAATCAACCAAAATAATTGATCATACTTACCGCTTTATTTCATTAACGGTTACTTTCTAAACCATTTGAACATTTTACATTCCACTTCTCAAGACTATAAACTAATTATTATCTCGTGTTTTACTCTTTTCTATGGTATTGAATTGGGCAACGCAAATAAAAATATTCAATAAAAAAGGTGCGAAAGACACCTAAGGTACATTCAAACTCATATATAAAAACTAAACTGACAAAACGCTCTGGTTTATAAAAAAAAAGACAAACAGGAAACAATGGTACAAAAGACACAAAATAGAAAACTAAAGACTTAGCAACACAAACCTCACCAGAATCTAGGAATGATCTCAAGTGTTCCAAGATAAGCTGATTCTGCTCCGCATATGGCACCCGTTGTGTTGTTCATCTTATTACAAACCCGGTAAATAATCTAGTTCGGCAGGTCACCTTCGTGGAAAGGGAACAGGCATGATGTAACGACACGAGGAACATATCAGCTATCATCTATGAAACGGATAACTAAAATAAGTAATACCTCGATAATATCAATATCACTCAAATAACGTCATATTGAAACCTATGAATATAATATAATCGAGTTTACTATTTTATTCATAATCAAAGAGAACTTGCATTGTGAACTAGAATATTAAACTAAACCAACAGTCACCATATATTGTATTGTCATAGTTAAACATAGTAAAATCTAGTCGATATGAATCTCTTTCGAAGTCCCTCTTTCGTTCCCTAGGTCCTTGTTTTATTTTTGTTGTTGCGTATTTCATACTTTCTTCTTCTTTTTATTCTTTTGGATATGTAAACATCTTCTTCATATGATAATTGAATACTGCGTGCGGTATCACGTTGTATACCTACATACTTATATTGTATTGCAAATGCTGAAGTGTCCCGCTGATTTTTGTCGAAGTTTCTATGTTCGGCATGATTATGAGAAGTGTTGTAAAATGTATTTTTAGGTACTAAGTACTGACACAGAGCACATTTTGGTTAGGTTATGGAAGAAATACAGACTTGTTATTGCTTCATGTACGTGACATATCAAATGCGTTTGGTCCCTGTGTAGCTACTCTTCCTTCTGTCCATGCATTCAGTGGATATGACACTTTATCGAATTGTCGTGGGAGAAGGAATAGGTCACCTTGGCTAACAATGGAAGGTTTTTTTAGATGTAAAGGACTTTTTTTTTGGCTTAAGTGTGAAGGGAGGCATGATTTAAATTGTTTGCCAGGAAGTAGCGGCATTGTGAATCATTTTCGCCTACAAGAGGGTCTTTTCCAGAGCACATCAAAAGAGAAGTACTCGAAGGGTAAATCTTCCAAGTCATGAACACTGGGGTTGGATGATAGAAAGAACCAATGACAGTTGGAAACCGAGATGGACTTCTTTGACTGCCGTTGCATCCTCTTGTCAGGAACTTTTGAAATGCTGAGTCAAATATCCAGCTGTGTTTGTGACTGTATATGCTACCGTTCTGACTTTCCTTGTACGGGTTGTTGTATAGTCAACTGTAAGATAATCATAAGACTAACATCCTGTCTTTCTAACCAAACTAAGCATTTAAACTTAACAAATAGTGTTATTACTTGTTAAGTTGGTGAAAATTATCAAAACATTTTCTACGTATCTGCCTCTAATTTGGAATCGGAAACCCCTATTTGTCTTCATTTATGTGTTATTTTGTCATACTGAGGAGCTGTTTTTTTTTAACGTTTAATCACAACTTACACTTGATTAAACATAACACATCTTTCAAGGATTAAAATCCCTTGTAAAATTGCTTGAAAGCATAAAAATCGGTTTTTTTTACTTTTTTGCCGACATTTTGAAACCGGAAGTCACCTTAAGTTTCATTAATGTATTGTGTAGTCGTAATTTATGAACTTTCATTTGCTTTTTATCAAATCTAACAATAGATTTTACATATAACACACCTTTTAAAGGATTGACAAATAATGGCGAATTTGTTATGACGCCATTTCCAAAATGTGCGGTGGCCATCTTGAAAAAATGATTTTTTTTTCTGGCCAGCAGCGGATTTTTTATAAGTATCATTTAGTTAACCTTTATACCAAATTTCATGCTTGTATCACGATTTGCATAATTATGTCCATAATATCTCCCACTAATAATATAGTCTTCGTCTTCATTAAACGTTTCAATCAATCTGTCTTTTATTTGCGGAAGATAATTGATTGATTCACTATCAATGTGCTCTAAAGATGAACGACCACTTAGCTGTCTTTGAATTTTTCCATCAGGATCAAGTAGTATAGCTTCACCATGAGGTCTTTATCTTGATCGATTCAATAGATATAACTTTCTTCAAAGAAATAGCGGAGATCGTCTCTAAATGTTTGGAATCCAGTGAGAACTTTGACCATTCTATGTTTGCCTATGTTACACATGTTTTGTCCATGTTAACGATTTCACTCACTGAAACAAAGCCGATATAAGAAACTGTTTCCAACGATAATTCCGCTCTTTATTTAGTTTTTTCAAAATACGCAATTCGAAGCATCGAAGCTGGTATGGTAGGTAACAAAACGTCTTTGACATGTTTGAATTGCACAAATCGGTAATGTCGATTTTCATTTGAGCATGTAACTGAACTATGAGAAAATATGATTCAAAGTTATGCAAATCAATGTTATATACAGTTTAACACCTATTTTAAATAGATATGATGAATATTTAAAAAAATTATCTGTGTGATTAAAAACTATTGTTTTTAATAAAAGAATAAGCATTGTTAAAAATCTTTTTCAAATAGATATGATAAATATTTAAGAATATTTTCTGTTTGGTAACAAACTATGATTATTAATAAGAGAATAAGCATTGTTAAAAATCTTTTAAAGTAGATAGTTATGTATTCATCATTTAATCCACAATAAATTTTCAAAAGTAATCAGACCACTACCTGTGCTTTAATTAGTTAGAATATGGATCTATACTGCCAATAATTTTTCCACGTTCTTTGGTACATTTGTACCCTCGTACATATCAGTACTGTAAGTAAGGAAAAACTAAACACTTATAAAGTTATACTTTCTATGAAATCAGTACTGATTTTTTCAATGCTATTTCAAATGTTTGGTTTTGAGCGTTCAAGATGAAGGTAACTCCAGAAAAGCACATCGGACACAAGAAGACATTATTACATGTGTCGTTTTCATTTTTCTACATCACTCAGTCGATACCTCTGCTGCTGGACTATCAGTCCCCGATGGTATCATCAGCTCAGTACATCGGTAATTACATGATTAAACAAACTTTACTAAAATTGTCCGTTTATAAATTTTAAAATAGTTAAGAAACTAAGGTTCCAACTCCCTCAAGCAAAGTTGGCTTTAGATAATTTTGACATACACATGTAGCTCGTCTACGGTTTCAGTACTTATACATCTTCGGATTTCAAATCTTTTGCTTTGAGCGTTCCTGATTAGGATAAATCCAGAAAAGCTCAGTATTAATTTTGTCAGTACTGTCTAAGTGTACTGGTTTTGTCAGTACTGTTTCAGTACTGATTTTGTCATCTGTCCTTAAACTGATTTTGTCGCTACTGTTTCAGTATGTTCAGTATGTTTAGAGTGTCGATTTTTTAAGTACTGTTTTTGTACTTATTTTCCATTTCCTGTTTTCAATAAATGATTACTTTTAATTTTTTTATATTTATTAAATTGCACAAATCGTTAATGGATATTTTCATTTTAGTTTATTTGAACTATGAGAAAATATGATTCAAAGATATGCAGTTCAAAACTTACATTTCTTGGAGGTCCACTCTTGCATCTTTTTACACTACATTTATATGGTAATTGACATCATTAGTAGATTGTTTATCCGACCAGTACTTCACTTTCGGTTCAACTTCAACATATACGTCTACAAAATAAATAAACAAAGTCATGGATTTAAGTTTTATTAAAATCTGACACTGATTTGACGATTCCTCAGTACATACATTTTTTACATCTTTAAGTATTAAAAAAAAAGATGTGGTATGATTGCCAAGGAGACAACTTTCCACAAGATACCAGATGTCTCAGAAATTAACAACTCCATACCGTCACCATGCGGCATTCAACAATGTGTAAATTCCATACCTCATAGTTAGCTATAAAGGGGCCTAAAATGACAATGCAAAACAAATCTTCAACTTGCTATTGATATACTTGGCCTTGCAATTATTTTGATTCAAGCTTCACTGATGAGTTGTGCATAGAAACATTGCATGTCTTGTGTAGAAAAATGTATATGCCAGGTAATAAATATATGAAAACAATAATATCCAACAAAATACACACATTATCAAGGGTCAGTGAGTCATTTATGAGAGTTTACTTCATTTAAAGGTGTAAATCTAAATTTTAAATGAACACAACATTGTAAAAAATTAATCAGTTGAAATACATTAAGCAAAACATCATAACGATGTTTTCTTTTCTAATTAACCATAAAAAGAATTATCACAAAGAGCACCTACATCAAAATCAATATCCATATAAGATATGTATTTCCGCTTATGGTAACGATGATTATCACAAAACAGCTCTGTGTATATTAAATAGTTAAATTTTGAACAGGAGTTATCTCTCTTTAATCGTATGGTGTACACACTCAATCAACCAAAATCATTTACCATTTTGACCGCTTTCATTCATTAAAGGTTATTTTTTGACAATTAAACATTTTAAATTTAGTTACTCAACACAATAAATTAATTATGGTCTCTTTTTGGACTATTGATTATGTCATTAAATTTAGCTAGGAAAATATGGAAAATATTCCAGAGCGACATTCAAACTCATGAAAAATAAACTGACAATGTCGTGGCTAAAAACAAGTAGGTCACATGTTGGTTAAGGGAACGGGATTTTTTAAAAGACAATAGGACATTGCCGACATCCTCTGTGAGATGGATAACAAAAATCAGTTAAACCTTCATCCTAGCACCTATACCCAAATTTCTATACGTGATATTGAAAACCTTTAAATATGATCGATTTTGCTATCTCATTCGACTTTAAAGAGAATTAGCAGAAGATACAATTTCAAACTAAAAACAGTCACGATATAGTTTATCTTCAAAGTTAAACATATTAAACGTCTTCTCTATTACATACAACAAATAAAGAACCGAACAAAATGAAACATATAATAATAACATCATAAACAATATTAATATGGAGACATGAAACACACAAGAAGTTAACGACATGGCTCATCGGTTTCTAAAAGTCGAGTTGATCGTAAATGTATTCATGATAGACCTAGGGTTGTTTTAAATTTGGAATAAATATTCACTCTAAAGGTAAGTTATTACTTTAACTTTCATACAATGTGACTAACACTACTGTGAGCATACCCATTAATAAACCATGAAATATACCCATTAAATTAGGTCTATTAATTACGGTTACATTTAATTGGGTAAATTTCCATTAAATTAATCGTCTTGCCATTAAACATATGAATATTAACCCTTAAATAAAGCCATGAAACTTGGAATAATGGCCATTAATAATGAGCCCTTAATATCGTCATAAATACATTAATGGGCATGCATTTACCAGATAATGACCATTAACTTTTACCATGGGAACTAAATATAATGGCCATTAATTTTTGTTTTCTAACCGTTAATGGGCATGAATTCTGTTTTCAAAATTTTAATGTGCATTAAATGTAACTGTTATTAATAGCACCATTATTTCTATGGGATTTTTCATGGCCATTCCTGCATTTTAATGGCAATTAAAACGACTAAATAGTCATGATAGTGGGCATTGAAAAATAACCATTAAATTTGGCATGAAAAAGTGATGGTACATCAATAAAAGAATGTAATGGCCATTATTATTTCAATCGATGGATCATTTCTTTATTGGCTGGCTTGTACTTTAATGGTGTGTTTGTATTTTTATGGTCAGTTAACTCTTTACAAATTCAAGCCACAAATTAAAGACTTTAATGACTTGCTTGTTACTTCAATGGCTTGATGATTCACACGATTGGCATATACATATTAAAGCAGATGAACATGAAACCTGCTGGTCCAAATAATTATGACGTCTTGGAAGGCTATTTTAAATTTTTGCTTAGACGCCTTCCTGTCGATGTAAGGCGTCAAAGAAAAAAAATAATAGCCTTTCAAGACGTCATAATTATTTGGACTAGAAAACTGCCAGACAAATATATACACCTTACAATCATAAAATTATTAAAAAGGATTTTCTTGAATTTTCATTTTATGTAATTATCATCAGTAAACTTCTCTTCCTGTCTGTAATTAAAATTGCTGTGTCAGAACTTGCAACTAGAAATGCTAAATACATCTTGATTTCATTGTATTTTGCAAACATGTGAACACAAATCATTTTGCATATTTGACAGCTATAAATAAATAGCTGCAGCCATGCTTGTTTATTTAAACTCTAGGTTTTTGAAACGCGTGACTTATTTATATTGGTCATTGCTATCAAACGTTTTGAAGATCGGTAGTTTTCTAAACAAAAAGTCGGATCCGGACAGACCAAAAATTCCGGATTTTTCCATTTTTTTTTTTAATTTTGCCAATAAAATGCTTAAGGTCGGCGTCAGACACGGAGGTAGGGTCTGGAAACCGGAAACACATTATTAATTTATTTTGGCCTGACTAAAACAAAAAAGTAATCAGAGTTGAATTTTGTAAGTCATAATTGAAAATAAAAATATTCATGAAACTGTGTTATGAATTAATTTATGAACTTTATGAATTCATTTATTTATTAAAAGTTCAGAAAATGTTCATGAACATGTGTTATGAACAAAATATGAACATTATGAACTGACTAACAGTTCATTAAAGTTCAGAAAATATTCATGAACTACATTTTATGAACTAATCATGAACTAAATTCATGAACAAACTTAATGAACTCCTTATGAACAGTCATATATTGTTCATGGACATTCATGAACAGTTCACGATGGTTCATCAGTTCACGAATTTCATCTCGCAGGGGAAATTAATAGACATTGATTTATAAATCAGGTTGTTTAATGGTCATTAAAATAAAAACATTAAAATCATGTCAAGTAATGGGCATTACTATACAAGTTATGTATAGTAATGGGTCATTATATAGGTCTTGTACTAATTAATCGCCATTAAAAACAAAAAAGGTCATAACATTGATTTTATTTAATTTAATGGCTATTAGTTTGATATTATTTATCTCTTTAATGGGCGTTACTTTTTTTCTACAGAAAAAAATGCCCATCATTATCTTAATGCCCATTAATCTCGTGAAGAGAGGACTTTTTCAGTCAAATTAATGAAAAAGTAATGGTAATTTCATTGATGCTTGTCATTAATTTTTATTTCAATGGCATATTTTACAAAACTATTAATTATTTTCTGAAAAAAAGTAATGGGTGATTTTAATAGATTCATGAGATTTAATGGTTTGTTAATGGCATTTTAATGATATTGTAATGAAATTATAATGGTTTGGTCTGCAGTAGTGTAATACTGAAGCAGGAAAAGAAAAAAACAGTGAAATGGGAATTTTTCAGTTTATAATTAGCACTGTATATAAAAAACTACAGCAATTGCATATTTGTAATTAGAATACTGTCGGTACATACGATTTTTTTTTAAATAAAAAGGTAGCGCTTGTCATATTGGTAACATGATAGCTTTAAACTTTTAAGCTCCTATAGTAGGTCTCGGCTTTCTGGTTTTTAGAATAACCATAATTTATAAGTTATAATGTTACGTATTAAATTCGTCTTTATAAGTTTTTATTGATATTTATTTGAATAAAAAGAGTGCGATAACACTCGATATTAGAGAAAAACAGTAATGAAGCTGATAACCGAAGACATTATATAGCAATGTGATTCTGGATGTTGAAGTCTGAATGATGTCACATTGGTTCTAAAGGTTTTTGATTATGAGAGTTGGCAAAAACTTCATATTACCCCATTGAACAGAGCATTGAGGTCTTGTGTCTCATCTTTAGCAGATATAAATTTGTTTGTCATAATATCGATACAGCCGTAATATTCATTTGAAATCCAGGTAACTGACTTTTATCATTATGCTGGCATATATTTGTCCCTGTAGGTAATATATTTCGATTAATATTGCAGACACAAGAAAATGAACAACTTCAATCATTTATTTAGTACAAGATACATAAATTCTGTTGATTTAGAAAAAAGTTTTTTTCTCCTTTCTCTATTATCCACCCTGTATCTCACATCCCGTATCGCAAAGCTAAGCCGTATCACATACACCGTATCGTACCACTTTTGAGTTGACTTTAGTAAAATTTAGCTATCAATTTTATGTATAATTGTCATAAAGCTCTTTCACAGTTTCGGTAGTTATACATCCTCGGATTTCCGATGTTTGGCTTTAAGCTTTCCAGATTGAGGTAAATCCAGAAAAACGATTTGTACACATTGAAACAATTAAACGTGTTGTTTTTCAATTTGTTTAGACTGTTGTTGGAACTCTTCAGTTGTTATCCGCTTGAAATGTTAGCAGACGTCAATGTCGGACATGTCAACCATCTTGCTGCTAGAGGGACAAATGTGTCCCTTTATGTAATTTATGCAAGCACTTGTTCATAACCGCATCTCTTTAAAATGAAATACTAACGTTCTTAGATTATCGTTTACAACGTCATCAGGGCATGACATGATATATCAAATGACGTCAAAGTTGGGTATATGAAGTCCAATTGCTGTATTTCCTCGCATGATACGAAATGGAAACACAAGTAATAAGCGACGAAAAGAGGTTTAAGCCACAGTGGAAATGGGAGAAAAACAGAATTTACTTCCACCATATTTGAAATTGTTTCATATCGGACTTCGGTGGTTCTGATTGTATTTGTAAGATTTCAAACAAAACTCAAATACTAATCATCTCAAAGTGCGAAAAATGGGGTTTGCAATTCTCATTTACTCTGACATTTTGGCATTAAAAAAATCAGCGCGAGGACAATTTGTCATTCTTAAAAGACAGTGCGGCACTCAAAAAAGGAAGTTCGTTATCAAGACATTTCAGCACCTAGTTCATATGCTGATTAATACGTCTTGTATACTGGTAAATTCTATCCACGGTGATATGTATGGATCTTTAATTGAATAACAAAATACATGTAACACATTTAATCTTGTCATTTTAACTATCAATTTAATCCAAAAAAAAAACAGTTAACAGATATCAACAGGAATAGATGAACAGTAATTGCTTACAAGAAGCACACATGAAAGTTTAAAAATGAAGTACTGAAAACTGTTAAATACATCAAGTTTTACTTGTTTACATTGTCATTTTGGTGGTGGACCATACACACTGGCACATACTTTTAGGAGCTTTAATGCAAATGTAGTGCTGCTGCAGTACTGGGTCCGGTAACAAGAAATGTTATTAAGAGAGGTCGTAAGTATTGAATTAAGGGGAAGATAAGATCATTCTAAGATCACTCAAAGAGTGTAAATCAAAGCTCCCTCAGGTTGTTCGTAGATCGCTCTTATTTCTCCCTTAAGTTGCATCGTAATAGTTTTCCACGAGTTCTTAATAATTTTCTGGTGTCTCCGCTTTTGGTTCCTCGCAAAGAAATTAGAATCACCTTAAATAAATCATAGAAACGTTTTAATGAATGATTAAATGCGCATAAAAATCAACTACCCATTTAACCTAAGAACAATTCTGGCCACAGACCACCATTATTCTTCCGGCCCTTTTTTGATGAAAGTCAAATTGAATTAAAAAATTTGCACCGCTTCAAACATGAAAATATTTTAACTGTTCATAGAACATTATTATTTTAATAAAAATATGCCTGTCTCATGACGATCCTTTAAGGGGCCCTATTATTCACCAGGCCAATGGTAGGATTTGAATCGAGTATAAATGACGAGTCTCAAATGACGTAGGCTTATTTTTCTATCCTTCCGTTCATTTCGGTCAAATCACTACTAGAATGGTTTACTTTTATAATTTGTAATTTAGATAGAGAGTTGTCTCATTAGCACACATACCACATCTTCTTATATTTTTTCACTTTAAACAATATTTTTTCTTACAAAAAATAAAATCACAAAATTACGAGGAAAATTCAGAACGGAAACTAAGTCCGTAACCAAATGGCAAAATCAAATGATTAAACACATCAAACGAATGGACACTTGTCATATTCCTGACTTGTTACAGGTATTTTCAAAGTGTAAAAAATGATGGATTGAACCTGGTTTAAAGAGCTGAACCTCTAACTTGTATGACAGTCTTGTCAATTTCCATGATATTGGTAACGATGCGTTAACAAAAAAGACACAATAGGAAAAAAATGTTAAAAAAAGTACAGGTATACAACAACAACACCCAACCCACTAAAAACTTAAGATGATTTTAGATGACTCGGAAGGGTAAGCAAATCCTGCTCCACGTGTGGCGCCCATTGTGTTGCTCATTATATTACAAAGACGGTAAATAATGGGTCAACCAACTCAAGATGGCTTCCGTAAAATTTATGAAGTGATGATTTAAACTTCACCATTTGGAACTTTTGGTTTAAAATTGAAAAAGGTCACAAATTTCTCCTTGCTTTATATTTAACACTTTTCCTCTCAACAAGCCAAAATTGTAATGATTTATAAAAAAAGAAAAACTACCATCCTCCACATACATGGCCAAGAAAACACTGATATATAATTTCATATTCAGATGAATGAATAATTAGAATAAAAAAGTTATAAGGTTGACGTATAAACTTTTTTAAGCATCAAGTGCATGTACAGTTAAGAGTAGTCAGGACCACTCTTACAAAAATTGTCAAGTGAAGCTACTGCGAATTGTTCTTGGTACACCCCTAATTTGCTAAGTTTGTTTTAACAACACTTAATAACTGACCAAAATTGAAGAATGATTTTGTGTTACCGGAATTAGTTAAAATGCTTTAAGGAAGACGTAAGAATCGTTCTTAAATCGTGCACTTTTTCAAATCATTAAGGGCAATCAATCATTCTAAGATAGGTCTTAGGTAGAGTCTTGTTACATTCTTAAATCCTTTAGGCGTTCGTAAGACATACGAATGCTTCTTGTTACCGGCCCCAGGTCTAATAGTTTAGCAAGAAAAGTCGGCCCTAGGTCTGCCTACTGTGTGATGTCAAATCTATATTGGATAGTATATCAAACCTTAATAAATATATGTTTTCGTTAGAAGACTTCAATTTGGAAAATATAAAGTCCTCCGTTTTAATTAATGATAAAATCCGTAGCATATGCTGTATCACCTTCGACCAATATTAGCCTTCAGGACGTCGGCCCTCTTCAAAAATTCTCTTCAAAAACACATAATGAAAACGTCAAATATTTGCAATATCAAATGTATTACAATAAAGCATGTACATTGTAATCAGCAGTTTTGACATATAAACCACATAATATAAAAAGGGTGCAAAGAACTAAAAGAAAACAGTTAATCAAATACAAGATTCATTAATCATGTTAATATATCAAAATATTTATACGCATTGTCAAAGAAAATAGAACTTGATATTGAACGTCCTTATCTGAGATTCGTTATTTTACCTGAGAAACAGAAGACAATTGCATTGTAAAGGACAATTTGATTAATTAACAAGATTTAGTTTTCAATACTGTCTGTCAATTTCTACCAGTATTAAGATAGTGTACACCAGACGGGTGTTTCGTCCTCAAAAGACTCATCAGTGACGCTCGAATAAAAAAAACTTTAATAGGCAAAATATAGTACGATTTTGCCTATACAACTATACAATTGTTTTCTAATTTATCCTTAACTTTTTTCTGAAGTGAACAATCTTTTATGCTTTACAAATAGACTCAGTAAATCAGCATCTGCAATACCTTTTATCTGGGACCATATTTATAATTTCGAGAAACAACAAACGAAAACGAATGCATAAACCTATTATTTCCTATCAAAGTTTCCGACAACAACAACCCCAAATACATTTGCGTTATTGTCAAAACTATCCTCGGTTAATAACTTTTCTCCCTCTTTTTCTCTTATATGACCAGCCACTTTTCTTTCCATTGTTTCTGACATGTCCAGCCTTAAGTACATTTGTATTCTTGTGACTATGTTTTTGGTTATTGCAAATATTTGTGTTGCCATTTGCGGAATTTTAATTTCCTTCGTTGTTACTGCCGATACTCCAGTCACTTTTCTGTTCAGAATGTTCAAAATTTCCTACCCCAATTTCATTTGTAATTTTATTCTTGTTGTCAATATTAGTGTTGTTATCTGCTGTATTTCCATCGCCTGTATAGTTACTTCCTATGCTCCATTTTTTACAGATTTTCAGCCTTCGTTTCCTTCCTAAATTTCTTTCATTTCGAGCATCTATCACAATTGTATGCTTGCTCTTTTTGGTGTTTGTATTGCCAATGTTTTGATTGCCATTTGCAGAGTTATGATCGCCGTTATTGCCACTTCCAATGATCCACCTTTTCCTGTTGAAAAAAAAACATTTTTTTATATTCACAATGCAATGTATAAATTAAGGCACTAGCAATCTACCAATTTTCAAATCTCATTAATCACCTACAAAATAGGCGAGAGATACCAAAGGGACATCTAAACTCATTAACCAAAATATACTGACAACGCAAAGGCTAACAAAAAGACCAACAGACAAAATAAAGTATTCAAAAAATCAACATAGATAACTAAAGATTGAGCAACTCTATTGGTCAACAAATTCGTGATGTTGACCGTAGAACTATGAAAAATAAACAGAAAATAATTCCTCTCCAATGCTTTCAGTTTCTTGAAAAACCTTACAAAATGGGGTTCAAAGTCAAGCCCGGTAAAAGGGGCCATAACCAGGAATATGCCACACATAGACCGGTGATTAAAGGAGTACGTTCGGTAAGGCCCATATTTTGCCCCAATTATGAAATTGGACGGTATAAGATGAAATATGTGTTATTTTGTCGTAAAGACATGTGAGAAAGTTAAAAGAACTATGCGTGTCAAAGTTTTATTCTAAAGCGTAGATTTTTACTTCCAAAAATAGGTCAAAATAAAAGATTTTGACGAAATTTGACAATATTACCCGGATGTCATTCAAATTAAGGACCAGGAAGCATAGAGCGCAGCTGTCTTCGACAAACTAAATAGTCAAGTTAGAAATGTAAAATGTTTTTACAAACATTGTGTTCAAAGATATTTTCTGTCGACCTATGCCCTGTATGTTTCGTGTCCAATAAACAATGAAAAATTAACCAATGTTTTATGATTGTTTTTAGAAAATAAAAATGAGTACTCTTTGTTACGTCATCAGTAGAACGCAGGAACGTACTTCTTTAGCAATAATGCTTGTTTCCTATCTCATCAATGTATTAGCTATGAATCCTTAAAATATTGGCCATTAAATTCTATTTTGAATTTTAAGGTAAAAAGAGGGCCATTTTAGGGCCTTGTGTAACCTACACCTTTTGATACCTCCCCCTTCACCTTCATTACATATATTTTTAACATCGATCTGTTCGATCTGTTCGATCTGTTATGAAACATGTCTCTAGTGAGCTTATAAACTGAACGTCTCTTATGATCCATCAACTCATGATGGTAACCGATAAAAGTTTAAAATAATAAAAACGTTAATTTATATTTAATCATTATTGAGACAACAAAGACTTGGGTAGATGGTATAATTCTGCTTCATCTTGAAAGCTGTTCATTACGAAAAATGAATTCATCTATCTTGAAAAATTCCACGAATACGAATGCAATATATATATATAAATGACACATGACTATCAAATTCTTTGTAACATATCTATTTGCAAGTAACAAAATGAAAAAAAAAATGAGATACAAATTCTTACTGTAAAATTACTATTGACAAAATTCCAGTGTATGCTGTGTAATTGTATAATTCAAATACAGGTTACATGTATATCTTATATTTGTTGCAGTAAGCTTTGAATATAGTTTTTAGCAGACGGCTTTGTTAACCATGAATTAAGTTTAATGTAAACAGTAGTAAATGTATATTTGTTTCTTTTTATTAGCACTAGATTTTTTTACAAATAAAACTTTTAGGTGTCATCACTATATTCGTATATGTTATTGCCTTAATATAATTAGACTTAGTAAAGAATTTCTTGTAGTTACATTCAGATGGAGATTTTATTTAAGAGGTCCTGCATCATTAAGTCATTGTGCTTCTGAAGGTTATCGAAATGATAGTTTTAAAATATGCGCAAATTTAAATACGTCGGATATGTTTTTTAAAGATAGTTCTTGTTTTGTCTTTTCTTAGTTTGTTTGTCATGGGACATTGATCGTCTTTTTTTCGTTCAATTATGAATGAATAAAATCTTTCAGCAACTTCTGCCTCATTCTAACTAGATATGTACAAGTATTTGAATTTGAAATACACATTTATCTAAATCATCATAAGCATATATTTTACCTGCGATTACTGATTCGGATATCACTGAATTCATATCTTGTTTTCATTCCGAAATCTTTACGTCTGTCATATATTTCTTCCTCATCTGCATTTCTCTTTTGAATTGCCATTCCTAAAAATTATACAGAAAACCCGTATTGTGGTATTCATTCTTAAAAATTGCTTAACAAAGTGCAAGTTGTTTAGAATATATAGGTTTTGCCTTAAAAACATAAAAGCCCCCACTCAAGTTCCCAGTTTCCTTCCTGGCTCAGAATGATGACTTTAGGAAATATTGGCAACGTCATTTAGACTTCCAAACCGTTTAGTGCTCAGTGTTATTCCCTTTTACCGACGCTTTATTATTTAATTCATACATCTGGGGTTTTTTAAACTCAAATTGACATATTGAATAATGCAAATTGGTCAAAATATCTGTAAAAAACGCTGAATCCCATTTCCATTATATTCAAAAAGCGATATTGTGTGGTAGACAATGAGAAACAATCAACCAGAAACCAAAGGGCGCTGGTAATTTGAACTAATTGTTACCGTACCACCTTCAACAATATAGACCAGAACTTAAATCTTACACTCAGTTAGTTTTAAAAGTTAGGAAAAAAGGAGTGCTTTTCAAAAATGATTTCTTGACAAAAAACAATTATTGCTGTCATAATTAAGTACACTGTTGTAATCATTTGAGAAGGTTATATTTAGATAGCACACGGTTAGATGAAATACTGATGATGAAAATGTCGTAGAAAATAGGCGAATATCAATGCAGGGTTTTATCGAAAAGCGAAATTCTTTTCTAATGTCAAAATTATAACATATTTTTATTCTTTTTTCAGACTAATTGATCTATATACCATCTAAAAGGAAAAGAATGAAGCCAATTGTATTATTCCTTTATCATTTCAGCTATTAAACTAATGCATACTTTTTTTTAGATAATTTTGCCCATTATATGTGGACATAAGACTGTCCGTCATATGTGGCCAAAATACAAGAAATGATGATGTCATTTGAAAACCTAAAAATTAATTGTACCAATGGACACTGAAGTACTTTTAATTGGTTCAAGTATGATTTTAAATGAAGAAAAACTCGTTTATTTCCTATTGTACAACGTTTGATTACTCAATCAAAAAGGTTTACAAACTAACAATTTACATAATGTATCTGTAAGTATTTTATCTTTATAGTGGCATTTTTGTTTTTCCCAAAACATGAAACTCAATTGACTTATTGATATTTCTATCATGTAACAGAGTATGTAAACTAGTAGTTTTTATCTTTTTTTGTAATTTATATTCAATTCAACAAGGATACAGACTAATATAAACACGTATTGCTTGTTTCTGAATCCTATTTATATGGTACAAGATGCATCTAATTTCATAATAAGATATTGTTTGCACTTAGGACCCAATAAGCAAAAGGAAGAGGTATGATAAGAGCTATATGTAGCCTTGGTACTGTCACATGTAATATTTCAAAAACATTCAATATGATATTAGTTTTAATGGAAATGAATAGATGATATACTTTAGTCACATAAGTAGATATATCCTAATTATGATTTCACAATATAACTTCATAATAGTCTGCCAAAAAACCCTTCTGTAAATGTTCGCAAAGTACACTGTTTTGAACAACAACTGTGATGACGATAATCAGTTGCAAACAATAAAGTCTACACAATAACACAATATAATCGACCAAACGGATAATAATTGAGATTAAAGATCGAAGCTAACTTTATGATCAACCAAAATACATTTCTATTTATATTAAACTATATACTTTTCTTCGCAGTCAGTGACGTAACAAAAACATACGTTTATGTATGTCAGATGTAAACATTTTCAACAAATATTAAAATACTTTTATTGAATGTGTATAAGCAACGTTTTGTTTTACTTTTTTGTATAATATTTAACATAAGTGTCATACCACAAACTGTCAGAAGCAAACAGCTAAATATAACTGCATCCCTCATTATCAATTGTTTTCTAAAATAGAAATAGCAATACACAACATTACGATAGCATATAACTCTTAACCACAACAATACATTTTTTTATTTAGTTTCTTGTGTACAATTTGGTAATTAATATGGCGTTCATTATCACTGAACTAGTATATATTTGTTTATGGGCCAGTTGAAGGACGCATCCGGGTGCGGGAATTTCTCGCAACATCATATTGAAGACCTAATGATGACCTTTTGCTGGGTTTTTTTTCCATGGTCGGCTTGTTGTCTCTTTGACACATTCCCCATTTCCATTCTCAATTTTATTTGTTATGTGTAATGATAAAAATAACAGATTTCTCTTTGACAAAACGGTTATTCGGGAAACAAAAAGCAAGAGAGACAACAACCAAGGGACAGATGCAAGTAATTACATGCTCAGTGAATAATAAATCGAATATTCAGATTTATCGTAATGAGATCTAAATCCATATAATTTCTCTTACGTCCGATATACAGCTTAATTAAAATCAGGCTAAGTACTTTAAAAGATATTTTCATAGCACACAGCTTTGTGCTTATGGTAGTAGAGTATTCGTTTCCTAAACCCTGTGCCTCTGTGCTTGTTACTTTGGTTCTTAATGTTTAAATTGATGTGAGAAATTTGAAAATAGGTAATCTACTGCCATTCAAGTAAATTGAAACAATATAAAACTTACCTTGAATTTTCATTACAGTATACACTACAAAAGTCAAAAACTCTGAAAAGACCAGTTTTTGTCTGAATTAGCATGAATTTTTACTTGACATTCTTAATTTGCCTGAATAATTTTTAAAAATTCTTGACATAGTATGAATTTGTCTAATAGGTTCTTGATTTTTCTTGACAAGTGTCTTGACAGTATGAACATTGTCTTAAAATTTCTCAACACTTCTTGTATCATCTGATAAGAGTCTGGATTAGTCTCGACCAATTCTTGACTGTCTTAAATTTGTCTCGATATGTCTTAACATATTCTTGACATTCTTAATAATGTCTGAATATGTCTCGACACATTCTTGACAGTCTTAAATATGTCTTGACACTATCTCAACAGTATAAATTTCACCTGAAATGTGAACAGACTTATTATTCCTGGAGTAGATAATAATTTATTTTTAATCTTTGGGAATTATTCAATTTGTTTTTTATGTTAAAAATAATTAACTTCATAATTTTGATGAAGAAAAATCATTTTAATTCAATTTTTTTCATCATCAAAATGATGATTTTCCTTTTCATCTATCAACACATTTTTTAAATTGTACTGGCATGGTCAGTCAAATGATAAGTTGTATGGCTAATTACAGGTAAATCAGTAATTTCTATTTGATAGCTGAGTGTACTCTGGGGTGTGGAATACCTTAATTTTATGGTGAACATCCTGTCCATGTATATTCTAACCGGTGACATTACACAAATTGTTCTTTTATTAAATGAATGTGTATATCATCATGATTTGCTTTTTATATAAACCACATTTTGGTACAATACTTATTTACCATATAAACATTGAGTATTATGAATGTCTAATGAAATAAGTCTACAGTATGATTGGTTTTAATCATTTAATTTATAAGATTTATGAATCAAAATTTGTAATTATTTAAAAACCCACATTTAAATTATTTCATACTTTAGATTTCATATCCATATTTGCATTTGTAAAAATATTTATATTTCCAAAATTTCAATTATTTTACATGCCCAACTTTTATTTTTGTTGTAAAAAGTGTAACTTGAAACAACAGTTTATCATATGAAGAGAAATAAAGATAAAGTTATATCATGTATATTGGTCATGATTTATATATAATAGAGCTCAGAACTGTCAAGTAAATTTTAGACACAATTCAAAATGTTCAGAATATGTCAAGCCATACTGATAAAAAATAAGAATGTCAAGAATATGTCGAGAAATTTCAAGACAGTATTCAAATATCAAGAATTTGTCAAGTAATTTTAAGACAATATCCAGAATGTCGAGAATATGTCGAGTAAATTTAATACTAATTTAATATAAATGAGAATTTGTCAAGAAAAATTAAGACACAAGTCATACTTTTGGAGAATGTCGAGTAAAAGTTCATGCAAATTAAGACAAAAACTGGTCTTTTCAGACTTTTAGACTTTTGTAGTGATACAGCCTTACAATGTACCAAATGTGTGTCTTTTTATATGCTAAATTTAATTTACTTTTTATTACCAAAACCAATCAGAAATAGGTTTATCATGCACACGTCGTGTATATTTAACAATATTTGATTTATACTAAAAGAACATCAGACTTAGAAGTGGGTGTATTATGTTAAATATATGAAAACTGTAAATAACAAATCGTTTTTACTCGGTTTGTTTTGAAGTTCAAATAAACAATTAGTATAATAAAATGTTCGAAGTTGTTGATGTGTGCAAAAATGTGCATTAATGTATGACTGTGGTAAAAGATTATATCACCTCCCTTGATCATACAAATATAGCCTTTGTATGTGGTCGATACAAGGATATATTGACATGAAAGAAGTATATTGACTGAGGACAAAGTCCGAGGTTGATATACTTCTTTGGGTCGATATATCCTGTATTGACCTCATACAAAGGCTATATTTGTTATATTATTAATTTCAGAACATTGTGCAAATTTGTATCACAATCGTCATTTGATTTTGTTTGATTTTTTTAACTGTCATATTGTCTCCTTGACAATAACAACATATAAGTTGTTATTTAATTTAATCTATTTTGTTTGTTTTGACATCTTATGTATTTGAAGATTTTTTTTCGTCAAATAATCCATCACAGATATCATTTGTTTCAAAACGTTTAACGATACCTTGAAATTCATAACATGACGTCACAAAGTAAATAGGTGTTTAGATATTCTAAAAATAACCGTGCAATATGCTCTGTGCAATATGCTTTTTGCTATCCACCATTTTCTCTCTGCCTTCGAAAAGAAAGTTCAACATGTGACTATCTCTGAACGAATCATATTTTGTAAAATATACGAATTAATAATATAATTAAATACAATGAAATTCAATCATTTCTAAAACAAATACGCCTACTGTCTTCTTTATTTTACGTTTGTATTTTAAAGTAAAGTAAGAGATGCATATTAAACTTTATAAAAACTGATAACAAAATATATCAAATACCGTTCTTATATTTCCTGTATGACGTCGTGATGTTGTCAACAATGTGTTGTCGCCGATGTCAACGATGTAGACAGGAAAAGGGGGACGATGTATACGATGTCGTCACGATGTTGTCAACATCATGATGTCGGTTAAGTCAACGATGAAGACAGGAAAAGGAGGAAATGTAGACAATGACGTCACGATGTTGTCATCATCACGATGTCAATGGTGTAGGCAGAACAGAGACGATGTATACGATTTCGTCACGAAGTGTCAACATCACGATATCGGCGATGTCAATGATGTAGACAAGAAAAGAGAGACTATGTATACAATGTCAACGATGTAGATAGGAAAAGGAGGATGATGCAGGTGATGTCGTCACAATGTTGTCAACATCATGATTTCGGCGATGTCAATGATGTAAACGATGTCGTCACGATGCTGTCAACATCACGATGTCTGCGATATTAACAATATAGACAAGGAAGAGGGACGATATAGGCGATGTCGTCACGATGCCGTCAACATCACGATGTCTGCGATGTCAATAATGTAGACAAGGAAGAGGACGATGTAGACAATGTCGTAACGATGTTGTCAATATCACGATGTCGGCGATGTCACAATGTAGATAGGACAAGGGGAACGATGTAGACGATGTCTGCGCGATGTTGTCAACGTCACGTCACGATGTTAAAGATATAGGCAGGAAAATGTGTTTGTTTATGTTTTAGTACGGGGTAAAACATTCATTACATCTTGGAATACTTTTCATGTGTGCCAAGCTGACCTCTTCACTTTACCATGAAATGCCGAAACAGTGTCACATCCATTAAATGCATGACAAACATGAAGAGCAGGTACACAAGGACCAAACAAATTTGCTATAACATGTAGAGGAAGTCATAGAAAGCTTTAATTCCTTCAAAATCCAATACACAATTTGTCCACACCTTATCTTACAAGTGCTGCAATTTCTAATACATTTGTGTCGGTTCTTCTTAAAATTTCTTTTAACAATCATTTTTAGCAGCATGCTTATCATGAATAATAATTCTGTTTCTTCATGTTTATAGGATGTTGTAACAATGTTGTTAACATCACAACGTCGGCGATGTCAACGATGAAGACAGGAAAAAGGAGAACGATGTACATGATGTCGTCGCGATGATGTCAACATCGCGATGTCAACAATATAGGCAGGAAATGGGACGATGTATACGATATCGTCACGATGTTGTCAACATCACAATGTTGGCGAGGTCAATGAAGTAGAGTAAAAAAAGGGGGATTATGTGTACGATGTCGTCACGATGTTCTCAACATCATGATGTAGACGATATCATCACGATGTTGGCGAGGTCAATGATGTAGACAGGAAAAGGGGATTCTATAGACGATGACGTCACGATGTTGTCAACATTATGATTTCGGCGATGTCAACTCAACGATGTAAACAGGAAAAGCAGCACGATGTATGCGATGTCGTCACGATATATATGTTGTCAACATCCTGATGTCGGCTATTTCAATGATGTAGACAGGAAAAGGGGACGAGGTAGACGATATCGTCCCGAGGTTGTCAACATCATGAGGAAGACGATGTCAACGATGTCGAAAGAAAAAGTGGGACAATGAAGACGATGTCGTCACATATGTTGCCAATATCATGATGTCGGCGATGTCAACGATACAGACCGGGAAGGTAGACGATATGGCCGATGTTGTCACGATGATGTCAACATCCTGATGTCGGTGATGTCAACGATGTAGACAGGAAAAAGGGGACGATGTAGACGATGTCGTCCCGATGTTTTCAACATCATGATGTCAGCGATGTCAACGATGTAGACAGGAAAAGGGGAGGTCAACTATGTAGACATGATAAGGATATAGACGATGTCGCCACGATGTGCTTAACATCTTGATATATACGATGACGTCACGATGTTGTCAACATTATGCTCTCGGCGATGTCAATGATGTTGACAGGAAAAGAAGAAGATGTAGACGATGTCTGCGCGATTTTGTCAACATCCCGATGTCGGCAATGTCAATCATGTAGACACAAAAAGGGGGACGATGTAGATGATGTCGTCACGATATATAATCATCACAATGTCAACGATGAATGCAGGAAGAACAACTATGTATACGATGACGTCGTGATGTTGTCAACAATATGTTGTCGCCGATGTCAACGATGAAGACAGGAAAAGGGGGACGATGTATACGATGTCGGCTCGAAGTTGTCAATATCATGATGTCGGCTAAGTCAACGACGTAGACAGAAAAAGAAGGAAATGTAGACAATGACGTCACTATGTTGTCAACATCATGATTTCGTCGACGTCAACGATGTTTACGATGTCGTGACGATGTTGTGAACATCATGATGTCGGAAATGTCAACGATGTAGACAGGAAAGGGGGACGATGGTGACGATGTTGTCACAATTTTGTCAATATCACGATGTCGGCGATGTCAACGCTGTACAAAGGAAAAGAGACGATGTAGACAAAGTTGCGAGCAGGTATAAAATCATGCGCGAAGTTGACCATATTGCAGATATAGTCACTACATCGTGGTGCACTGGACACATAAAAACAATGAAAATTGATAGCCATTTCACAATAATACAACCATTACAAAACAGATACCTTGATGTTGTGTTGACTTTGATTCAATTATACCTTATGAATGAAATATGGCGAGCTAGAAAATACTTCCTCTATAATTGTTTTTCCAGTTTTGAGTCTTAATTGAGATCGTAATGTGTTTACTTTTTGTTCAAATTCAGGATGGAGTTACACAGATTTTTCCTCATGGGAATTGTATAAGGTACAACTAATAATAGAAATGTATCTTTAAATAACATAAAAAAAAACGAACTTACTTTAATTGTTGGCACCGTTAACGTTTTATACAATAGACATGTATTGTATTGAGGGCTCGGTGGCAGGGTTGTATAAGTAGTATTTTTAATACTTATTTATAACATGTCAACGCAAAAAGTATGCAAGTATGTTTCATAGAAATGTGTTTATAATTTGTTATACCATATTTATTTATAAGAACATACCTACCAACTTTTCAAAATGCCCATGGAGGTTTTGCATGCAAGACGGCTCTTATACTCCAATAATTATTTCTAGGGGGCCTTCAAATGTATTTTAATGCTGTGTTTTTGGCTTCTATATACTATATAATTAACTGTTTTGATAAAAAAAAATGGACCTAAATTGCTCATTAAACATTTCAATTTGGGATCTGTTATGGGTGAAACCCCACCCACATATAGTGACCGTTGGCACTTAAAAATGTATGTAAGAACTTGAAATAGAATTGGTTTGGGAAAACCAAGGATTTGTATATTACTATATGATACGAAATGTAACCACATTTGGTTATCGACGACAAGAGGTTTAAGCCGCAGTGTAAAAGGGAGAAAAACAGAATTTACTTCAACCATGTTTAAATTGTTTATATTGGACTTGGTTATTCTGATTGTTTTGTATGATTTAAAACATTCGTGAAAGAATATGATGATTATGACGTCTTGAAAAGCTATTTTCATTTGTTGCTGTTACACCTGCCTATATTTTCATCTTTGCTGACTCTCTGCGATTAAGCATGGTTATGTATGTAAGTAGATATGTATCGCGACATTTATAAGTTATAAGTTAGTGTACAATATATTTGTTTCATACTTTTGTCAGTCGTAGGAAGGCGTCACAGCAAAACAAAATAGCCTTTCAAGACGTCATATTTATTTGAACTAATCAGTACCTAGACCAATCGATACCTGATAAAGCTACTTTTCTATATTCCACTGTATACAGTCAAGACAAATATTTTGTAATATGAAATCAGTTATAGGGTAAATTATAAATTCGTCATATGTGTTTTGAAGTAGTAATTTGGAAAAGTAGGTGTTAATAGGACATCCTTTAGCAGATATAGCAGATATGGTTCACCTTGCATGAAACAATGTGTATGTTAATGTATACTTGTAAATTGTATCTATATGGTTATACAAATGTATGCATTGATCTTTAGTTGAATAACAAAATACATGTAACACACTTAATCTACTCATTTCAACTATCAATTTAATCTGAAATAAAAACAGTAAACAGATATCATCAGGACTAGATGAACAGTAATTGCTTACAAGAAGCACACATGAAAGTTAAAAAATGAAGTATTGAAAACTGTTGAATACATCAAGTTTAACTTGTTTACATTGTCATTTTGGTGGTGGACCATACCCACTGGCATATTCTTTGAGGAGCTTGAATGCATAAGTAGTGCTGCTGCAGTACTGGTCCAAGAGTGAAGCATGAAAAGATGACCCCAGGTCTGCCTTCTGTGTGACGTCAAATCTATATTGGATAGAATATCAAACCTTAACAAATAAATTTTTTCGTAAGAAGACTTCAATTTGGAAAATCTAAAGTCCTCCGTTTTAATTAATGATAAAATCCGTAGCATATGTTGTATCACCCTCGACAAATAGTAGCCTTCAGGACTTCGGCCCTCTGCTGGTATTGATTACTCGGGGTGATACAGAATGTATTACGGATTTCCCCGTTTATTATTCTTCATGTATCGCTGCTAACGCAAGGAGACAAGAAAAACACAACTTAAAAAAAAATAGGAATTTTTATTTGTGAAATTCTCTTAATGAACACAAAATGAAAAAGTCAACTATTTACAAAATCAAATGTCTTACAATAAAGCAAGTAATAAGCAGTTTTGACATATAAATCACATAATATAAAAAAGTGCCACTTTTCTTTCCATTGTTTCCATTGTTTCTGACATTTCCAGCAATGAATACATTTGTGTTATTGTGACTATGTTTCTGGTTATTGCAAATATTTGTGTTGCCATTTGCGGAATGTTTATTTCCTTCGTTGTTACTGCCAATACTCCAGTCCCTTTTCTGTTCAGAATGTTCAAAATTTCCTACCCCAATTTCGTTTGTAGTTTTATTCGTGTTGTCAATATTAGTGTTGTTATCTGCTGTATTTCCATCGCCTGTATAGTTACTTCCTATGCTCCAATTTTTACAGATTTTCATCATTCGTTTCCTTCTTAAATTTCTTTCATTTCGAGCATCTATCACATGTGTATGCTTGCTCTTTTTTGTATTTGTATTGCCAATGTTTTGATTGCCATTTGCAGAGTTATGATCGCCGTTATTGCCACTTCCAATGCTCCATCTTTTCCTGTTGAAAAAAAAAATTTATCATCATAATGCAATTTATAAATTAAGGCAACAGCAATATACCAATATTCAAATCTCATTTATCACCTACAAAATAGGCGAAAGATACCAAAGGGATATCCAAACTTATTAGCCAAAAATATACTGACAACTAAATTCATCTATTATCTATAAACGAATGCGATATATATATATATATATATACAACTCGTCTAAACATCAACCCAACAATGTTAGATCTGCGCAAATTTTTGGTTCTTCCCTATATATATATATATATAAATGACACATGGTATTCAAATTCATTGTTATATATCTATTTGGAAGTTACAAAATGAAAAATGAGATATAAATAATTACTGTAAAATTACTATTGACAAAATTCCAGTGTATGCTGTGTAATTGTATAATTTAAATACAGGTTATAGCTTATATTTTTTTCTGTAAGCTTTGAATGTAGTTTTTAGTAGACGGTTAAATAGATACCAATTATGATCTGAAATGGTCATTTCGATCAGAAGGCCCAGAAACTATTAATAATTGAGTCATTTTCTGTCTTTCAGTAAATGTTTAGACTTATTCACTCTGGAAAATTAAAAGTACTATTCAGACAATTTGCTTGCAGTCGATTTGAAGCTGTGCACTCATGTTCAGCCTGTTCAGTGAATATTAATTAACTCTACACATTAACAACATACATTATCGTTTTTTGAAAAAGGTGCCGAACAGTACTTAAATGACTGCAAGCAAAACGTCCGAGCATTACTGAATCTACCGCAGTATATAAGTCTGAAAGACTTAATATCAAGTAATGTATTGTTGCACATACTTGTCAGAGACGTTAAGATCCAAATGATCTTTTATCAATAAAACTCATTAACTAGTGTTTTTTTTTGTCTTTTCGTAGTTTGTTTGTCATGGTACACTGATCGTCTATTTTTCGTTCAATTATGAATGAATTTTTATAGAATCTTTCAGCAACTTCTGCCTCATTTTAACTAGATATGTACAAGTATTTGAATTTGAAATACTCATTTATCTTAATCATCATAAGCATATATTTTACCTGCGATTACTGATTCGGATATCATTGAATTCATATCTTGTTTTCATTCCGGAATCATTATGTTTGACATATATTTCTTCCATTTCTGCATTTCTCTTTTGAATTGTCATTCCTAAAAATTATACAGAAAAACCGTATTGTGGTATTCATTCTACGAAAACGCTAAACAAAGTGCAAGTTGTTTAGAATATTTAGGTTTTGCCTTGAAACATAAAAGCCCCTCCTCAAGATTCCCCTTTCCTTTCTGGCTCAAGATAATGAGTTTAGGAAATATTGGCAACGTTTATTAGACTTCCAAACCGTTTAGTGCTAATTTTATTCCCTTTTACCGACGCTTTATTATTTTCATTCATACATCTGGGTTTTTTAAAACTCATATTAACATATTAAATAATGCAAATTGGTCAAAATATCTGTAAAAACACGCTGAATCCGATTTTCATTATATTCAAAAAGCGATATTGTGTAGTTGACGATGAGAAAAAAATCATGCAGAAACCAAAGGGCACTGGTATTAGAAACTAATTGTTACCGTACCACCTTCAACACTAAAGACCAGAACCTAAATGGTAAAGTTAGTTTTAAAAGTTAGGAAAAAAGGAATCCGTTTCAAAAATGTTTTCTTGACAAAAAACAAATATTGCTGTCATAAAAAAGTACACCGTTGTAATCATTTGAGAAGGTTATATTTAGAGAGCACACGGTCGGATGAAGAAAATGTCGTAGCAAATAGGCGGATATCAATGCAGGGTTTTTATCGAAAATCTACATTTTTTTTCTAATGTCCAAATTATAACATTTTTTCATTCTGTTTTAGACTAATTGATCTATATCCCGGGTGTGACCATCTAAATGGAAAAGCATGAAACCACAATCATTAACAGTTAAAAGACGTCCGTTTTTATAGAAATTAAAATGATATTATTCCTTTACCATGTCAGGTATTCAACTAATTCGTATTTTTTTTTAAATAATTTTGCCCATTATATGTGGACATAAGACTGCCCATCATATGTGGCCAAAACACAAGAAATGATAACGTCATTTGGAAACCTACAATTAATTGTACCAATGGACACCAAAGTACTTTTAAATGGATCAAGTTTGACTTCAAATGAAGAAAAATTCGTTTATTTCCTATTGTACAAAGTTTTATTAATCAATCTAAAAGGAAGGTTTACAAACTAACAATTTACAAAATATATCTGTAAGCATTTTTCTTTTTCCAAAATCATGAAACTCAATTAACATTGTCGATATTTCTATCATGTAACTGAGTATGTAAACTAAAAGTTTTGATTTATTTTTGTAATTTGTATCCAATTCAAGAATGATACAGATTAATATAAACACGAATTGCTTGTTTCTGAATCCCATTTACCATAAGGTGAATTTATATTGTACAAGATGCATCTAATTTCATAATAAAATATTGTTTCCACTTATGACCCAATAAGCAAAAGGAAGAGGTATGATTAGAGCTATATGTAGCCTTTATGCTGTAACAATATTTCAAAAACATTCAATATGATATTAATTTCAATGGAAATGAATAGATGATATACTCTAGTCACATAAGTAAATATATCCTAATTATGATTTCACAATATGACTTCATAATAGTCTGCCAAAAAAAAACCTTCTGTTAGTACACTGTTTTGAACAACAACTGTGAAGACGATAATCATTTGCAAACAATAAAGTCTGCGCAATAACACAATTTAAGTGACCAAACGGGAGATAATTGAGATTTAAAATCGAAGCTTACTTCATGATCAACCAAAATACATTTCTATTTATATTAAACTATATACTCTTCTTCGAAGTCAGTGACGTAACAAAAGAATACGTTCATGTATGTCAGATGTAAATGGACACATTTGCAACAAATAGTAAATTACTTTTATTGAATGTTTATAAGCAACGTTTTGTTTTACTTTTTTGTATGATATTTAACATAAGTGTCATACCACATACTGTCAGAAGCAAACAGCTAAATATAACTTCATCCCTCATTATCAATTGTTTTCTAAAATTGAAATATTAATACCCAACATTAAGATAGCATATATCTCTTAACCACAACAATATATTTTTATCTTTAATTAGTTTCTTGTGTACTATTTGGAAATTAGTTTGTCGTTCATTATCACTGAACTAGTATTTATTTGTTTAGGTGCCTGTTGAAGGACGCCTCCGGGTGCGGGAATATCTCGCTACATAATATTGAAGACCTAATGGTGACCTTCTGTTGTTGTTTTTTCCATGGTCGGCTTGTTGTTTCTTTGCCACATTCCCCATTTCCATTCTCAATTTTATTTTTATGTTTGTATTAAAGTAGCATTCTTTGTCAGTAGTTGTTGTTTGTTTATGTAAGAAATATTTGTTTTTCGTTAATTGTTTTTTTAGTTTTCCTATTTGAATTGTTTTACATTGTCATTTCGGGGTCCTTTATAGCTGACTATGCGGTATGGGCTTCGTTCATTGTTGATGATCTATAGTTGGTAATTTCTGTGTCATTGTGGTCTCTTGTGGACGGTTGTCTCATTTGCAATTATACCACATCATCTATTTTTATTTTATTAACCATTACATCATGAATTATATAAAACAGTACGATTACAAGAAAAGTAATATCACTTGACGAAAACGTTTTTATTAAAGTTTACTATCATGGGAGGGATGTTTTCTAATATATTAAACATATTAAATCATCAGAAATACATTCTACAAATGTTTTACCGAAATGAAAATGAGAAAATGGAAATGGGGAATGTGTCAAAGCAAAGCGACCATAGAGCACACAACAGGTCACAAATGGGTCTTTTAAAGTTTGCTTTTAGAAAGAAAAAGAACATATATGTATGCGTTGATTTATATCAATACTGGATTTTTTTTACTGTATGTTTCAATTTCCCAAAAACTATTTTCAATCATTATATTTAAAAATGCAAAATTATATGAGAAGAAGGACAATAAAAAATCCCTGACATAATTCAAGAAGGGAAAATCTTAGGAAACAAATAGCCAGGGAGACAAAAACCAAGGGACAACTGCAAGTAATTACACGCTCAGTGAATAATAAATCGATATTCAGATTTATCGTAATGAGTTCGAAATCCACATAATTTCTCTTACGTCCGATATACAGCTGAATTGAAACCAGTACTTTTAAAGATATTTTCTTAACACACGGCTTATAGTAGTAGAGTATGTGTTTCCTCAACCCTGTGCCTCTTGGTTCTTATCTTTTAAAGTGATGGGAGAAATTTGAAAATAGGTAACCTACTGCTATATGAATTTATAAAATCAACTTATAAACTTACAAAAATAGTGGGAACTGTATTAGACTTAGGCTACGGAAGAGATGAAAGCATTGTTTTCAAGTAAATTGAAACAATATAAAACTTACCTTGAATTGTCATTACAGTATACAGCCTTACCAAATGTGTGTCTTTTAATATGCTAAATTTAATATACTTTTTATTACCAAAACCAATCAGAAATGGGTTTATCACGCTTCAAACTGTGTCTATGCACACGTCATGTATATTTAGCAATATTTGATTTATACTAAAAGAACTTCAGACTTAGAAGTGGGTGTATTATGTTAAATATCTGAAAACTGTAAATAACAAATCGTTTTTTCCTCGGTTTGTTTTGAAATTCAAATAAACAGTTAGTATAATAAAATGTTCGAAGTTGTTGATGTGTGTTAAAATGTGCATTAATGTATGCCTGTAGTTAAAGATTATATCACCTCCCTACACAATACAAAGATAGCCTTTGTATGTGGTCGATACAAGGATATATTGACTGAGGACAAAGTCCGAGGTTGATATACTTCTTTGGATCGATATATCATGTATTGACCTCATACAAAAGCTATACTTGTTATATTATTAATTTCAGAACATTGTTTTTTGTTTGAATTTTATAACTGTCATATTGTCTCCTTGACAATAACAACATATTAGTTGTTATTTAATTTGATTTATTTTGTTTGTTTTGACATCTTATGTATTTGATTTTCGTCAAATAATCGATCACAGATATCATTTGTTTCAAAACGTTTATCGATACCTTGAAATTCATAACATGACGTCACAAAGTAAATAGGTGTTTAGATATTCTAAAAATAACCGTGCAATATGCTCTGTGCAATATGCTTTTTGCTATCCGCCGTTTTCTCTCTACCTTCGAAAAGATAGTTTAACATGTGACTATCTCTAAACGAATCATATTTTTTTAAAATATACGAATTAATAATATAATAAAAAAAAATGAAAATTCAATCATTTCTAAATCAAATACGCCTACTGTCTTCTTTATTTTACGTTTGTATTTTTTAAGCAAAATAAGAGATACATAGTAAACGTTATAAAAACTTATAACAAAATATATCAAATACCGTACTGGTATTTCCTGTTTTGAAGAAATGTATCCTGTTTTATTTGATATTGTATAAAAATGTTGTTGCTATCGTTTGAATCCATTACATCTTAACAAAAAAAGTTTGTTTGAGTGCATCATTATCATGATAATTTGATTATATATAAATACAAGTAGTGCCATCTAGACGTGCGACTCGTTGTTAATTTTGAAGATACAGAAGACTGGGGAAATTTTATTTATAAAACATGGTTAGATATAGTTGACAAACAACTGTACGGTTTCCTTTTTTAAAATTAAATTAAATACTTTATATTGATCTCAATAAAGACGATAAAACATAATGAGTCGAACATAGAACAAGAACTATCTTTAAAAAAGATATCCGACGTATTTAAATTTGAAAATATTAAACAAAAAACCCGCGGAAATCTCACATCTTAAAGTCATGTACATTCGTACAACAAAGTTTACATTTAAAATTATATAATTGTCCCGAATAAACAGCTGCCATGGATGCAAAGAGCTATTGGAGAAACAATTATTTGTAATAAAAATGTAAATCGTTGTAAGATTTAGTTCAAATATTTACAGCTTTTCACTTGCTTTCCATCACGATATGATTAACGAGACGTTTTTTTCAAACACAACCAAATCACCGACCAATGCTCTTCAACTTTGTACTTGTTTGGCTTTATATTTTGATTTGATATAAGCGTCACTGAAGAGTCTTATGTACACGAAACGCGCGTCTGGCGTACAGACATGTGATCCTGTACCTTTGATAATTATTTACACCACTGGGTCGATGCCACTGCTGGTGGACGTTTCGTTCTCGAGGGTATCACCAGCCTAGTAGTCAACATTTCGGTGTTGACATGAATATCAATAATTTGGTCATTTTTATAAATTTCCTGTTTTCAAAACCTTGAATTTTTTGGAAATACTAGTTCTCAGGATTTTCTTATCCAAGGCATGATAGATTACCTTAGCTGTATTTGAAACAACGTTTTGAAATTTTGGATCCTCAATGCTCTTCAACTTTTTACTTGTTTGGCTTTATATTTTGATTTGATATGAGCGTCACTGATGAGTCTGATGTAGACGAAACGCGAGTCTGGCGTACTAAATTGTAATCCTGTGACCATTGCTAATGATTAATATGACCCAAAATACCTCAAAATAATCTTGGTGCAATTTTGCCTGAGGAAATGTAATTCTAGTTTCAAACGAATTTCTCTTCGGGGACTGGTAGTCCACAAGCAATGGTATCGACCCAGGGAAATAAAAGTGCAAACAACTCTATGAAGAGTATCTTTCAAGTCAGTACATGACCTGATGACGATACAAATTGGAATTTGAAACCAAATTGTAATTGTTACATATATTTTTTTTATATACGGTGAATCATCCTCGATTTCGCACATTACTTTTGTTAGTGTATCCTTGACATCTTCTTCACATCCTTATCTATAAATAGATGTTTCCTCTTCACCGATTAGTCTCCTATTATCCATCTATACACTAATCATTGCCAGTGTGGGTGTTAAAAAGCAGACATAATAACACGTGTATTATTGATAAATATATAAAAGTACTAAATAAGTGCGTCTTTTATCCTTGAAAATTGATCTTTAAACACTTGTTGGGCTTTATGATGTTAAATATGTATTCTGCAAATTCAAATACTTATTTCATTTCTATATATTTGGCCAATGCTATGCCAATGTTTGGGTTTTTAATTGTAATTTTAGACAGTTCATGAATATGTAAATTCAATTTAAATGTTTATTAAGACTGTTTAAGGTGGTATGAGTGTCTTCCTCCATCTTGGATTGTAATAAACAGTGAACCAAAGGTCCAGATTTTCTATCAAGTTAGCAAAATTTGAGGCAGGAATACAGATATTTAATATAAATTTTCATTTAAAAGAACCAATTTATAAGAATTCATCTGATAAATATTAATATTTTTGCAAATATTGATTATTTTTGTTTGTTTTTTATTTTTTACAAATTGCCATTTTAAGGGGAGGTAACTCTAAAATAGTGCATTTTCTGAATGATTCTACATGGAACTTTCCTATTTTGTACCTAGCCGGAAAAAACTCACGATGACCCTATCTTTTCTTTTGAAATTCTCAAAGCATTGTCTGAAAGCTATCTTTTACTAAAGTATTTAACAATTCTATCATTTCGTTTAGTTTCTAACCACAAAATGGTGTTTTTTCCTGTATAATCCTTACAAAATGTGTCATTTTGTCGCATCCTGTACCTTGAGAAAATGCGCGGTGACCTATCATTTTTATTAAATATTTCAACATATATCAATAGATACTACGTTTTGAACACATTCTATCATTTTTTTTAGACTCCCATACCACCTTAAGTTCTGTAAATCGTTGAAAAAAAAATCAAAATCAAATGCTCTATATTGTGTTGTTTATTTCGGCATGTTCGCAGTTAACTTTTTGTGTGATATATACTCTTACAAATAGTTATTAAAAAACAATTACAAGCGTACAGTATTTTATATTTGCATATTAAGTAATATTACGATTTACGATGCAATCCGAAAAAAATTTGAAAAGGGTATAATTATGTAATAAAATGTTATGTCATTGGTAACAATGACGTCGACAAACTTCTGTTTACAAGTTTTCATTAAAATCTATAAGTACAAAAAATCATGGTAACAAATTTTAAGTCGGTGATGTATAAAGATACGTGCATTAATGCAATCAAGTGCAGTCTTTTAAAATAGCATTTACATATTGAATACAATGGCAAATTCACCATGGAATGTTTGTCAATATTTTCCTCACAATAAGAGTGTACCATCAACTGTCCTGTTTTAGGTGCTACTATTTTTACATGTTATAATAGGGGGAAATGTTAAAGGGACAACAGTAGTATAGATTTTTTTTCGGCTTTTGGGTTTGCCTTTCATATACCAAAGGCAGGTAAAGGAAGTCACCTTAGGAGCGCTATCATTGGAGGTTAGGGTAACACATAATTTCATATTTGTTTATAAATAACTGTAGTGCGTATATTTACAATATAAATTGTGAAACACATTGAAATATTTTATATTCGACTGGCTTCGAAATTTTCATCAATTTAATCTAAAATTACGGTAAAATTGAATACTATAAACACATTCCAATCGATCGACGATGGCCATGATAACATTTGATTTCAATTTCTGAAACAGTTTAAACAAGGTAAAATATCACACATAACTGTTTTGTCCAGGATTTTATTTTAAATAATTGTAAATTGGAAAAATGTTAGTATTGTCGTCTATGGAAGACTAAATACTACCGTAACAGTTTTCCCTTAATAGTTTGTGCTCACTTTTTATGTTCTTAAAAATCAAATCAGATATTCACTTTTAATAAGACAACAACCGAACAACACATATTAAAATAAGTCGTGTGGTTTAGAATTGATGTCACGTATTGAAAATAAAAAAAGCTTATATTTTTTTACAAAATTCCAAGACCTTCTAGTAGCAAGTTATTTACTAGAGAAACAAAACTAACTGCGTTTTTTTTTATATATATAGTTTCAACAGTTAATGATATCGTTAAATCATTTATATGCAATACACAGTATATAAAAAAGAAGATGTGGTATGATTGCCAATGAGACAACAGTCCGCAAGAGACCAAAATGACATAAACATTAACAACTATAGGTCACCGTACGGCCTTCGACAAGTTTGCTGAAATCGTATTTTATTAGTTTAAATATAAAATAGGTCGTTGTAACATCCTTTAGAGTTCGGTATCTGGGCGTGTTTTTTTTTTATTTATAAAAAACGTAATTTCCTGTCTCAGCCACTTTAAAAAAAATGTGTTTGATCTTTACAAGTATTTTTTATGCAGTCAGTACATTGAATTAGATTTAACATTGTCAAGCAAAGAAACATACTATTTTAGCGGGTTAAATAAAATATTGATACCTGAATGGTTCAAAATAACAAAAAATGGCAAGTCACGAGACCACCTGTTCAACATTCATACTCTATAAAGGTAGAAATGAATGTTATTTTTAATATAAGTTTTTTAATTATTCAAACGACTTGGTATGTTTAGAGCCAACATATCGTAACAAACGGTTTTTGACAATGGATTTTTTTTTAATTTGAGATGGTCATTACATTTTGCTATTTAATAGTTTTATAAAATCATACATTGTCAATGTTTCCAAAAGATATAAACACGAGAGTCTTACAAAAGAAGTGGTGCTTTTTAACGGCAGTTGAATTGTTGGCCCAAAAAATTGAGCACATCAAATGGACCAGAGTGATACCGTATTTTTGTTGATGTACACTACGAAACAGGTCAAATCTCATTCAGTATCTGATTTCAAAATTATGTGAAAAGTATCAAAGTATAGCTTATTACGCGTTTTGATGATTATAATCTTTCTTATTACTATTGCAATATAGGGTTTGTGAGGAAAAAAATAAAACATGGGATAATGTCCACTACGAAACGGTCACCTACGAAACAAGTATGACAGAAAAAGGTTTCGTAGTGGACACTACCACAACCACGCATTGGTTTTTACTTCTTTTCCAATTATATTCGTGCAAAAAAGATAACAAGGGTTAGATCCATGTAATGTTCAGTATGTTGTTATCAACATAGAGTAGGGTTTGATGTCCACTACGAAACGGTTTTGTCCATTACGAAACTCACCAAAATGTCCACTACGTAGCATTAGTTGTACCATCATATTATGTAAAGTACTGCCTAATCTTTATTGATAAAATATGGTTCTTCAATTCAGACAAAATCTTTCTAGTATATAAAGTAAAACAAACTTGAATGTAAATAGGAGACATTACACTGGAATAAGATGTGCGTTTAGAAGTTGTTTCGTATTGGACAAATGTCCCCTACGATAGAATACATAAATTATGAAAATAATATCACTTAAAAATTATTTAAGATAGCCCTTTTTATAGTTCAAACAGGTATATAATAGAGGTATTAAAAAAATTCTTGATATACAATTTTAGAGAAGTTGATTTTCCATTATTTTTAAGTCTGAAAGGTACACTTTTATTGAAAAACGCGAATCTATACTTTTCATGACATTTTTTTTTGTTAGAATGACACGTAATAAATGATTTTTGTTTTTACCAGATGGAATTATATTACTGATCGAAAGTCATCAAAGAAATGCAACCGAAAAAAGAATTATGAAATTATACAACGATCTTTTTTTAATTTTCAAAACAAATTCTTAGAGATACTTTTCTGTTGGTGAAAACATTTACCATTGATTTTGAAATATCTAAAATGCATTCTATTTTTTTTTTCGTTCATTGTTTTTACAGAAATGAGGCCGTTAGTTTTCTCATTTCATTTGTTTTACGATTGTGATTTCGGGGCCTTTTACAGCTGACTAGAATGAAATTCAAAACAGCGTGGCTGTGGCTATTGATTGACAGATTACATTCATCCACTGACTGGGACAATTTACGTGAACGTTTGTCTGTAACGACCACTGTTCACGTCGTACATACGATAGACATTTAAACTGTGGGGTCACCAAAGGTTTCTAAACGCCTTTAATTTAAAAATAATTCGAAAAATTAATCAGGAATAATCTTTATGTTTTAAATTATATAATTGATATAAATCAAATTATCGTGTTATTTCTGATTAATTTTTCGAATTACTTTATTTAGGTGTTGAGAACCTTTGGTGACCCCATAGTTTAAGAGTCTTTTAAAAGTGCATAGTGAGTAGTTGTCGTTACATACAAACGTTCACATTAATTTTCCTAGTCAATCATGGATGAATTTAATGTGTCATTCAATGGCCACAGCCACACTGTTTTGAATTTCATTCTATAATGTCTGGGTTTTACTCATTGTATAAGGCCGTATGGTGACCTATAATTGTTAAATTCTATGTCAATTGATCTCTGGTGGAGAGTTGTATAAATGAAAATCATACCACATCTTCTTATAGTTACATATTTATAAACCCAATTTCTGAAACATAATGTAGTCTTAGACACAATTTTTTAGTCAGAAGTGTATTAAAGAATGGATTAAAATGTTTTCTCTACATGAAAAGTTTGTGGTAAGAATTTAGTAGTTATTTTTACAAATTCATATGGAGCAGACGTTTATCTAATGACTTAAAGGCCACAACTATCCACACACAAACACCACCCAACAAACACATAAATTACCCATTTCTTTTCCGCACACACAATTCAAAGCTATAGATCTCTTCTAATGTATTGGTTTAAAAAGCAAAACAAAAGAAAAAAGTGTCAACAATTATGTATATATTGTTTTCAGACCAAATGCAATCTTTTCGTAAGTTGATATAATGTTTTATGTGATGACTTCTAAAGTGTTGGTTTTTGAGTGTACCATTATGTTACCAATTCTGGCAGAATTGTACTGAATCGGTCTCAGTACACCGGAGCTTTTCAAAAAATATAAAAAAGATATTAAAGATGCAAATTTTGAATGAAACAGATTGTTTAATATATCAATGAGTTCTAACTGGTATCCGCTCTTTTTTCACTAGCATCACTAGCAACAAATTCATTGAAAAATAGATGGTAAACATTACACCAAAAATTGTATGAAAAATTAAATATACTGAATAGCAATCTGAAAAATACTTCTCTGTCTAGTTGCTGTCACGGTAATTGCATGTCCTTCAAAAGATGTACCGAGCCTTGCTACTAACTCGTTAGTTTTTAACTTAAATTTTTTTATGGAACACTATATGAAATCAGTTTCGAATCGGGTGATATACAACCTTCAGATAAACACCCTAATATCAACACCATAAATAGAAAGATTTGTCTTCTTTTATTCGTCTTTTAAATTGACGATATCATCATATTAAATTACAATAGTAATGTTATATAATTGTTAAACACGTAATAATTTAAACCTACGCACATTATTTCTTTAGCTTGATTAAAAGAAATCAAGTGAAGTATTTAAATTTCAAAACCACATTACTAGCGTGACAAACTTTAATTTTGTATGGATATACATCAGTTGTAATCTTTTATTATTCCACTTGTGTGATTTGCCCACACTTTTAAGATGCCGTCTGTATGCTATATGCAATTTTAGCACCTACAATGACCTACGTGTACAATAATATGGTCAGGTTTGTTTGTTACGAAGTGTACTGGTCCATGCTAAAAAGCCTCTTATTTTAATTTTGACTTTTGTTCTGCCTGAGCCAAAATAAAAAATCAGCAGAAAACAAGTAAAGAAACGTCAAAGTACTCTAACATAATTTCTTATGACGCCATAAAAAGTAAAGCTGTTTATATAATACATATTATCACCATTATTTTTCGAGCTCGATTTTGATAGGACTAAAAAGCGTGCAATACTCATTTCGTTAGCAGAATTTTATGACCAACAAATGGTATTAATAAAAAAAAGTTATGCAAATTAGGTGCCTGTAGTTCAGTGGTTGTTGTTGGTTCACGTCTGTTATAAATTCGGCCGTTTTCTCTGTTGAACTTTGGTAGATAGTTGTCTCATTGGCAATCATATCTCATCTCCATATTTGTTTATTGATACTTTGAAACACAATAAATCGAATCATTTTCAAATTGTATGCAATAGACATGATGCCATTCACTTTAAATTACAAAACTAATGCTGATCGCATCTATCTCATTTTGTGTAAAGGATGCTACAAATATGAAAAACACTACATCGTGCCTTGATTTACATTATACATCAATAGTGAGACTTAGTTGAGAGCTAAAATATACTCCGAAAGGTTAGCAAAGTTAAACACATTCGTCTTATTTTTTCTATACTTGCAAGTGGTAGATTTAACTCAGCATATTTAAGAAGATGTTATACACAAATGAAATACATGTAGCTTCTTACAGGATCTGGCCCCGGCGCCATAAAACTTTTTTTTTCTGAGTAAAAAAATATTCTCAGAATGAATTATTTTACTCAGCTAAGAATGAGAAATTTTTCATCCGCCATAAAAAATATTCTCAACGTTGAGAATATTCTTAGCTGAGAAATTTTTTTCTTTGCTGAGAATTTTTTCTCAGTGATGTAAGCGGTAAAAATAGATGTTTGAAAACTAAAAAGTATACCAAACTTCGCTAAAACTCAGTTTTATCTTTTTAGCAATATTGTAAAACATAAAAAAGAATCTATGATAGACAAAATGACAAGTAGCATTTTGTAAGCATCGGTAAATGGAAAGTGTGTAAGCATCTGTTAATGGGCAAAAAGTCACAGCAACTGAGCTAGAAGACTGTACATGTATATACATTAAGAGAAAATCAATATTTTAAGTTATTTACCCGTACCTTCTTATAAATATGTATATTGTTAATAATCATTTATTTATTCATGTGGTTTTTTTTTCAATACAGTTAAAAGGTAGTCTTCGTTGACGTTTATGTGAAGAGTGTTTTCTTTCACGTCCGCACTTCTATCGTATATGGCATGCCAAATAAACATTTATTACGGATCAATAACATTAATAATGTACAGTATTCAGACAACATAAGAAGACACCATGTGACAATTTTAAGTCATTTGTTTATTAGAGTGAAGCTACCAACAAACAACCAAAAAATACATATAAAACCGTCAGCAATCATTTGATTTTCTGGGGGGGGGGGGGGGCGATTTTTTTTAATTTGTTTTCAGTTTTAGGAGAGAGAAAAAGTTTTTTGACCCTGAAAAAATAAAATGTTTGTTTCACCCTCAGCTGCCACTATATTTAAGGCTAAAACTTTTCGACAAAAGATTTAATTCGTTTTCAATATTCGAGATATATTGATACAGAATTTAATAATTTTAATACAATTTAACAATTATGCAAAAAGTAAAACTGCTCTGAGTAAAATATCATATTGCCCTGCCAGAAAGAGAAAATGGAAATACGACATCGAGTGAGAAGGCCCTTATTAGTCTGGTATTATTTTAATTTTAGTTTCTTGTGTACAATTTGGAAATTAGAATGTCGTTCATTATCACTGAACTAGTATATTATATGTGTTTAAAGGCCAGCTCAAGGAAGCCTCTTCGTGCAGTAAAATATAAATTATCGCTACATTGAAGACCTGTTGGTGACCTTCTGCTGGTGTTTTTTTATGGTCGGGTTACTGTCTCTTTGACACATTCCCCATTTCCATTCTCATTTTTATGGCATATTATATTGGTCATATCTTTATCACCTAGTAAAAATATTTTTTTCGAAAATAAAAACTTTAATTTTATAAACAAAACTATTAGTCACAATGATATAAGAGGGTCTTGATAAAGGGGAAAAGGGGAGTGGGGTGGGGTTGGGTTGGGGGGGGGGGGTATCTGGGTAGTGTCGTCATATATATGTCGTTGATACAGACAAAAATATGCACGATCAGAACACGATAATTTTACAGAAAACATTTCCTTACTGAATAGAGAAAAAGGGCCAATAGAATTACAGAATACGGGAAAATAGAACCCCCCCCCCCCCAAAAAAAAAAAACCCACACACACAGACACTTTTCCCCCCTTTCCCCGAATCTGCGCAAATGATAAATTAATCAATTTTGACTATGATCTGTTTAAAACCATACAAACAGGGGGGGGGGGGGAATTATTTAACTTTCTTCCTAATAATTTAGTATCTGAGTTATTTGATAAATTTGATGATTATACATATGTATTTGGTAAATGGACATCAAATTTAGCACCCAATTAGTCAGTCTCTTTTTTTTCTCTGTTTTTTAGCTCATTTCTTTATTTCTTTCTTTTTTTCAGTTAGGGGGGAGGGGGGATTTCTATTCTGAAAATCACCTTGTATATATATATGGAATTTCAAATAGAGATCTGATATACAAGCGGGATATATAGTGCATAATACTACCAGTGAAGGAGTATCTACAATGAGAAGCTGTTTAATTTGTTGGTTTTTTTGTGGTCTCTTAAAATTTGGTAAGATTAATATGCTACAACCAACTAACAAAAATGAGGTTATCAACTCAAGTTTTCGATTCTCATATGCTATCACAGAATTATAAGACATTATGTTTTTTTCGGATACAATATTTTATTTAAAGTAGAAATTTTAAGATTTGAATTGTGAAAATTTCTACTTTGAAAAAAAAAATTAAGACCCATTTTATGTTTACTATATGTCTCTTATACGCTTCGGAATCCTTAAAAACCTTATTGACATTTAATTCTATATCAAAATACCCGCAAAGGCAACATATTAGATTTTTTTTTTACTTAAGTATGGTATTGGCTATACTCAAATATTTAAGAATATTCTTAACTTTGAGTAAAAAAATATCTGGCCCCGGCGCCATAAAACTTTTTTTTTCTGAGTAAAAAAATATTCTCAGAATGAATTATTTTACTCAGCTAAGAATGAGAAATTTTTCATCCGCCATAAAAAATATTCTCAACGTTGAGAATATTCTTAGCTGAGAAATTTTTTTCTTTGCTGAGAATTTTTTCTCAGTGATGTAAGCGGTAAAAATAGATGTTTGAAAACTAAAAAGTATACCAAACTTCGCTAAAACTCAGTTTTATCTTTTTAGCAATATTGTAAAACATAAAAAAGAATCTATGATAGACAAAATGACAAGTAGCATTTTGTAAGCATCGGTAAATGGAAAGTGTGTAAGCATCTGTTAATGGGCAAAAAGTCACAGCAACTGAGCTAGAAGACTGTACATGTATATACATTAAGAGAAAATCAATATTTTAAGTTATTTACCCGTACCTTCTTATAAATATGTATATTGTTAATAATCATTTATTTATTCATGTGGTTTTTTTTTCAATACAGTTAAAAGGTAGTCTTCGTTGACGTTTATGTGAAGAGTGTTTTCTTTCACGTCCGCACTTCTATCGTATATGGCATGCCAAATAAACATTTATTACGGATCAATAACATTAATAATGTACAGTATTCAGACAACATAAGAAGACACCATGTGACAATTTTAAGTCATTTGTTTATTAGAGTGAAGCTACCAACAAACAACCAAAAAATACATATAAAACCGTCAGCAATCATTTGATTTTCTGGGGGGGGGGGGGGGGGGCGATTTTTTTTAATTTGTTTTCAGTTTTAGGAGAGAGAAAAAGTTTTTTGACCCTGAAAAAATAAAATGTTTGTTTCACCCTCAGCTGCCACTATATTTAAGGCTAAAACTTTTCGACAAAAGATTTAATTCGTTTTCAATATTCGAGATATATTGATACAGAATTTAATAATTTTAATACAATTTAACAATTATGCAAAAAGTAAAACTGCTCTGAGTAAAATATCATATTGCCCTGCCAGAAAGAGAAAATGGAAATACGACATCGAGTGAGAAGGCCCTTATTAGTCTGGTATTATTTTAATTTTAGTTTCTTGTGTACAATTTGGAAATTAGAATGTCGTTCATTATCACTGAACTAGTATATTATATGTGTTTAAAGGCCAGCTCAAGGAAGCCTCTTCGTGCAGTAAAATATAAATTATCGCTACATTGAAGACCTGTTGGTGACCTTCTGCTGGTGTTTTTTTATGGTCGGGTTACTGTCTCTTTGACACATTCCCCATTTCCATTCTCATTTTTATGGCATATTATATTGGTCATATCTTTATCACCTAGTAAAAATATTTTTTTCGAAAATAAAAACTTTAATTTTATAAACAAAACTATTAGTCACAATGATATAAGAGGGTCTTGATAAAGGGGAAAAGGGGAGTGGGGTGGGGTTGGGTTGGGGGGGGGGTATCTGGGTAGTGTCGTCATATATATGTCGTTGATACAGACAAAAATATGCACGATCAGAACACGATAATTTTACAGAAAACATTTCCTTACTGAATAGAGAAAAAGGGCCAATAGAATTACAGAATACGGGAAAATAGAACCCCCCCCCCCCCCAAAAAAAAAAAACCCACACACACAGACACTTTTCCCCCCTTTCCCCGAATCTGCGCAAATGATAAATTAATCAATTTTGACTATGATCTGTTTAAAACCATACAAACAGGGGGGGGGGGGGAATTATTTAACTTTCTTCCTAATAATTTAGTATCTGAGTTATTTGATAAATTTGATGATTATACATATGTATTTGGTAAATGGACATCAAATTTAGCACCCAATTAGTCAGTCTCTTTTTTTTCTCTGTTTTTTAGCTCATTTCTTTATTTCTTTCTTTTTTTCAGTTAGGGGGGAGGGGGGATTTCTATTCTGAAAATCACCTTGTATATATATATGGAATTTCAAATAGAGATCTGATATACAAGCGGGATATATAGTGCATAATACTACCAGTGAAGGAGTATCTACAATGAGAAGCTGTTTAATTTGTTGGTTTTTTTGTGGTCTCTTAAAATTTGGTAAGATTAATATGCTACAACCAACTAACAAAAATGAGGTTATCAACTCAAGTTTTCGATTCTCATATGCTATCACAGAATTATAAGACATTATGTTTTTTTCGGATACAATATTTTATTTAAAGTAGAAATTTTAAGATTTGAATTGTGAAAATTTCTACTTTGAAAAAAAAAATTAAGACCCATTTTATGTTTACTATATGTCTCTTATACGCTTCGGAATCCTTAAAAACCTTATTGACATTTAATTCTATATCAAAATACCCGCAAAGGCAACATATTAGATTTTTTTTTTACTTAAGTATGGTATTGGCTATACTCAAATATTTAAGAATATTCTTAACTTTGAGTAAAAAAATATCTGAGAATTTTTTTATGGCGGTGTATTTTGCTGAGAATAAAAAAGTTGAGAAAATTCTCAGGCTGAGTAAAAAAACTTTACTCAAATAGTTTTATGGCGCCGGGGCCTGAGAATTTTTTTATGGCGGTGTATTTTGCTGAGAATAAAAAAGTTGAGAAAATTCTCAGGCTGAGTAAAAAAACTTTACTCAAATAGTTTTATGGCGCCGGGGCCTGATTATTTAACTCAGCGTATTTAAGAAGATGGTATGCACAAATGAAATACGTGTAGCTTCTTATGGGATCTGATTATAGATCGATGATTTCCATTTCATGCGATTAAGACGGCTATTCCTAGGTAAAAAGTTAAATAACACAAAATATCTAACTCCATTCTAAACAGAAATTCCTTTATCAATTGGAAAAACAAAAGCTCAAAACCATCTAACGAATGGATAACAATTGTCATATACTTGACTTGGTATACGCATTTTCTTATGTAGAAAATAGTGCGACATTAATTGTTCCTTCTAACATGACGTCCTCAAACGCTTTGTGTACAAACACGTGGTAAAATATGAATATATTGGCTGTTCCGATCGTACTCCCACGTCATATGTTTTTTTAAGAATGAAGTACCCGACGTCATAGAATGATGACGTAATAAGTTTCGCATTTTACGGGAAAATACACGCTTCTGATACCGAAAATCATCACAACAAGGAAACGTAAACAATGGATGCTAAAATGTGGTTTAAGTCCATTCTTTTATAGATTCATATGAGTAATTTATCATTAAAATTCGTCGCAATCTATCTAATTACGTTATTGTAAATAGGTTGAGCATGTCACTTATTCTGTTTGTTCCGTTATTTTACGCCAAACAAAAGTGCGTTAATTTATGTCTCCATCTAGAGCGCATCGATCCAAAAGAATTGCCGTATTAGTCTTATTAGAATCAAAATAATTCATGGGGGCTTGAATATTTCTAGATTTTACAACGGGTTGTCCCTTTATGCAGATATTTAACCCCTCGCTTTCGCTCAGGGTCAAATATTTGTCATAAAGGGCCAACCCATGGTAAAATTACGATTTATTCAAGCCCCCATGATTTTTTTCTTGATTAAGATAAATATGTATACGGTATATTAGTCTACAATATATATATCTAGTGGTTATATGAAAAGTCAAGTACATTTTACATCTATAAATTTGAATGAAAATTATAAAAAACATTCATGTTTTCAAATCAACTTCTTATGTTATTTATATTGCATATATATAGGACTCTGAACCGCGATGGTAATCAGAACCGGAATATTCCCGCTGATGGTTTGACGTTGAATTGCTTTTTGAAGTGCTATCAGACTATGGTGGCATTGTAACGCAGAAATGCGATGGACTACATAAACTATATATCAATGCTTTTCATGTAGATGCAGAAACGTCAATTTGTTTGATTTAAACAGTTGTGTATGCCTCATTTCTGTTTTCTGGTCTCTGTGTCCGTTTGTCTTTCCGCTCGTTCTTCTATTCTTTCGTTCGACCGTTAGTTCCGCTTCAAGTTTAAGTTTTGGGTAAAGTTGTTGGTCGAGGTAGTACTTGATGAAGTTGCAGTCTAAGCAACTTAAAACTTTGTATACATGTTCCTAATGATATGATCCTTCTAATTTAAATATCAAATTAGAGTTTTTATCCCATTTTCACGGTTCACTGAACATAGAAAACGATAATATGGATGGGGCATCCCTTTACTTGGGACACATTCTTGTTTTTTCTGGGGTTTTTTAAGTTAATAAGAGACTTATAAACTTTTAACCTACGGGAAACGAAGAATGATTGGTGGAGAGGGAATGTTCAGATTTTACAGCGATTTCTTTTCAAATCAACAAAATGTTCATTTTAAGAACGATGGAGCTTGGCATTTTCTAAAAACACATCGATCCGAATACGGACTCTCCGTATTATAATATTACATTAAAGTGCAACTCATTAGATAAACCAAATAATGATCATACATGTATGTTAACGCAGAACCATGTTAACCTGCAGAAAACCAGAGAGGACGATCTCTGATGTAGTATGTAACTGATTACGGCGACAATAAAGTATGCAAATTTATCAACTTACAATTGAAACAATCTACTTCTCATAGGCCTCTTAATGGAACATCTGTACATTTGTAACTAGCCATCATGCGTAATAAAGTCCATTGCATCACATGAGCGAATGGACGATCACACCTCAGCGTGGCAATCGCACTTCAGTGTGGCTTTCGTACTTCAGCGTGGCTCTCGGACTTCAGCGTGGCTTTCGGACTTCAGCATGACCATCGCAATTTAACATCCCCGTGCGTCGTATTTCCGAGTCCTACATATATACAAACTCTTGCAATAAATTTCACAAAGTTTGGCCAAAGAATGATTCGTAATATATGTAACTTCGATTTTTTTGGGGGGAAGAAAACGTGATAAACAAAGGAATATAGCACAAGAAAAAAGCAACTTATTTATTGACGGACGTTCAACATTTAGTTTCACATTTGTTGATAATTAGAGCTGAAAAGAACTTTAAAACTGCATATGCAATCTGTTTCTTGTTGTGATAAGAATGCAATGTTTTGTAAGTTATCAAAGAATATGTACATTAGGCCTCTATGGTTAAGAACTATTTCGGATTTTTTTTTATTCTAAGGGAAGATATATTTTTTATGGTGATTACATCCACTAAATTGATATTAACGAATATGTTTCTAATTTAAAACATCAGGCTTAAGACATGTTTTGAAACTATCTACTCAAGTGGAGATATGAATCAGATGTGGACGCGAAACATTGTTAATGTTCTGTTGGAGAACACACAATATTTCTCCTCGTGAAATAGTATAAAACATTTGATGTTTTTATCATTCAAACACACAAGGATTCCTCATTTTAAACTTACACATAAGAAATAACTAAACATTAAAGCAGTCCCGGGCATATATAGTATATATCTCCCTATTGATAAGATATTAAAGATCATGATTTTCTTGCTGTTCAACACACCGTTAGACATCACTACTTGCATTCTTTTTTATGTCGTATATTCATGTTTACTCTGTTCTTCAAACTCACTCCCGCAAGCCTGTATATAGTTTTGAACCTAAAATTTAATACGAGATATTTTCATCGTTAGGTATGTGCAGTGCAAAGGAGTGGTGAGAAGTGACAAGAATAACATGTATTAATTTAATGTTTTATCGATTTGATTACAATTGTCTTTGAAGGCATAAGACCATTTCATAATTTCTAAATTTATGTTAGCAAAATACACGAATCAACAGGGATAAAAACCGCTTAGCATTGATTCTTCAATGATGCGATGCAATTCGACTGCCCGACAGTGAAAGTTTTCTGCTTCAAATTTTAACTTTGGAGTAAAAACCATTATTCCAGAAATGAGTCACTGCAAAAGACTCTATTAGAAAATCATACTAACATAACAGTTTTTGGAGTTTTCAACTAGTAATTATTGTAAAGCGGTTACACAAATCAAATGTTAGTTGTTTTTCCTTTCTTTATTTTAAATACTCATTTAGACCAATTAAACCAATTATGCACAATTTAAAATCGAAAAACCTTAAAAAACATTTCAAGTACAGTTGAAATCAAAACTTAATAAATACAGCAGTAGTAGATACCTTTTTTTAATAGCCAGAAATCGATTAAGAAAAATCAAATCCCGGTAACAATCTAAAACCGAAGAAACACATCAACTAGACGAGAAAAACAACGACAAACAGAAACACTGAACAACAACATAATTTAAAATATAAACTAATGAACAACATTGTGCATACACTAATTATATAAACAGAATTAGATTACATATTATCTACTCAAGCTTTTTTCGTATTGCATCATACATCATTTTTATTCCTGAATTTTCAAACATAGAACGCCAACCCCCACTTCACTCTGATCCCAGATCTATGTTTGACTTTTGTCCATTGTGTTGTCCCCTTTACATGTATACAACTGTTAAACTTCTTGGGTTGTGAATACGTGCACAAATTGTTGGTAAATTGAAATACTTTTATTATAGAAATAAAGTGTTGGGTCAGACCGCTCAACCTAAATTCAAAGTGAACGCCTTTGCATTATTATATTCATATTTTTATATTTAAAGGAAAGTGGAGCATTTATTTCATGTTTTCTTTTGTATTTATAAGAAAATGACAGTCATCAGCATGTCTGTTTTTTTTAAAACCACAGTGTTTCGGCTAGGTTCATGCATACTATTGGTAATTTGAGATAAATTGACGAGGAGGAAGTATTTATCTAAATTAAAGCTATGCTAATGTAGTCAAAAGTAAATCAACACAGCAAACTACATCATATTATCAAGGTTGGGTGACAAGACCAAAACCAAATTATGTAATTTAAAAGTCAGTCGCATAGATATTCAAGCTTTCGTATTTGTTATTCTCAAAAAGATTTAAATAATAAATTGATATTAACAAATGATTTAATTGTTGATGTAACGCGACTTCTGATTGGCTGCCGTTATTTTGTTATGAGCCATAAAATAATTTAGTCATGTGACCGTGACGTCATTAACGTTTTTTTATGGTTTTCTACGGTTTAAAATGGAAGTTAGAATTAAAATATAAGAAATGACTGTAACATTATTCCGTCTATTCGAAGTTACATAAAAAATGTGGTGCACACTGTTAAATCGTTATAGCTTAATAGACAAAAAAGTTGATTAGAAATCTTTTGTTTTGCTTTATTCCTTATCCTTAGTCAATTTGTAGTTAAAAACAGCCTTTCTGAGCATAATGTGACTTATATTAAAAATTTCACAGCTCAATTTAAACTGACTGTAATGTATGACTTTGATAGAAAATACTTTAAAATTTCATTTTGGGCTACAGGAACATAAATTTTCAATATCTAGATCAGTTTTCGCTGATGTTTCCTTGTTTGTTCTACTACTTTAAAGACTTTTAACATTTTTTGCAATGAATTAAGTAAAAAATCCAAGGTATTGAAGTGTCAAGGAATATTGACCCCCCTTTTTTTCATCTGGTGTCAGTAAAGTACTACAAATTGATCAAAAGTGCATTCATGGTCATTTAACTGTTTTTATTTACATCAGTTAATAAAATTTAAGATATAAAAATTTCATTTGGAATAATAAATGGTATTTTTGTGAGTTTCTCCAGTGTTTACATTAGGCTATGCTATCTGCCAAGTACATAGTATGACGCAATGATATAAGGGGTAAAAATCAAATAATTTCATTAAAAATGCATGACAAAATTTGTTTGGGGGTAGTAAATAACCTATATTTAATGTTTAACACCACTGAAACAACTTTCTGTGCATTATAACAATTTAGGACATTTTTTTTTATATTAAAGCATATTGTCAGGGTGAGAAAAGCTAAAAATAGCACAAACTCAAGTTTTAGGCTCTAAATTTGCAATATGCGACATTTAGCCCCCAGAAAGATTGAAATGTGGTTACTATTATATCAAATGATCAGTTAAGACAAAAAAATCCATTGTTTTCTAAATTTGATGTTTCACCGCATTTCGCTTAAAGGTGTCATACCACCAATTAAAAGTCCCTATCTGTTCAACCAAATTTTTCAATTTTCACAGCTTTCTAAATATTTTACCTTAAGTTTAACCTCATAGAAACTAGGTATATCCTGAATTGTACAGGTGTCACCTTTCTGCATGCCAATTTTCAGCATACATTCAAAATCATATAAGAAAGAAGAGAGCTTCCGAAAGGAGGTACCACTAAAAATAACCCCTGGTTTTCTGGAAATCTTAAATAAGTATACCATGGAGCGCATTAATCCTCAATTTTAAATGCAAGCTCATAGACAGGTAAAATTTGACTCAATATGGTCTTAATATATTTCTCTTTCAACAAAAGTTTTATTTCTGCAAATTTGTTGGTTAGTTTAGGTGAACAATGACATCAAATGCACTATTTTTTGTCTGAGTAGGCCTACTTTCACATACGTTCTAAATTTGAGGGAGTAATTGGTGGTATGACACCTAAAGGCAACAGTTGTTTACCGCTGTTCGAAATTTATGAATCGATTGAACAAAAATAAAATAAATCCGGGTTACACAATATCCTGTATCCTTTAAAAACATTCAGTGTAATCAAAACAATTAGAGTTTTAAAATTTAAATCTGTAACTTCTTGTTTAATTGTACATACATGAAAAAGTATTGAAATTATTAAATAAGAATTAGTGTATCAAAAGGTTAATTTAACAAGCAAACATATTTAGAATAAAGTATTATAAGTTCTTATGATTTCATGAACACACACGATTATTATCTATAATACCATAATATTATTTGAAGGTGTCATTTTTCTTTTCGCGTTAACACAAAACATTGTGTTTCATCAGCACCATGCAGTTAGAGCTTCTTCTCCCCCCCCCCTGTTTTAAAAGTTAAACAATATAAAATATACGACAACACTCAATACCTCGAATACCCCCTTGCTTTCAAAATTTGAAGATATATACAACAATTTAGGTTAAATTTCAGAAGCAGACACAACAATGAATTATCTTGAAAGTGTAAAAAAAACTAATTAGGAAATCGATTATTTATTCTGGAGATTTGCGTTTTTAGAACGCTTGATCAGTCCATTATACACATTTTCTGTTAAAGTTACAGTAGTTACCTTGCCGGCTGCCATTCAATCTCAGCAATAAAGGATAAGTATTATTATTTTACCCGAAGCCTACTTTCATGAAGGCGTATTTTGCATAAGCTCATTCATGTAATTCATTAAAACTAACAAGCACTGAAATTTAACCTTAATTGTTGTATATATCTTCAAATTTTGAAAGCAAGCAAAAAAACAAATAAGAACAGAATTTGATCTTTGACTTTATTTTATGCGAAACTGTTACCGCATCTCTTTTTGACGACATCGCTATTTCAAAAGGTACTCATTTTTCCGAATACAATGATATAAAATAAAGCCATATAGTATTTTTGACGATTCAATCTAAAAAAAAGAATGGGTCTGGTCAGCATACTATAATGAGGTCGATGTATTTCAACCTCACGTAAGTGATGTTTTTTCGGACATTTGATTGTCAGTCTGTGTTGCTAATCTTTTTTCGATTTATGAATTTTGAGAATGCGATATAAAGCATAAACAATATATAAATCAATCAATCCATTAATTTTGACCGCCTGTGTTGTATCTTCATCTTTTTTTTATATAGGTGTACCATCATTGCATATATTCCAAAAGGTAAAATGATCGTAATTCTGTGAAATAAATGGTGTTATTTCATGATAAATATATTATTGTCCCCGCAGATAAAGTACCAAACAACATCGTTTCTGTGTGTAAATCTCATTACAAAAACTGCATAATACATGAATTCGGTATTGAAAATCCACTTGGAAAATCAACATATACCTTAACGACACTTAACAAAGAGGAAATCGTAGATAATCATATGTCTGTTCTATGTTCCTATCGAATTTTCAAAGACGAAAAAGTAGTTCTTTCATCACTGTATTCGATACCTAAACTACGTACGTGTCCTTACATACACCGGTAAATTGCTGGGTCTTCCAAGTGTCAACGTAACCTCTTTAAACATTATTTACGTCTATTTTATCAGCAATCAAAGCCGGGCTACAAAGATATTGTGAAACTGCCTATTCTTGAGGTGGCGTGACTCAGATGTGGATACCAAAAAAATCCAAAGATTTTTTTGAGTACATACAATCTAAGGCTTGTATCTTTCAATAGTATTAAAACATTTGACTTTTCTACACTATACCCAAGTATTTCCCATTCCAAACTAATTGACAAATTAAAGGAGTTTTTATTGGTTCGTTTCATGAAGGAGAATATCCAACGTAGATACAAGTATATTTTCTTAGAGAGGGATACATCCTACTTTGCAAAGAATGACTCTGATTCAAACAAACAATTCCCTGAAACCGACATTATCAAGATGCTTGATTTCTTGAGAACATATTTGTTAAGTTTGGAACGTGTTTTTCAACAGACTGGCGGCATTCCAATGGAAACCAATTGTGCCCGTCTTCTTGCCGACTTGTGCCTTTATATCATGAGGCTGACTCCATACATGAACTTCTTAGGAAGAAAGATAAGTTAGAAATATCCTTTAACTTAACTTTCAGTTATATAGATTTTCTCTAACTAAATAAAAAAATTTGGTGACTATGATGAACGCATCTAAACCATCTAACTAGAGTTAAGGATACAATAGATACATTTAATTCTGCCTCATATTTTGACTTACATCTAGAAATTGACAATGAGGGTCGTTTAAAAACAAACCTTTACAACAAAAGAGATGATTTCAGCTTCCCAATTTTAAGCTTTTCCTTTCTATGTCGTAACATTCCAGCAGCGCCAGCAAACGGCGTATATATCTCCCAATTGATACAATATTCCAGGGCTTGTATTTCCTATCATGAGTTTTTGATAGAAGGTTGCTGCTTACATGAAAGCCATCAAACCAAAAGTTCCAAATGGTGAAGTTGAAATTATCTCTTCGTAAATTTTACGGACGACATCACGGGTAGGTTGACCGTTATGGAATATCCGTTTCACAGACTATGTCGAATATGTTCATTATGTCGTAACAACTATACCGTTCCCTTTTCACGAATTTAACCTACAGAATTAAACTATTAATCGAATTTGTAATAGCGTGAACTTCACGACGGGTGTCCTATTTGAAGCAGGATCTCCTTTCCCTTCCAGAGTACCTGAGACCAACCCAAGTCTGTGGTGGTGTTCGTTTTGCTCAGTCTTCCGTTTTCTGTGTTGTGTCTTTTGTACTCTTGTTTGTCTGTTTGTCTTTTAAGCCATTTCGTTGTTAGTTTATTTTCGATTTATGAATTTGACTGTCTCTCTGGTATCTTTCGTCCTTAAATTTATCTTATATATATATTTCTTTCAACTGTTTAGCCTTGAGCTATCCCGACAAAGATAAATCAAGAAAAGTGCTTTGCTGTTACTTATAACGCAAAATGACGTACATGTATGTTTCAATTATACTGAACTGCTTACTCTTCAAGACCATACTGTGCTTTAAATTAGGTTGATGTTATCTATTTTCTATTAAAATGTGTTTTACCGGCTGTTAATTGTCTTTCTGTGTTGTTGTCTTTCAGATTCGTGAATTTTGAAAAAGGCGACCTAAAGCATAATCATATTAATGAATCAATCAATTAATTTGGACCACCTCTTTCGTAATTTCATACTATTTCTAAGTAAATATACCATTATTGAATATATTCTCAAACGGTCTATATCGTGTGAAAGTAACAACTTTACTTGACAAATTGGGTACCCATCAATACAAACACGCTAATCAGATTAAAACTTTGAGTAAAACAGGGACGAAGATACAAGAGGGACAGTCAAAATCTACAATAAACCGACAACACCATGGCTAAAAATGAAAAGGACAAACAGACAAACAATAGTACACATAAAACAACATAGAAAACGTAAAAATAAACAACACAAACCTCGCCTAAAACTAGAGGCGATCTTATGTGCTCCAGAAGGGTAAGCATATCCTGCTACACATAAATGATAACATTCTAGAATCGGGTAATGTCGGTTTTGTTATTGCTTTCTTTTGTTTTAATTAATAATACAAATTTGCATGCTAATAATTGAGATTGATATAAAAGCATGATCATAACAATTCTTTAACCTGTTATATTCATTTCTTATTTTATCAGATGTTTACCGACATTCTAAAAAGACTAAAGTAAGATCATTTGTTCACAGCATTACATTAAACAGGCTTTACTTAATTATTAGAGGTTAAATTATTACATAATAATATTTATTTTAATTCTGTGGTGACATTCATCATTCCCTTTTATGTGCACTAATACAAATAGAAACATGAGCTATTAAAATATACCAAACTACAAAACCTATGTAATTGAAGAAAGTAAAGTGTACTTTTTTCAGAAATAAATTAATACTTTAAGAAAATGTGGTTGACAAACACTCAAAGTTTAGTTTTTTTTAGTATATTCGATAATATAGAGTGATGATAAACATATCACTACATGCATACATTGATACACATTTCTGCATACATCAACGACTCTTGATATGTTACTATGCTAACCGGTAATTTTAGATTTAAAAACAAATCTTTTGAAAAAGAATTGTGCATGTGACGATGTAAACATATGATACCAAATGTGTTTTAAATACACCTACTTCTTTCATGTGTTTACATGTTATACTTAAAAATATTGCTGAATATACTTAAAATATACAAAAACAGTTTAACGTGTGGGAGGCGCTTTCCTTATTGGTTCTGTCGTTTTTTTAACAAACTATAAAACAGGCATACATTTGGAAATCTGTATACTGCAACTGAAGTTAAAGGTAAGTTTTATTACAAAACAATTACTTAAACATAATGTTTTCGTCGTGTGAATAGCCATAATTTGATATATGCAATTTTTTTTGTATTTTTTAAGTGAACAAACTGCATTTATAAGTAAAGGCAACATTAGTGTATCGAAGTTAAAATCTCGCGGAGGGTCAAGAAAATACAAAGTAAGGAAGCTGGCTTGTCACGTTTTTGGAATGTTTGTCAAATTTTCGGAATCCTCTGGTTTTATCCATCTGAATGCCTTGAAAAAATTTGACCCCTAGTTTTCTTTTGTAAATCTTTTACATGAATAATGGTTAGCAATCTGTAAAAGTCTTATAAAATTTTAATTACTTTTTAACCGTTTTTGAGAACTTCAGTTTGTCGATGACAAAGCTATGAAAAGTCAAGAGAGAATATTTTCCCGCCAAAATTTTAATGGCTAATATTTCGAAAACAGGCACGGTGACCTATATATTTATTTTTGCTCTTTGGATTCCTTTATCAATTTCCTATCAATATAAACTAGTGTTTTGAAAAGTTTTTTACTTTGAAACTGAAACGCGATTATTATTTTTAAGACGATAATTGTATATATTAAATAGTGCTTTGAATTATGTTACTATAAGTTATCAAATCTAGTAAAATATATATTGATGAATGTCTTTAAAAGTCATTGTTAAGTTCATTTACAACTTGTGTGGACTTATATGAGAATATCATTGAGACGCACGTCAAAGGTTGAGTGATCATTTGTTTACTTTTGATTGTTCTATAGGTTTGTGTGTTTGGATTGATGTCGTTATGACATTTAACACAAACATCCGTTAATTCAAAGAGTCAACGTTTGATGATGCAAAATTATATTTATCATACCTACTATAAAAATATTGCGAACCCATTTTCTGTAAATTGGGCAGGGGGTTACTGTGAATTCAGATATTATTGTGTGCATTTATTATAATTGCGATTTTGTCATTTTAGACTTTACTGCGAATTTAACTTTACGATTTTGAGAAAAATCCTTTTTAATTCATATAAAATATTTCAAAATGCGAGTCTGAATTATTGCATTTTTTGTCCTAGGTCAGGAGCCACTGGCCTTTGTTAGTCTTGTATTATTCTAATTTTAGATTCTTGTGTACACTTTGGAAATTAGTATGGCGTTCATTATCACTGAACTAGTATATATTTGTTGAGGGGCCAGCTGAAGGACGCCTCCGGGTGTCGGAATTTCTCGCTACATTGAAGATCTGTTGGTAACCTTCTGCTGTTGTTTTTTCTACGGTTGGGTTGTCGTCTCTTTGACACATTCCCCATTTCCATTCTCAATTTTATCATAACCATTAAGCGGTATTATGGATGTTTAAACATGTATGCATATATAACTCGTTATGCTGTATCTGAACATTTGCAACCATTCTTAGCAATCACATTATTATTTTGAAAAAGATATAAGACCCTTCCAATGAAAGTAGAATTTAATTTGATCTTGTTCACCAAGTTGTCTTTTTGTTTCAGTAAACATGCTGTTTTATATCAAAATCCGAAATGATACAATGATACAGAGTCTGCTACTTGAATATGAGCTTGGACAAATACTCGTTTACTTCTTTACGAGCTTGGACACATACTCGTTTACTTGAATATGAGCTTGGACACATACTCGTTTACTTGAATATGAGCTTGGACACATACTCGTTTACTTAATATGAGCTTGGACACATACTCGTTTACTTGAATATGAGCTTGGACACATACTCGTTTACTTGTATACAAGCTTGAACATATATTCCTTAATAAAATTAACGGTACCAATTCTCTTGCACAAGATGCGCATTTCGACAATACATGTCTCTTCAGTGATGCTCATGGCCAAAATATTTGAATTCCAAAGCTAATATAAAAGATGAAGAGCTTATAATCCAAAAGGTCCAACAAGTATAGCCAAATTAACTTAATAATGAGCTTGAATATATACTTGTTTACTTGTAAAAGAGCTTAAACACATACTCTTTAACTTATATGCGAACTTGAACATTTACTCTTTAATAACACGTTTTAAAAACAGCTACATAAACTAAACTAAACATTAACAAGCAAAATACATGCACCATTTTTGTCTGATGAACAATCTTACTGAATGTAATTTCAATACTGAATTGTTCTTTTTTCTTTTGCAGAAAACTAGTGACAATGAAGGCTGTAGTAATATTTAGCTGTCTGTTCATGACAGTATGTGGTAAGACAATTGTGTTAATACTTATACAAAAATATAATACACGAAGTCTTTAGAAGATTTCACAGAACAATTCCACTGCTAATTAACAATATGTTTATTTACATTCGAAAAATTATTGTTTTTGTCTTGTCAATGACTTCAGATAAAGGTATACAACCAATCAAAAAAAAATCGAAAAAATCGACGAAATTCATTTTAATCGATTATATGTGTACAGTGTGTGCAAACAGTTCGTTGTCATAATACTTGTTTGAAGCATAGTTCAATCAAAGATAAGCGAATCTAAACAATGCTTTTTTGTGTTGTTCTCAAAAATGAATTCCAAATTGCATCTTTTCTGTAAAATTTTCAGGAATGGGTATTCAAAAGAGAAATGCAGATCTTGGAGAAATAAATAGTGACAATGATGATGTCGCCATTGATTCCCTGATGAACTATCTCAGGTAAAACCAGTGTTGTAGAAGTTTTAGTTCAACTTGTATGAACAATTCATAGTTTATAAGGTTTTTATAGTTTTTCATTCTGATACTAATAAACTAAAATTTATGAATCTTATTTCTGACTTAGAAAAATTTCGAGATCTAATGGCTTATCTTCTTAACAATCTAAGCACTGAACCATGCTTACCCCATTACAAACCGTGGTTAGAATCTATATATCATTTCTGTTGTTTAAACATTCACTTTATGTCTATAGCTAATATTATAGTGAGTACTTACATCTATGTACTCTTGTTGAATTTCATCTATCATCTTTGATTAATTTGCAACTTCCAAGTATGAATCAGTATCATGACATCATTCCAAGCCTTTGAAGTTTCAACATTAAAGTTAACTTTTCAGAAGTTATTTTCATTTTGTACGTTAGCCGCCAAATAAAATGGATTGGTTGATCGTTTCACTGGATACATTTGCAATAATAGATAAAATTTGAACCGATGTTATGAAAAGAAGTACCAACATGACCAAAGGACAATACAAAAATCTATGTGTGGTTAAACTCTCAATTTTGCAGATTTTGAGTAATATTAAGGACACATTTTAACAAATATCTTATTTTTGTTGGAAGCATATCAAATGGTGTGTATATGATAAAACTTGATTGATTTATGTTTATGATGTCTTTTTGCTACAAAGTCAAAATTGTTTGCTTATCAAAATTCCATCAACAAATACCAAAAAATACCATGATAAATAAAATAATTTCACGAACATTGATGTATTTTACAGTATATCTTTTGTTAAAAACTATTGAATGTTGTATTATGTTATCGTTTATTTTGTTTTTCTATATAACAAGTGCATCAGTAAAAATAGTCCATTATCCATTATTTTGAAAGCATCCAGTAGAATCCTGAATCATACTTTCTTTTGTTTTTTAAAATACAATCTTAGTTTTTAATCATTGTTAATAGAAATTTAAAACAATTCATATTCCTCCAAGTACAAATCTTGATATCTAATTTTCTACTGGTGAATATTAGAATTCCAACTAGTACTAGGAGCATCTCAGATCTTTGTTCTATAACACAAAATGTCATACTTTCCACCCATATTTGTTTTCTGTTTTAAACCTGGAAGTATGAGCTTAAATATGTTGTTTACCTTTTCAATAGGAAAAGGTGGAGTATAGGCAGTGGCAACAAAGGAAATAATAACCAAGCAAACAACAACAACGACATTGGTAATTCGCATGTAGAAAATAATAAAGATACACATGTAGCGGGTTTCGGGAATATCGGAGACTTTGGAAAGAAACGTGACTGGTCAAATGAAGAGAAAAAGTGGAGTATAGGAAGTGGCAACAAAGGAAATGGTAATCAAGCAAACAACAACAACAACATCGGTAATTCATATGAAGAAAATAATAAAAATACACATGTAGCCGGGATAGGAAATATCGGAGACTTTGGAAAAAAACGTAGCTGGTCAAATGAGGATAAAAGATGGGATATAGGCAGTGGCAACACAGGTAATGGGAATCAAGCAAACAACAACCAAAATATCGGTAATTCTCATGTTGAAAATAATAAAAAAACACATGTAGCGGGAATAGGCAATATGGGAGACTTTGGAAGGAAAAGGGACTGGAATATTGGAAGTGGCAATACAGGCAATCATAATTCTGCAAATGGCAATAGTAACATCGGCAATAGCGAGAAGTATGATGACAAGAATACAAATGTATATGGCGTCGGAAATATCGGAGACTTTGGAAGAAAACGTGACTGGTCTTATGAAGGTAAACGATGGAGTATAGGAAGTGGCAACAAAGGGAATGGTAACACTGCAAATGACAACAGCAACATTGGTAATTCGTATGAAGAGAATAATAAAGATACAAATGTTATAGGAGCTGGAAATTTCGGAAACTTTGATGGGAAACGATAAATAAGGTAACTTGTTTCCAATAATGTTTTTATAGAGTAAACACAATTTAGATGTTGACTAAATCAGTCTGATATCCCTAGTTAACTAGTAAACAGTATGTGAACTGCAACAGTCATTTTGATCTTATCAAAGACAGGATTATAAATAATTTAGCAGGATGTATTTAGCATTCCAGGGCACCTGAGATCAACCCTGTTTTTTGTTGCTTTTTGTTTTATGGAGTTTGTCTTTGTTGTTATTTTTTTTTTTTTCGTTTTGTAGACCGTTTTTTGTCTGAAGGGTTTTTTTTTGCCGTGGCATTGCCAGTTTGTATTCGACATCTGAGATGAGTTATTCCTTTTGTATCATCAGCTTTCCCTTTCGTGGCCGTGTTCACCGAGTTCGTACTTAAAAGAGCAACACTTCCGACGTTTGGAGCAATATCTGTCAGTTCGGTATATTTTGCCTCTCTTTTTCAGTCTTTCGGTTATTTTTCAAACTGGATCACGCGGGTTAATGCAGAACAAATCGCTTGCAGTCAATTAAGATTTGTCCAGTCTTTGTTCTGTCTTTTCAGTAGTTGTTTTGTTTTTGCTTGTACAAACAACATCATACTTACTTTCGTAAAAATATACTGACCATTCCTTGACTGCCTGCTAGGAAAATACCCGAACAGTACTGAATCAACTAGAAGAAAATATCTTCAAAATAACTTCAAACCTTAAAGATTTAACGATTTTAGTTCTAATCTTTTCATATAATGTTAAGACCAACAAGACTTAATTCATTAAACGTATATGTTATATATTACACATATATAGTAGAACATTATATACTAATAAAACGGTACAAAATTTTTTGTGAACGTAAGTAAATGATATCAAACCTTTTACAAGACTAAGAAAATTCTTTATATTTATAATTCACTGTTGTCAAGAAGATATTAGATAACGCTTGTAAGGTTAGTAAATATGATAGCATTTTAATAATGGGTAAAAAAAAAAACTTGTCATTAACTTTCTTATACTATTAATTTTGTTTTTGTTATGCAGGTTAAGAAGAGAAGAAAGGACATTAACACAAGTCACCTTTTGTTTTGCGTGAGATGTGAATATATCATATATTACTAAACAATTTGCATGTACACCACGTTCATCATATGTAGATACTCTAACAGAAATATTTTAGATTTATGTTTTATATTATACCGTATATTTTTAGTAAATAAAGTGTTAGTATTTCCCGAATCGATTTGTCTTCATAAAGAACACTATCTTTTTCAATGATTTTACGGTATTTCATTGTGTCCACTTTTTATTCAACAGTAGTAATTTCCCTACTCAATAAGATATAGAGCATAACGTGTGTAATACGATTGAGATGTCAGATATGGCTATGAAATATTTTTTATAAAAGGTAACCCAAGAAAAGAGCAACTGCAATCCATTTTAAAGTAAAATGACAGTTTTAAATCTGTAAATGTTTTCGTTATTACGATAAATCTTTAATATTTGTTAATTCTACGGATACTTGAGTTTATTTTATTACACAGATCAATCATGTGAGTAAAAATGTCAAATGTGTGCGCCATTGCATGTACATCAATAGTAATTGCTTCTCGATTAGAAATCAATACACACTTGTCAATTTTGAAATTAAAATTTTTTTATGAAATAAAAGAAAACGTTGTTCTCAATTGTGTATTTATTCAAAAAAAGATATTGCCCATCCAAAGCCAATATTATTTTCATTGGTCTCTTTCCTTTAAAATGTTAATTGCATTATGGAATGATAAGATGATTGTTTTTTATTTCTTGAAACTACAGGCAAAATGTTAAAAATTAAAGGAGAATTGGAACATAACGTTTTATAATTTTCATTGGCCTAAATCCTAAAACAAAGAGTGAGAATAGACCAAATGACTAAACACAAATTTTCGTTACATGTACTATGGCATTTAAATAATAGTCAAATGAACTAATCTGAGAAAGATACACTTATACATTACACTGTTTGAATAGTTTTGTTTGCATAAGATATATCACTTTATCATTCTTTTATGTTATGTTACATTTTTTTTATATATAAATATATATGTTATATTTCAATACTGCTAAATACTTGCTTTGTTGTAATACTTTTTTATTTCGAATAATTTATAGTGTTTAACATGTTTAATAAAGGTTTTAATTGCACAAATACAATTTTCATGAATTATCTATCTGTCGTCATTTGACTGGTGGTGTTTTCGTTTTCCCTTTGGTTTAGCAGTTCTACAACTTTCTACTTTACTTTTGTCTACAATATTCTACGAAATGTGTAAGCTAAAGGAAAGTGAAGAATAACATAGATAGCTAACTATAAAACCAGGATTAGCCCACCCTTTCTTTGGAAAATGCCTGTACCAATTTGGGAATATGGCATGCGCAGTTGTTATCATTTGTTCCTTTTTGTTATGTTGTTTTGCTATACATTAGATAGACACAAAACGAAAACATTGAAACTCCTTTTAAAAGGTTTGAGCTGAGGATGTTGTCATCAATTGCCATGTAGAAAATATACATTCAGTGTGACATTATTCAGTCTTGCTACATCGAACATTTTATTGTTATAACTAACAAAAGTTAGTTTCCTTATCAACACAGATAAGAACTATAGATATATATTTTCAAAAATTCGCAACCTTCAAAATACAGAAGTGGTATGTTTTAATGGTAAAAGTTTAATTATGAAATGGTCAATAGGGAATCAAGCACTATTGAGTGGTGAACCGTGCAACGGGGAACAATATCTTAGGTTAACACCGTCGTTAATCGTTTTGATTTCAAATATGTGACTCTGAGATGAAGACCAGCAATGTTCCTTTGCATTTTGTGTGTCTTTTGATGTGCATGTACTGATTTTGAGTGATGGGTGGATACCTCATGTCCTTTGTTTTTTTTCTTTAACTTGTAATTGCACTCTTTCTATTTAAAAAATAACAATGGACAGCATTAAAACCTGGAGATGTAAGCATTACATAACAGTAAAGGTTAAGATAAAGCAAATATTTAAAAATCAATTGAAATCATAAAGTTTTTATTTCTGTCCTTTTAGAACTTAGTAAGATCGAATGTAGGTATAATTTTAATCTGCTGGACAATACAACAAATCTTTATGAATTATTTTTTTTTTTAACATTTTCAGAGCTTTTCTTTTTCCTAACACGAATATTTTCAAAATAGTTTCTGCTTACACGACACCTATTTAACTAAGAGTTCGGAATAGTTAAATTGAACTATTCGCATTAGAAAATTGAGCGTTATTTACACCATGCTTTGGTTGACTGTTATGAAATGTATTTTTTCTCCTGTATTAAATCGTTACCGATTTGTCATTGACGTTGTCTTATCCTTGGAAATGACTTAAATTTCTTAAGCACCCACTTTCCTGCTTAAAGGGCGTGTTGTTACTTTTCTGTGTGTATTTGCCATATTTTATTTTTTAATGTCTATTTTGCCGTAACAGCAAACGTTATTTTTATACTTTGACCAGAAATACAGTTTTATTAGGTCTTTCCACTTTTCTGTGGAAAGACCTATTGTTTTTCTTCTGATTATTTTTTTTTTTTTTTTTTCTTCCGCCTAATTTTGTTCTTGCGATAAACATTTGTTTCGCAATATGTCGCTTAGATATTTGGTATATGATATCGAACAGTTTATGCGCTTTTGAAATTTACCCTGCGTAAACGAATACTTTTCCTTGTAGGAGTTATCTCCCCAAACACTGTTTTCCTTGTTAGTGCATCTCCTTCGCAACCGTAAAAGATTATGACAAATTTATTTTACAAAATTGCTCGTTATATCCTTCGCATGATTTGTCCTATTTTGACCGAAGCGATATGACCGCTCCATATGAGAGTTATTTCCCCTTATGCATCTGATATAAGTGATATGAATTTCTATCTTATAAATCATAAGTGATAGAGACCTAGGATCTTTTGATTTGAGGTCCTTGGTCCCAAAAAATGAAAATAAGGTCAAGATCAAAGGTCAAGGTCATATTCTAATATTTGAATTTGGCTTATTTTCACTTATATCCAAAGACTGTATAAGATACCAACAAATTATTTTTACTAAATTGTTAGTTGCGACATGTCGTAAGATGTAAATTTTGATTGCAAGCGTACGTTGAATGTAAAAGGGAGTTTTCTCCCCTCTTGTATTTAAAAATACGCGTTTGGTGATATAACTCATTAACTAAATATAATAAAGACCTATGGTCTTTTGATTTGAGGTCCTTGGTTTATGACCTTGAAATTGATCTCAAGGTCATAGCTTAATTTGACGTTCTAGATTTTGACCTTTGCTTTTATTCTATATGTATACATGATAAAGATATACAACTTTTAGAAAAAGGTATCAAACCATTTCATCTTGTAAAAAACAACCGGAAGTGACCTTTTGTAAACCGGAAATAGCTATTTTTTTGTACTTTATTAATATAAAAGTATATAGAACCAGATATTTTTGGAATCAGTGTCAAGTAAATATCAAATATAATCGGAAGTAACATTTTTCAAACCGGAAGTAACAAATTATCTCCCTTATTTAAAAAAAAATGTATGGAAACAATATATTTTTGGAATCAGCTTACTAGGAGCTATCATTTGACGATTGAAATGACATTTTAAACTTAGTTTCACAACTTTTCATATCAAAATACATTGTTTTGATGGAAAGACCTTCAATTGTTCTCTGAACAATTGGTTTTTAATTTCAATTATTTTTTATTCGATGACGTTCAAGCATGATGATTTTTTTTTAATGTTTTAGAATTAAACATGAGACATTTAGCAGTCTATTTTGTAGTAACCTATTTCCTAGGAAACGTAACGTAGTAAATTTAAACAAAAAGGAAATAAATGAAGTCACTTAAAGAGAAATAAGTATTGACTCTGCCGACCGCGGCACATGGATTGACCCCTGATTTTATTGGGTTTTTTTTTTTTTGGGGGGGGGGGGGGGTCCGGTTGTTAAATGTATTGTTTTATGTGTAATGCATGGTATAGTGTGTTTGACTTTTCGAGGTTTTGATTGACCCTTTTGTTTCTTCGTTTCTTTGTTAAGATCTTTACATGCATGTCGATCCGGCCCGAAATATTTATTAAAGAATCGTACCTAAAAGAAAACCGGTCGATGAACATATTTTTTTAGAATTTAGTTGAATTTTCAGGTAAACAAGGAATAATCGAAATTGAACTATTTTTCATCATCCAATTTAATTGGATGATACGACCAATGTCCACGTAGAATATGAACAATACATTATTAATGCTTCTTCTCAAAACGCACAGTAATGTCATTTATGGGTCAACCGGTTACAACAAAACTGAGGAAAGAAGGTGTCATTCACATAAACGGTCAACCATAATTATACTTGTTTAATACTAATGAAACAACGTGAAAAAAATGGTCTTCAAATCATTTATTTAAAATTATATACAGATTCTTGAACACACGTCATAAGGCAGGTTCATGACCGAAATTTAAAAAAAACATAAAAAATAAAACATTCAAGGGCATTTAAACCATAAGAGCCAGAACTGGTCTTACAAAATCTACAAAACTCAACTTTAAAAGAAGGATTATATACTGGAATGTCTCAATTAGTAAACGTTGAGATTTAGTGATATAAATGATAGAAAAAAACTAAGCTGTAAACAACCAATAAGGTACTCGCATGCTATATATCAATAAAAACAAACGATAATCTACTTAGGATTCATTTATTTACGTGGATACCAATTTTCGTGGATTTCGTTGGTACAGGTCAGTCAGCGAATTATACATTTTCTATAAGGTTGAATGCAGACTTTGACAAATCCACGAAACTTATATCCACGAAAATGCAAGTGTGTGTCAATCTATCTAGGATTCCAGCAGATTCCTATTACTGACGTTGATTCATTATGAACATGAAATTTTATAATATTGTCTGAAATGAATTTTGATAAAGTTGTAAAATGATTAGCTTTCTTTGGTTCATATTGTATATAAGATTAAGTCAGAAATATGACAGTTATTATCAATTCGTTTGATGTGTTTGAGCTTTGATTTTGCCATTTCATAGGGAACTTTCTTTTTATAACTTTTCTCGGAGTTCAGTATTTATGTGATTTTACTTTCTGCATGGCTAGAAATTCACCTATACCATGAGTTATGTGTTTATCAGCCCCTTCTCGTTCCTCTGGAAATTCATAAGATTCCAAAATTGTTTGGAATACTAGGGCTTTTCTACCTCAGGAATAGAATACCTTAGCTGGATTTGGCAAAACTTTAAGGAATTTTGGTCCTCAATACTCTTCAACTTCGTTCTTTATTTGGCTTTTTAACTTTTTGTGTATTCGAGCGTCACTGATGAGTCTTTTATAGACGAAACGCGCGTCTGGCATATATACAACATTTAGTCCTGGTATCTATGATGAGTTTATTTACGCTGAGTTGTATGTTATATTTATAGATTTAAACATCTGTTAACTACAGTTGCCTCAAATTTACTATTGAACCTCATTGAACGGTTATGCGACACAAATGAGTACAAAAAATGAGAATGTTTATGTATTAAATCAGTTATAAATTGTGATTAGGAATGTATTAAAGAGAAAACATTACTTCCACGCAGTAGAGACAGTACAAGCCTTCAAATGGGGTTCTGTTTCAACTCTGCGACAATATCCCACGACACAAATGTGTTTTAGTTAAGTAAAAATGGACGTCACACTGAAGTCCGAAACATATCGCCCCTCTCGTAAATAAATTATCTAAAATAAAAAATTATCAATCAATAGGTGCATTCTTGGTAAGATGTTTTAAAGAAACGGTAACAGAAGAGTGAAATGTAGCATGTGTAGAGAATAAATATATATCTTTTTCAGATAATTGCCATTAACCTTCTTCAAATACATCAATTGTGTTTCAACAAATAAAATTGAGAATGGACATGGGGAATGTGTCAAAGAGGCAACAGCCCAACCATAGAATAAACAACAGCAGAAGGTCACCAACAGGTCTTCAATGCAGTGAGAAATTCCCGCACCCGGAGGCGTCCTTCAACTGGCCCCTTAACAAATATATATACTAGTTCAGTGATAATGAACGCCATACTAGACTCCAAATTGTACACAAGAAACTATAAAAATAATACAAAACAAACAAAGGCCAGAGACTCCTGACGTGGGACAGGCGCAAAAATGTGGCGTGGATACCAAGTTTATGAGATATCAGCTCTCCCCCTATACATATAGCAAATGAAGAAAAGAAAACGCATAACAAAAGAGGGACGAAAGATACCAAAGGGACAGTCAAACTCATAAATCTGAAACAAACTGACAACGGCATGGCTAAAAATGAAAAAGACAAAAAGACAAACAAAAGTACACATGACACAACATAGAAAACTAAAGAATAAACAACACGAACCCCACCGAAAACTAGAGGTGATCCGAGGTGCTCCGGATGGGTAAGCAGATACTGCTCCACATGTGGCATCCGTCGTGTTGCTTACGTAATAACAAATCCGGTAAATAGTCTAATTCGGTAGGTCACATTCATGAAAGGGAAGGGGATTGTAGTTACGACGTAAGGAACATATCCGATATCATTTTTGAAACGGTTATTCCATGACGGTCGAACAAATCGTGATGGTGTCAATACGCACATTAAAATTCAGTGCAATGGAAGTCCGAGTCTGATGTCAGAAGAGGTAACTAAAGAAAAAAACACAATGACAATAAAACATAAATAACAACAGACTACTAGCAGTTAACTGACTTGCCAGCTACAAACTTCAATTCAACTGATTGAAAGATTATGTGTCCATCATATGAATATAAAGTATATTTAAAGACTTTTGTAGCTTTTGAAGAGAATACTGACAGTTTTGTGCTTTATAAAAAATATCTCCATACAAAATGGAAGTGAAATACGAATAAGAAGTATATATGTTGAGCTTTATTTACTAACTAAATGATGTTCTTATACCGATGATAAAATTTAGTAAATGTTTTGACAATAAAAAAAAGATGTGGTATGATTTCCAATAAGACAACTGTCCACAAGAGACAAAAATGACACAGACATTAACAACTGTAGGTCACAGTACGGCCTTCAACAATGGGCAAAGCACATACCACATAGTCAGCTATAAAAGTCCCCGATATGACAATGTAAAACACTTCAAACGAGAAAACAAACGGCCTTATTTATATAAAAAAATATGTTACACATAAGAAAACGACAACCACTGAATTGCAGGCTCCTGATATTTATTATATCACATTATATAATATAATATATATATATTATTATAAGTAGTATATCTGCTGCTCCAAGTTTGTGATATCGAAAACCCTGGTGAAATATTGTTTTCAGTAAAACATAAATTTCTCTCGTTAAAATCTAAAACATTGTTACATACACTATTGAACAAGTTGAGATATATAAACACCGTCAGATGGTAACAATGGAACGTCACCATCTTAAAATGGAGAATTAACGATAGGAAATGCAAAATCATCTCTTTTATCATAAATTTTAGTATAAAACTTTCCGTTAATGATAAAGATATCAAGATCGAGGAAGGACAGTGGTCATTGTTAGTATTAGCTTTATTCAAAGTTAGTTCAACAGGATGATATTATTGTATTGAAATAATACTTTCCTTCCTACATGGTCATCTTCATGTAATAAATGCAACTTTTTTTTTGTCTATGAAGACAAAAAAATGTGTTTGCATCAATTTAGATCTAGAGTGCTGAGCATGTCCTTTTTGTATTCAAAATATTGAATTGTAAACAAAATTCAATAGTTTTCATACCCCAGACTGACTCATATGATAAAATTATTTGTTCGCAACAATTCAAAACTGACCATATAAGCATTTTATTATGTAAATGTATATAGCCGCATAGTAAATGAGTTATATTTTCATGTAAGGATTTATTGTATAATAAAAAAGGTAGCAATATTTGAATTTTTATCACTAAAAAATTTTGTTTGCATCAATTTAGAGTGCCAGCATGTCCTTTTCGTATTCAAAATATTGAATCGTAAACCAATTTAAGTAGTTTTCATACCTCAGACTGACTCGACTTATAAAATTATTTTTTGGCAACAACCAAAACTGACCATATTAGCATTTTATTATGTAAATCTATATAGTCACATTGTAATTGAGTTATATTTTCATGTAAGAATTGATTGAATGTATAATAGCGATATTTGAATATTATGACAAAGAAATTTTGTTCGCATCAATTAAGAGTGCCAGCATGTCCTTTTTTATTCCAAATATTGAATCGTAAACAAAATTCAGTCGATTTCATACCTCAGACTGACTCATATAATAAAATTATTTGTCAGCAACAACCATAACTGACCATATCAGCACTTTTTATGTAAATCTATATAGCTGCATAGTAAATGAGTTATATTTTTTCATATAAGGATGGATTTTATAATACAAAGGATGGCAATTTTGGAACAGTATGAATAAAAAAATTGTTTGCATCAATTTAGAGTGCCAGCATATACTTTTTTATACAAATTATTGAATCGTAAACCAATTTAAGTAGTTTTCATACCTCAGAGTGACTCGTATGATAAAATTATTTTTTTGCAACCAAAACTGACCATATTAGCATTCTATTATGTAAATCTATATAGTCACATAGTAAATGAGTTATATTTTCAGGTAAGAGTTGATTGTATAATATAAAAGGTAGCTATATTTGAATATTATGAATACAAAAATTTGTTCGCATCAATTTAGAGTGCCAGCATGTACTTTTTTATACAAATTATTAAATCGTAAACCAATTTAAGTAGTTTTTATACCTCAGACTGGCTCATATTATAAAATTATTTGTCCACAGCCACCAAAACTGACCATATTAGCATTTTATTATGTAAATCTATATAGTCACATAGTAAATAAGTTATATTTTCATGTAACAATTGATTGTATAATATAAAAGGTAGCAATATTTGAATATTATGACTAAAAACAATTGGTTCGCATCAATTTAGAGTGCCAGCATGTTTTTTTTTCAAAATATTGAATTGTAAAACAAATTCAGTAGTTTTCATACCTCAGACAGATTCATATTATAAAATTATTTGTCAACAACAACCGAAATTGACCATGTAAGCACTTTAATATATCAGTCTATATAGCCATATTGTAAGTAAATGAGTTCTATTTTGATGTAAGGATTAATTGTATTATATAAAAGGTAGCAATATTTGAATATTATGACTATAAAAAATTGGTTCGCATCAATTGAGAGTACCAGCATGTACTTTTTTATACAAATTATTGAATCGTAAACCAATTTAAGTAGTTTTCATACCTCAGACAGACTCATATAATAAAATTATTTGTCCACAAAAACAAAAATTGACCATATAAGTACTTTATTATATAAGTTTAAGGCCGTGTTCACACCAAACGCCGTGTAGAGTAAACATGTTTACAATTAGTTTAGTGTAGTGTACACTGGTTTCACATTACATTTGTTCACATCTATACACCTTGTTTAGCTACCTGTACATAAGATTTGTTCCCATTTGTAAACTATATGTCATTTAAATGTTCATTACGTAGAACTGAATTCAAAATTTTTGGAAATTTTTTCTAGCGGTAAGGGAACAACCAATTGTCTTCAAAAGGGGGGCGGAGGATGGGAATGGAAATATTCCGATCTCCAATTTGATAAAAAAAAAAATGGTCATACAGATGATAAAAAAAAAAATGTTCTGAATCAAGAGTGTCCCCATACATTATAGTGTTAAATATTGAAAAAAAAGTAATTGATAACCAGCATCGAAAAAAAAGGAATAAAAACGTACGCGCGAAAAAAAATCTGACTCAGATAAAAAAAATAACTCTCCCCCTTTTTTTAAGTTAAGTGGTTGCTACTTTAAGAAAGCCATTTTTAACCGGATTTTTGTGTCAAAAATGCAGGTTATTAAATTGGGGATGCTCGGCGGGCGGCAGGGCGGGCGGGCGGTCGGTCGGTCAGTCGGTCGGCAATCAAATGGTGTCCGTGCATTAACTCAAGAACCGTTCATCTAAAGCTTTTAAAATTTTAATATGTTGTTACTGACAACTAAATGAAGGTCAAGTTCAATAATGGCCATTTTGACTTTTACCGTTCAGGAGTTATGGTTCTTGAAAGATTGAAAAATGGCGTTTCCAGTCGTGTCCGTGCATTTACGCATGAACAGTTCAACCAGAGCTTCCCAAATTTTAATATGTTGTTACTGGTGACAAAATGGAGGTCAAGTTCAATAATGACGATTTTGACTTTTACCGTTCAGGAGTTATGGTTCTTGAAAGATTGAAATATGGCGTTTCCAGTCGTGTCCGTGCATTTACGCATGAACTGTTCTACCAAAGCTTCCCAAATTTTAATATGTTGTTACTGGTGACAAAATGGAGGTCAAGTTCAATAATGACGATTTTGACTTTTACCGTTCAGGAGTTATGGTTCTTGAAAGATTGAAAAATGGTGTTTCCAGTCGTGTCCGTGCATTTTCTCATGAACCATTCAACCAAAGCTTTTCAAATTTTAATATGTTGTTACTGATGACAAAATGGAGGTCAAGTTCAATAATGACGATTTTGACTTTTACCGTTCAGGAGTTATGGTTCTTGAAAGATCGTAAAATGGTGTTTCCATTCACGTTGTTGCATTTACTCACAAACCTTTCAATCTAAGCTTTTCAAATTTTTATATGTTGATACTGATGACAAAATAGAGGTCAAATTTGATATTGACAATTTTAACTTTCACCAATCATCAGTAATGGTTCTTGTGATATTGCCAGGACACAAATAAATGCTAATAAATCCGGTTTGCTGTCGTTGTGACAGCCTCTTGTTATAATTTGCAGTAGTTTGAATATACAAGAGAAGTCTCGATAACGCATTAGAAAACGTTAGCTGCAACAGCGTGCTTACAGCCGAAAAAAAAGGATTGAGATATTAGGGATCACTACATTTTTATCTTTTCTGTTCGTTTCAAATGGTATTTCTTCTCCAAGGAGTATTTGGTAAAGGAATAGGGTAGCGGTTTTTTTTATATTTATTTAACGTGTTATTTAATGGATCTGAGATACTAGACAAACATATCATTTACCTCACACTTGTTTTAGTCATGTATTTATGCGTGAATCGTTTTTTGAGTAAAGACCAGTGGCGAATATTTCTGTGTACGTCAAGTCAATTCGGGAAGACCTTTTCAAATGAATTAGGCAACAATTATTTACTTCATTTTTTGTGGAGGAGGAGGGGGCGTGAGCTATTGATTTTTTTCAGGACAAATTTTGGTGACAAGTCGAAATCAATTTTAGCATTATATATAGTGGCAGATGAGGGTGAAACACACAAATTTTTTTCAGGGCCAAAAACTGGAAACTTTTTTAGTTTCCAAAAAAAATCCATAGCTCACCACCCCCACCCCCTTTGCCTTTATGTTTTATACTCAACTATAATAGCCCCCCCCCCCCCCCTCCCCCGAAAATCAATTGGTTGCTGCCTTATGGGTTCGGCAATGATGCTGCTTTGAGTCTTGATTAGGAATTAATAAAGTACGTTAAATTTTTTTAACAAAAAACTTATAATTATCAAAAATATCAATTTTATTCAAAAATAGTTTCCTCCTTAAATATATACACGATAAAACTAATGTCCTAAATGCCTAGTTTTGTGTACACTTAACCTACACAAGGCCTACATTGACTATCGACTGTGTGTAGGTAAAACATGATTTAAACTACATGTAAACATTGAGTTTTATCAATGGGAACGCAATTGTGTTTAGTTTACGTGTGAGTTACACTAACACAACACCAAATTTAGGTCAATGTGAACACGGCCTAAATAGCCGTATGGTAAATGAGTTATATTTTCTCTTTTTTATATAATACTTTTTTATAAATTGTTATATCGTAAACCAATTTAAGTAGTTGTCATACCTCAGACTTACTCGCATTATAAAATTATTTGTCCGCAACAACCAATACAGACCATCTGAGCACTCTATATAGCTGAATAGTAAATGAGTTATATATCCATGTAAAGGATAGCAATATTTGAACATTTAAATTGACGGGATGGTACAAATGTACATACTCATGTTACACTTTATAAATTATATCCTGTACAATTTACGTTTGATCATTTGCCAAAACAGAAGCTTGAATCGTGTTAATCCAAGACAAACGAGGTGAATTTCGATTAAAAATCATGTATTAAATGCACCGAGTTATAGTTAATGCAGGATTTCGAAGAGACAATTAAAAATGGGGAAAGAAACAACGTAAACCATGATGTTTATATCCATCATATAAAAACATTTGTCCAATGCCTCGGATAACCTTTCTTTCCGTATCGATATTTGTACATGTCACTTTTGAAAAGAAAATATTATATAGTAGAAAATCTGCTCAGTAAAAAATAATGGACTTAATGGAACTGATTGTGTAATTTAATGAAATTAATATTCGAATTAAAAGAGTTTTTTTTTAATTGTTCTGGTTTAAAACTTATATGCGTAAAATATAAAGAATAAAAGGTCGTTTTTTATAAAATAAATGTACAGACGAACTTGAAGTTTTATTTTCAAATGTAGCCGATCAGTTAACGCGAAAAGTAAACGCGCGTTTACTTTCAAGTGCACATAAAAATACACTTTTAAAATGTGTAGTAAGCGCCCGTTTACTTTTAAGTGCACGTAAGAATAAATTTAACGAATTCTGAAGTAAACTTTACTACTGACTAAACGGACACAAAGTGAACGTGCGTTTACTCTGGTAGACATTAGAAATTTCCATTTTAACCGCGTAAACGTAATTATAGTAAACGGGCGTTTACTTGGAAACGGGAAATTTGAAGTTAACTAACGAAACATGTGCACGCGGCGTTAACTTGCGTTTACTTTATGTAATGCTCGGTCTGCACCCAACTGTACCATGAAAAATGTGGTGAACTCTGAATAACATTGTTTTAGGTTATTTCGAAGTAATAGAAATAGTATTACAGTCATTCCTTTTAATTTTATTCTAAATTCCAATTTAAGCCGGAAATAATTATGAAAAGACGTTGCTGACCAGATAATTAATATAAATATGTGGTAAAATAATCATAATGATAAAAACTGACATCAGAACATGCCATTATAATATTATGCCTTTTGGTAAAATTCCGCTGCCATCACGCTGCGTTCTGTTTCTTGAACGAGTACTGTCACAATATCGACTTGATGCTGCTTTCCAGACGATATGACCCATTCTAGTACGAAGTTCATCATAGAGTTTGAAAAGACCAAGAATATCAACACTTGCATATTTCAACATGTTTTCTTCCAGTGGCCTTTTCTCCCAAATATTACTCGACATACTCATACTCGATCGTCCTTGTAACTTGGCATTCAATAATGTGTCGTCGTTTACATATTCCTCTAGGCAATGCTTAAGGCTTCTGATCTTAGTATATCCATTTCTGTATACATGTATTCGATTGTTCACCTCTAGTATTTGAACGTCTAGTACTCCATTAAGTTTGACTTTGTGAATATGTAATAAAGCATCGGCATCTTCTCGGCAGTCGAACATCAGTTTTTCTATTCCACTGTTCTCGAGTATAGAACGGAGACCATCATCGAATACGCTGTCCCCTATTTTCAAAATATCGATTAGATAGACTAAATCTCGAGTGCCAATATTAATCAGTGTTACTGATCCAAATCTTGACAAATTTACTCCTTCGCAATCAACAGCTATCATTTGCTTATTTCTTATCTTTTCCTGGAGCTCTTTCATGACTTCAATAAACTTATCCTTCGTGTCAACATATTTGTAAGTGCTGGTTTCGCTCCTACCAATGTTGATGGTAATAGGAATCATAGTACCATGGTCATCCTTTCTGGCAACCTTCTCTTCCTTCTCCTCAACATTTTTATCTGAAGATTGATTGCTTTTCTCGACGTTTTCTTTTGTCAATGATCCTGATGAACTTTCTAAAGAAACTTTTACTCTTTTGGTTTTGACCTCACTGCTAGTTTGTTCTTCTGTGTCATCTGTGCCTGACGTGTTTATTTTGCGTTTAGTTGCCATTGTATGTTATCTTTGTTATCCTGAAAAAAGGACAGACCGTTTATAAAATACATTTTGTTCTCAATTAACTACTGTATGATATCTGCATGTAAAACCATCAATTGAATATATATAGATTTTTTTTTACAAAAAATCACCAAATACATACATAAAAAGGAAACGACAAATTCTTGGAAAATACATGTAAAAGTCGCATGTTTGTCAGAGTTTAAGATACATGGAATTACATCAATATTTATTTAAAAAATAAACTAGCTCTTACAATTATTAAAAGAGCAAATGTATATGTAGATAAAAACACCAAGGCATAGATATGTGTGTAGTATTTTAAAAAAATGTAACAAAAAGTGTTTAATACTATATCCGTATATAATTTGAGACCAGTCTCACCGTAAAAGTAAAGATGATTATTAAAGAAGATTTTAACACTTTCAGCAACACTTGTGTTGGTCAAAACGAAATAACAAATGTAAGAGCCACTTTTTTTGACACTAAATATCTCTTCCTCGTTTAAGATGACATATCCTATATAACTCAAGTTTGTTCATACGTTGAACCATTGCAGAGTATAATTTAAAATAATTCTTGATTTTGAAATATTAAATTGAACACAATTTACTGAAAATATTATTGAATAATCGTCACAATTTTTTTTTCTTAAATGGTACATGTATACATACCTGATATGTTTAGATGTATTTGAATAAAATTTGAGTTCTGCATTATTTTGAAAAATTGCGTTAATTTATTTGCTATAATGACACTTTACGGAATAACACTTAGTTGCATGATACGTATATAACATGATGTGAGCATGCTTTGAAAGTTTTACTTTTGTTGATAGATAAACCACCTAATTTATTATTTAAGAATTGAATGCTTCTTTTTGTAAATTTATTTGGGTGTAAAAGCGTTGACCGAAGTACATTTTGTATGAAGCGCGGAAGCGCTTCATTCTAAAAATGTACGCACGGTCAACGCTTTTACAACCCTATAAAGTTACAAAAAGAAGCATTCAATACTTATAATTATATTTTTAGCTGGGATCATTAAAACACGATTTCTATCAAGTTTTTGTTTAATTCACCTGTGCACTTTATTGTGGGAACTCGTGTCATCATGAATGATAAGTTTTATTGAGTGGTGCAATTGCATACGGAATAACATGTGATGTGAAGTTAGCCAATCAGAATAACGTATGATTATGAAACAAACATCTAATGAAATTATTGTAACATAATCTTTTACCGCATATCCGTGTGTTGAAAAGTTGATACACACGACGAGAATTTACTAAAATATGTTGTACTGTAAGATTGTGTAATAGAAGATATTGGTATACACGTAAACAGATACATTTTAATAGATTGTTTACAAATAATAATGATACAATGTAAAAAAATATTTGCCATAAAAAAAGGTGTCAATCACTATGAGGTCGAGTATTGTTTTACTAGGTACAAATTGATTACAATATTTTTATTAAAAAAAGTCAAGTTCCGTTACTAATTTAATGTACGCTTCACTAGAACTTTGTTCAAACGGAGAAACTTTTTCAGTGAACAGGTTGCATCAAGTATTAGACGAATTTACAATATAATAATCAAAGTATTAGAGACTATTTTTTGTCAGTCATACACAAACTAACACACATAACGAACTCCAAGGAAAAAGTAAACAGAAAGTTTCTTACTTAACAAAGAGGTCTACCAAACGCTCATCAGACGAATGGTAGATACTTGTCATATTTCTGACTATGTAAAGAGATTTCCTTATGTAAAAATATTGATTAAAACTGTTTTTGAGCTAGCTAAACCTCTGACGTGTATGACAGTCGTAATGAACTCCATTATATTTACAACAATGTTTGAGTTATTCGCGCTATCTTTTTGCGTCACTTTATTTGTTATTACTTTGAAACCATGATAAACGTTCTTTCAAATTCGATGAAAATGTCTTTATTCCATTATAAAAAAATCAAACACATTTAATGAATGAACAACAACAATACATGTATTCCTAACTTTGTACTGCGTTTTCGTATGGTGAAAATGATGGATTAAACCTGGTTTAATACTTACCTTACTCTGTCACTTGTATTACATTATATTGTAATTGATGTGTAAACAAAGCAAACAGACACAATAGGTTAGAATGTTAAAGTATTGGTACAGTCGTCAACGTTGTGTTATCATCTTAATCACTATATAAATGTACTTAAAATGTACACAGACAAGATTTTGTATTTCTTCTAAAACCATAAATCATATGACTTTGTACTAAAATTAATATATATAATATGTACTCATTAGCAAGATCATTTTGAAATTTTTCATAGAAATAAGTAAAATTAGCGATTACCATGATTACCTTCAAAATGGGTCTTAAGAACAGAAAACGTATAACAAATAAGCATTATAAAGATAAAATAATATCTAGTCCTGGTAATAATGACGAGTTTATTTACAACCACTAAGTCGATGCAACTGCTGGTTGAGATTTATTTCCCCGAGGATATCACAAGCCCAGTATATATAAGTCAGCACTTTTTTGTGCTGACATGAATTATCATTGATATTGTTATATTTACCAATCAACTGCTTACAAAACTTTGAATTTTTTGAAATTGAAATACTAAGGCTTTTATACCTCAGCCTAACCTAAGCTGTATCTCAATGCTCTTCAACTTTATACTTTTTTTGGCTTTTTGAAACCTTTTTTGAATTCGAGCGTCACTGACGAGTCTTTTGTAGACGAAACGCGCGTCTGGCGAATATATAAAATTTAGTCCTGGTATCTATGATGAATTTATCTATCGTTTTTAAATACATGATTTTTTTAATGTATATGTATGACTTTCTGTTCGCTGTATTTTTCTTTCACTTATGATTAAAGCTTTTAATATGTTACATGCTAAGTAAATAGGTTCTACGTATTTCTGAAAATTAAAACTTCCTGTTACTTGAGCAACACTACATTACATTAATAGACATTCTAATGCAACAACGTTTGTAACGTTCATTTTGATTGGATAACGTCACTTATTTACATGGCATCAATTGACATTTTTTTGTTTCATTTAAACAATGTGTTACGAAAGAGGAAGATAATTTTAGTGCCGTATAAGATGTTTCATTAAGTATCAGATATTTTTGTTTTAATCGCACAATGTGATTATATTTCTTCCTGTAATTTTGAACATTTTAAAAAAAAAATTCTCTCTAATACTGGAGTACCTTCTGCAGTGTAACAGCATGTGCTGTTCATTTTTAATATCGCCACTTCTTCAGATTTCACAAATTCTTTGATATCTAGGCACTTTTAAATATCTTCCTGTTTCAATGGCAAGGTTGTGAACACTAACTCTTAATTTACACAATGATGATCAATCTTATCCATTTCTTAAAGCATATCAACATAACCTACCCGTTCACTGATTTTTTTAAATCGGCTACTTCACTCACAAAAAATATAAATTCAAAAAAAAGATAAATACTTTTTCAAATGTTAACAGGCAGACGAGAGACGTGTTGTCGCAAAGTCGCGGTCACGATAAACAAGGATGAAAAGTCAGTTGTTTACCTTGAGCTAAATATAGTTCACAGGAATTCAGGTCACTGATTGGTTGTCTATTTAAAATCAGAATGTATCGTTTCTTTTTAAAGATAACAAGAGCAACGTTCCGGTGTTCATTGAACGATAACAATAGAGACGTTCCGATGGTCATTTACTCGTTGGTTCTGGCTTTTAGAAAACGTGAAGACAATCAGATAGGATGACAATATTATGTTATGGAATAATATCAGTTAAATAAAATACAGTGTAGTAGATCATGTTGTTCAGAATCAGTATCTTTTGAAGTACATTTTTCAAAGCCCACGTAGTGTTCAGAGTATCAAGGTCAAAAACGAAAGTAGAATATTATCGACTCAACCACAAATAAATGACATTTCAAAATGATTTATGTATCTGACTTATAGAACAGTTTACATAAAAGAGAAAATCAGAGATATATCAATTTTCTGTCAATGCTTGAGAAATAATTGTATGATTTATATAATGCTATTTCTAGCTTATACATTGACACAGAATCATGTGTGTGCGTAAATGATCATCGTACAAATTGGTTCCAGTGTTCAAACGGGGTCCGCCAAGGGGATAATTTATCGCCTACATTGTTCGTTTTATTTGTCAACGATTTAGCTACTTAAATTAAAGATCTTGAAACTGGAATACCGTGTGATAATGAGAAAATCAGTCATCTATTATATGCTGACGACATTTTTATTCTAACAGAGACCAAAAATGATATGCAACGTTGCTTATATGTTTTATACAGTTGGTGCCAACGATGGAGACTTAGTGTGAATTGTTCAAAATCAAATGTCATGCATTTTAGAAAACCGCGTGTTCCACGAAGCAACTTTATTTTCAATATTGGACCAAACAGTTTACAATATGTAAGTCAATACAAATATCTTGGCATTATTCTCAATGATAAAATGGAGTTTAGTATTGCCACCGAAACATTAGGTAAAGCTGGAGGACAATTTGAGGACGGTCACTAGGAGGGATGATATCAAAGATGCACAATTTTATGGACGTTGCATTTAAAACATTTGAAACCCTTTTCGAGTCGTGTGTTGTATCAGTAATTGATTATTGTGCAGGTGTTTGTGGATATAAAACATACCACTTCATTGCAGCTGTACAAAACCGTGCTATTAGATATTTTTTGGGATTGCACAGATTTGCACCAGTAGTTTCTCTAAACAGTGAACTAGGATGGTTACAGCCAACTTTAAGACGGTGGATTTCTATGGTAAGAAGATGGAATCGGCTTGTTAAAATGGACAATGATAGACTAACGAAATGATTTTTCTTTGGAACTATCATAAATCGGGCCAGTGGAGCTCTCAGATGAAGGAAATTTTTCACAAAGTGGATATGGACAGTTGCTATGAACATGTAAATCTATGCAACATTGAACTTTTTAAAACAAAGATTATGGAATACTGCGACAACGATTGGACTGGTAAAATCACTTCTCTCCCCAAATTAAGGACTTACATTACTATTAAACAGAAGTACGAGACTGAACTTTACGTCAAAATAAACTTTAAGAAACAAGAACGATCAGTTATGGCACAATTTTGCTGTGGTATTCTACCCTTACGCATTGAAACTGGACGATTTAGAAATGAGGCTCCTAATGAACGACTTTGCACTTTCTGTGATGACGGATCTGTTGACGATGAAAAACATTTCTTGTTATACTGTAAAGCTTACCATAAAGTAAGACAATTATTATTTAAATCAGTGAACCTTGATAGACATTTTATTGATAATAGAACATTTGCTAATTAAATGACACTTCATCAAAGACAAACTGCTAAATATTTTAATTTATTTTTCTGTAAAAGAAAGGAACTTCTTTATAAGTAACAATCACATTGCGTATTAAAAATTTGAACATTAGGTTTAAAGTGACTTATAGGTCCAACGGGCCGGGTGTAAATTGATTTAACTACTGTATTCTTATTATGTAATATTATATATACTTCACATGTAACTATAATAAATGATATACTTACTTACTTACTTACTTACTTTACGCGTAACAGTCTTTGAAGAAAAAAGGGGGTCATTTGTTTACAAATGCACGTTGTTATCGAGTTGTTATGCCAAATAAATCGATCAAGGTTTCCAACAAATCGGATTATTATATAAATAAAAATCCTTTTGAAGCATAAGGTTAAGAAAATTAAAAAAAAGCAATCCATTCTAAATGTCAAAATATGGGTACAGCCGTCAACGTTGTGTTATCATCTTAATCACTATATAAATGTACTCAGAATATACAAAGACAAGATTTTGTATTTCTTCTTAAATCATATATCATATGAATTTTATACTAGAATTTACATACATAATATGTACTCATTATCAAGATGATCATTAATTTATTTTTTCATAGAAATAACTAAATGTTGCGTTCACCATCAAAATGTATCTTAAGAACAGAAAACGTATGACAAATGAGAATTATAAAGCTACAACAATATCTATCGTTTTTAAATTAATAATTTTATGAATGTATATGTATGACTTACTGTACGTTGTATTTTTGTGTCAACTATGATGATTAAAGGTTTAAATATGTTAATCAGTTCTACGATTTTCAGAAAATTAAAACTTCCTGTTACTTAAGCCACACTACGATGCACATTAACATTAATCTATATATAGCTCACTACCAGTCACTTATATAATTTCATGTTACCTTTATGATCAACCATTTATAAAAATAGATAAACCGATGAATAGAAAAACACAAACCATGATCGATTATCTTTTATCGCTTTCGTCATACATTTCGATATTCAGAGGTCTAAAAAAATCATTTAAAAGACTTATGCAAGATTATGTTGTTAACCTTGATAGAGGATGAATGAATAACTTCATTCAAAAACATTGTGAGTCAGAAAAGGGTGTTGTTGAAAGCATAAAGATAGATACGGAAAAAATAATGAAAAAACAAAAGTTTTAAATTTATCGACAAATACTTATTATAGTAATAAGTATATAGAAACACAACAGTGAGAAATGGTATAATCTACAGGGTATTTATTTAGGTGATGAACTCATCTTCCCCCACAGGTTAATATTTCTTGTGCATAAGTGTCACTGATTTTACAATAAGTTGTGCATGCATGACAAGTTGGAATGTTTTGTTTTCTTACTATGTATATTGCATCTGATATTTTACTTTACTTTTTATGCTTGGTCCTTACAGCAGATCGCTGATAGTCACTTTTTACTTTGTTCATTTTTTTGTTAAGGTCAAGGAACAGTAAATGGACTATGTCGCAGATTTTGCTAAAAATTTGCATACAACCTTGGCTCGTTGAACTACAACTGAAAATCGAAAAAATAATACATTTATCTCTTTTATTATCTGAAAAATTGCAGATTGATTTCTTTTAATATGGGTGAACATTTGTATAGAAAGCACATAAAATCGGCGAAAACCCTTCTAAAATTTGCCTTAAAATCGCCAAATCTCTAATTCTACTCCAAATGTTTTTTTTTTAAAAACTATATATTGTTGACACATAAATTTGTGTTTTAATGATATAAAATAACCATAGGGTCACCGACTTCGTTTTTTTGTCTAATAATCAATTTGTTACCTTGTTGGTAGTGAAAAACGTCAAAAAATCAAACATTTCACGGCCTGCAACGCGATAACGTTACGATTATTTCGACGTTTTGTTGGCTTTTTTTTACAAAGAACGGAACTTTAAACGATGTATACCGTAAAAACGAAGTCGGTGACCTTATCTTTATTTTGCATCATTATAACAAAAATTTATGTATCAACAACATATAGTTTTTTAAGAAAAATCTATGGAGTAGAATTAGAGATTTGGCGATTTTAAGACAAATCTTAGAAGAGTTTTCGCCGATTTTATGTGCTTTCTATACAAATGTTCACCCATTTTGTAAGAATTCAATCAGTAATATTTCAAATGATAAATAAGATAAATACATTATTTTTTCGATTTTCAGTTAAAGTTCATCGAGCCAGAGTTGTATGCCAAATTTTACTGAAATCTGTGATATAGCCCATTTACTGTAACTTGACCTTAACTGAGAAAAATTAGAACTTTACACCTGAATTTGGCATATATCCCCTTTTTCAACGTATGGTGAGTGTTTCGTTCTTATGATGTTTAGATGTTTATATGAGGTGTATCGTATCCTTTATCCACATGCTGCCAACAAATGTAATGCTGATTGCCTTACATATGTGTTTGCGCTTTTTCAAAGACTGTTACTCGCAAAATGTGTTGAGGGTTCATCGTGAATATATGAAGTGTCTGTTTTTTTGTTTTTATACAACTTTTTGATATACAATTTCACATTTTTTTCTGTTTAAATCTTTTTTAACTCTTCAGAATTTCTTTTAAATGTCAAACAAGCATACACTTGACCAACGTTCTATATGACCATCCTACATATGTCAAGTTCTTGCAGGGGTCATAATGTCATACGTATATATTACCTTCTGCATAAAGGGAATTGACAACATCTCTACAAACTGAACACCTTGTTTTCAAAAGGTCTTAGGGGTGTGTAAAGTAATTTGCAATACCTCATATTTGACTTAAACATCTACTAAAACATATAACAGATATCGAACACATAGTTATATATATTCAAAAAGGAAAAGTTCATAAAACGACAAAACCAAAGTATAACAGTCAACTTATCGAATGAAACGTCATGTTAAATCTAGCATTCAAAATTAGGTCACATATCAAACAAGCGTGTTATTATAAGTGACAGCGATAATCCATATCATTCAATTCAGTCTGAGAAACGCCTGATCGAGGAAATGTGTTACCGTATTAAAACCATAGTCGATCTAAATTACCGCGTCGGACTCAGTAGCCATTCACATTCAGTATTCAAACAACAGTCATTACGATGAGTTTCAAAGTTCTGAACATTGTATTTCATTTTGATTGATTAGAGTGTCAATTGTTTGTCAAAGATCATTTATTCTTTCTAGGGACTACGACTTCAATTACATAAAATGTATAAAAACTTGAATGTCATACTCAATCAACAAATAAAAGAGGGATGAAAGATGCCAGTGCTTCATTAAATGACATACCGAAAACAACAAGGACAATCGCGAGCGATAAATCACCGTAGATATGTGATCCGTTATTAGAAACTCTTTCGAAGTTGTGGATAACATGACAGAGATAAACTTTTTTCAATATTTATCGAAAAGAAGAGCCCTTCAACAACGAAGAAAAATCACTGATGTTGTTGATGGCTTGGTCATGAAAGTGCACATCGATTCTTAGGATTAAATTGCTTCCGTTCTTAACATTCTCCCGTTTAATATTGATCATTTGATGAATAACATATCATTGGAATAATTCACCAAAGAAAACGGAGATGATGTTTAAAACTTTAATTTGTAATAAGGCGATGTTATATGAGTCAACGGTCCAACAGGTTCGAATGATGTAAATTTAAGGAGTTAAAGGTCAAAGTACTGCCATTAACGGGGAGAAACACAACTATCGTCAGCCATAAAAGACATTGACAGTTTGTGTACAATAATAATTACATGTATACTTATATGTATTTGTTATGAAGTTATATAAATACATATAAGAGTACGATAAGTATAATTGTAGTGTTTGCAAATTACAAAAGTCCAGGATATCGTAGGAAAACTCGGATCCAGTTTGTACCAAAGTCTCAAGACAAAAGCTTATCAGAAAGAAACATTATTAAATACAATTTACCATTTATATTAATTTCCCGACATTTCAAAACATTTTGTGTACAAATAAATCCAAAGGTATAAAGTAAAAAACTTAATAAAAAAAGTAAACCAGCTGTTTTTTATTCAACAGATTATAGCAAATAGTATTGCATAGCAATATAATATTTCCCACATAAAGTAACCAAAAGCTAGCGTGCAGTAAATTCTATTATTGTATAGCAATATAATATTTCCCACAGAACGTGCAATAAATTATAATATTGCACTACTGCAATAAATCTTCAAAATTCATGACGTCATCAACGTTTAAATCTTAGTTTAAACCAATTGTTACTTTCAAATATTATATTGCGATACAATAAAAGGGTTATTGCATGAATATTGGAGAATATTATCCCTCGTAGAACATATATTGCACTCGCAAGATCGTGCAGTATCAAATTCTACTCGGGACAGTATTCTCCAATATTCATGCAATAACCTTATATTATAATTAGAGTAATCGATAACGATAGAAAAAACAATGTTTTTTTTTCTGTAAATTGTACGATACAGATCGTGTAACATATATATTTTAATGTTGTGAGTGGAGAAAAAATGTAATACATAAGTCGTACTAACGGAATCTGTCTGTCATCTCTAATGACTTTTTTCATTCTTTTTAAAAACAATTACACCAATGCAAGTCGTTTTTCATGACTTCCAAATGGGAAATTGAGAAAAACCAGTACATTTTAAGCCATAAATTGATTTAGACCTATCATTTGTCGAGAATAGATATCTCACTACTGAAGAGCAATATTTTCTTACACATGTCCAGAAATGTGAACAACAAAGAAAGGAATAAGGGAAATATGTATTTTAAACACATAGCAAACAACGACAACCACTGAACGAAAGTGCTAGGCTTTTCAATCAGGACACCTGTTTTTGTCGGATATCTAAGTTAAGATTTTCAGTGTGAAGTTCAAATATCTAAATATATAAAAGGACGACTATTCATGTTAATATATGATACAATATAGTATAGAAACGTTTCCGTATGTCATATTTCACCTTCAACGGGTTTGACAAACTGACCAATCGACTCAATGAACTACAATGCATTGTGGACTCCTTCTAGTTAACTACCACTTGAAAACTCGGGGAATTAGTTGGAAAACTGTCAACTAATATAATGCCTGGGACTCTCATAAAACATGTTTTTGTTTTACGAATATGCTTATTGTAAAATATATAACATACTCTTCAATTTGCATGCTCAGATTAAAAAAGTATTGTTTCCCGGCTTCAAAATCCGACTTCTTTTCCATTATTATGCATTGTACATGATTAATAATTTCACAGCGTGAAACAGGGAAATTTCAGATGAAGTTACGACTGTCCAATCCGAAAAAATGTTTGAGCACTTTAAAAACTGTTTGATGTCATTCCAAAAACATATCTGCCTCGGAAAAAACGATGCTCTGGCACTGTAACACTTCTGTCTGTACTGGATGTGGAAACTGTTTATCAGGATCTTAACTTAAAGTAAGAACATCATTAGTTTTAGTATGCTAAACAAATGTTTTATAAAAGCGGGAACGGAAATAGCTTTATATATTTTATAAAGTTTCATCCATCGTTGAAGTCCGTCTGATGTCTGAATTGTTATAGCTTCTGTCCTATTAACGTATGTGCAATATCTCCTATCATCAAAATCCTCTGGATCGTAGTGGGTACAATATTCCCTATTATGGTTTTTCTAAAACATGTTTTTAAATAGAAATAGGAATATGAGATATGAGTGCTAAACGCGACATCTTTCCTTCCACGACACAATCTAGTTAAGTAAGCAAGCACAGGTTCAATGCTGAAATGAAACCTATATCGGGACTTAAAACTACTTAAATGTAAAACAATTAAGAAAACAACAACAAAAAACGAACTTATTTATATCCAAAAGAAGAAGAAGAATTAACCAATACATAGAAGAAATATTATATGTCTTGATTCAACGTTGCAATTTTCTCAAAACATATCACAATTCACGTGCTTGTCGCACATAAGCATGTTTAAAATAGAAAAAAAAAACTAAAATATGTAAAAAAAAAATAGTACTTATAGATTTTGTCAAAACTGTCAGACAAGAAATAAAAAAAGTCTTTTTATATAAAGATTTGACCGTTGTTTTTTTTTTTTTTTGAATAGTTTTACACTAGAAATTGTTGGGCCCTTTATAGCTTGTTGTTCGGTGTACGCCAAGGCTCTGTGTTGAAAGCCGTACATTGACCTATAATGGTTTACTTGTTTAAATTGGTATTTGGATGGAAAGTTGTCTCATTGGCATTCACACCACATCTTCCTATATCTACATAAAGTGATTGCTCTTTAGTATAATAAGTCATTAAGTAACAAGCAATACTTTAATAAAACATCTATATTGGAGAGACAATCATCACAAAATCATGTTCTTCGTTATGACATGTACACTTTATTGGAGGCCATGAAATTAATCCTGCAAATCGTTTGAGTTAAGTTGCGATCGAATCTTTTATTTGTGCTCGCAAAAGCTAAACCGTGTTGATACTATCACATTGTAGTAACCGAAGACATATATAAATATTGTGGTACACGTATATATGCAGATCAATATATACAGATAAAAATGTATTATCAGCAGTTCTGGTGAGGTTTTCATTTCTCTATTTTAAAATATTTTGTACCATTTTTCACTATTCAGAATGGTAAAACATTCTCTGAACTATTAAATATACTTATTATCACTGAACTAGTATATATTTGTTTAGAAGCCAGCTGAAGGACGCCTCCGGGTGCGGTTATTTCTCGCTACATTGAAGACCTGTTGGTGACCTTCTTCTGTTGTTTTTTTCTATGGTCGGGATGTTGTCTCTTTGACACATTCCCCATTTCCTTTCTCAATTTTATCTATTTTGTATGTATTTTGTGTAGTTAAGATCGATAAAAACATTAATGAACGGAAGAGTGAACAAGCTCTTCATAGATACCAGGATAATAAATTACGCTAGATGCACGGTTTTGTCTACAAAACACTCATAGTTGACGCTCTGTCAAATATTTAAAAGGCAAAAAAAGGCTGCCAAATTTATATATATATATATGTCTTGTAGTACGACGCGAGATTAAAACTGACGAGGAAAGGTAACACACGGCCACCGAGCGCTTTATTATAGTGACGACCAGATGGTCGTGTGGTCTAGTGGGACGGCTGCAGTGCAGGCGATTTGGTGTCACGATATCTCAGTAGCATGGGTTCGAATCTCGGCTAGGGAAGAACAAAAAATTGCGAAAGCAAATTTACAGAATTTACAGATCTAACATTGTTGGGTTGATGTTTAGACGAGTTGTATATATGTAACACTCAGAAACGTGTCCTTCCCCCTAATGTGTCCGATTCCCACAAACACGTCTAGTTGAAAAATGCGCCAAAGCGTGTCATTTATATAAACGCCCAAACGTGTCCATTTCTCAACTAATCTCCAAACGTGTCCAATCCCCAAAACGTGTCCGTGTTATTTGGTTATTGTTATTTCATTGACGTATACTAATTTTACCATTTCATAAAAAATATACATAAGGCACGTTAGTACTTTTTCAAACCGAAAGAATTAAACTGGGTTAAAGTGGGGGCGTTATTTCGACTATATCGTATATAAATTGTAAGCAGACATGTTGAGTTAAACTGCACAGTTAACAGGTCAAAGTGTCCCTTTCTCTGCGCGTTCAAACTTTAATGTGCTCTCTAATTAGGCATGATTCGCAATCAACAGTCTAAAGTTAATTTACTCAGTAGAACTGAAAAAAAATTCAAACTTGTATGTTTTCTCTAATTTGCATGAAAAACTTGCAACTGGACAATACGCAACCAGCAGTCTCAATTTGATCTTAACAATAGAACAGTAAAAATATTAAAACATGTATGTTCAAATGTAAAAAAATAAAAACAGGTAGCCTATGTTATCTTTTAATAGAACTTCAAAAATATTAAAACTTGTATGTTCTCTCTAAATATGCATGACATACTTGCAACTGGACTATACGTGATCATCAGTTTAAAGTTCAGTTTTAACTTAATGTGTACAGTACAACTGTAAAAGCATTAAAACTTGCAAAACTATTGTGCGCTCTAAATATGCATAAACTACTTGCAACTGGACAATACGTAATCAACAGTCTAAAGTTTATTTATACACTACGAAATAAATTTGCAATTAAAACCGGCGTTGATCACATAGCAGTCATATTCATAAAAAAAGAATCTATAAAACTTATGCATGAAATATTTGGCACTGGACGTTATGTTTCTTATCGTGTGTCTTCAGTGATGGTGGAAGTCTAAAATTTATTAAAAAAACGGATAACAAGTTTATAATTTGATGAGTTTTTGAAATACACACACATACTATTGACAAAAGTGAAACAAATGCTGTTAAAAGCCCGCCATGCAATATTCCGATAAATATAAAAGACATCATCGGAGTTTATAAGTACAAAATATTCTTTCTAATTTATTTCTAGGTTCAACAATGAATCGAAAGTCTTCATTTTCAAGTTCTCCAAGAGATATGATAGAGGCAACCATATACTGTTTCCTTTTCTATCCAAATATTAGTACAAAGTTAACGATTAATCCAACTCCAGAACTATTTGTATGTTCGCTCTAAATGAATATGAAATACTTGCAACTGAACAATAAGCAACTGCATTCAAAGTTACTTAGTAATAACAGATTAATTTTGCAATGATTAGAATCATTAAAAACCTACATGGAACTAACTTAATCTGATAAACATGATAAATGACAACTTCATCACGTGTGACTCCCATCATAGAATTGCCGTAAACGTTATCGGCGATTTTATTTAGGTGATATATGTTAGCGCTAAAAGACGTATGACGTTTTGGCGTTAAATATTGGACACGTTTATAACAATTATCGGACACGTTTGGGGGATATGAAATCGGACAAGGTTGGGGAATATTGTACATTTTGGACACGTGTAGGTAGGAAAGACACGTTTGGGAGAATCGGACACGTTTGGGGGGAAGGACACGTTTGGGAGTGTTACATATATATTATATAACACAGCAGTATAAGACCATTTAGGCTATTTAATGATATGTGTTCACGAAATCTTAATATGGTCGTGTTTTCGATTATTTACAATTTGTTCGTGTTAAATACTAATTTATTAAAGCACTTTCTGCACTCAATTTAGTTTGATAATATAGTATTAGTATACCATGTATACTGTACAATGATTAATGAATAATCGTAAACAATGTTATCATATGTTAAATTATGTTTTGAAAATCATCTAACATTTTATTTTCTGAAAGCTACTTTCTATTTTGATGTACTGCAGTTTACTTTTAAGCATATCCGATTTTTAAAAACCATTAATTTTTCTAGAAAAAGGAATCTATTCATGTCAACGATAAAAGCTTACATGACAGCTGTTGGTTTTTTGCATAATTCACTGTACTGTCCGTTATACTGTCCAGTTTTAGCTTATATATCTAGTATTAAACTTTTAAGAAACCATTGCGTGAGATGAACCGGCTGTTAGATCGGGCGAATCAACTTTCAATTTCAAAATAATAAGGTTACAATTGAAACAAAAATAACACACGTTATAGTATCATATTTACCCATTATCGGAAGACAATTGGTTTAACATACCGTACTTAAATCCTATACATTTTAACAATTGACTGGAAATTGATCGTTGTTAGCATTAGAGTTATACTGCAGCCTCCATTCTTTGGACCACATCTTTATTACATTTGTATTAATATATATACATATACATATATTATATATATTGTTATAAGTTAATTACTATATATATATAAAACTTTTGTGTGCTATTTCTATTGACTTGCATTTAAAGTATAAGTATATTATTGTTTGTATAACTGACATGTCTATTCCTCTGTTTTTCCTTACACAAAACAATATTTCGCATCGTAAGACAGTTGCCTGTTAAATGATTTGTCTAGTTTTGATTTTGGCTTGTGCGAGTTATATCGTTTATATTGTTTATTTTGCATATTGCGAACGACAATTGTGCGAATTACAGGTTCGTCTGCGCCGTCGTATGGTAACAAATAGGATTCGATAAATTCCTCTGATTTTTTTGGAGGGCAATAATGCTTCGGAGCGAGACAGAAGATATTTGGATTTTGTTTCATTGTTGTCCACGCTTCTTTCGAATCAGTCTCCCAATAACGGTGTTCAGATGAAACAATAACAAAATCATTCGTTTTTCTCACATATTCATCAATTAGTTTAGCGCATGCGTGTACTCTAAGCATACAAGGGACATAATGTGAAAAGATACAAATCAGATACTTTGTGCTTTTCTGAAATATTTGAAAGAATTGAGATCTCATTCTATCTAGAAATTGTATATCATTTAAACAAACTGCTGACTCTGCGTTCAGATGACATATATTTCTACGAATACGACCATCCGGGTCCAATAATCGTTCTTCGCCATGCATACTAGGATCTGGAAGGTTTAATAAGACAACGATCCTTTCAAAACACAGACTGTAATTTTCGAAGCTATCACATTCGTCATTATCCGTTAGAATTCTTTCTAGTTTATTTCTAGGTTCAACAATGAATCGAAAATCTTCATTTTCAATTTCTCCGAGAGATATAATAGAGGCTACCATATACTGTTTCCGTTTCCATCCAGTTTTGTGAAACAACAAAGGCAAGGCTTTTTTACCAAATTCCCTGAGTAGTCTGAATAATTTTGCCACTGAATCAGTTTTCAATTGATTATTCATTACGTTTGATTCATGTATGCTTTAATATCCTTGTTTTTCCGTTGTTTTCCGTTGAATGAAAGAATTTGATTTATGTCAGTTTTTATGATTTTCACATTTCTGAAATTTCCTTCGAGTTCGTCTTTTTTGATAAAAAAAAAATTCCAGTATTTGTGAAAGTGAAAGTTGACACACTTAACTGGTACATAGCATTTAAAATGATGATTTGATAAAATATTTGATATATAAGTTGACATGATTAACCATATCGACTTATCCTACTATCTGTAACCAATCAGGACAACCTGTATCACATTCAGAAACTAGTATCCATACTGCATATGGTGAATTAATGGTTTTTAACAGGTTTGTACGCGGAAGCTTTGTCAGTGTTGATACATCCGTCCAATTTGAGTAAACTATATGCCGAATGATTTATCTTGTGTATATCTAATAATCCATGACGATGACAGTTTTATATATTTTATCAGTTTGAAAATATTTTTTTAAAAAGGAAGTAGTTTAAAACATAGTAAACAAATATAATTTATGTACTATTTAAAGTAACGTTACAATATTCTTTTTAAATATTTGTGTACAATAGTTTATATTGAGGTAAAATATCGACAGTCATTTGTACAAAATTGTATAAAGAATACGAAATGTTTTCGATCTCATTATTTCGGCTCTCTGTCTATTTGGCAGCACGTCTATTCCCACTCCTGCCAAATTGTAATTGTATACATTTAATGTATAAATTCTTAATGAACTTCAACACAAATATTCACTTGATATTGTATGTAAATCATTTTTTCAATACTGACTATGTTTTGTACCAAGTAAGTATTATGTCAGTTGATATCCATTCGTTTAATGTGTTTGCGCTTTTGATTTTGATATTTGAGTAGGGACGTCTCGTTTTGAATTTTTCTTGGAGTTTGGTATTTTTATGATTTTACTTTTTGTTAGTTCTTATAGTTTTGATCGGTTAATCACTCTGTTATCAGCGCCTTGTTTCATTATGCAGAACTCCTAACACTTTTGTTTCTTTAGTGGGTTTTCCTCTTATAGTTGATATTTTCCCTTGATTTTGGTTTATGAACGGGATTTGTTTCAATTGAATCGATTTACTACTATTGAACAGGGGTATACTATTGTTGTCTTTATTGATCAAATATCCCATAACATATAAACAGTATTAATACATACACGAGTTAGTATGTATTTTTAGTTAATAAGACCGCATGTTTTATTAACCCGAAGACACATAAACGAATGTTAGTCTACGTATTAACTCACGATTTTTAGCAAATGACAAGTATGAGATTATAACAGATATGTAAGTACATTTCTTTCATAGCAAATATTTCATTAGATAGAATAAAACCAAAACACAAACAAGCAAACAACAATCGTATCCCGAACATAAAAAAAAAGCGGTGCTATGCATACATATAGACAAATGGCTGGTAGTGTAAGCTAGCATCGGTCTTTTTGTTTTGTCTAGATCAAAAGAAAGAAATTTGATTCACAGAGCATACCATCACAAAAAGATCAGGTAAGGAACTTCCTTCCATTATACAGGAGGCTATGTCAAAGGCATATTCAACAACAAAACCAGGACACTGAAGTATATATAATATAATTGTGAATCCGATTCGCAAGGGATAGTTTCTATTATTCTCTGTGTATTTTAGAAAAAGAAATTAATACCCCTACGTACTGTAAAAGAAAATATGACAGACATCTGAAAGATATACACTTATAAAAATAGAGTTTTCAAGTATCAAAATATCACCATCATAAATGCGATCATAAGTGCTAGAACATCCACAGCTACATATTTAAGCCTACTTTCACTCTTGAGCATATTTTCTCGTCCCTGTTGTTTCAGTCTAATGAGAGTATCGCCAGAAAGAAATTTCTATAACTCCTATTACTCAATTCTAACAATTGAACATCCAATACTCCGTCAAGGTTAACTTTATGTAGATAAAATGAAGCATTCGCGTTTTCTCAACAGTCAAACATTAATTTTTCAATAGCATTTTTTTTTCGTGTGTAGAGCGAAGTCTATCATCAAATACGCTGTTCCCTATCTTCAAAACATCTATTAAATAGACCATATCTCAAGTACCTATATTAACCATCGTTAAGCATCCACATCCACATAAAAGAACCCCTTCACAGTCCAAATCTATGGTTTGGTCGTCTTCAATCTTGTCGTTAAGTTCATTGGTTGCAGAGATGCACTTTCCTTTCGTGTCAATATACTTGTAAGAGTTTGCTTCGTTTATTCCTACTTGTATTGTCCCGCTGTGGGTTGTTTCTACTGCTGCTGCTCTCCTATATAAAACAACATCTGCAATTTTGGTATTTGTGGCGGAACAGTCGGATTGCTGGTGTTGGTCTTCGTTGTCTGGTTCTGAATTACCTAATTGTATCGATCCGCTTTTGGTTACATCCCCTATTGATTCTCTCTTTCTTAAAACATATTCAGTGTGGGTATCGTTAGTGCCATTTGCCTTGCTTTCATCTAACGTAGTATTGCTTTGACCTGAATTATGTATACCTTCGTATTGTTGTTCTTCATTATCTGGTTCTGAGTGACGCTTAGTTGCCATTGATATCTTTATTCTGCAAAACAATTAGTTACTTTTAGAATAAAACCAGTCAACTTTTAAAACGAAATAACACTTATTGCTAGAAATTTCGCCTTTTGTACGAATTTAAATTTTTAACGTATCCTATAATTATCCTTACCTTCGATGATATAACAAAATGTTTTATTGATATTATTCTTAGAAAAAACTACGCGTAAAACGTAAACATATGGGGTAAAGAAAGGTTACTCTCTTGAGGGTAGAAACAGACTTGTCAAAACAATGTATTTGGTCATCTGTTATAATACATGAAGCGACGGGTAATCGATAATTTCTTTCTTAACGTTCAATGGTAAATGGGTAATGCATATTCAGGACTCACTTTTTTGCATGGGATGACCAATACGACTTTACTGTTAACCAGAAGTTAGACAAACATAACACTTGCAGTATCGAATTATATCAAATGCTGTATTAAAAAACTTAAAGTGCAGCTGTTTGACGATACTCATGAACGATAGGAGCATTAGTTTTAGATTGGAAAAGGCTGGCAGTAAGGGGACGTGAATTATGAAATAACTGTATAGTATTTTAAGCTTGGCCTTCGTTAAACGTAGGTCGCAATTGCAAATTGAGTTTACCTTGCGACGCGTATACTGCAGACATTACTGATTACTGTAGTAATGTAACTATAGTTCTACCTTTACTTTATTTATTTCTACTGAGACCTGAAAACAACTCATGTGTACCTGTATATTACATTAATACCTTATTTTATATATTAAATTATTCATGATATTATTTCACAATTAAGATCTGTGAAATTATTTTTGGTTTTGTTTCATATGTTTGTCATGATAATAGTCTTTTAAAAGAATGATATTTGTTTTATTATTTCAGGATATCATTTTCAATTATTAGTATAATCAGTGAAATTCATTCCCCTTCTTATACTTTTCTTTGTTTTTTTTTATTTACTAATTTAGCTTATATTCAAATACCCTTTTAGTAGTCCTTAGTATTTGCAAAGATTAAGGTTTTTTTTTATTTACTATTTTTAACAATAATTAAACTTCCCAGAGAGAATTTCACGTCAAAGCAAATATATCTCAGTGAAATAGTTTCCACCGGATAAGAAAATAACAACTTTTGTAAACTTTTCCCCACCGGATGAGATTTCATTTGGATAGAATTGTGCTTTGCAGTTGTATTTAAAAAATAAAGTTTATGTTACAGAAGTAATAAAATTTATGTTTATCAGCAATGTCAATTTGTCACATGTATTTATCAATAAAATTCGAATTCATTTAAAAAATTTACATACTTATATAATTTTATCTGATTTGCATAGCAAATAATATAAATGTTTCATTCCTTCTGTCAGTTGAACTACATATGATAATACAGAATATATAGTATTATATAATGCCATGTAAAAGAAAACTAGAGCTTATTTGTCCTGGTGACCTTGAACGAATCTCTTTTTATTATTATCCCGCATAGTGCACCTGGAAGGGGAATTAACCCATTATTTATAAGGTGCCTATATATAAATTGTAAAACAAGGCGGCAATTCTATCGATGATAATTATCAGTGTGAAGAGTATATAACTATAGACTTCGTCGTGTTTGACGATGAAATTAAGACACAATATTAAAGAAAACTAATTTTCAAACACCGAAATCAAATGAGAAAATATTGCACGTGCTTGTATGTAACGTCGTGAACGTTCACGGCTAAATGTATTGGCCCTTTTTAGACGAAACATACTATGTTTACCAGGTTTTGCGCCTAGCTAATACGGAAAAGATCAAGACATATCCGACATACTTTTATGACCCCCTGGTCCTTTTATGAAGAAAATATTCTAGAATTAGGAAAAGTATAATAAGTATAGATTCCCCGGTTATTTTTAGAAATTAATATCTTTTTGGCAAAAAAACTAAACAAATGCAGTTAATATAAATAATTTCCCATTTTCTTCTCAAACTTTAACTCGCGATACTTACAAAATAATATTACTGGTTTATGAATGCATATATTGTATGTAAATTGTCGTAGTCTGTTTAAATGTCTATTAATAGCGCGATGAACGGAATGGGTATCCATTCATTAATTAAAATTGACGTTTACGGCAACTCTAATCTAAGTTAAAGTTTTGCTACAAGCTTAAATAACATGTTTAAATAGAAAAAAACTGAAATGAGCTGGGACACTGTAGTTTGTCAATTTGTATTTGTTTTAAACAGTCAGGGAAAAGTTGTTTTACTTGCAGTTACAAAATGTTGTAGATATAAGTTTTTTTAACATGACGTTCCAACCGAGTCCCTACATTTTTTAGATTTCCTAATATACTTTCCTTAAATAAAACCAACAATGAATATTTTGCAGATTTCAAATAACTGTAGATATGTTGAATGCTAGTAAGTCTAGACGTTAGAAATCTAAGGTTAGTTCAGTTGAAATGCGTTATATGATATTGTGCATTTATGGATATAGGATTAATCAAAGAACTAATATGTTTGTTAAATATACTATTAGCGTCAATATAATACATATCAATTTGATACTAAAACATACTTTACAATTGGAAAAGGCATATTTGAATAAAGAATACGTATCGACTGTATACGGGTTTTGAACTTAAAACAATCAAATAGACATGAAAGCGATACATAATTTATTTTGAACTAAAGTAATTGAGGGTAATGAAATATATGAATGCTTAATAAGTAAACAATGCAAATGCACGCGACACTTGTTACGAAATAACTTTATTCAAGTACGCTCTAGATAATACAAATTGTTATGGAAGCAAAAAACACACAACTAATGTTACACGTGTGTAAGTACCAAACTAAATATAAAGAGAGACGCTATGAGCTGATTAAAAAAAAACACTGGTAATTTGAATTTTCAATAGTGTTTCCTATGTCCTATCCATATTTATTACATTTCAGTACAACTTAACTTTTCAACAGGGCCTATATGTCAGAATTTAACACTATGTATGATAATTTATCTTTAATTTTCACCTACATGACTCAATGTCCAGTAAAAATGTTTCTACTTTTAAGAGTCAGCAACAATGTTTAACCAAGTTGAACTGCCCGATATTGATGAGATATTTGCAAAATAAGCTTTCTTGGTTATTGCGAAAGTGGCATTAAACGTTTACAATAGTAGTACAACAAAATGTGTTCAATGATATAGAAAGTGAGAATGAAATGAAGTTCAACAACAAGTATGTTTTTGTGAATATCTAACATACCCCCTATTTATTTAATTTTATGTACACACAGATATTGAAGTCAAATAAACTTGTATTTGCTAATATTGGAGAAAAAACAACACCAAAAGCACGTGGACATGCATGCACATTCCACTATATGTACAAACATTCTACAAAAAATGTAAACTGCAGCTCCGAAACTGTTTGAGGAGAAAGCCGTCACCGGGTATATACCATGATCTATTCTATGCAGCCAGTACTAAAACATGACTATATAAAAATACCTGGCACTTTGTGAATATTTGAAATAAAATCTAAATCCTGTGGACATGCACACCTCTAGTTTGTGTATAAACATCCTATAAAATATAAAAGCTGAAGCTCAAAAATTTTAAGGAGAGATATCCGGACAGACGGAAGGACAGACGGAAGGACAGACGGACGGACAGAGGTAAATAAATATTGCATTCGACATTTGTCGCGCGGCCATAAAAATGACAGATAAAATAACTCTACATGTACTTGGTTTTATTAATTCATAATATTCAGTATTATATCACGCACGCGTATCGGCAAATGAGCATCTCCATCACGATATGTTCTTGCTCGAGATCTTTTGTTGTTACAATATAGGCTAGATGCAGCTTTCCAGGTATTGTGTGTCATTCTGTTTTTAAACGTATTATATAACTTGAAAAGTGCTAGAACATCTACAGCTGCATATTTCAGCATACTTTCACTCAGGGGTCTATCTTTCCATATATTTGTTGTCTTGAGCATAGTTTCCCGTCCCTGTTTTTTCAATCTATGGAGAGTATCGTCTGAAAGAAATTTTTGAAGACATTTCTCTAGACTGCCCAATATTGTGTATCCATTTCTAAAAATCCTATTACTCAATTCTAACAATTGAACATCTAATACCCCGTCCAGGTTTACTTTATGCAGATGAAATAAAGCATCTGCGTCTTCTCGACAGTCGAACATTAATTTTTCAATAGTATTATTTTCGAGTATAGAGCGAAGCCCGTCATCGAAAACGCTGTCTCCTATCTTCAAAACATCAATTAGATAGACCATATATTTAGTACCTACATTGACCATCGTTACGCATCCAAACCTTGACAAGTCAACTCCTTCACAGTCCAATGCTATGGTTTTGCCGTCTTTAATCTTGTCGTTTAGCTCATTGATAGCAGAACTGAACTTTCCCTTCGTGTCAATATACTTGTAAGAACTTGTTTCATTTATTCCAACTTGTATTGTTTCACTTTGGGTTGTTTCTATGGTATTAGCGGAATTCTGTTTTACCTTTTTATCGCTCGTTGTACCGTCGGATTGCTGCTGTTTGGCTTCATAATCTGGTTCTAATTTACGCTTGGTTGCCATTGATATCTATGTTCTGAAAAACAATTAGTATCTTTTTTAATAAAAACAGTCAAATTTAAATACGAAATAACACTTATTACTACGAATTTTCAATTTTTCTTTTGTAGGAATTTAAAATTTTGAACACCACAGATGGAGTAAAGAAAGGGTACCCTCTTTAACGTAGAAACTGACTTGTCAAACCAACGTCTTATAAAAAAGAAGATGCGGTATGATTGCCAATGAGACAATTGTCCACAAGAGACCAAAATGAATAAAAAATAAACAACTATACAACTATAGGTCACCATACGGTCTACAATTATGAGCAAAGCCTATAACTGCATAGTCAGCTATAACAGGCGTCGAAATGACAATGTAAAAACAGTTCAAACGAAAAAAACTAACGACATTATTCATGTACAAAAAATGAACGAAAAACAAAATATGTAACACATAAACAAACGACAGGCGCATACATACATAATATGACGGGGTAAAACATGCTAGTGGGATCTTAGATCACCCGTTAAATGACACGAGACGAATAGTGATTCATTAATGCATTCTAAACGTTCAATGGTAAACAGTTAATGCATATTCAGGACTCACCACGTTCGCATGGGATGACCAAATTACGATATTAGAGTCAACCAGAGAGTAACATATTCTACTAAGTTTTATATATAAAAAAAACTTGCAGCATCGAAGGAATCAGTTGATATATTTTAAAACTACAGTTCATTCACAATTTGTACGAACAGTAGGCTCATGAGTTTTCGATTGTAAAAACCTGACATTCAGAGGATATGGATGGATTATTTTTGTTTGAACAGAAAAAAATCATCAGAATAATAATACTTAAATGATTCAGACTGTGGCAGATAAGATCGTATAACGAACGCAAAGCTTCTTCTTTTGATTTGAAATATGTTCTTCACATATATGTTATGATGGTATGATACTAAACCCCTAACGGGAAGGATTGTGCCTGATGTTCATATGATGAAATCATAATCTTTCAGTCAGTTTAATTGAAGTCTGGAGCTGGCATGTCAGTTATCTGCTAGAAGTCTGTTGTTATTTATCTATTATTGTCATTTTGTTTATTTTCTTTGGTTACATCTTCTGACATCAGACTCGGACGTCTCTTGAACTAAACTTTAATGTGCATATTGTTATGCGTTTACTTTTCTACATTGGTTAGAGGTATAGGGGGAGGGTTGAGATCTCACAAACATGTTTAACCCCGCCGCATGTTTGCGCCTGTCCCAAGTCAGGAGCCTCTGGCCTTTGTTAGTCTTGTATTATTTTAATTTTAGTTTCTTGTGTACAATTTGGAAATTAGTATGGCGTTCATTATCACTGAACTAGTACATGTATATATTTGTTTAGGGGCCAGCTGAAGGACGCCTCCGGGTGCGGGAATTTCTCGCTGCATTGAAGACCTGTTGGTGACCTTCTGCTGTTGTTTTTTTTATTTGGTCGGGTTGTTTACTCTTTGACACATTCACCATTTCCATTCTCAATTTTATCATGGTGGTGCACTCAATCAGACTCGTCAGTTCGAACAATGACATAAAACATTGTCAGACAAAAACAAATTAAAAATGACATGCATAAAAAGAAGATGTGTATGGTATAGTTAATTGAACCAATTGTCTCGAATAACATAAATAGAAATATCCTTTTGTTCCTAGTAAAGGGCATTTTGTTAACATAGCAACTGAATTATATGGAGGCCGTACATTTTTCATTATATTTCCTACAAAACATTATAACTTTTCTAATTTTTTGAAGGCCGTGCGGTGATTTATCATAATTTATTGCTAACATGTATGTTTCTTAAATATTTGAGCTCTCACTGATGGAGAGTTGTCTCATTGCCAATCATACCACTTCTCTCTTTTTTATTATTTTAGCTTCTATTTCATTTTTGTACAGTAGAGAAAAATAAACGTGTTGCAAATTGAATTCTTAGATTAACACTCTTCAGTGCAAAAGTATAGTTTTGAATAATGCAATGCTTTGTTGGTTTGGTTTTTTTAAAAGACTTTTACATTGGAATGTTATCGAAAATAAGTATTTTTTTATTATTCATTTGGAGGATTGTTCCGAATTAAATAAACTCATCATAGATACCAGGACTAAATTTTGTATATACGCCAGACGCGCGTTTCGTCTACAAAAGACTCATCAGTGACGCTCAAAAAAAAAGAGAATTGAGTACCAAAATTCCTAAAGGTTTTGCCAAATATAGCTAAGGTAATCTATGCCTCAGGTAGAAAAGCCTTATTATTTCAAAAAATTCAAAATTTTGTAAACAGTAAATTTATAAATAAAACCATATCAATGACAAAATATGCTTTATCAATTTGTTCCTACCTTTCAGTTAAAAGATTTCCTGAGAGACTTTCCTTCAATCAAACGAACAATCAATATTTTACTGTTTTCAGAAAATCAAGATATGCTAATAGTACTGCAACTGACATCGAAAAAGACGCTTAGTTAACGAGTTTAATGGTCCGGAATAACACACGGCTGCAAGTTGTTTTAAATGATAGAATCATATCTATATTTTAATTTTCGTCGGGTCGTAAAAAGTTTCTATGGTCACATTTTTGTATTTTATCCCTTTAATAGGGGTACCCCTCAATTTACGGTTTTGGGTAGTTACCTTCAAATTCAAAAATATATTTTTTGGTTAAATTTCCCGCTATTTTCGTACATATTTTCTATGCACATATCATCAAGGATCATCGGAATGATGAAGACATAAATATAATACCATCTCCAAGTAAAACTTTCAAACTTAAAGTTGGCTGTTTTTTTAGATAGAAATTTAACGCTTTTTTCTTTGAAAACGAGAAAACATATGATTCAAAAACAGTATGTGACATTTGAGCGGACATAACATATTATTGCGATACTGCATGCAAATTTTGTTGGGCAAATTCCAAACAATTTTGTCAAAAACTGAAAAATAAAAACATCATTTGTACCTTTTTCAAATACGGAAATTTCCTATCCGTCAATCAGCTCCATCACTTAATTTTTCCTTCAAAATCAATTTGATAGTTTTGGTGTGACAATGTAGATTTTGTAGGAGAAGTTAATTTATTTTTGAGTGATTTGAATATATATAGTAGTTCTTTCCTGTATTTTCTGTAAATAAGTTATATTTTTGTCAATAAAATTTTGACTTTTCATAAAAGTTAACCTAATCCTGCGGATAAGAGGTTTTTCCGGAAATGACTATAGTTGATATTGTTTGAAAATACATTATATGTCAATGTTTAACCTCAGAGCAATTAATATGCATGCAAGTGGTCGGGGGAAAAGAACTATGGAAGTTTCGGAGAGATTTGGTGTGTGACAAGGTGATGCTAAAACCAACTTCTCTTGATATTCTGCTTTCCTTGGGCGACTCATCAATGATATTATGAGACTTGCACCAGAAGGCAAAATTGGTGCGTCTTTAAATTAGATTGATTGATTGATTGTTGGTTGATTAACGTCCAGTGGCAAATATTTCTGGATCTTCAGGACGAGAACAAGTTAACAATAAAAACAATAGGTAGGTTTTGTCATAATAGAGGTCATTCGGGATGATGGTCGGGAAAATTTAGACTGCCACTGGAAAATGATTGTATATTGGATTGGAACATAATTTGCCATTGCAACAGGCCACCTACGGACCCCTCAAAGAGTTGTTGCAAGGGTTTTTAACGTGCAAAGAACGTGGCACTCCCTTTACACGAGGCATCGGATTTAACGTCCCCATTCTGACTGGACGTGACTGCGAACTTGATACTAGTACATCCCGCACAGCCAAACGTACGTCCCACTTCGTTTTACTGCCGGTCGGGAGAAGACCAAGTCACCATATTTCGTTTTCCCAGTCACCCTTTGGGAACTTTAAATTAGAAACAACAGAAATCCATATGTGTGATCAAACTGATCGACATGTATCCTCACAACCTGACACTTTTAAACGATCTCGCGCTCAGTTTCTTCCTTGTAGTTTGGATATGAAAACAGGGTTTTTGTGTAAAAGAAAAACCTTTAAAAAAAAAACAGAAAACTACACACAACTGAGTCCTCCAAACATGTTTGACAGTCTTTTAAGTTGTGCTTATTAATGTGAGTAATCATTTATCCATGCATAACCAAGTACTTATTGTGGTCAACACCCGTGCAACTAAGTAAAACAGTTACTGAAAAAGTAGAATTTGAACTTGCTGTCAGTTCATTAATAACAACTGTTAGTAATGTGATTTGTTTTTCCATAAGAAAAAGCCTTTCTCATGTAGCACGACCTAATACATATACCGATCACTTTTACCCAAGATTGCATCTGATACTTGTCAAACTGCCAAACTCTAGAACTAGCTAGATATTGTGACACCTTACAATTCAGACACAGTGGGGCCAAGGGATATGAAATATAGAGTTTAGCTCTGAACTCAATATAGGGGATGCCATACCTGCTGCAGGAAAATCAAAGTCTATGTTAAGACTTTCAGAATTACACCAAGATGTGTCTGAAAATATCAAGGATACATTAAAAGAAGAACAACTACTTCACCCTGCCACCAGTGCTCTTATGAGCTATGTCCCCGATTTGGTATTTCTATAGAAATGATGCCCGCATAGCTTCTTAATATATATATAGGAAGATGTGGTATGAGTGCCAATGATACAACACACCATCCAAGTCACAATTTATAAAAGTAAACCATAATAGGTCACGGTCCGGTTTTCAACACGGAGCCTATATAGATGCTCAAAAGTTCATTTTGTTAGTTAACTGATGAAAAATAACACAACTTTAGGCGCTTCTGAACCGTATATGTCCCTAAAGATAACAAAAATTCGAAAATGTATGGCTATTACAAAATCTATCGTTTCTGAAGCAACATTCACCAAATTACATTTGGGATTGGCATTGCAGATATATCATGCATATGCATATGGGAATATGGGTCACGAATATTGATCGAAACTTAGTACTCACATTGCTTTTGTGTTTCCTATGCAAAAGTTAGACTATATCTGACGAGTTTGACAGAATCATGACGGTATTTACGCTCCAGATAGCATTTGTACTCAAAAACTGTGTTTGCTTTGAACAAAATCTGCATGTCCTGTGCCGAACTTTTAATTTAAATAAATAAATGCTTACACGCGTACTGAATCCGCATATGATGACTAAGAGATTTGTTCATGTCCCTATTTAATGAATACTTGAGCTATTGTGTGACGCTTTTAAAAGTATATAAGGATCATGACTGATTTTGAATTACAACATTTTAAAATTGGCGTTGCATTGTTTGATTTTTCCTTAACCAAATTAATGAGTAACAGTTAACTTTTTTTACCAGGATAATCCCACTAAAAAATGTTCATGCACCAAACTGATTTTGTTTTACACTCATTTTTTTTTATAAACCTCGCATTCGCCTCGGGTGACTATGGTATATTTTGTGTTATAACTGCTCTGTTTTGACTTTGCATATACACAATATGTATTTATCTATAAGTAGATACTAATTTTCACAAAATACACAAACTTTAAGATGCAAAATTAAAAACACTGTTTCAGCGCTTGAATTTTGTTTTTTTCAAAGATAGAAAAAATATTGAAATAATTTGATAAACTGGTGTTTTATAGTTTAGAAAATAATTCTGTAATATACTTTAGTTAAACACTATACACAAAATGAAAGTTTATGGATGTGATAAGGACAAGGTCACTTCTTTTTTTGCTATGTCTTAAATGGAAAAAATCGGAAGGTTCCAAATCAACGCCATATTGAAATGGCAGCTCTTCATATAAGTAGTCAAATTTGTCGTTTTAACATTGTTTTGTAGCATATGCTTATGATCGAATTGTTTTTGTAGCATTCTATTGAATAAATATCAGAATATTTCTCCTTTTTGTCCTTGTAGTTGAAATATTGATATTTTTAGCTCTGACCTTTGACCTCAATTTCACAAAATTGTGACCACTCTGGATTTTTACGACCCAATTTTTCTTATTGTACACGTTTTCCTCTTTCCATCGATATATAATTTAGGTGTGTGTTCTTCCGGACCATTAAAGTTTTAAAAAATGACCTCTGGTTGCAGTACTATAAGTGCAAGTAAGCATAAACGTTGTTTGCTCTTTAAATTAATTTCAATTGAAATATGTTATATGATATCGTAATTTTTGTATACATGAGTAATTTACGAAATAATATGCACGTTTGTTGATATATAGCATTAAAATCAATAGATTGCAAGTCGATACCAATCATAAATGCTTACTGTACAATTTTGTAAAGGGAGGGTTGAAATGTGAAAGCGTGTCGACTAGTATAAAGGATTTGAACTTAAACAACCAAACAGACATAAAACGATACATGATTAATTTTGAACAAAATTAATTGAGTGAAATGAAATACTAGTATATAAGTTCTTAATATTAAAGTTAACAATGTAAATTATGCCCTAAACTTATTACGGAATAATCTTATTCAGATACGCTATAGATAATGCAAACTGACATGGATGCCAAAAACACAATTTATGTAAAACATGTGCATGTAAGTTCCAAACTAAAAACGTGTATATCAAACCCACAGAGTTAGCTGTTAGCTGATAACAAAAATGGTAATTTGAATTTGTAACTAGTTTTCGTATTCCCTGTCCATAAAAATGACATCCCAGTACTACTAACCAACATAACAATAAATAACAATATAAGCTAAATGTCTGGCACACTAATTTCGTTTTAACGTTAAAGTCTGCATTTCAGAACTGTATCTGGTGACCTATCTCCGGCCACACAGAAGGTTCTATCCTAGAACAAGTTAACAGTATAATCAATGTAATTCAATACGTAGGATTCCCAAAAAGTTGGACTGGTTTGAAGATTTAGCGAGAGTTTAACTATAGATTAGGGGAAGTCAAAGGAGGGCCATATGTCTATACCCAGACAACCAGGAGGGGCTTCGAACATTTAACTTATTAAATTAGTTGAATTGGGTGTATTTTTAAATCTAAATGAACAAAAAAAATCAGATATGTTTATGATTGATTTGTAACGATACAGCTTGTTCATAAATTTCCTATGGACTCAAGTACTCAGTGTTATCTACCTTTGTATACACATATATTTATCTGTTTCTCATAAATACCTCTGTGCAACTAATATGACTTAGAAATCAGAATGTTACAAGCAAGAGGGTTCGAATCACTATATTGCACCTCTATGTCAACCAAGTTAGTCTTACTATTTCTCTATATAAAAAAGAAGATATGATACATAATAATCAATGAGACAACACTTAACAAGAAACCAAATGACATAGAAGTGTTACTAATTCATTTGTTATTTACAGTTTAAGAATGCTATAATATTTCTACAGCTACATGTATGTATTTCAATTTTTATTTCAAATTTGTTTTATTCATTAGTTTTCTAATAGGTTACGTACATTCAAGTTTCATCCCAATTCCATGCATGTGTCACCGGGGAAACTGGGTGACTTGTGGGTTGTGCCACAAGAGCCTGACTGAATGGCCTCTTGTTACTGAAATTGTGTGATGCACCTGATCACACAACGAACGATTGCTGTGAATAGCAATGAGAACTCTGGAGACTGGAACTCGGGTAAAAACTGACTACTAAGACTCTGGAACTAGCGACGAATAAACCAATAATTCAGCATGGAATACTTTTACTTTTATTACAGATGGACTGTGTTCAGTGTAAAGTCCTGAGTCCGAATCTTGCTTATAGAAATTATAAACAAGTATTTATACACAATTGAATTAACAAGTATAGACATAACAAATAACAGTTAATTTGAGTGATATTGTTCACTGACAAAGATTAAACTATTTTTAGACCTTGAAGAATAGATATTAAATGATAATCTGATTATGAAAATTAAGAACATACATTATCATGATTATGAATAAGGTAAAATGTCACTAATTAGCTAACGGAGTACAACATGTCACTCAATGTCCAAACTAAGAATTAAATGCATATCAAAGCATGTTGATTTTAAGTCCTGGATACGAAATGTAAATAGAAACGAAAAATAATATAAAATAAAATGAAATTAATAAAACTCAGAGAATTAAAGTCTAAATATCAAAATTGAGAATTGTATATTAAAGTCCAAAATATTAAACGAAGCTGCTTTTTCCACTGTCACATATGCCTCTCCTCCCAATTAAGTCCGTCCTAATGAACGCCATAGATGTTTTTATTATCACCTTGATGGACAAGTTATTTACATTTAGCCAATAGATATAGGAAGATGTGTTATGGGTGCCAATGAGACAACTCTCCATACAAGTAGCTCAATTTATAAAAGTAAATATTCATAGGTCAAGGTACGGATATGTACCTACTAATGATATTCTTGGTTTGATAATCCATTTCAAAATTAAGTTCAAATATTTAAAATTGTATGCTTTGTTGGTAATAAGCGAAATATTGTCTTAAAGTCTCAAATTCAGCAGTTAAGGAACTGCACCCATTATACGATAGCATATTGTGCTCAAACAAATAAAACTTTAATTATGCTCTCTTAGAAAATTTTGGTCACCGGAATAATAACATTGATACCACATGTATGTCTTACGCGAAATATTCTTGAATATGCATGAATTATTTGCCACTGAACATTAAGTATCCAAAAGTCATATTAATCTGAAGTTATAAACAAATACAATAACAGCCTTATCATCGTATGCTGTTTGAAATAGGAAGTCCTTCTAGTTATCATAACTGATATTTGATGATTGAACAATAACACCTTTCAAATTAGATACTGCCAAATAAATATAAAATCAAAGTAAATGTTTCAGTTAATAGACGGTCTTTCAAGGTTTCGTGAAATAGAACGCAAACCTGATAAAAGACCGTACGGTGACCTATAGTTGTTAATGTTTGTGTCATTTTGGTCTTTTGTGGATAGTTGTCTCATTGGCAATAATACCACATCTTCTTTTTTTTTTATATTTGACATACACAGTAATACATATGAATAGGACCTTGCTTTATTTTTTGCGCCATCGGCATTTAATTTGAAAGATTGGAGTTGTTAACAGTCGCAATTACATAATCACAAAACATATACGTTTGCGGGGCAGTTTAACTAGTAACTTAGCAACGAATTGTTTGTTTGTTTTCCTCTTATGATTCACGGGTATATACTATTGAATTTGTTAACGTGTAATTCATTAATGTGCAAAAACAACGTTTGAAGCATCTACATGTACTTATAATTTCTATTGATCTCTCAATAGCGTGGAACAGTTTTAATGACTTCATTGTATTTCCTTATTGTATAAAATCTCTCTCTCTCTCTCTCTCTTTTTTTAATATCAAAAAGAAGACGTGGTATGATTGGGAGACAACTCTTCACAAGAGATCAAAAGGCAAAGATTTTAACAACAAGAGGTCAACGTACGGCTTCAACAATGAACAAAGCATATACAGAATACTGATCTACATTAGGCCTCAAAATGATAAATGTAACATAATTCAAACGAGAAAACAAAGGACATAATTTATGTACAAAATAAATGCACGAAAAACATATTTGTAACACAGCAACAAATTAAACGACAAACTCTGATTTACAACCTCTTGACTTGAGACAGGCTTATACAGAATGAGGCGAACTGAAACATGTTTGTGGGCGCCATCCATCCTAACCTGGAACAGTGGTGTAACAGTACTCTTTGGCAGGGGTGTTGTCGCTTTGAAACATTCCTTATTTTCGTTAATTTGATCCCATAGATCCACTCTTGGAGCACCTGACTTCACTCCCGGTTTTTAGTGGAGTTCGTGTTGTTTCTTATTTATTTTTTATAGTGTTCATGTAAATGTCTTTTGATTTTACGAGTCTTTGTTTACACCTTGGTGTTGATTGTTATTGTCTTATTAACTTCAATTCAAACGTTTTTGTCATGTGGATCAACTTATAGAATGTGTGACTAAACCAAACAAAAACACATACTTTAAATGTATATATATATATATATAAACAATATTATGAACGAGTCTAAATTGAAAACTACGTTCAAACCTATGATTGCGTTGGATAAAAAACGCAATTTTTATACGTGTGCATGTCAAACAAATTTCGTTGTAGAAGGGTCTTTAAATAGCACAAAAACATTTTCCAAAATACCAAAAAAGGGAAAAAATATATTTAAACAAAACGCGTTTGACTAACAGGTCGAACAACTGATCTTCTATGAAGATGATGAATTCATGTCTGTTTTTTTTATTTTTAGATAAAATGCCTTTGGTTAGGAAAAGAGGCAGACATTAAGCCCATGTTACATATGAAAGAGGTAAAAGGAAATTAAAGAAAGGTGTTCAGGTCATCATAAATAATTAAACAGGATACAAAACCTACATCTGGACAACAGCTTGCTTCTAAATTTTCAGGAAATGACCTTAATTCAGATCCTCCTTGTTCAAGTTCATTGCTTGGTACAGAATATTGCCATAAAATATTGGATGTGAAATACCTGAAAGTATAAGATGTCTACATGTTGATCTTTAATTACGAATGATGTCCTTGTTCAATGATAACATTTTGTAAATGTTTTGACTTGTTTGTAATATCAAGAACTTTGGTGTAACAATTTTCAGTAATTCAGAGATTACAATTTCTTTCATTAAAATCAAATGTATTGTTACAATTAATGTACATGTACTAGTATACAGGAGCACATCGAACAAGTTGAGATATATGTATAAACACCATAAGGTGTTGACAGATTGTTTCTGACTGTTTCTTATTTATTTCTTGAATAAATTCCAGTAGTACATTGTGTACTAATATTGCTTTTTTCAAAGATAATATTGTAATGATTTGGGTAAAAAATCCCTCTAAACTATTGAAAGTTAGATGACTATTCACATACATGAAAATGTATATTTTTTAGGTACAGATGCCCTTAAAGTTTTTGATGAAGTAAAGAGCAAGATACTGTCCCATCTGGCAGCAATACTGTATGACACTGTATGACCAATTCACAGACAATTTGACAAAGAATAACAATAGAACACCAACAATTCACATATAAGACAATGTTTTATGGTAAACCACATACTGTGTAGGATTTAATATTGTCTCCCATGAAATGATGTCCACAGGACTTTATTTCATAGTAAATACATGGACAAAATTTACTTATTTAAATGTGTCCTGGACACAATTTCCTATGAAAATATGTCCTCATGAATGAAAAATGCTATGAACATGGACATTATTTAATACTATAATTTTGAACAGGTGGACACTATTTTCAGGACATAATGTCCATCAGGACATTTTTTTGGTATGATCAAAATATTAAATGATGTCCATTGCCTTGTTATTACTAGACATTTTTTTACCAATAATTGCGAACTTTAATACATTGTAACCTTGACAGAGAGTTGTCTCATTGGCACTCATAATTATCTTTGTTGCTGAAAAATGCTGTATACTTAGGGGACAGCATTCCATGGCAATGGACAGTGTTTAATACCAAAATTCTATAATTTCTATTGCCTTCTCATAATAAATATAGTAAAGTTCTTCACATTTGATGTTATACTTTACACTCTTCTTCCTTTTTGTTCTTCTTTCATTGTCATTATCGTTAGCTTGGTATTTCTTAAAACTTTAAGTTCTCTCTATTCACTTCCATCCTTATTTTTTTGTTAACATTTGTATATTAATCAATGTCAATCAATCCTTTAGATTTTTATTAATATTCAAGTGTAATAAAACTTGTTAATGACCTTTGTATTACTTCCCTTGGAGGTCACGATTGAATAGCCACTTCTATGACAACTTGTCCTGTAGGTGGACACTATTTCATAACTTTTGCAGTAAAAATCTGTCCACTTGAGGGACAATATTTCATGGCAATGGACATTATTAAATACCAAAAATCTATGAAAAAATGTCCACATGGACACTTTTTCACAGGACACTTTTATGTCTTACAACTGTACAGAAATTATTTAAATAATTTGAAATAAAGATATTAAGCAAAACTTTTAAAACTTTGTCGGGCTTAAAATGACACAAAATTAACAACTATATGTCACCGTAAGCCTTCAACAAAGAACAAAACCAACACCACATAGGCAGCTATAAAAATCCTCAAAACAAAAAATGTAAAACAATTCAAACGAGAAAAATAATGGCTTAATTTATGTAAAAAAATATATGTAACACAGTCACAGCAGCAAAAATCCACTACAGGTTCCTGACATGTGACAGGCACATTTGATTGTGAAGGGTTAAACTAGTTTGAAGGCACTAACCCTTCCCCTAACCTGGAAAAGTGGTTTAACAATACAACATAATAACACAGTTGAAAAAAATTTAACTCAGCTCATGGATACAAATAGAAATACATCTACCAAAAAACAGAAAGTTGACATGGATGGGTACTTGGACATCCCAACAAAAAAATAGAAAAAAACCTGCCTAATTAATGTACAAAAAAATGAGTGAAAAACAAATGTTTACAGTTACTGACAGCTAGTTAGTTCAAAGCCAATAACAACTTATAAAAAGAATCATGCATCTTAGACTGATTTGTCAATCAATACACATGCACCATCTAATGGATTTAGTGAACAGGTGTCATAATAAGAGAAAAACAAAAACTTGTGCAATGCCAAGATACAGGTATTGACAGATTGTAAGATCCATAAATCTATATTTATTATTAGGTATATAACTATAGTTCGATTTTCATTAAATAATAACAAATCAATATTATTTCCAATAAAAACAAAATTCAAAGACCTAATTACAGTTTTGATTTGGTAATTGTTTAAATGAGTTTATTTAAAGGATCAATAAGTTTACCTGCCGGATCATTTCTAAATTTCTGGGCTCCGAAAACAACATATGATCAACATATACATTTTTACTCATATTTGGTTTTTTTTCATATGATACAGACTTTATACATGTACAGGAACTTCTAAAGAGGTTTGAAAAGATAGAGATGTGGCATGATTACCAATGTGACAACTAGTCACAATTGATTTGGGTAGAAGGGACAATAAGTAATGCCTTCAACCATGAGTAGTAAAAGACTAAATTAGAAAAAGTAATGACTAAATTAATGATAGAATAAATAGAAAAACAATTTTAATGGAAACAAACCACTGAATATTAGTCTCCTGGTTCCAGATTTGAGACAGACACATACACATTTTAATTGATTTAACTTGTGAGCACTTAACCAAGAAATATTAACAATGTAACAAGAAATCTCCCCTTTGGCTTACATTCTTGCATAGAGTTTCCCATTGGAAACTGACTTATTTAATTCAAGAAATCCACATTTATTACTTTTTATTTTTCTCTTTATTTATCAACTTTAATTAATTTGCTATCATGTTATTGTTTCTTTGTTATTTTTAGGTGAATGGTTATAGTAATTTAGACAAGCAAAACATGCATTAAAGACTGTCAGTGTTGCTTGGATTTTCTCCATATGGTAATATCTATAATAAGTGTTAAATTCATACAAATGTTTTCATTGTCTATATGTGTTGGCTGATAGATGAATCATTTCAGTTAAGCTCATCTGACCCAAAGGGTCAAGTGAGCTTTTCTCATCACTTGAAGTCTGTCGTAATTGTCTGGTTACTTTTACAAAAATCAAATCTGAAACTACTGAGCCAAATATAACCAAACTGGTATACAATCATCATTCGGATATCTTGTCCAAGGACCTGGCATGCCAACCATCATAGTTGCCATGCATGGTTAAAAATAGAACAGAAGGGCAAATTCAGGTTATGTTTATTGTCTTAAAAATGGTAGAGAAATTTTGAAAATTGCAGTAATATTTAGGAGACATTTCACTTAAAGATTGATTTTGACCATTTGTTTTGGGTTTTTTATTGCATTTTCCTTTTCAGGAGGCTCGAGGGTACAAATACATCAGCAAACATTGAAACATTTTTTTTTTCATTTCAAATTTTATTTATTACACTTTTAGTGTTACTTTATGATATTGTACAAAAATCAACCAAAAAAAACCAATTTGTTTTGGCCCCAGATGACTTTTAAAATGTTTATATCATTGAAAATGCTCCAAATTATCTCCCCTTGGTGAAAAATGTCATTTTAAAGAAAAAAATGAAATAACTTTTAACTCATCGGTGACCTTTATTTTTTATTATTGTTTTCAAATTAACTGTACTTATACTAAACTATTGAAAAATTTAAGCGATTTCTGTTATTTCTTTCTTTTTTTCTTTTGATTTTACCTTTTTTTCTCCTATTAGTTCAACAGAAAAAAAGTACCTTAACAGAAATACATGCTTCTTTCAAATGCAGATTATGAGCTTAAATAAACGGGGAACCCATATTTTTATTTAAATTTTCTTTTAAGATTAGGATAAAGTTTATTTATAGAAAAGAATTGCGAAATCCTATATTTTAAAAAAAAATTGATTCAGACCTGCGAGCCCCCTTTATATTATAATAAAAGCTATAATAGAAGAGAAGCGAAAGGTACCAAAGAAAAATTTAACCAAAAGACCAACAGACAACCAATATTGCATAAAATATGTAACACTAAAGCTGACCCTATTAAAAAAAGGAGGTGATCTAGAAGGGTAGGCAGATCCTGCTCCACATATGACACCTGTATAGATGTAATGAAAATTTAAATATGAAAAATGGTCTAGTTTCTGGTGTCAAAATTTATGAAACTTGAAACTGTATTAAATGTTTCTCTTTGTTTGGGAAAGAATTAGGTATTTGTTTATGTGAATCACTAACTTATGCAAGACAGGTCCTACACCTGACAACCTCAGATTTTTGTCGAGCCTTCGACTTTAGTCCAAAATGCAAGACTAAGTGATCCTACTTTCAAGCGTCCACACAAATTCACTCTGTGGTTAAAGTTTTTGAAAATTCAATAACTTTCTTAAACTATACTGGATTTCTACCAAACTTGGATAGAAGCTTGTTTATGATCATAAGATAGTATCCATAAAGAAATTTAGTAAAATTAAAATTCTATTTTTTCTGTATTTTATTTATAAATGGTTTGCAAAAATAAAATTCCATTTCTTCTGTTTTTTACCTATAAATGGACTTAGTTTTTCTGCGGGGAAACATTACATTCACTCTGTGGTTAAAGTTTTTGAATTTTAATAACTTTCTTTAACTATCCTGGGTTTGTACCAGTGTATCTGTATTTTACTTATAAATTGACTTAGTTTTTCTTCCAGTTAATATTACATACAGTCTGCAGTTACAGTTTTTAAAACATTAATTCGATTCATAAACTATCCTGAATTTTTTACCAAACTTGGACAATAGCTTCTTACAATCAAAAGATAGTATCAAGAGGAATATTTTTTTTCCTCATTTTTGTTGAGCCTGGGAGTTACAGCAAAAGTAGGCAAGACACTGGGTTCCGCGGAACCCTTACACATTTTTTTAGTTTCTTTGTTCATTTCATAAGTATAAGGACACCATGAAACTAAATATCAAACAAAGTAAAAAATATCTTGTCATCTGGTCACCGCGATATAGCCTTTCTGTGCTAATACGACGTAAAGCAACAAACAATCAAGCTTGTCATCCGGTGGGTTTTTGGTGCATCACATATAATATCTGTTATCCCTTTTAAAAGCAAGTTTCTAACCTTGACAATATTCTTCTTCACAAAATAAATTAAAAACTACAGCAATCAAAAAATATTTTTTGAAATTTTACAGATTTTTAAATTCCTACTTTGACAAATATATTCTAAGTCTTGTACGAGACAACACTATTTTTAACATTTGACCTTTGTTTTTAATTTTGTTGAAGCATAACATTTTAATTATCAGATATATCCTGAAATTGTAATACAATGATATCATACATATTAAAGTTTTATTTTGATATGAAAGTATAATGCATAATACAACCACCCACATATTTTTTTTCTTAAATACATAATTTTTTTTAATAACCTTCCCTGGAGGGGGCATAATATTTTCTGGAACAGCCTTTATATGTTTTCTTGGGGGACGGGACATAGTATTTTCTAGAGCAGCCCTTTATGTTTTTATATGAAAAAAAATCTATTTCAAGTTGATATTAAAACACAAAAAACCCTGTGATAGAATCTATATTACTCCAATCCAGGTTTTACCCTTGTTCTATGTGTATGGTACATACAAACGTATCAAAAAGAAAAGATGTGGTGTTAAGTTTGCCAATGAGACAATTCTCCACCAGAGACCTAATGATGTAGATGTTAATGATAAACCACACATTGAAATGCCTACCTGTTTATTCTGGATATGACATGAAATTTCATTATTGGAACGAAAACAAATGTTAAGTTAAGTATGACGTCCATTATCACTGAACTAGTAAATATTTTTGTTTAAGAAACAGCTATTAAGAGCACGCTTCAGGTTGTGGGATTTTCTTGTTGTATTGAAGATCCATTGGTGGCCTTTGGCTGCTTTCTGCTCTTTGGTCAGGTTGTTGTTTCTTTATAAAAATCCCAATTTTCAATTTTACATTTTACTATCTGTAGGTAACATTATTTTTGTATACTCTTCATAGATAAGTTTTTGCAAATTTAACTTTCTATTGCAGATGGATTCTATAGTCAGAGGGGAGATGTGAAAAAATCTTTATTAAAGTCAAGTTACATTAAATGGGCTATGTCACAGATTTCAGTCAAATTTTGCATATATAGAACTCTGGCTCTAGTGGAAACCGAAAAAGTTATGCATTTATCTCATTTATCATTTGAAAAATTTACTGATTGAAATCTTTCAATATGAGTGAACATTTGTATAGAAAGCCCTTAAAATCGGAAAAAATCATCCAAAATCTGTCTTAAAATTCATCAAATCTCTAATTCTTCTCCATAGATTTTTTTTTTAAAACTATATGACGTTGATACATAAATTTCAGTTTTGATGTTGCAAAACAAATATAAATAAGGTCACGGAACAAAAAACAAATACCGGTATGTAACACATAAACAAATGACAACCACTGAGTTACAGGCACCTGACTTGGGACAGGCAACTACAAAGAGAATGTGGAGGGGTTAAACATGTTAGCAGAATTCAAACCCTCCCCTAATCTGGGACAGTGGTGTAATAGTCCATTTACTGTTCCTTGACCTTAAATTAGATTGATAATTCAAATTGAAAACTCAATTTTAGCACTAACAGGTTAGCACTAACAGGTTGTTTTGCATTTTATTTATTAAAAATGTTATAATAGCCATGAAACAATGATTTTATTTTCAGGTCATTTAAGAAGAAAATTGATAGAGGAAAGATACAGATATGCAAGAATTTAATATTTGAAATGCACTTAATATTTCTTTTGTATATGACCATTAAATTTTGGCAGTCATTGTTATCTCTGCTATACAAACAAATATATCTTATAGAATTTATTCATAAGAGGAAGCTTTAATAACAAATATCTAACCACATTAGATATTGTTTATGCCCCAACTACTATAGTAGAGGGGCATTATGTTTTCTGGTCTATGTGTCCATTCGTCCGCCCCTTTGTCCGTCTGTCCCTCTCCAGGTTAAAGTTTTTGGTCAAGGTATTTTTTGATAAAGTTGAAGTGAAATCAACTTAGAACACATATTCCCTATGATATTATCTTTCTAACTTTAATGCCAAATTAGATTTTTGATCCCATTTCACTGTCCACTGAACATAAAATAATAGTGTGAGTGGGGCATCCTTGTACTTAATGGACACATTCATGTTTGCCAATTTTTTAATTAGTCTAAAACAAATCAATTTTTTTTTATTCTGTGGGATTCAAAAGATTTTGTCATTTGTGATAATTATTTATTTTGAAGTCTGCGAACATTTCATACAAATTTCAAATTCTAAATAAGACATCTATACAGCACATACTCCATCATAAATTGTGTTAATGATAATGTTGACTATATATCATTTTTATTAAAGAAAAAAAATAATGTATCGCTTATTATGTGCATTCCTATGACTATCCATACTCTTGACTTACTTAATATTCATGTGTTTACATTAATTACATATATTTAAGTAAAACATTTCAATGTATGTCTTCGTAACAATATCACACGTATGAAATGTTTTTTTTTTTTTTTTTAGCTGTATATTCTCTGTGAGGGTTATTCCATTAAAATGTATCAGGGAGGGAAGTTAAATTATTAAACTTGGGTCATGGGTCTTAATTATACCCCCGCTTTCCTTTTAAAAAAAGGGGGGTATACTGTTTTACCTCTTTCTGTCAGTCCGTCAGTCCGTCCGTCCTTCTGTCCCATGAATATTTTTCGTCGCATTTTTCTCAGGAACTACAATACAAGGATTTCTGAAATTTAATTTCAGGGTTTATATAAGTCAGCTATACCGTGTGATGCGTTTTCATATTGATCACTTGACAATTTCCTGTTTACCGAACACTTGTATGATTTGACACATGGTAGCCAAGTTGAAAATTTTCGTCACATTTTTCTCAGGAACTACAATACAAGGATTTCTGAAATTTGGTTTCAGTGTTTATCTAAGTCAGCTATACCGTGTGATGTGTTTTCATATTGATCACTTGACAACTTCCTGTTTACCAAACACTTGTATGATTTTACACTTGATAGCCAAGTTGAAAATTTTCGTCACATTTTTCTCAAGAATTACAATACAAGGATTTCTGAAATTTGGTTTCAGGATTTATATAAGTCAGCTATACCGTGTGATGCGTTTTCAGATTCATCACTCGACAACTTCTTGTTTACCGAACACTTGCATATTTTAACACTATTAATATTATCCACTTGTGGCGGGGATATCATCAGTGAGCAGTAGCTCACATTTTCACTAGTTCAGTATGCATCTTTTATCATTATGTAGAATTATCTAAAATATTGTTCTTAATTGTAGGGATATTTTGAAAGTCCCTACCTACTCTCAGTTCAATGGAAAAGCCCTCACAAACTTTCTTTGCTTTTTATCATAGATGCAATAAGAACATTAACTGAATGATTTATTATTTGTAATGTTTGTGACTCATGTTGTTTGAAATGACATTGAATGAAATAAAGTTTGTACCAAAAAATATTATTACTACTTTGAACCCAAAATTATATGCAAGTTATTAGGCTCTTAGTTAGACAGTCAAAGGGGACTATAGGTTTGCACACTTTTTGTCTGTGTATCATATTAAGTTGGTGTATTAAATGATTACAAATCAGTCTGATAGCTACATGAACTTGACCACATATTTTTTTCTGGGACGTTGTAAGCAGCAAGTCAACAGTATTTGATGTATGGATGTATGGAATGATTATTCCATTACAGGCAGGCTGTACATTATGGTTTACCTGACATTGACCTCTTTTTTTATGGTTTTATTGGTCAATGATTAATTTTCATACTAGCCAGCAATTCAGTTTCTCAGATGTTATCAACTTTCAGATCTGGTGTGTGGAACTATTGTTTGTTGTAAATGACCTTGATCAAACCGAGATCGTGGATTTAAGCAAGTATTGATAATCTGACCTTCAAAAATGAACAATGGTTACAAAGATACAACTCTCCAACAAATCATGCATTTAAGCAATTATGGGTAATCTGACCTTCAACAATAAACAATTGTTACAATAAGACAACCATCCAACAGTGATCATGAATTTAAGCAACTATTGGTAATCTGACCTTCAACAATAAACAATTGTTACAATAAGAAAGCTCTCCAACAGAGATAATGAATTTAAGAAATTAAGGGTAATCTGACCTTCAACAATGAACAATCGTTACATAAGACAACTCTCCAACAGTGATCATTGATTTACGCAATTATGGGTAATCTGACATTCAACAATGACAATCTTTACAATAAGACAACTCTCCAACAGTGATCATGGATTTAAGCAATTATGGGTAATCTGACCTTCAACAATAAACAATCGTTACAATAAGACAACTCTCCAATAGTGATCATGGATTTAAGCAATTATGGGTAATCTGACCTTCAACAATAAACAATCGTTACAATAAGACAACTCTCCAATAGTGATCATGGATTTAAGAAATTAAGGGTAATCTGACCTTCAACAATAAACAATCGTTACAATAAGACAACTCTCCAACAGTGATCATGGATTAAAGAAATTAAGGGTAATCTGACCTTCAGCAATGAACAATTGTTTTTACAATAAGACAACCCATTGAATAACTCTGTTTAATTGGTGTATGCATGTTGTATAAGGTATATATATCCACCAAATAATTATGTTTCATTGGTGTATGCTATATACAAATCGACTAACGTTGTCTCATTGGTGTACGAACAATGTAGAAGTTTTAGACCCATCGAATAACTGTCTCATTGGTGTTTTACCGTTGTATAGGATTTAAACCCATGGACTAGCTTTGTCTCATTGGTGAAAAAACATAAATAGGGTAAATATCCATCGAATTACTCTGTCGCATTGATGTATGACAGTTGTTTAAGGTATATATCAACCGGCTCATTATGTTTCATTGGTGTATGAACATTGTATAGGGTATATACCCATCGGATAACTTTGTCTTATTGGTGAATGAACGTTATATAGGGTCCATACCCATCGATTAAATTATGTCTCATTAATGCATGAACGTTATATAGGGTTCATACCCATCGAAAAACTCTGTCTCTTTAGTGTATCAACGTTATACAGGGGTCATACCCATCGAATAACTCTGTCTCATCAATGTATGAACGTTATATAGGTTCATACCAATCGAATAACTCTGTCTCATTAGTGTATGAACGTTATATAGGGTTCATACCCATCGAATAACTCTGTCTCATCAATGTATGAACGTTATATAGGTTCATACCCATCGAATAACTCTGTCTCATCAGTGTATGAACGTTATATAGGGTTCATACCCATCGAAAAACTCTGTGTCAATAGTGTATGAACGTTATATAGGGTTCATTCCCATCGAAAAACTCTGTATCAATAGTGTATGAACGTTATATAGGGTTCATTCCCATCGAAAAACTCTGTCTCATTAGTGTGTGCACATTATATAGGGTTCATACCCATCGAATAACTCTGTCTCGTCAGTGTATGAACATGATATAGGGTCCATACCCATCGAAACACTTTGTATCATTAGTGTATGAACGTTTTATAGGGTTCATACCCATCGAAAAACTCTGTCTCATCAGTGTGTGCACGTTATATAGGGTTCATACTCATCGAATACCTCTGTCTCATCAGTGTATGAACGTTATACTAGTATAGGGTTCATACCCATCGAAAAACTCTGTCTTATTAGTGTATGAACGTTATATCGGGTCAATACCCATCGAAAAACTCTGTATTATTAGTGTATAAACGTTATATAGGGTCCATACCCATCGAAAAACTTTCTATCATTAGTGTATGAACGTTTTATAGCCTGGTCCATTTCCATCGACAAAATCTGTCATATCAGTGTATGAACATTATATATGGTTCATACCCATCGAAAAACTCTGTCTCATCATTGATTGAACATTATATAGGGGTCATACCCATCGCAAAACTTTGTATCATTAGTGTATGAACTTTATATAGGGTTCATACCCATCGAAAAACTCTTTCTCTTTAGTGTGTGCACGTTAAATAGGGTTCATACCCATCGAAAAACTCTGTTTCATTAGTGTATGAACGTTATATAGGGTTCATACCCATCGAAAAACTCTGTCTCATTAGTGTGTGCACGTTATATAGGGTCAATACCCATCGAATAACTCTGTCTCATCAGTGTATGAACGTTATATAGGGTCCATACCTATCGACAAAATCTGTCTAATTAGTGTACAAACGTTATGCAGGGTCCATACCCATCGAAAAACTTTGTATCATTAGTGTATGAACGTTTTGTAGGGTCCATATCCATCGACAAAATCTGTCATATCAGTGTATGAACATTATATATGGTTCATATCCATCGAAAAACTCTGTCTCGATCACCAGTGTTTGAACGTTATATAGGGTCCATACCCATCGAAAAACTTTGTATCATTAGTATATGAACGTTATATAGGGTTCATACTCATCGACAAAATCTGTCTCATTAGTGTGTGCAAGTTATATAGGGTCAATACCCATCGAATAACTCTGTCTCATCAGTGTATGAACGTTATATAGGGTTCATACCCATCGAAAAACTCTGTCTTATTAGTGTACGAACGTTATATCGGGTCAATACCCATCGAAAAACTCTGTCTTATTAGTGTATAAACGTTATATAGGGTCTATACCTATCGAAAAACTTTGTATCATTAGTGTATGAACGTTTTATAGGGTTCATACCCATCGACAAAATCTGTCTCATCAGTGTATGACCGTTATATAGGGTTCATACCCATCAAATAACTCTGTCTCATCAGTGATTGAACATTATATAGGGGTCATACCCATCGAAAACTCTGTCTCACCAGTGTATGAACGTTATATAGGGTCCATATCCATCTAAAAACTTTGTATCAATAGTGTATGAACGTTATATAGGGTTCATACCCATCGAAAAACTCTGTATCAATAGTGTATGAACGTTTTATAGGGTTCATACCCATCGACAAAATCTGCTTCATCAGTGATTGAACATTATATAGGGTTCATACCCATCGAAAAACTCTGTCTCACCAGTGTATGAACGTTATATAGGGTCCATACCCATCGAAAAACTTTGTATCATTAGTGTATGAACGTTTTATAGGGTTCATACCCATCGACAAAATCTGTCTCATCAGTGTATGATCGTTATATAGGGTTCATACCCATCAAATAACTCTGTCTCATCAGTGATTGAACATTATATAGCGGTCATACCCATCGCAAAATTTTGTATCATTAGTGTATGAACTTTATATAGGGCTCATACCAATCGAAAAACTCTTTCTCATTAGTGTGTGCACGTTATATAGGGTTCATACCCATCGAAAAACTCTCTATAGTGTGTGCACGTTATATAGGGTTCATACCCAACGCATAACTTTGTTTCATTAGTGTATGAACGTTAAATAGGGATCATACCCATCGAAAAACTCTGTCTCATTAGTGTGTGCACGTTATATAGGGTCCATACCTATCGAAAAACTTTGTATCATTAGTGTATGAACGTCTTATAGGGTTCATACCCATCGACAAAATCTGTCTCATCAGTGTATGACCGTTATATAGGGTTCATACCCATCAAATAACTCTGTCTCATCAGTGATTGAACATTATATAGGGGTCATACCCATCGCAAAACTCTGTCTCACCAGTGTATGAATGTTATATAGGGTCCATACCAATCGAAAAACTTTGTATCAATAGTGTATGAACGTTATATAGGGTTCATACCCATCGAAAAACTCTGTATCAATAGTGTATGAACGTTTTATAGGGTTCATACCCATCGACAAAATCTGTCTCATCAGTGATTGAACATTATATATGGTTCATACCCATCGAAAAACTCTGTCTCACCAGTGTATGAACGTTATATAGGGTCCATACCCATCGAAAAACTTTGTATCATTAGTGTATGAACGTTTTATAGGGTTCATACCCATCGACAAAATCTGTCTCATCAGTGTATGACCGTTATGTAGGGTTCATACCCATCAAATAACTCTGTCTCATCAGTGATTGAACATTATATAGGGGTCATACCCATCGCAAAATTTTGTATCATTAGTGTATGAACTTTATATAGGGTTCATACCAATCGAAAAACTCTTTCTCATTAGTGTGTGCACGTTATATAGGGTTCATACCCATCGAAAAACTATTTCTCTATAGTGTGTGCACGTTATATAGGGTTCATACCCAACGCATAACTTTGTTTCATTAGTGTATGAACGTTAAATAGGGATCATACCCATCGAAAAACTCTGTCTCATTAGTGTGTGCACGTTATATAGGGTCAATACCCATCGAATAACTCTGTCTCATCAGTGTATGAACGTTATATAGCGGTCATACCCATCGAACAACTCTGTCTTATTAGTGTATGAACGTTATATAGGGTTCATACCCATCGAATAACTCTGTCTCATTAGTGTATGAACGTTATATAGGGTCCATACCCATCGAAAAACTTTGTATCATTAGTGTATGAACTTTATATAGGGTTCATACCCATCGAATAACTCTGTCTCATCAGTGTATGAACGTTATAAAGGGTTCATACCTATCATGTGTGAACGTTGTTATAGTGTTTATGTATTTTGTATAACTGTGTCTCATTGGTTTTTTTTTATCGTTGTAGGGTCTACATATCCATCTTATAACTCTGTCTCATGTTTGTTTTACGTCCAGTGACAAATATTTCATTCATGTTCAGGACGAGATCATATTATCGATGAATACAATAGTTAGGTTATTCAACCGCTAGTCTCTGTCCGTTCAATAAACGATTTAAATCCAGTGGCAAATATTCCAATCATGCATATAAACTGTGTTTAAGAACCATTATGTATACATCTATGAACCACAGGCAATACTTACAGAATGTATATGAGAACCACAGAGTAAACTTACAGACTGTATCTAAGAACCACAGACAATACTTACAGACTATATCTAAGAACCACAGACAATACATACAGACTGTACCTAAGAACCATAGACTATACTTACAGACTGTATCTAAGAGCCACAGACAATACTTACAGACTACATATAAGAACCACAGACAATACATTCAGACTGTACCCAAGAACCATAGACTATACTTACAGACTGTATCTAAGAACCACAGACAATACATACAGACTGTACCTAAGAACCACAGACAATGCTTACAGACTGTATCTAAGGACCACATACAATACTTACAGACTACATCTAAGAACCACATACAATACATACAGTGGGTACCTTAGAACCACAGACAATGCTTACAGACTATATCTCAGAACCATGCACAGTACTTACAGACTAAATCTAAGAACCAGACTATACTTACAGACTGTATCTCAGAACCATAGACTTACAGACTGTACATAAGAACCACAGACAATACTTATAGACTACATCCAAGAACCACAGACAATGCTTAGACTATATCTAAGAACCATGGACTATACTTACAGACTTTATCTTAGAACCACAGACTATACTTACAGACTGTACCTAAGAACCACAGACAATGCTTACAGACTGTATCTAAGAACCATAGACTATACTTACAGACTGTACCTAAGGACCACATACAATACTTACAGACTACATCTAAGAACCACATACAATACATACAGAGGGTACCTTAGAACCACAGACAATGCTTACAGACTATACCTAAGAACCACAGACAATGCTTACAGACTATATATCAGAACCATAGTCTTTACTTACAGACTGTATCTAAGAACAATACACAGTACTTACAGACTACATCTAAGAACCACAGACAATACAAACAGACTATTTAAGAACCACAGATAATATGTACAGACTGTATATAAGAACCATAGACTATACGTACAGACTGTACCTAAGAACCACAGAAAATACTTACAGATTACATCGAAGAACCACAGACAATACTTACAGACTATATCTAAGAACCACAGACAATACATACAGACTGTACCTACGAAACATAGACTATACTTACAGACTGTATCTAAGAACCACAGACAATACTTACAGACTACATATAAGAACCACAGACAATACATTCAGACATTACCCAAGAACCATAGACTATACTTACAGACTGTATCTAAGAACCACAGACAATACATACAGACTGTACCTAAGAAACATAGACTATACTTACAGACTGTATCTAAGAACCACAGACAATACTTACAGACTACATATAAGAACCACAGACAATACATTCAGACATTACCCAAGAACCATAGACTATACTTACAGACTGTATCTAAGAACCACAGACAATACATACAGACTGTACCTAAGAACCACATACAATGCTTACAGACTGTATCTAAGGACCACATACAATACTTACAGACTACATCTAAGAACCACATACAATACATACAGAGGGTACCTTAGAACCACAGACAATGCTTACAGACTATATCTCAGAACCATGCACAGTACTTACAGACTAAATCTAAGAACCAGACTATACTTACAGACTGTATCTCAGAACCATAGACTTACAGACTGTACATAAGAACCACAGACAATACTTATAGACTACATCCAAGAACCACAGACAATGCTTAGACTATATCTAAGAACCATGGACTATACTTACAGACTTTATCTTAGAACCACAGACTATACTTACAGACTGTACCTAAGAACCACAGACAATGCTTACAGACTGTATCTAAGAACCATAGACTATACTTACAGACTGTACCTAAGGACCACATACAATACTTACAGACTACATCTAAGAACCACATACAATACATACAGAGGGTACCTTAGAACCACAGACAATGCTTACAGACTATACCTAAGAACCACAGACAATGCTTACAGACTATATATCAGAACCATAGTCTTTACTTACAGACTGTATCTAAGAACAATACACAGTACTTACAGACTACATCTAAGAACCCCAGACAATACAAACATACTATTTAAGAACCACAGATAATATGTACAGACTGTATATAAGAACCATAGACTATACGTACAGACTGTACCTAAGAACCACAGAAAATACTTACAGATTACATCGAAGAACCACAGACAATACTTACAGACTATATATAAGAACTGCAAACAGTACCTACAGACTGTTTCTAGAAATCTCATTTGCCTTATATATTTTAACATCTAAAGTTAACTAATTGTCTTATGTACATGCCTTAAATATTTCATTATCTATATTTTACTAATGGTCTATGTACATTTGTCTTACATTGTCCATCTTTAACTAACCATTGATTTTATGAGTTTATAGATTAAGGTTTCACTGCAAGTATCACAGACAATTCACATTTCAGATAAATTCTGACCGACATTCATGAATCATGAAAATTAGACCAAGGTTAGATGAAACCTGCCAGACTGATACATGTATGTACCCCTTTCAATCATTACATATACAACATATAGTTGACCTACTACTTCCAGTATTTTAGAAATGGAACTAATCACACAACTTTCAACATAAAATGAGGTAAAGGTCAGAAAAAACCCTGTATAACTGAAATGTATACATAGCCAGGAATCAATATACCAAATATAGTTATCCATCCTATTATTCATAGTATATACTAAATTTAAATGACAAACATATAAGCAGATGCTGAACCATTAAAATGAGGTTGAGGACATGGACATGGACATGGACATTTAACAGAGAAAAAAAATCTTAACATATGGTATCTGCAGCATCCAAGTCTTCTAACTTTTGAGATATAAAATTTATATTTCAGAAAAATTATCCTGTAACATGAAAAATTTATGGTCATTTATCATAATTTAAAACCATTACATATTGCTTGGAATGTATCTAATAACCACAGACACAGCATACACACTGTATGTTTGAATATTGGAAAATACATTCAGACAAGATCTTTGAAAAAGACATAACATACTGACGATATCTAAGAATCACAGACAATTCATACATGTATACATGTAGATCATTTCTAAGAAACCCATATAATTCACACAGATTGTATCCTGATCTAGTTTTACTTGGTGGGAATAGTAAAGTTATCATCTAATAATAAAATCATTTCACATATGCTAAGTCTAATTCAGGCATTTTATTACACTCAATTGAGTCAATTCTTTGTGTAAACAGTAAATGTGACTTTGATTATGACAGTATAATCCTGTTGAAGCAATTGTCTCTCTCGTTTCTTTCTTTTCCTCCATTATTTTCTTTAAGATGCAAATTATATTTAAAAGCCATATCAATTATTGGAACAGGTTTCCTTTTTGAAGAAGACGTTTCTAAGTTGAAAAACTTGTGGCTAATCCATTTGTAATTTTTGAACAATAAAATACTAGCTTTTCTTTTAATATACATATTGGATAAAATCAAATCAATCAAAACAAGTTTAATTAATTTTTTTTTTTTATTATCATAAAACTTTCAATTTTTCCTAATTTGCATACAGTTAATATATTTTTCATGCATAACATTAAAGTATATAACAAAATAGACCAACATGTAACCAATTAAATCATATATAAAAAGAGGTCACAATGTGGTTTGGAGAGATTTTTTTTTATAGAAAGACTAATTCAATCGACATTTTTAGAAACATTCTATTCTATTATAGAGCAAACAAATTTATTATCAATTGATAAATTGTGACTTTTGGACTTTCTGTCTTGTAATTCTTTTGACTTATTTCTGTTTTTCAACACATAATGTCAACAATCAATGAGCATAACATGTGAATAGTCAATTCCAGTTTAAATATTCATTATATTTGAAGTAAAATTATTGGTTAACTTATCATAATCATTATGTCTGTCTTTCTGTATTCCCAACATTTAACACTTGCATTGTTATGTATAATAAAACAGATGATAAAGCATCCTCTATGCAATGAAGAAAGTTCCCAATGAAAACTGAGATTTAGAGCATACCTGAATTTTACCAGAAGAATCACTGGAGTGATACTTTCCAAAGTAGTTTTGTATGGAGTCTTCATACATATTTTTTTCTTTTGAAATTCATATTTAATGTGTGCCAAGATTATTTAATCTTTATCTAGAGAGGCATCCATTGTTGACAGGCCTTATGGAAAATATATTTTACAAAACTAAATATAATTGGAGGGGGGAGAATAATACTACACATATCAAAGAACCAAGAAGTAAAATACACAGTTCATAACTACAAGGTATTCAAGTATGACATCTTAATATTATAAAATACAAAACCCAAAGAAAGTAACCTTACTAAAAACTTAAAATAGTTGTCAATGCTACTCAAGTAGGAAAAGGTATAAAAAAACCGTCTCAAACGTATTTAAAAATGAGTAAAACGTAATTACAAAACAGATATATCAGAAAAATACAATTCCTGAATTTAACATTAGTCTATCATAGTGGTAAAATATAAAACAAAAACTCAAAACTAAGTGCAATAATAGTTTTCCCTGTTCTTTAAAATTGTTGACACTTATATGGCAAGCTCTAAGAAGTCTTCATAAACCTAAAATAAAATTACTTTCATGTAAAATTCACAAAATCTGGTTTAATTTTTGAAATAAACATTTTGAAAGAAAAAAAAAGTTTGAACTATTTATATTACATTTCCACAAGATGACTGGCTTTCCCAGTGATATATCAAACTCAAGTTGGTATGGTGTCTTTTTCTAATCTTCTGGTTTGTACATGTCGCAAAAAATACCTTTTTTGGTTTAAAAATATTTTACCAAATATAATTTATTATACGACTGGAAAATCTTTGGCTTGCAAGGTAGATCCAACTATCAAAACATTTAAGTGTAATCAAGCATATTTAAATTTAATTAAAAAAAATACCCTTTTATAATAAAGGGCAGATAATTACATTGATTTGATAGGACAATTTGTGTTTAGTTCTAATGGACAGACAGACTGACAGAGTGAGATCTATATTCACCTCAAAAACTCAATAAGTTGGATACGGACACGATAATACCAAGGCAAGAGGTTTAAAACAATAATCTTCAATAAATTTAGTATACAGTACAATGTAACAATTATAACAGAATTATTTATTTTTGATTTTGTATCTGGAAAATTAAAACTATACCAGTAAAGTCTCTTCTCGTTTTGAAATTTAAAGGAAACCAAACTAAAAAATACTGTGAGAAAGCAGTAAAGGTAGATTTTTTGTTCATGTCCATTTTGAATTGATCAAATGTTTTATTCATCCCAGGGAAACTGTTTGGAGCAGCATATCCAGTCTGCCTTACTTCACCAGAGTACTAAGCAGATTTTCCATTGGTCAATAAAACATTAAATCTCCATGAAAATATGTAAAAAAAAAAAAGTAAAAATACAAAAATACTGAACTCCGAGGAAAATTCAAAAAGGAAAATCAAAATTCAAAAGGCAAAATCAAAAGTCCAAACACATCAAACGAATGGATAACAACTGTCATATTTCTGACTTGGTACAGGCATTTTCTAATGTAGAAAATGGTGGATTGAACCTGGTTTTATAGCTAGCTAAACTTCTCACTTGTATGACAGTCACAAGATGAATTGAAACATTTTCCAATATGCCTTAATAAAATGGATTTTAATGAAGTTGTTATATAGATATAGGAAGATGTGGTGTGAGTGCCAATGAGACAACTCTCCATCCAAATAAAAATTTAAAAATTAAACCATTCATATGTCTCATATTGAAAGTTTTTTTTCAGATCAAATAATCCTAGATAAATTTCAGTTTTAAAAAATATTTTTTTGGGGTGATTGATACCATTGTAGGTCCTGGATTTCTTTCAATATCACCATACAGCAACTGATCGCTTTAATATTCACTGTTGTTAGGGTAGATGTTCTTTTGGTTAAAATACTACTCACAACTTCATTACTCTCTGAAACAATATACACATAGATATATATTTATATCAATAGATAAAGACAAGAGATAAAGAGTTTTAAGTTGCAATATATACACACTCTTTAACTTGATTGACTTTCTCAGATCTTTTTTTTTTTAAACTTAAGTTTGCTTTAACAAGTTAAAAGTACATAAAGAGTGGATGATGAACTGCAATAATTTATATAATATAACATGCACTTCAATCACCATGTTTGAGATTTTTTTTATAGGTCCGGTAAGGGCCGATTTTGGCCTCAAATTTCAGGTTCATCTGACGAAAGATTTTTACCACTTTTTAAAAACTATTTCATTTGAATTAATAGTTTTTGTGAAAGATTTCAACTGATTTAGTCATTAAAAAACGTTCCAATTCAAGCTCAAATATGAAAAATCTACCAAATATGCTGAAAAATGTCACCTTTTCAGATGTTTTTTGTCAAAAATGAAAGTGGCCGCATCCGTGTTCATCCTCAACCTTTATATATGTTTTGTATTATCATAAAATACAACTTACATTTTAATATAAAGGATGAACACGAATGCGGCTACTTTCGCTTTACATGAAAACCGTCTAAAATTTGACTAAAATGCTAGAACTGTTAAGATTTCAGTGGTGCTAGTACCTGATGTATGTGCATTGTATTGTCAAGAACAGCCAGTATTTATGTTGCAGATGCATTCTACTGTCCAATAAATAACTGAAAGTTTACATTTCAACAATTTTGTAAAACTGCTATAGTTTGGGGCCAAAAAGGGGTCTTAAACTATCAACAAATTTTGTTTGTGCAAATGTGAATAATTCCTCAAACTGAATTTAAAATATAAGTCTGTTGTCAGATTGAAAATGGTGACAATGATTGACAATTAAAAAAAAAACAGATATCAAACTTTACTTTGAAATAAATTCAATGTTCTGGCGTAAAGTGCTTAACTGACAGTTCATCATTTGAAGTGAGCAACATCAGTGTACTGAATTCTGCCTTAGACTCTTTATTTGTGCAAAATAACATTATCAAAAACTATATTTTCATTTTGAAAAACATATTTTGGTAATACATGTACCAGATGTTGACTTGACAATGATAAAACATGGACCAGATATGGATACGTAAAATCCATGTGCATTTATAAAGCACGATTGAGTAAAAGTAGCTCTTTCCACATTATTTCATCATCAAAATACTAGAAATGAAAGTTAGATAAACGTATCAATGATAATTTTAATAGCATTTTTGATGAGCATTGATAGATTATTAAATTTCCCACCTGCACACATACTGACAAGATCAAACGTTGTTTTAATGACCTTTTAAATTTTTGTTATCAAATCATATTTATAAAACATTTACTAACATATTTCTAATAACTTTAATCTTTTTGAAAAAAGAAATCAGATGTAAACAGCTGACATATAGGAACTTCCAAATGTTTTGGTGAATTGTATTAATATGACCGTCTCTTAAGAAAGCTGAAAAGTAGATGAAGGTATCATGCTTATCCCAGACATACAATGTCTGGACAAATTTCATTTGTAAGGAATATATGACCGTTTTAGAAGCCATGTTATTTATTGTTTCCAATTAAAAAAAAATGTTAACTTGTTATTATACACTACCAAATGCTCTATGTGTATCAATCTCGTCACAGAAACTCCTCTCTTCCTCAACAGCAATTTCTTTATTCCGTATCTAATAAAAAGAAAATCGTATTGAATTAACCACCCACTCTACATAATTTTTTTATATGATGTATTGAAAACAAATGAATTAAATGCTTGTTGAAAACTGTATGTATTTTTGTTCCACAGTTCAAATTCACGTTAGGCAAATAAAGATCCAAATTTTCATTCTTTTGATCAAAATGTTTTTGTAATTTTCTTAAACTGCAAATATAGGCAACAAACTACCTGTGGGATAGTTTTAATCCGTAAATGGAAGGTCATGGACTTAGAACCAACCTAAATTTGAACCCCTGTATTCTAGTGTATATCAATTTTCCTTAAGTTCAGATTTAAACACCATACAGCAGAATTAAATCCATATTAATCAAAGATGTTCACTAGTTAAGTTTTTAAATTTTGTCAGATTTCGTAATTCCTCTATAGTTCTATCCAATTGAAGACAAAAATGCAACATTCATTTTTCTTTTCAGAATCTTTAACATTCTGGAAAGAAGTCATTTGTACAAATTTTGAATTCTTGTAATTTTAGCTTCCTAGCATTTTGTAATTATTATAGTGTTTGGAAAGTAAGACTTGTCAATGATTAAGATATCGAAATTCAAGAGATAATTTTCCCCACAAATTTTCAATAGCCTATATCGCATGATATATCTCAAACAAACAAAAAAAGCACAAACAAGACAGTTATTAATTGTTTTTTGCTCTTTTGTTCTTTATTAATCACATATCAATATTTACCAGTTTGATGAAAAGCTTGATATTTTGAAAAGGAGATGAAAACATCCTTTAAGTAATTTACCATATTTTCAAATGGTGTGATGAATTCTGAATGTGTATATATATAACTAACCCGAAATGTAGAATATCTGACTGTCTGAATGTTGCCTACAAAAAAAATGAAGGCATAAGCATATAAATTCTTATTTATTTTTTGCTTATAAGAATAAAAAATGCACATTGAAGACCTATTGGTGGCCTTGGGCTGTTTTCTTCTCTTTGGTTGGGTTGTTGTCTCGTTGACACATTACCCCTTTCCATTCTTTATTGTAAGTTGATCATTCAATAAATGTGATAAGCCTCAGAAAATTAAATCTATTTTTTCATGTTTGTAGCTAGCTGTTGTCTGTTTCTCACATTAAGAAATATGTCTTGCATTACACTGCATATATAGTTAAATAAATGCATTCAAGATACATTGTAATGGAGTCTAAATATATTCTTTATGTGATTTTGGAAGCAACACTATTAATGGATGGAAATGCAGAGATCTGATATTTATGCAGTTCAATATATATATTCATATATATCAGCCATATACAACAATACCTGATAAATACTATGTAAACCTTTGTTTGTTAGGATGACAGCCACATCCTCAGTGAACTCAAACACTAGATCACTCATCTATACCCTGTTTCTAAAAAATAAATAATGCAATGTATCAAATATGAGATGAAGGTACTAAAACATTCAACAGTTTTAAACTAAAAGATAAGGAATTACAGTAGTTGTACAATTATTAAGTAGTTTTGTTGGTAGTTATTTTTTACGGCTCATGTGTGAGTGAGTCTTCTTCAAAATTATATCAATGTATTATCATGTGATGTAAAATATATATGTTGTGTCCAAAAGTAATTTATGAACAGGAGTTTCTTCTCCACGGCGATCACTGCTTTATTATATAGAGAGTCTCCATCGGCGAGAAAATTACTGTCCTATCCCCGAGTACTCTTATTAAATTAAAGTATTAGATGACTAACAAGTTTGTCTGACGACTGAAACAATATCCGTACGCCTTTATTTTTCGTTTTTCTCCTAAATAACCCAAACTGAATGAAAAAGAATAGATGACAAATGCCACTATGCATAATACCTATAGAACACAGAGGCATGAGGATTAATTTATTGTGGAAGGAAGAGAAGCTACACACAGAATGAGGTCTTCTGGTTTAATAGTATAGACTATAGATGCCAACTCAAACCTTTTTGTATTTTTTTCTGGAGAAGCCCTTTGTAAATTTTATTACAAATAAAATAATTCATAATGGAGCAAAAGAAAAGATAAACACATAAAGAGTAATGCATCAATGACCAACCCTGATATTTATAAGTTAAGAATTAGGAATAAAGTTTGAATTTTCGCGGATTAGTTATTTAACATTCAATATTTAGGAATCAAAATACAGCATTTCTTTTTTCATCAAAGATTATATAAGCACTTTATTTTCGAAAATGTATAGACGTTCAAACATTTGCCATGCATGAAGCTGGTGTAAAACGAATTTATGGTATAATATCTTTAATTCCTATATTATTATAAATGGTCATTTGTAGTCATACTATTCAAAATAATATGAAAACTGTTTTTTCTTTCTTTTTTCTACCAATCTCATCTGAAGGCACTCTGTCAATGTGAATTTGTTCCACCTAACAGAACTTCCAGTTGAAACTTTATTATAAACAATGTCATAATACCTGTACCTGTTGGAACAAATATTTGATACTATTTATTCCGTTAGGAACACCTACTGTAATATAGGGTTATTGCATGAATCTTGGGGAATATTGTCCCGAGTAGAATTTTATATTGCACGAGCTTGCGAGTGCAATATATGATCTACGAGGGACAATATTCCCCAATATTCATGCAATAACCTTTTTATTGTATAGCAATATAATATTTGAAAGTAAATATTGGTTTGAACTGAGTTTTTGTCTTTGATGACGTCATGAATTTTGAAGATTTATTGCACTAGTGCAATAATGGAATTTATTGCACGCTAACTTTTGGTTACTTTCTGTGGGAAATATTATATTGCTATACAATAATAGTTCTTCTTGTGGAAATAATATTCCAGAATAGTTTTACCATTGGGAACTTATATTCTGTAACAACACTCCTCCTTTTGGCAGGGGCTCCCATTGATTTCTTCATTTCTATACACTGTAAACAAAATTCCAATAAAATGAATTTTATTAACCAATAACAAAAATATGATATATTTTATTTTTAAGATATAATTATTCATTCATGTGATATGTGGGGAAAACTATTTTTATATTTTGTGGGTGTATCTCTTTAACATTTTTGAAGGATGATTGCTTATAGAATTGTATACAGTATTGTTGATTCGATCATCTTTATGTTGTTCATCTGAGTCTGAGTGTCATGTAATAAAAATGTAATCTCTACACAAAGTATGTTTATTTTCCATAGAAACAGATAGCCTTTTGAAATACTGAGGATGGCTTGTAATTTAATTATCATCATGATCATTAAATTCATAGACAACACTGTGAGTGTCATTTTAAACTTAAAGAGAGATAGTAACTAAAACTATAGCACTTATATGTAAACGAGCTCTTCTGCTGCAAATTTCATTAAGAGTGGTCTTTTTGGGGCAGCTGTAGAGGCAATATTTGTTCTGGCAATTTGCAAGTTTATTTTATTTGTCTACATGATTAATTTTCTTATGCTTGATTTGTTCAGAACAGTATACATTTTGTCTTGTATCTACAGTGTATCCCGTTTTATTTTAGAAAAATGAACAATGTCACTCTCATGAAAGAATTTTATGTGTGCAAGACTTTCCAACATACATGTATATGGCCTCTTATAAATAATTATCACATAACTTTTTCAAATTCTGCAATCAAAATACCGGGACCCTTCCTGATGCAATGTATAACTAAGTTTGGGTACATCTATGTTTTGTTTATTAAATGTAAAGTAAATGTAAAAATTTTGATTACAAAATCAGACGCCACAACCATTTTAAGACTCACTCACTGTATATATATTATATATATATGACTGTATATATAATTCTTAAGAAATTAGAGAAAAATGTTATTTTTGTTACTTGCAATTGATCTTTCATATCTTGCCCTGCATAACTCGACTATCCTAACTCGCCTATACACCTCGCTGATAAGGAGCCCTATGTTTTACTGTGTAATGTCATCAATTTCAGCAGATCTGAGGGGTTGCACTTGCCAAAATTACAGATGGATGATATAGGGATTTCTATGTATCTCCCAAAACTTTGTTTGTAGGGACTAGGGGATATAAAAAAAAAAGTCACATTCAACTGGAATATATTCCATTCATTCATATAATAATAGACATCATTTTCATACCTTTATATCAAAGGTGGTCTCAGTTTGGTCTCCTGTTACATGCATAGCAAGTCTCACCACTTCAGCATAGGTCATCTTTGATTAAGTTTTAGCCCCAGGTATGCACAGTATTCTAACAGGGTCTTCCATCATTAACATTGGTACAACTTGCTTCAGGTTGGAATATCCTCAAATTAAAATGCTTTTCAACCTTTTCTGAAGTTTGTAAATCATATATATAAATAAATATAAGCCGTAAAAAAAAGTTTTTTTAGATCCACCATAGATTTGGATATTTTTCCATTTTATAATAATGGAGCATAAATAATTGTAACTCAAGACCAGAAACAGTGAAAAAAGTCAAATTTGAACTTAACCTGTGTTTTGTTGTAATAAGCAGTGTATAAGTTTTATAACATTTGTTGAGACAAATTAAAGTTAGAGACTAGAAAAGAGGTTTAGCAATTGGTGCGAGGACACAGTTATTGTCCTTTGATTTTCGTTGTCCACATATATATATTCCCTAGTGTGAACAGTGTATTACTTGCCAATTTTTTTCATACCCTTTTCTAATTTATTTCTTGACATTTTATGCATGAAATATTAAGTAAGGGGATGAAATTACATGATAAAAAATTTGGGTGCTGAATTTTTATGTTAAGGTAGCACAATACAAAGATTTGATGACTCCAACTCCCAAGTTATAAAATCCTGTAACTTTCTTAATAATGCTTGAAAATTTATAAAAGTGGTAGTTTTGGATAGCTAACAGATTACTCGTTCAAATTAATGCAATGTTTGTATTATGCAACAATTATGTAACCAATTATAATGTTAACTGTGTCCAAAATATTTTTCACCAAATTTCCACTTTCAAATGAAATTAGCTTCTGCATAGGTATCCCTAGAGGGTTGATTTTATCATATGTTGTTCCTATGGCCATTACCTACAAAAGGGTGTCTCAGATTTCAGATAGAATGTATAGAACAAATTTTACACCTAATTAAACATTATCTTCTTTTATGTGGTTAGGATGTTTACACTGATTTGAGATTTATGAGAAAATAAAATACTATAGAGACAATCTGAGACACTATTTTGAAGCCCATTATGTGTTGTTTAAGATTCTGTTAAAATTTTCTGTATAGTTGAAGAGATGAAAGAGCTAAATTCATTCAAGTGAACTTACCCAGATTTTGCCACTAATTACATAATAGTTGATTACATAATGATTGCATAATAAAAATATTGCATTCATTTTAAAGATTAATCTTTTATCTATCTATATATACCTCTTTTATTATTTTCTATGCATTCATAAGAAAGTTACAGCATTTCAAAGGTTGGTGATCGGAAGTAAAAAAATCTTTGTATTGTGCTACCTTAAGTAGTGATTTGGTCCAGTGGAAAAGGGAAAAAAATAGTATGTCTGAAGCTGTCAAACTGAATTTTAGACATCCTTAACACAGAATTGTCAATATTTTGAGTTAGAGAGCTGGTAGAAGTTTCTATAATTTTGCTTTATTTGTCCCAATAGTAGTACACTACACTGTAAAATCTTTTTGAGATTGAACAAGTGCGATTTTTTTTAATTTGAATGTACAATGTATTGTCTAAAAGAAATGCACTACGAAATAACTCTACTCTGGCCTAAGAGATGAAATCAGTAAATGTAGATTCTGTACTTTGGCAACTTCCCTGAATGGTTTACTGGTCTCAATAAAAGTAAAGGATTTAAATCTGTGTTTGATAGAAATTCTGTCATTTTACGGCTAAATAAGCAGTTTAAAGCAGTTTCCATGTTGATGGGTTACAGGCATGCTGACTTTTTATTTGAAGGCTTTTTATGTTTTGATATTTGTGTTTCTGTGCTCAATTCAAATTCTATTACCCATTAGGTGAACTCCGAATCTAGAGAAAAGTAGATTATCACAGAAAAATGTGCAAAATATGTTTTATGCATGGCCTTGGTTAACCGGCCTGTTTCATGCACATTGTATGTGAAATGTGAAGAGCTTTGTACATAAAATCTGTAGTCCATCATAAATATTTCACTAAATCTATAAAAAAGCAGTCTTCTTTAGAATAGTTAGTGGTTCAAATATATATGCCAATTTAGACTAAAACTGCATGCAAGTTTTCCTTGAAAAGTGAAAAAAAACTGTGCATTAGACCATGCTGTCTGCAAAAAAAGTTGAATGCAAGAGTATTTGTGCAATTAGACTTCTTGTATCATAACATTCTAGCATAGAAATGAACAAAAAATAACAAATTTCAATTTCTCATAGCTCCTGTATGAATTTTTATATGTATTAAAATATGTGCTACCGCCTAAATCGACTCTAAATAATCTTTAATCTTACATTTTATACTCATAATCATGTGGAATGCTTTTTGTAACTTTTCTTTACATTTAAAGTACATTTAATACATATGGAAGAATAATTTATTGTAAAAAAACTTCAAAAACTTGAAATTGGGTGAAAAAATTGCATGTTTATGTGACAACAGTAAAAGTTAGAGACCACTTTTACCAGCAGGCAGCTGCAGTGGTCTGGGAACAATGTATTTTAATAGGAAATGAATCGGATAGACTCTTCAGTATAATGTTGACAAAATCTTGGACTCCACGGTCCATGAGACTTCCAAGACTTGGAGATTAATGGATTTTGGTGGCGTATTCTTATAGAAAAAAATGTTGGAACTGCTGAGGCTATACATTGACCACATAGTTCTAAAGTTTTATCATAAAATTAATTAGATATATTTTGTCATATAAAATGTCCAAAATAAGTGTGATTTATAAAAAGTTCTATAATGTTTTTGAATTTGGACTGCAATCAGCGCCGTTTTTTAATTACCCTGTTTGCATTCTGTGATAAAATGAATGTGATAATAACAAATTTAAAGTGACATACTATAAGTTTGATACGCTGGCATCACTAGTTTGAAAGATATTTTATTGATATTATCGGAAATTATTAAGATAATAGTGAATATGTTTTTTAACACATGTTTGGTACCGTATTGTATCTTTATTACCTATGTATGGAACGACAATAAAATCACTGAGTATCAGCTACAATTAGTTAGTGTCCAGTCCCGCCAATATATATGTATTTTTATGGGATGCATAAAAAAGTTATATTTATATTTATTTATTCATTCTGTCTTTGGATTCAGGTTCCAGACATTTTTTCAAATTGTATCCATTTATATGAGAGGGGGTAGAAGGGGTCCTGATCCTGAAATCCCGGGCTAAAATATACCTCATCCCGAAATCCCGGGCTTAAAAACACGAAATCCCGAGGTCCCGAAATTCGAATAAGGAATTCCCGGATCTTGAAAGGGTCAATCCCAAAATCCCGAGGTTAAAAACACCCGATCCCGGAGTCCTGATAAAGGTCCTATCCCCCCTCTTATACATATGGTTTGATTGGTGATTAATTCAGTGGTAAAAAAAATCACACCAGACACATTATCTAATTCATGAATAGACTAAAAAAATACAAAATTGTGGCAAAATATTTTTTATAGACCAGATCACGGCACTTGTTTCTATCCATGCGAAGACCCACTATCAAACGGTATATTTACGTAAATATATTTTACAGTGGGTCTTCCCATGGATAGAAACAAGTGCCTGTGGACCAGATACATAACCCAAGACGGAAATAGATTGCCACTAAATACTGACCTCTATAGAGAAACGATTCAGTTCTTAAACTTCTTCTTTAATGAAAAATCTAGTGCTCTAGCAGGTCCGTGGTGATTTTAGTTGACAAGCCGAAGTCCCTGTAGTTTAATTTAATCTTTTAATTCTAGAACTGAATTTGCTTACTTTTTTATGTAACAATTTTTAAAAATATTGCAATCTTGCAATAGGTACTACATATCTGCATGTTTATATATTTTAACAGCGTATATTACCATTTCAAAAGAGAGAAAAAAGCGATTGGTTTATTTTTTTAAAATTTGTTATCAGTACTAAAAGATTTTGTTAGACCGTACTTGCTAGACTTCAAAGCACTATGGTATTATATGTTAACGTTAGCGATTGGTTGATCGCACTGTTAAGTTTTTGTTAACGATATTATCAGAAATTTGTTAGACCGCACGGTCTCACGGTCTTACTTTGTTAGTTATATAAGAAGACTAAAAAACCTAATATATTTCTTATAGTAAAAGATAAAAAGTATAGGATGGGGTGTAAATTTAGGTTATTTAAAGACTAATCCCAAACAGCGACGAAAACCGTTTCATTGAGTATATATTTGTATTTGGATTGAATTAAGATATAGAAATTTTACAATGACATGATATACACCATGAAAGTTAAACATCCTATGATAAAAGTTTTGCACATCTAAAAAAAAATATTTATGGAAAACCGGATACCTGTTCTTTCGTCCCATTTTTCCTTCCTACATTACTTAAGACAGTACTGCATTACTACAGGTGAAATAACTTCAAGGGTAAACATTATTAAATTGATTTCCACAACTTGATGTACTTTATGATAAAATGATATCACAAAAAGAACAGGCCCCGTATTCACTAAAGATACGATACAACATGTCGTATCGTAATTATTTATCGTAAATATACGACATGCATACGATATGTCGTAATTTGTATTCTCCAACGTTGTCGTAGTACTGTTGTAAGTTTCTCGCAGTTGCTAATGTCGTAAATCAACAGAACAATCGTTTACGTAACAGAGGAGTATTTTGGTCAGCAAGTGTCCGATTTGAAATCAAATTATAATTTGAATTCAAACACTTTCAATATATGATGTCATATTAAATGCATTCGAACGATCCGTGTCACACTCAAAATTCAAAAAAAAAAAGAATTTAACCAGGATTTTTTATCAAGTATTCAAATATAAGTATTCTAACTTTTTTTTCCAGCAATTTTTCGAGATTGAAGTCGTTTTCAAGCATATTTACATGTATTGTTCATTTTGTAATTTTCGAAGCCTTGTGATTAACTTTGTTGTTTGGTTTTGTTGTTTATTAGTTTTTGTTGAATTTAACGGGAAAAGTGAATATCATTGTAGGGTTGGTTTGGTTTTGAGGTCTCACCTTGCTTCCGTCAGTCCGCCCGTCTATCTGTCAACTCTTCACATTTCCATCGTCTTAACCAAGTTTGTCGGGGCTGGTGTTATGGACAGGAGTGTTAAAGTAATTCTTAAGTGAACCGATTTCATTTCAGATTATTGAAACCATGTACAATCGGCTTTGACACATTGACCGGCGATGTGCAAACAAGGGTTATTTCTTTTTGTGATGTTTCTGTATTTTTACCTTAAAAAAAATTTCGAAACTTACGCCCCCGCCCTAATCGGAAATCCTGGATCCGCCCCTGACTACTGTAATTCCTATACGCTTACGGTTAAACTCGAGAAAAACTTCAGGGATACCATTGTATTTTTTGCTCAACAAGGACAAGGTAATTTATATAAAATCTAGCATTGTGTTTGCTAGTGATATTTCCATTGGAGACGATCAATGCAGAATTAAAAATGTTTGAGATAAAAGCCGACTTAAGTACATGTAGCTCCACTAAAACCAATGAAAAAAAACTGAGATGTATGTACTTTATGCAGCCGCCTCTATAATTAGATAAACAATGGAAAATGTATATATCTCTGGAGATTATTATTCAGCAAGTGACGAAGTATCGTTGGAAATGTCAGAAGCAATGTTGCCACCTTGTTTCATAAGTGTTGTTACTTGGCTTCTTCACAAAAAAGTCTTTTGAAACATTTTCTTCAGTATCAATGACATTCGGAGAAAATGTGCGGCTCTCGCAGAGTGCCTGGTGTCAAATTGTATAATAACATAATGACTTCATTTAGTCGTGGTCTTGCAGTTCAGAAAATAACACAGCATTTACGCACATTAAATTTCTGACTTGGGACAGTCGCGTATGTACCCTGGACTAATAAATAAATATTCATAGATTAATTGGTCATAGGAATTATATATAATTATTTCGCCTTTCCCATTTCCCACTTAAATCTAAATGCATTTATCATATATGAGAAACAAATTAAACAGTCATACCCCTACTACGATTTTGTGGTTATGGTATTTAAATTAGATAAACAAAAACAAGATATGATTTTATCCTGCTACTTATACTCTTTTTATTTATATTTGGTGCACACGTAATTATTTCATGAAAATTAATTATTTTTCCACTACTTCACTTAATATTTAGACGGATAATTATAACCCATTATAAACTCTCGGAATATCATATAATGCCATTGCACACCCTCTATATTGCTAATACAATATAACAATATTTACAACATCTCGCATCGTAAGTTTCTTTCATGAATACAAGTTAAAACTTACGATATCGTAAACCAGAATCAACCAACAACATATAAAAAATCGAATAAAACTTGCAAAAATAAATCGAAGTCAAAAACAATCTTTGACGCAGCATTTTAGTGTAACGTCGTGTTGTAGGAACATCGCGCACAACGTTTTAGCGCAAATGGACTTCACAAAAAACTCCGAAACATATAAAAAAAACAAACTTAGCCAATCATGCACCGATAATGTTACATGTACATCGATGGAATGACAAGAGGCCATAAAGAGCATGTGTCGCTCACCTTGGTATATGTGCATTTTCAATAGTGTCGACGACAATAGAATTTTATGATAAATATCTCTGTTTTGTTGATCTTGTATCGCTGGCCCCGTATTCACTAAAGATACGATACAACATGTCGTATCGTAATTATGTATCGTAAATATACGACATGCATACGATATATCGTAATTTGTATTCTCAAACGTTGTCTTAGTACTGTTGCAAGTTTCTCGCAGTTGCTAATGTCGTAAATCTACAGAACAATCATTTTACGTAACAGAGGAGGATTTTGTTCTGCAAGTGCCCGATTTGAAATCCAATTGAAATCCTAATTCAAACACTTTCAATTAATGAATGGCTATTATTTATTTTGATTTTATTGAACCATAAAACTAATTTTTGACTCTTCACATTGAATAATCCGCGAAGCGGATTATGTAAAATGTGAAGAGTCAAAAATTAGTTTTATGGTTCAATAAAATCAAAATAAATCATTGCCATTCATTATAAATAAATTTCTATCAAAAATAAGGCTCAAAGAACTTTTTATATTATTTATATTAACAATAACAAGCGTACACACATGTTGGCGTATGAATATCCAACGTCAGAGTGGGCGTGTCGCCATCAAAATTGACAACATTGAAAATAAAACTAATAATTTTAACCAATCAGAAGACAGTAAAAACACCAAATTTATTTATTAGATGATGTCATAGTAAATGCATTCGAACGATCCGTGTTACACTCAAAATTCAAAATTCAAAATTATTTCAAATTATAGTTTTTAGGTCGGGATTTTTTTTTCAAAGTATTGAAATATAAGTATTCTAACTTTTTGATTTTTTTTTCAGATTTCGAAAATTTCATCAAATACTTACATTCTAAAATTCGTTTCAAATTTAACAAGTTTAGATATTTAACCAAACTTTGAAAATACTAAACTTGACGGCCTCCGGTGCTAGAAGGGACATCAACACATTCTACAGCGCTAGATGACATATTCAATACAGTCTTACTATTAAAATGTACCCTAACTCTAACCCTAACCTAAGTACAAAATAACAGTTAAGGGTTAAAGTATTCGATCGTATCAGTTTAAGTATGACACAATGAAATAGCCTACGGCACTAGGTGGCATATTGACACAGCCTACGGCGCTAAAAGACATATAATAACGTTACACGCCATTATTCCGACAGCCCATTTGTCCGACAACCCATTAGTCCGACAACCCAATAGTCCGACAACTCATTGCTCCGACAACCCAATACTCCGACAACCCATAAGTCCGACACTTATCAAGTCAAGTATCAGGGTATCAGGGTAAAATAAAATGTGTCTGTCTGTAATATTACGTTGATGAAATAACATATTTTAAGAAATAACTCCGTTCATATTACATAAGACTGGGGTAATTCGAATACTTTCTGCATACTATATTCGAAATCGGTATATAGAATAGAACAGAAAAGAATATTTTTTCAAATTTCCAAATTGCAGGGTCTAAAAAGAGCAAATAAATCAAGACCAACCAGTGATGGTGCCAGGTACTGATGATACCCTGATTTCGGTAGACAGGAAGTTGTTGAGTTGTTAATCTGAAAAAGCACCACACAGTATAACTGACTTATATAAACCTTGAAACCAAATTTCAGAAATCATTGTATTGTAGGTTTCTGGTAAAAATATGACGAAAATTTATAACTTGGTTCTCATGTAAAAAGTGTTTGGTAAACAGAAAGTTGTTGAGTTATGAATCTGAAAATGCATCACACGATATAACCGACTTCAATATACCACGAAACCCAATTCAAAAATCCTTGTAATGTTGTTCATGAAAAAGATGAAACGAAAATGTTCATGGGACGGCCGGACGAACTGCCGGGTGGACGAGAGGTCAAACATTATACTCCTCACTTTTTCGAAGCGGCGGTATAATGATTCGGTCAACATAAGACAATACAATACTAATATATACTAGTTATCTTTATTTCACCATAAGCCTCAGTCACAATCGGAACCAAAACAAAATAGTAAAAAACAGCTAACACATTGATATCAAACAACAGTCAGCTTCAGAACCTGTCCTACATAATTAAAAAAAATAACAATACAATCATCATTTTTCCTATAATAGTAAAGTTTTCTTGTGTTAACATCGAAGATTAATCATGTTTATCTAACTTTTTAAGTTCTGACAAGTGCTAGAAATATGCTGAAAGAGTTCATCCCTCAAATTATTATGAAGGGAGCATTCTATTGAAAAATGACGTTCATCCTCCGCTTTATCAGCTGTACAATACGATTTTTTGAGTATCTTGCATTTTCAATTCCCATTGTAATGGGTGAACGACGAGTCTTAATTAACATATGAACTACCTTTCTTAAAAGCAAGGATATCTAAATATTTTTCTTCTTTAAACAATCTTTAAATGAAAAATAAGTGTCAAGTATGCCACAATACACATAATTAATGTACTAAGTTTTTACAAATAGATCATTTGACAAAGACACAAGCGTGACAAGAATGTCACACATTGTCTTAGATTTTTCACTAGTTGTTATTGGCTTTTATACTGCACTTGTTCTAGTTTAAGGAGTCAAATTGCGTTGACTGTATATTTCTATGTCATATATACAGTCACTGACCCGATATCGCTTTTCCTCATTAATATTTAAATAGAAGTTGCCGAAATGTATTTGGGTTTTTTTTGTAATAAGTTTTGTTGTAAATCATAAGTCCTGCACTTCCCCCAACCATTATAAAAGAGACAAATTTTTCTAGATTTTAAAATAAGCTCGGGATATACAATTGGTATCCCTACAAATACAATGAGTGTCATCTCTCAGACTATGTCTGATCGATCGCTTTTGGAAATGACTTGTACTGTCTCCGTGTTTCGTGGATTCACATTCCCGAACATGATACCGTATTCATAATTGGAATTGCTCATCTTTTTTTAGCACATATTTCGTCCTATTTGCCATCTTATTTTTTAGGATCTGGGTATGTATTTTCTCTGTTTTTCTCATTTTGACTGACAACACATTAGTCCCTAATTTCTGCGACAAAATCAATTTAAATAAACCTCAGATGAGTGACACAAGAGGAAGAAAGTGTTGCGACCAAAGAGGGCGGGTAGTGTAATCCAACTTCATGTACGATATATTTGTTTATGTAGCTACAGTGGAGATCCCTTCTAACCTCTCATTAAATCTGCCAGGAGAACTGTTCTAGAACATTAACCCATTTCTCTGACGTCAGTCTATTGTTCTAATAGTGGATTATTTTTTAAGAATCCACTGACCACAATGTTAACTTAAGTCATAACTATATTTTTTTTTCAAGGAATTGTAAATATGACTTATTAGTACATTTCCTTTATCAAATCAAAATCCATGTACATATTACACTTATCACTTTTAACATACAAGGCCTTCCTCTTGTCATCATAACAAATTCTTACTTTTAAAATTAGTATTATAATGCTATCATACCTTCACTTTTTGTTTGTTTGATAATAAATTATCCAAAATACATCAACATTTAACTGTCTCTAATATGAATAAATTGTGATAAGCTACAACTGTAAAACTACTTATTTGACTTTAAAACCGAAAACAAAATTGTCAACTTGTTATGACAAATGAAATATAGATACCTCTCAGATTCAAAAACATATTTTGGTAGAGAAAAAAGTAAAAATGAAAAACAAATATTCCCGGTCCTAGGCTGGAACTTGGTACTGTTGGTTACAGAGTTGTGTCTTACTGTGCGAACGACTAGACGATCACAGCTATGAACAGATTATAAGTTACACTTTAAAATTGACAAACTTATATATTGCACACTTGTAGCATGAATAATTTTGCTTGGGTTTCATAATGCGGACCACAAATATCACTAGTTTATTTAATGATTGAAGATGGATGCCAAATGTAACAACGTTGAAATAATCTCAACATATATAATGAAAGCGAACCAGTTTCCTCAATATTTATATATTATTGTTCAATCAAGACCAATCAATGTTTTCATTTTGTCATCAACTGGAGTCTTGTGAGGTGGTTTCATTGTGGCATTTATACATCATTCAATATTTCAATATTCTTAGTCCGTTTGTATATATGTTGTAAATTCATTCTTTATTTATCCATTTAGTAGAATTATATATAAACACTATGGACATGCTTATTTGGATGCTAAATACTTTAAATGTAAGTATTCAAGGTTTTCAAATGTTGGTGACTATTTTATTTCAACTTTCCAAACAAGATTATAAAAAATCTGTATAATAATTATATGTCTTTTTGAATAAATTATAAATACTAAATTCTAATCAATATAAAAAAAAATTGTAATGATTAAACATCGAATAAAATAATTATTTACAAGTATACAATCTGGAATTAATAAGGGTAGATAACAACCGATTTAAGTTAAATTAAAATATTTGTTTTTCGTTCATTTTTTTTTATATAAATAAGGCCGTTAGTTCTTCTCGTTTTAATTGTTTTACATTGTCTTATCGGGCCTTTTATAGCTGACTATGAGGTATAGGCTTTGCTCATTGTTGAAGGCCGTACGGTGACTTATAGTTGTTTATGTCTGTGTTATTTTGGTCACTTGTGGACAGTTGTCTCATTGGCAATCATACCACATCTTATTTTTTATAATTCTATTTGAAGTTATAATGCAATGGCGGAATTTAAAATGCGGTTGCAAATACGTCTACCGACCATACTGGTCACACTGCTATACACCTTGGTAATATCGAAATAGACAAAAAATATCATTACTTAAAAGAAACATTCATTCAAACAATCCAATCCAATACAGCTCCAAATTACAATAAATAGTCAAATGGTAAAATCAATAATCCAAACAAATTTAAATGTACAAATGCTGATGTCCCGAACTTTGAACAAACCAGCAGAGTAGCCTCAGACTATAAATTGGACAACTTCAGATACAACGAATATCAAAAATCTTGTCAGACAGAAAATATATTTGTTATTAACATGGAAAAAAATATTGAGAAGGAAAACAGTTCTTTTTGGATATCAAAGACTTTTCCCGTTGGTAAATCGATATCTCTATGAACATAATCAGCTCGCCGCGTGGACGCTCTTTTAAATCGCGATGACCGTAAGGGTTTTCCGATGTATTGTTTCCACAGAGATTTGACTTTCGTTTTTGTCTGGTAACCGATCGTATAAATACGTGTACTTTTCTTAATGCAAAATAAAAATCCGCATTGCTTCTTATAAATGCATTTCTTTAATGAGTACTAAAACAAATGATTAGAACACAAATAAATAAGATGTTAATGTCTTTTGCCGTAATAAATGTGAATATATCTTTTCTATATTCATACATTTAGATCGTTCAGTTAGTTGGAGGATTTGAAAGCAGTTATTTATAAAGGGAAACTTTAAAGATTTATAGATATAAGAGGATGGTGCATGAGTTCGAGTGAGACAACTTTCCATCAAAGTAAATATTTGTTTAGAGTAAACCATTATAGATCAAAGTAGGTCCTTAAACACCCAGACTTTGCACACAGCAAACACCACGCTATATAGGAACAAAACATTACTAGTGTTAAATAAATCAAACAGGAAAGAAAACCAACGGTCTAATTTGTAAAAAAAAGGAAATTCAAAAGTACAGGTCAGATTTTGTCGAATCAATTTGAACGAGGACAGTATGATTCATCTTTGTCACAAGTTAGTTTCATTGTTATCCAATGAAAGTCTTCCATACGTGCGTTGCGAGCATATCGGATATATATTATTTCGGTGCGTTCATTATGAAATTTGCTAAATGTTATCTATGTGAACAATCATGTTGATACTTAGCTATTTGATTACGGCATTGTTTATTAAACCCTTATTTTATCAGTTTTGCTTCCAAAACTTATTGAGAAATTTGTAAGACGTTACCAAAAACAATTTGAATTTAAGCAATGCTCTTAAAACTGCTAATTTACATACAATACTACTAAGTAGTAAAATCACAAAAATACTGAACACCAATCGAAGGAAAATTCAAAACAGAAAGTCCCTTATTAAATGGTACAATCAAATGATGAAACACACCAAACGAATAAATGAAAACTGTCATATTTCTGACTCAGTACTGGCATTTTCAAGTTTTGAAAATGGTGGATTGAACCTGGTTTTATAGCGCTTAACCTCTCATGTGTATGACAGTCCCATCAAATTCTGTCATATTTACAACTATGCGTGAACAAAACAGGCATAATAGGTAAAATTGTTAAAATATGGGTACAACAGTCTAATATTTATACTAATCGGTACTAATATTGATATAACAAAAACACCGCTATGATATTTTAAAAGTATCGCATTGATATTTTAAAAGCATCGCATTGTTTATTTATGTATATAAGAAAAACACAGCACTTCAAATTTTACACGGACATAAACTTTAGCTTCTAACTAACTTCTGAATGTATATTTAGACTCAATTGTTGTTTATATTTGAACAATAAGTTATAAAGTTAGTATTTTCTTAATTTTTCGTTACCAAAAACAACATTGTCCGCATGGAATGTCTGCATGTTTACAGTTTGATATAAGACAATATCGCTCATTGATATAAGAAAAGCTTTTATCGATACGCTTCTTCCATAGACTGGGTTAGAACTGTTCTAGCTAGAACTGATTTGGTCGGTTAGAATTGATTTCTAATTCTACGGCTAGAATTGATTTTTATAAATTCTACGGCCAGATTTTATTTATAAATTCTACGGCTAAAATTGATTTATAAATTCTACGTCTAAAATTGATTTATAAATTCCACAGCTAAAATTGATTTATAAATTCTACGGCTAGAATTAATTTTTATAAATTCTACGGCCAGAATTGATTTATAAATTCTACGGCTAAAATTGATTTATAAATTCTACTGCTAAAATTGATTTATAAATTCTACGGCTAGAATTGATTTTTATAAATTCTACGGCCAGAATTGATTTATAAATTCTACGGCTAGAATTGATTTTTATAAATTCTACGGCTAAAATTGATTTATAAATTCTACGGCTAAAATTGATTTATAAATTCTACTGCTAGAGTTGATTTAAAAGTTTCAAGAACACTTTGCCTTATTATAAAGGGTTGGGAAAAAAAGCGATTTAAATTATATAGAGTTTTGCTATTTTGCCGGTTTTATTTCTACGGAAGCGTATTAGGGACATAGAAAAAATAAAATTGGCAGTGAAGTGTTTTTTTCAAAGTCGAAATTTTGACTTTTCAAATCTCGAAATTTTGACTTTAACTTGAAATTTTGACTTTACAAATCCCGAAATTTTGACTTAAACTTGAAATTTTGACCTTCTAAAATCTTGAAATTTCCACTTTAAACTCAAAATTTCGACTTATTTAAAACTCGAAATTTCGACTTATTTAAAACTCGAAATTTCGACTTATTTTAGACTCGAAATTTCGACTTATTTTAAACTCAAAATTTCGACTTATTTTAAACTAAAAAATTCGACTTTTTTTTTAAATCGAAATTTCGACTGTTGAAATCTCGAAATTTTGACTCTTTCTAAGTACTTTTAAAACTTTGATGTTAGTGTTCCATATTCCATGTTTTAGTTTCCACGACACTGTCATAGGATCGTCAGATCTGAGTATATTTAGCATCACAGTTTCAAAGGCCTGTTTGGTATCCCAAAAGCAAGTCACTGACTTTGCCTTGTTTAAACAATGGTAAATCAAGTAGCCAAAAATGCCATACATATTCAGGACAACCAATGAGCTGCTCAGTTTTCTAGTTTGGGAAGTTTGCATTCTTATAACACAACTATTAACCCTTGTCTTTATATATTAGACTGTTGAATAAAAGTATGTCGTAATATAGGTGTGTCGGAATAGCGGGGTTGTCTAGATACACATATCTGACGTCTAGACTTCAAAAATGTGTACCCCTATTTTTGACATTTTTACTCTTTGAGTATGTTTGTTTTGTTCATGCATCGTTGACAATTTAATGGAATTTGATGCGACTGTCATATAAGTGAGAGGTTTAGCTAGCTATAAAACCAGGTTCAATCCACCATTTTCTACATTAGAAAATGCCTGTACCAAGTCAGGAATATGACAGTTGTTACCCATTCGTTTGATGTGTTTGGACTTTTGATTTTGCCTTTTGATTTTTGATTTTCCTTTTTGAATTTTCCTCGGAGTTCGGTATTTTTGTGTTTTTACTTTTTTTTGAACAATCATGAAACATTTTTTATTTATTCTTCGGCAAAAACAAGATTTTCTTTCTAAAATAACCTCTTTAAAATGGTTTAGTTTATTAAAATATGCTTATGAAGTTTATGATGTATATGGCTCTCCGCCTTGCTGATATAAATGACTGTGAATGTGGTAACCGCAAACGTATAAATACTGAGGAAAAGTCGAAATTTTAAGATTAAAAAAAGTCGAAATTTTGAGTTTAAAAGAAGTCGAAATTTTGAGTGTGAAATAGGTCGAAATTTTGAGTTTCAAAAAAGTCGAAATTTCAAGATTTTAGAATTTCAAAATTTCAGGATAAGAAAAGTTAAAATTTCGAGATAAAGTCGAAATTTCGAGTTTTGAAATGTCAAAATTTCGACTTTGAAAAAAAAGTTTACTGCCAATTTTATTTTTTCTATGTCCCTAATACGCTTCCGTATATTTCAGATTTATAATCGGCAAGAGAGAACAGTCATGTTTAACCTGTTAACCCCGCCATATTCTGCATGTATGTGCCTGTTCCAAGTCAGGAACATGTAATTCAGTGATTTTCTTTTGTTGATGTGGTACATAATTTTTTGTTTTTCTATCAATTTTTGTACATAAATTAGGCCGTTAGTATTAGGGGGGGGGGCATTATTATTTAAATTGTTTTACATTTGTTATTCCGGGAGTCAGGATGGCTCGTTATCACATAACAAAATGTCCGGATCTCAATAACCAATATAATATCTGTTTACGAGTAGTTTTCATTTCATACCTCTGACGATCTTTTTAACAATTTTTTTTTTACCGCATCAATCTAAACTGCCATTATTTGCTTTTTCTTTCTGCAAATCTATATAGCTGCACAGTACTTCAGTTTTAATTTTAGGTCTAGAGGGACTGTAATATACAAGTAACAGCAATTTTGAAAAAACAAATTTAATTCTTCACATCAATCTATAGTGCCAGCATGCAGGGGCAGATCCAGGCTGGGGTGGGGGTGGGGGTGGGGTCCAACTATATGCTCCCATTCAAATTATCAAGCAGTTGATGTAATTTGATTTACACAATAAAACGATGTTATTTGGGGCTTTATCTGTGGAAACAACAATATATTTGTCATCGAGGTACACTAGAAAACCAATTTTGATCTGAAACGGTTATTTTATCTGAACAATATTCGCTTACAGTCAATTAAGACCAGTTCAGTCTATGTTCAGACTGTTCAGTAGTGTTTTTTTTACCTGTACACACCAATTGATCAGCATTATACTGAATTGTCTAAGATCCACTGAACAGTACTGAATTTACTGCAAGGGAATTGTCTAAACAGTACTGAATTCACCGCAGTGGATAAGTCTGAAAGTTGACTGAAAGTTTAAACATGACTTAATAATTTATTGTTCAGATGATGATAAGATCAAAATGACCTTTTAGACTAAAATTGATTTAATAGTGGTATGACAGGTGCTTAGCAACATTTGGGTCTTTAAAGATCGATATATATATAGCATGTTTATTCATATACCCATTTAGTTTTTTAATTATAATTTGTATCAACAACCTCACTGCCTTGACCTATTCGGAAAGATTATTCATGTCTTCTTTTTCGCGTTTAGCCAATTACCTGGCACAATCCTAAAACTAAATCCATCAGTGTTTTCAAGTTGTGTTTCCAATTTAGACCCACGATATTTCGGGCCTTTGGATAACACATTTCGAAAATGTTCATGTTGCCAATATCTTAATATTTTATTTTATGGCCGGTTTGGGGCTTTAGAAGGAAAAGTTATTTAAATCCCCAGCTTGGCCACTGTAGATAAAAGTTGATTGGAAAACAACATGAACAAAGTTACCTGTCAAATTGCACTGCAGATATATACACAGCAAGAGACTGTCAACTGCTAGGAAACACGTACAAATGTGTGTTTTCTCTAAACATTTGATGACCTTCTGCCCATTTACGTTATGTAATATGAAATTCATGATGTTTACCTTGCTGTTTTAAGGCACCTACAAATGTACATGTACATGAAATTTTATTAAACTCGTTTGGTATTGGCTAACATCTAAGATTGGATGGAGAACCGCGTCTCCAACTAAGGCACTGTTTAAGTGTGACTTGCCCCTGTTCAAATTTTAGCTTTCGAATACAAATGTATCAAAACAAACGGAGTGCTCCGGTTGACAATAAAATATCAAAAGGCATGCCAACTTTAAAATATATGTAAAAACAAACTTTTTTCAATCGTATTCTTTAAAACCAAAATGTATGGCAAGTGTATGTTATCAATTGTTATACTAGTACACTTTAGCATTACACTTTGTTTCAGACATTCTCCAAAAATTAATGTATCTCATATAGTGCTCTCCCTGTATTTAATAGCGCAGGAAGATAGTCGCGATCGTTCATTAAAAAAATACTTAATAGACAGATAAGCTCGTTTGATAAATATATCCAAAAGATTGCGTAAGTTCACAGGTAGTGTTTATTCCCTTCATAATTTTAATCATTGTTGTAGGGAATAAAGGTAACAATAGACGAAGAAGAAAAATAAAGCAGCTGCTTGAAAAAATTAAGTTTATTAAGTAAGCTTAAAAGAAATCAGTCCATTACAGAAATGAAATTTTTATGTAGGTCAAAAACATGTTAAAAGAACAACATTTTACATACAGTCAAACCTCAATATCAAGGTCATCCTTTCAGAGATTTCTTATATTTTTTTATTATTTCCACTGACGGCTAGCGATAAAATTTTAACAGGTGCAACAGTTTTTTTTCTCGGTCATCTGCTTTGAATACTTCATAAATTTCCACAAAATACATGTCCGACTTTGTGTATTTGTATTACGGAAAATACTTAATATTGCCCTTACTCACGCCGCGTCACAATGTTTTTACTAGAAGGACATATACCAAGTTTCTTGTCAGAGTAAATTTATTGGTGAACTATTAGTCCCAAATGGTATCAGCAACCCAGTAGTCCGTACTTTAGTACTCACATGGATTATAAAGTAAAATTCCCCTTTGAATTAAATTGAGAAATTCCTAAGAAACTAAGGTTCCATCTCCCTCTGGCAAAGTTGACCTTGGCTGAATTTGGCTTTTTTTATGTTCCTTTTGGTCATCAAGATCCTAACGTTTCTTTGTATTTATATATCCCTAAGTTTCAAATTCTTGGGTTTTCGAAGAAGGTAAATCCAGAAAAGCGCTTCGGAGGCACGAAATTTATAAAGTATTATTTCATTTACTTTGGCAATACTTAACAGATTGAATGGCACAGACTACACATATATGACGTATTCTGCAATAACATTTCCTTTTTTAAAAGACGGAGTCATTCATATACTTCGACCGCAGCTAAATGCAGATAGTTATCTGTAGAGTTTGCCTCCATAATCTGTAGTTTGACATAGCGAGCCTCAATAGGCTGCCTACAGACAAGAATGACAAGTTCCCCATTTGTAGCCCTTCCTTTGTAATGATCGCACAAACTCGTTCCTGACAAAGACTTTCCAGCAGTAACATCCAAGTTGTAAAGTCTATTTCCTATAAATAAATAAATATATATATATATTATATCACAACTGTCGATGGCTTAAGATACATGTATATTTTGATTAAATATGTAATCAATAAACATATGTTGTTTCTGATTTTTCTTTCTTTTTGAACGGCACTTAACCAACAGCTGTTGTTAGCTTCCTGTAGAAGCGAGCACAATTTGGTTTTCAAATTTTGTGCCGTATTTTATTTCCTTGTTCAAGTTAGGGGTCATTCTTTTGATAGTTGGACTGTGTCGATTTTTTATTTTGTGTTTTACTTTTATGACATATGATCTAGATAGGCAGATGGGGAGGTTGTGCGCACGTAAAACTAGTTTAATCACATCTGATTTATTACCTGCACCAAGTCAAGCTATATGGTCCATGTGTTTTTTGTTGTTTCTTTCTGTTTTTGTATGTCTTATTTTTAGGAGAGTTTTGACTGTTGTGCTGTACAATGTTTTGGGAAATTCCTGTTATCCTTTTCGTCTCTCCTGCAACGAATGTCAGTGAATGTGAATGTGAATCCGGTATTGGATGGGTTAGCCCTTTTTACGAAGCTTCATATTTCAAAAGGAAGAAGACCTGGATGCTTCATATCTTGTTTACATATGCCTTATGTTCTGAAGTTTCCGTCTGACATTTTTTTTTTCATTTTTTTTTTTAGAAATTGTGAGTTATGGGACAACTATATTTGGTATAAAGATATATTGCAAGGTATACATGTCTGTCAGACAATGATCGCCTAACCTTGACTCAAATTCATTAATCAGTTATATTTCGTGCTTATGTCGATTTCTCAGACACTATAAGTAAAAAATGTAATAGGTAAACTGTATTAGGTATATATTTGACCGTCGTATTTATGTCAATGATTAAATGTTTGATTTGTCATTCATCAGTTCATCTATTTCATTCATTCCATTTTCTGTGTCATCATACTCATTATCTCAATACGACGTTTGACTGAGACTAATGACATTTCTAATATTACACGTCGCTGCACAATTTCAGATACACGTCACTACACACCTGAACGATTTAGATAGAATAAAATATGATTGCACGCACGCGGGAAAATATTTAGTATTTCATTAACTGAATAAACGCCTTTCTGCGTGAATGCTTATTTGCTAAAACAATATTTGCAGGTTTGTTAATTTTGTTATTTGAAATGTTTTATTTACAGTTTCTCGATAGAATTTCATTCATTAAAAGTTATATGGAAATATTATGATAGTTTTATCGTAAAAATCTATCATAAGATACAATACGGACTTTCCGTACTTTTTACATAGTTTTCTATTAAAGTTCAAAATCACTGAACTACAGCTATAAATTGTCTTATTTGCAGTATTAATTTACGGCGTTATTTTGAAGTGCTTTGTCGAATTCATTAGTCTGTCAGTTCTATTTAGTTTGTGGTTTTATATTTAGGTTATGAATGAATGCTATTGTTTTCCGAGTTTGTTGAAAGATTTGTATATGTTGAAATAAATATATATTTGCAGTTAATAAAAGTGGTACCAAAATCACTGTCTGATATATGCCATAACGATAATTTGGTGTATGTCCAGTTCACTCCCCCTTTTAGAAAATACTATCACAATTTTTCAGGTCTAAATGATCAGGTGAAACCGAAAGTTAGTTTTGATTTGGGAAATCACACTCATGACGTTACTAATAATACACCAACGTACCAAAGACCACGGATACCGAAGTTAGATATTTGCTCCGAGAAAACTTGTACCCGGAGTTAATCATAGTAGAGTGTATGAGAAATTCTTTGAAAAATCAAGCCCGCAATACTCTGCTTACTCTTCCTGCGTGTGCTACTGCACATAAGATTCTGGAAAAAATTAGAAGGCATTTACGGAAATTTTTATACAAATGAGACACCTTTACAGTCATTTTATACTAAGAAGCAGGAATAGAGCTAATCAGTGGCCGATTACGGTATGAAATTAGAGGGTATACTACAGAGAGCATATGATAAAGGTAAACTAACTTCATAAGTTAGAGATGATATGTTGAGAACAAAGTTTTGGTCAGGTTTCAGGGATTCTGTATTGAAACATGATACCAGATACAAATATGACACTATCAAAAACTTTGATGAATTAAGGAAAGAGGTAAGAGCAATTGAACTAGAGCTTCAGATTTCAGTTGTTTCTAAGCCTACAGCTACTGTCACATATCAACCAGTTACTGCTGTATCAGATATGAATGTTCTTATACAGAAGTTAGATGCATTTAATAAAAAGCTAGATAATTTCGAAGTTGAGTTAAAGAAAGTTAAAGATTCTCAAAGTGATGATCAACATAATAGACAAAACAATAAACCACAAGGTTCAGGTAATTATTGGAATAATAGAGGTAAACAGAGAGGTAGATATAGTAATTATAGAGGTAATGGAAGGGGCCGTAATAATTATAGAGGAGTTAACAGAAGACAGTCAGGAACAGATGCATGTAGCAAATTTCAGAATCAGAATCAGAATTTAAACTTCGGATAGTCTCTGTCGCAGGGCAGACTAGAGACTTAGAAAGTAAGTATAGCCCGTTATTTAAATCAGACTTAATTAAGACTAAATCTTTGATAGATAGAATGGTAGGTATGGAGAATCAGTCAATTATACAGGTAAATTCGATGAAATGTAAAGCTTTGCTTGATAGAGGTTCGATGATTTCAACAGTTTCTGATCATGTTTTGAAGTTGATGAAACCTGTCCCCGTAGTTAAAGATTTGGATGAATTGAGTTATCAGTCAGTGTTGCTGGTGGTTCGAAACTGCCGTATATTGGTTAATGCTGAGGTCGAGGTCCAGATACCTTTTCTTCAAGGCGAGTCCTTCTATGTTTCTATGTTGGTTGTACCTATGTCTGATTATACAGAGAAAGTCCCGGTTATAGTTGGTACAAACATTTTACGGTTAGGTATGGAGTTAGTACACTGTCTTGATGATGATATTTCGATACCAAAACAGTGGAATGTTGTCTTTTCGTCTATACAGGATAACAGTTCCAGAGTGGTCCGTTCTTCCAATAGACGCCCGTTTAAACTGTTTCCTCCATCAGTAATGACCATATCGGGAATAGTAAAGCTAAAAGGTGACGCAAATACCGAGACTTTATTAACCGAGAACCGCTCTATTTTGAGTGAGTTGTCAGATCAGGTGGTTGTATGTCCCAGGGTAGTATCAGTCAAAGGTAGCGGTCAACAAAGGGTACCTGTTAGGATTTGTATCAAACATAAAACAGTCCATTGTGAGTTAAGTGGAGTTACTGTTGTACGTGACGGTTTTGATGAACATACATTGTCAGATAGTGAGACAATTAATGAAGGTAAGGAGAGTCTTGAAGAACTTGGTATTAACATCAAGGAGGACTTGCCTGACAGTACAAAGGTACAATTAAAAGGTTTGTTAACTAAATGGAAGTCAATCTTTCCTACAGGACCAACGGATGTATGGTTCACTACATTAGTGGAACATGCGATTAAATTAGGAGACAACACTCCTTTTTAAGGAACCATATCGACGCATACCACCGTCATTGTTCGAGGAGGTGCGCAAACATTTGAGGGAAATGTTGGAAGCAGGGGCCATAAAAGAATCTTCTAGTCCCTACTCTTCCAATGCTGTACTTGTGAGGAAACCAGACGGAAGTCTCCGATTCTGTCTTGATTTTAGGAAATTGAACAAGAAGACTATTCGGGATGCCCAAAGTCTTCCCCTCATAGATGAGACACTAGATTGTCTTCCGGAAGTTAGTATTTTAGTATAATTGACCTTAGGTCGACCTATTGGCAGTGTAACCCTAAATAGTCTGATCGTTATAAGACTGCATTAGTCTCGGTACTCTCGGTTTTTATGAGTGTAACAAGCTAGCTTTTGGGTTAACCAATGCTTGTGCGACATTTCAGCGTCTCATGGAGAGATGCATGGGTGAGATACATCTGAGAGAATGCCTAAGATATTTGGATAATATAGTGATTTTTTCTAAGACAGCTGAAGAGCATATGAAAAGACTAGCGTATGTATTCTGTAGATTAATGAAGCATGGCCTAAAACTAAAAGGAAGAAAGTGTGAGTTCTTTAGGAGAGAAATTAAATACCTGGGCTTTATTGTCTCTGAAGAGGGAATTAAAACAGACCAAGAAAAGGTAAAAGCGGTACGAAACTGTCCAAAATAAAGAATGTCAGAAGTCTTTTTTTTTTTATTTTTCACATCCTATTACAGGAAGTTCGTACGGAATTATGCTAAAATAGTAAGACCATTAAATGATCTTCTGGTAGGACACCACACAAACAAGAAACAGAAATCTAAGAAGAAGAATAAACCCATGCTAACGAAGTGGAAATGGGGCGATGAACAGCAAGCTGCCAGAGAAAAGTTGATAGAGGTATTGACTAGTCCCCCTATTCTGGATTTTGTCGATTATAGTCTACCATTCATTTTGAATATAGACGCCAGTGGTGATGGGTTAGGGCAATACTTTATCAACTCCAGAATGGTATCGAAAGGGTGATAGCATATGCTAGTAGAGTGCTACGTGCTGCGGAGAAATTATATCCCGTCCATAAACGAGAGTTTCTCACTTTGAAATGGTCGGTTCCCGATAAATTTCGAGACTATCTTTATGGAAATAAGTAAGTCCGCATGGATAAAAATCCGCTTACTTATGTCTTGGGTAAAATCCAAATTAGACTCTACATCACAGAGATGGATAGCAGAAATTAGCGGATTATGATTTCAGTTTGGTTTATATGAATGGTAAGTCGAACGTTGACACTGACAGTTTGTCAAGGATTGATTATGACCATCAGGATTTTTTTAGAGATGCTATTAAAGCTTTATGCGTTGCTATTTTAGTTTCGTCCAGCTATCCACCCACTGAGAGCATTTTATGTCTCAAACTCTGGGAGGTATAGTCGATAAGGATAACCCCAAAGTAGATGCCTTTTCAAACATTTCTTGGGTTGTAGAACAGAAGAAAGATGAAGATAAAGCGAGGGCACTTGAATTAAAAAGAGCAGGACATAAACCTACGGAGAGAGAAATTGGTAAGCAACCTTTAGGTACACGCAAGTTACTTTACGGCTGGGATAAATTAGTAATTAAGAGAGAAGTCCTCTATAGGGTAAGTAAACTCAACCATGAGACTATATATCAGCTTATTTTACGAGCTGCCTACAGGGATATTGCTTTGAGAGGTTTACATGACGATGCTGGTCACCAAGGCAGAGATCGTACTCTATATCTTGTCAATTCCAGATTTTATTGGCCTGATATGAATAAGGACGTAGAAGGTAAGGTGGCGACTTGCCCCAACTGTATACTAATTAAAACTAAGAGTAGTAGATTTGCTGAACTAGTACGTATAGAGACAAGTCAACCATTGGAGATGATTTGTATATATTTTCTCTGTTTAGAACAGTTAAAGGGAGGTAATGAAAATATACTAGTGATAACTGATCATTTTACAAGGTATGCCCAGGCAATTCCAACACGGAATCAGACGGACCAGACTACTGCTACCGACGCATTTTTGCGCCTGTCCCAAGTCAGGAGCCTCTGGCCTTTGTTAGTCTTGTATTATTTTTATATTAGTTTCGTGTGTACAATTTGGAAATTAGTATGGCGTTCATTATCACTGAACTAGTATATATTTGTTTAGGGGCCAGCTGAAGGACGCCTCCGGGTGCGGGAATTTCTCGCTACATTGAAGACCTGTTGGTGACCTTCTGCTGTTGTTTTTTTATTTGGTCGGGTTGTTGTCTCTTTGACACATTCCCCATTTCCATTCTCAATTTTAGATACCTTTTGGAGTCCTTCATTCAGCATTATTCCTTTCCCGCACGTATACATAGCGATCAAGAGTCATTAGTGAGCAATGTAAAATTGCCGGTATGATGAAAACAAGGCCAACTCCAGCTCATCAAAGTGGACACGGTCAGTGCGAAAGGTTTAACTCCACACTTTTAAGCATGCTTGGAACCTTGAACGACGAACAGAAGTCAGATTAAAAGAGTTACGCACCGCCTTTAGTAAATGCATATAATGCCACGAAGCACGGGAGTCCGGGATACAGCCCTCATTTTTTAATGTTTGGGTGGAATTCTCATCTCCTGATTGATGCTTTTCTAGGCGTTGATAGAGACGTATCCCAAGGTAAGAGTCACGAATCGTATACTAGTCAGTTAGAAAGGAGATTACAGTATGCTTACAAGACAGCTGCAAAAGTTGCAGAGAAAGCTGGCAGGAGACATAAAACCAGGTACGATTAAAAGGTGAGAAATTCACTTTTGAAGAAGGGAGATAGAGTTCTCCTCACGAACATGCATACAAAAAGTCGACAAAAGCTGGCTAACCGTTGGAACAGAGAGCCCTTCATTGTAGTTTCTCAACCTGATACAAATATCCCCGTTGATGTGATAAAACCTGAGTATGGTAAAAGTAAGTCAAAACTAGGACAGTGCATAGGAATCTACTGTTTACTACATTTATTCTTTGCCAACCGAAGAATTGGTACCTCATAGTAAGAAAGAAAGAAACAGTAAATGCACAAGTGAATCCAATAGAGTCGACGATGAGATACAGATTGTAGAATCTGTAAAAGATGTTGAATGTACAGTTAGTGTTCATGATTATTCAGATAAGTCAGATTCTGATTCTGATGATACGTTAATGCCTTTTGTACAACCAGGTCAGTACATGGCCATATCAAGTAGTTCTCTAAATCGTTCGGCTGAAGAGTTTAGTCCTTTGAGTTCAATAGCTTCGGAACCCCAAAGGAATCAATCTCATAACTCAGATATTCTAAATTTGAGTAATGGTACAGGTAATGCAAGTTCTACATCTGGAACACATACGTGTCTCTCTAGTGGACATATTGATGAGACACTTAATACTAGTAGTAGATTAACGCATGAGTGGGGGAATATGTCACTGTATTATTTATGTGTATAATTAAATGTTTGATTTTTCATTCATCAGTTCCTAGTTGTGTCATTGTTGGATACTCTTGTCTGCTTCATATTTTCAATTGTTTTAGAGAGACTCACACAGTAAGAATGGTTGGATGAGACAGTGATATCTTAGTTCACTGCAACTACTAGATTCATTATAGCTTACTACTAACAAGATGCAAACGAAATTCCTCAACTCCTTAACAATCGCGCGATCGATACATCAACCACAAAATGTAACACCCAGGTGAGAAATGAGTCTCAAAACTTTGTCAGCCGCAGATGATATTGCTCTTCGACAGAATCTAGTATTTACAGATTAAATTGTACTTTTTCAATACGTATGATATTTTTAAACACCTGGGGCCGGTAACAAGAAATTTTATTAAGAAAGTTCGTAAGTATTGAATTAAGGGGAAGATAAGATAATTCTAAGATCGCTAAAAGAGTGTAAATCAAAGCTCCCTCAGGTTGTTCGTAAGTCGCACTTATTTCTCTCTTAAGTTGCATCGTAATAGTTTTAAAGTTACGAGTTCTTAATAATTTTCTGTTGTCTCCGTTTTTGGTTCCTCGCAAAGAAATTAGAATCACCTTAAATGAATCATAGACACGTTTTAATGAACGATTAAATGCGCATAACAATCAACTACCATTTAACCTAAGGGAAACAATTCTGGTCGCAGACAAACATTATTTTTCCGGCCATTTTTTGATAAAAGTAAAATTGAATTGAAAAATTTGCACCGCTTCAAACATGAAATTGTTTTAACTGCTTATAGAACAGTGTTATTTTAATAAAAAAAAAAAAAATGCTTGTCTCAGGACAATCCTTTTGAGGGCCCTATTATTCTCCTTGCCAATGGTAGGATGTGAATCGAGTATAAATGACGAGTCTCAAATGACGTAGGCTTATTTTTTCTATTCTTCCGTTCATTTCGGTCAAATCACTACTAGAATGATATACTTTTATAATTTGTAATTTGAATGGAGAGTTGTCTCATTGGCACTCATACCACATCTTCTTATATTTTTTTCACTTTAAACAATATTTTCTTCACATTTTAAAAGCCTTCTTACAAAAAGTTAAAATCACAAACATACTTAACTCCGAAGAAAATTCAAAATAGAAATTAAGTCCTTAACCAAATGGCAAAATCAAATGATTACACACATCAAACGAATGGACGACATTTGTAATATTCATGACTTGTTACAGGCATTTTCAAAGTGTAAAAAAATGATGGATCGAACCTGATTTAAAGAGCTGAACCTCTCACTTGTATGACAGTCTTGTCAAATTCCATAATATTGATAACGATGCGTGAACAAAAAACACACAATAGGCAATAAGTTAAAAAAAAAGAAAAAGAAAAAAAGATATACAACAGCAATACCCAACCCACTAAAAACTGAAGATGATTTTAGATGATTTGGAAGGGTAAGCAAATCCTGCTTCACTGACATGTGGCGCCTATCGTGTTTCTCATTATATTACAAAGCCGGTATTAATAATTGGTCAACCCACTCATGATGGCTTCCGATAAATTTAAGAAGTAGTGATTTAAACTTCACCATTTGGCACTCTTGGTTTAAATTGAAAAAGGTCACAAATTTCTCCTTGCTTTATATTTAACACTTCTCTCTACAAGCCAAAACTGTAATGATTTACAAAAAAGAGTAACTACCATCCTCCACATACATGGCCAAGAAAACGCTGAAATATAATTTCCTATTCAGATGAATTAATAATTAGAATAAAAAAGTTCCAAGGTTGACGTATTAACTTTTTAACCAACTTTGTATTAAAGTTAACAAGTGAATGTACAGCTAAGAGTAGTCGGGACCACTCTTACAAAAAATGTCAAGTGAAGCTATTGCGAATTGTTCTTGGTACACCCCTAAGTTGCTAAGTTTGGTTTAAGAACACTTAATAACTGACCAAAATTTAAGAATGATTTTGTGCTACCGGAATTAGTAAGAATGCTTTAAGGTAGACGTAAAAATCGTACCTAAAGCATGCACTTTTTCAAAACATTAAGGGCTGTCAATCATTCTAAGATAGGTCTGAGGTAGGGTCTTGTTACATTCTTAAATCTTGAGACGCCCTGTAGACGTTCGTAAAACATACGAATGCTTCTTGTTACCGACCCCATATCGACCGGATTTCAGATTTTTGACCAAACTAGTACGTTGTATTATAATTTTAAAGTGAAATGGTCCATATCTACATTTTTTTCTTATAATCAATACTACCAGAGGACAATCTGTTGTAGACGTCAACACGGCGAACTTTGTAAGTGTTTCCTAAGTCGACCCACCAAGATGGTTTGCTCGTTCCATTGTAAACTCCATTACTGAAACCGGTATGTCCTGTGTGAGAAAAGGTTTCTAGGTTCCCATCAACAGCGTTGTTACATGCATCTCTATAAGTAGAACTTTGTCCACAGTTCTTCTTGTATGCAAGGTCGAATCTTCCAAATTCTGTTTAAGATAAAAACATTAGGACGGGGCAAATTTTGTTTAGCATAATTTTCGTTGAAATGAAACAAAACAATTATAGTGTCTTATACATGTTATATAACAGTGGCAGATCAAGGGGTCTTAGAGTGCGTACACCCCCTTTTTTTATAAATACAATTTAGAATCTCATGTGTTTTTACGATATATGTAATTTATAGTATAAATTCGTCCAAAATTTGTTTCGCCTATCTCCGCTCGGCAGTATATCTCAATTATCGGGAATAACGCCCCCTTTCAAAAATCCGGGATAAGCCCATGTATAAAGAGAGGAGTAAGTCATAAGCCTTCCCATTATCATATGAGTTAAGTTCTAGCATCTGTAAATCAATAAATCTTTATTGTCTTATAAGTATAATGAACAAATTTAGCTTGTAAAATTTACACAAATATTTTACAATTTGTTGAAGTACTTAGGTTTCTTGTCCTAAGTGAACATGATAAAGTATAACTGGTTAAAATAGAGACTTTTCGAAAATAATTTAGATAATCATTTATCATCATGTATAGAGTGTATCTGCTTTTTTTTTTATATCTTTACTAAAGTAAAGAATTTCCCGGATTTTCAGGAAGACACGTGGCTCAAATTAAAGAAGATAAAGTTTAGACTGTGCAGGTTGTTCTAGCATTACAAAAAATTAAAATAGCCCACCATAGAATGTTCGAGAATCAAATAAATATTGATAACTGTTTACACCACTAGGTCGATGCCACTGCTGGTGGACGTTTCGTCCCCGAGGGTATCACCAGCCCAGTAGTCAGCACTTCGGTGTTGACATGAATATCAATTAATATATGATCATTTTTATAAATTTTCTGTTTACAAAACTTTGAATTTTTCAAAAACTAAGGGTTTTCTTACGCCCAGGAGTAGATTACCTTAGTCGTATTTGGCACAACTTTTTGGAATTTTGGGTCCTCAATGATATCCAACTTTGTATTTGTTTGGCTTTTTAACTGTTTTGATCTGAGCGTCACTGATGAGTCTTATAAAGACGAAACGCGCGTCTGGCGTATTAAATTATAATCCTGGTACCTTTGATAACTGTTTACACCACTGGGTTAATGCCACTGCTGGTGGACGTTTCGTCCCCTAGGGTATCACCAGCCCAGTAGTCAACACTTCGGTGTTGACATGAATATCAATTATATGGTCATTTTTATAAATTTTCTGTTTACAAAACTTTGAATTTTTAAAAAACTAAGGGTTTTCTTACGCCCAGGAATAGATTACCTTAGTCGTATTTGGCACAACTTTTTGGAATTTTGGGTCCTCAATGATATCCAACTTTGTATTTGTTTGGCTTTTTAACTGTTTTGATCTGAGCGTCACTGATGAGTCTTATAAAGACGAAACGCGCGTCTGGCGTATTAAATTATAATCCTGGTACCTTTGATAACTGTTTACACCACTGGGTTAATGCCACTGCTGGTGGACGTTTCGTCCCCTAGGGTATCACCAGCCCAGTAGTCAACACTTCGGTGTTGACATGAATATCAATTATATGGTCATTTTTATAAATTTTCTGTTTACAAAACTTTGAATTTTTCAAAAAACTAAGGGTTTTCTTACGCCCAGGAGTAGATTACCTTAGCCGTATTTGGCACAACTTTTTGGAATTTTGGGTCCTCAATGCTCTCCAACTTTGTATTTGTTTGGCTTTTTAACTGTTTTGATCTGAGCGTCACTGATGAGTCTTATAAAGACGAAACACGGGTCTGGCGTATTAAATTATAATCCTGGTACCTTTGATAACTGGTTATACTAGGTACTTAGACGTATCCAGCTGTGTTTTACCGTTGTTTAGTGTGCAAATAACATCAATCAAGATACTTTTTTATTCCGTAGAATATATAAATACTGACAATTTATAACAAACTCAGTTTTCCCCAATATCTTATATTATTAGTGTTGTCTTCCTTGACATCGACGGAGAATATGTTGTATGCTTGTAAATTTATTTAAACCGAAATAAAGAAAAATAAGGCTGATTCTGCTGTATTCATAAATATCTATTTAAATTTCCTTCATGAGGGTATGGATGGGTTTACAGAAAATAGATAATAGAAAAAATGACCTAAAACTTTATAGAATAAAGTGAGGTGTTACGATATAAGGAAAAGAGAATAATTGGCGAAAAACTTGAGGATACAGAAAAAATAACAAACACATGAAGGTTGGCGAAGTTGGCGAACAGTAATGATTTCGTAAAAGTTGGCGAAGTTGGCGAACAATATTGATTTCATAAAGGTTGGCGAAGATGGCGAACATTACGAACCTTTACACAATCATGTACCTGAATGGAAAACTAACCTGTCAGCGCCGATTGCATATTGTGTGTGAGGCATAGCAACAAATAGTTAATACTCATGCAAGCAAAGCAATTCAGGTTCATAAGGTATAATTTTCTTAAATTTTGAGACAAGGAATAAATTCAGGATAAGTTCTCCATAAATATAAAATGTTGTTAGAATCCAAGCACTATATATTTTGGCGGCCATTCCGTAAATGGTGGACAACCAATAATTTTTCACACAGGGAATCAATTTGGAATAGCAAATTAAACTAAATATATATTTTCATTCAGATCAAATTCAGATGTTCTCAAAATTTGTCATTTTAACACAAATACGTTTTGCCGAAATTTTGACATGGGGAATCAAATTAGAAAGCATAGTATACCTGTATATCAATTTTCGATGGGAAACTTACTCACACAGGTTTTTTTTGTTTAGAAATGTGTTATACCTATATTTCAATGCTGGTCGAAACTTTAACATAAAAAGATGTTTCTAAAAATATGTGATTTGTTTTACAAAAAATAAGTTAATACTACATTTTTGGGCGATATCTTTTTGCGCCAAAAAGTAACTCATTTGCGCCACAACTTAATTGCGCTAATACTTCTTTTGCGCCACCCTATTTTCAAAACTATATGTCTTATTTTCGCCAATAAAATAATCATTTAATTGCGCCAATTTTATTTATTTTTGAGGTTGAGTCGGATGCAGTTTTCTTCTCTCTATATAAATTTACTGATGCACATATTTTAAATCTAAGTTTCTTTTCATCTAAAGGTTCTTCTTCAATTATGAAGAGCTCTGAATTTATTAATTGTGAAGGTCGCTCTGACAAATTGCTTTTCTTTTGCACGCAGTTCTCAAAATTTGACGTTCTAATTTCTGGACATTTGTCTCATGATTATGATCTAATTATCCATTCAAAATAATTGTACACGATGTATCTGTAAATAGCCTAGCACAACACGATTTAACTGTACATATCTACCTTATTTCTCCAGTTTAACAGAGAGTTAAATATTGAACCTACTAAAATACCGAGGGTGAAAAAAAATTGCACCAGACTAGTAAGCAGTTTGTGCTTTATAAGTGACACACCTTGTTTTACTCATAGCAAATGATGGTCATTACAAATCCGATCATAAGTGGCATCTGACGATATTATAAAGGTGTAAAAATGGACGGCATTTTGGCTAGGACAAGAGGAACATATCCGTGGTTATTTGTTACATTGATATTCAACGAAGTCATGATTACTTGCAAAAAGAGTGCGTAAATTTTCCAAGAGATGACTTCAACTTTATCAATTAAGAACTCATGATTCGATAGCTTCTCTTGTAAGTATCAACCTCTAACCCTCAATATGGCATCACTGGGAGCGGTAACGGATATGGCCATCAAGTACCCAATTGGCAGACAAATTACTGTTAACCTTTTGAACTTCAATGCCATCTATACTATTAAACGAGAAGACCTTCCACAATAAATCAATCATCATGCCTCTGTGACCTATAGGTAACATGCATAAGCTTTTTGGTCATGAATGTTTGTCTCTGATATTTTGTTGGCTGTGCATTAGTGTTCAGATATCGCGGGTCGAATTTGTTCGTTCATTGTGTAATCATACGTTTTTTTATTAAGTTGGGTCTGCCAATTGATATTTTGTCGTTTGTTTTTCTGTGTTGTGGTGTTGTGCTGTTGTTTCGGAGGGGGAGAGGGTTTGGGTCCATTGGGGCGTTTGGTCCCGCTGCGGGTGTTTGCACCTGTCCTGAGTCAGGAGTCTGATGTACAGTAGTTGTCGTTTGTTTGTGTGGTATATGCGTGTTTCTCGTTTCTCGTTTTGTTTGTATAGATTGGACCGTTGGTTTTCCCGTTTGAATGGTTTTACACTAGTAATTTTGGGGTCCTTTATAGCTTGTTGTTCGGTGTGGGCCAGGGCTCCGTGTTGAAGGCCGTGCTTTGGCCTGTGGTGGTTTACTTTTTGGATTGTTGTTTGGATGGAGAGTTGTCTCGTTGGCACTCACACCACATCTTCCTATATCTATAGTCGCATTTGTCATCCATTCTTATGATTATTCAGATTGAGTTATTTTGGGAGAAAAAAGACAAAAAAGGAGTCCGGATATGAATCCGTCATCGGACTTACTTTTAGTCATAGATTAGATTTCCGGTTTGAAAGATGCACAAATACAACCAATCGTATGATAGATAACTAAATTATTAAAAATAAATAAGCCAATCAGAGCGTTCTCCATAGCATGGGGCTTAGATCGTATGAACCAAAACTAGTATACCTCCTTATAGAGGACAATCATTATTTTTCGCGTTTATCTATATGCAAACTACGATTATGATACTTTAATATATAGAGACTCTCTGTATTCTGTCTACTGTTTTCTTTGAAATGTTTACTATTTAAGGGGTCATACCAGTTGGATATATATATATATATTGTTTAAATATACTTTTTCACTCTTTTGGTCTTTTGGAAAATGTTGTTTGTGCTGTTTTTAGACCCTTCTACAACGAAATTTGTTTGACATGCACACGTATAAAAATTGCGGTTTTTATCCAACGCAGTCATAGGTTTGAACGTAGTTTTCAATTTAGACTCGTTTATATTTTTTGTTTGGGCATGTATCATATTTTCCCTCCGGTTTATATGATCCGTTCATCCTATATATTGACTCTTAAAATTCAAGAGTTAATCTAAAAATGAGGGTACTTTCTCTAAAAAATGAGGGTACTTTTTATTTGGCCTTCCAAATACCGTTTCGATCCCTAACATCACTGAAGAGACATTTATTGTCGAAATCCGGATATGGTGTACTAAAGAAATATTGACACCGAATGTTTGTGGCACAACATCCTGTCCACAAGTTAACAACTTTTTTTTTTCTGTGACGTTTTAAATTTATATTGAGATCCAGTTTGTTACATCTTGTGATCAATTTTATTTGGCAATCGTCAATGGCAGTCAGCAGGGTTAAAGAACATCAGTTGTTCGACCTGTTAGTCAAATGCGTTTTGTTTAAATATACTTTTTCACTCTTTTGGTCTTTTGGAAAATGTTGTTTGTGCTGTTTTTAGACCCTTCTACAACGAAATTTGTTTGACATGCACACGTATAAAAATTGCGGTTTTTATCCAACGCAGTCATAGGTTTGAACGTAGTTTTCAATTTAGACTCGTATATATATATATATATATATATATATATCAGTCTAAAGATTTGCACAACGGTACTGATATAAGGTGTTATTAAACGAAAATGTTGTTATAAAATCGTGTCAACACGATTTTATAACAACATTTTCGTTTAATAACACCTTATATCAGTACCGTTGTGCAAATCTTTAGACTGATATAATTTTTTCCTTATCTGCATAGTATCGCCTATTCTAGACGATCCGGTACATAGTAAATTTGCTGGTTGGTCCTTTTTATAGACTTTTATATATATATATATATATATTTATTTATTGAAATAAGTAAAATATTTGACACAAGTACAACCAATCGTATGATGGATAACAAAAATGGAGAGAAAAAAATAAGCCATTCAGAGCGTTCTCCATATCATGGTGTTTAGATTGCAATAATCACAACTATTATACCTCCTTAGAGAGGACAATTACTTTTCGCGTTTCATATCACGGTGTTTAGATCGCAAGAACCACAACTATTATACCTCCTTAGAGAATATAATTATTTTTTCGCGTTTATCTGCATGTAAACTACGATTATACTACTTCAATATATAGAGACTAGTATCTGTATTCTGTCAAGGACTTTTTATGTTAGTATAGAATGTCGGCCCTGATTCTGTCTACTGTTTTCTTTGAAATGTTTACCACTTGCATATATATTAAAATAAGTAAAACATGCTTAACTTCGAATTCATCTAAAACTACCTCGACCAAAAACTTTAACCTGAAGCGGGACAGACATGCACGGACGGACGGACGGATGAGCGAAAGGACGGACGGACGGACAGTCTAGCCTGAAAACATAATTCCCATAAATGGGGCACAAACATTTATTGTTAAAAGGGAAAATAGTGATAGTGAAATGAAAGTAAGGTAGAGATTAAAAGAAGCCGAGCATTTTTGGGGGCGTCGGGATCGTGTGTTTTTAGGCTCGGGATTTAGGGATTGATCCTTACTGGATCCGGGAATATATTTTTCGATTTTGTGATTTCGGGATATGTATTTCTTTTAATTCTGCATCTCTGAATTTAATGGTTTTAAGCGCGGGATTTCGGGATCAGGACCCCTCCGACCACCCCTCAAATTAGCCTTAGTCATTTATACATGATAAAATTGAGAATGGAAATGGGGAATGTGTCAAAGAGACAACAACCCGACCAAATAAAAAACAACAGCAGAAGGTCACCAACAGGTCTTCAATGTAGCGAGAAATTCCCGCACCCGGAGGCGTCCTTCAGCTGACCCCTAAACAAATATATACTAGTTCAGTGATAATGAACGCCATACTTATTTCCAAATAGTACACAAGAAACTAATATAAAAATAATACAAGACTAACAAAGGCCAGAGGCTCCTGACTTGGGACAGGCGCAAAAATGCGGCGGGGTTAAACATGTTTGTGAGATCTCAACCCTCCCCCTATACCTCTAACCAATGTAGAAAAATAAACGCATAACAATACGCACATTAAAATTCAGTTCAAGAGAAGTCCGAGTCTGATGTCAGAAGATGTAACCAAAGAAAATAAACAAAATGACAATAATACATAAATAACAACAGACTACTAGCAGTTAACTGACATGCCAGCTCCAGACTTCAATTAAACTGACTGAAAGATTATGATTTCATCATATGAACATCAGGCACAATCCTTCCCGTTAGGGGTTTAGTATCATACCATCATAACATATACGAGAAGAACATAACCCGTGTCATGCCAACAACTGTTTTTAGAATGAATGTCTTTAGTTCCGACGCAAAGACCTTATCAGTGACTCAATATTAACGCCAAAATATGCAATCTTTAATGACTTGACAACAGTATCGTAATTATATCCCTTCTTAATCAGTCTATTTAAAGGTTTTGTAAGTTTATGAGGTGAATACTGACACCTTTGTGCTTTATAAAGAATATTTCAATAAAAAATTGGATGTGAAATACCTGAACGTATAAAAAGTCTGCATGTTGAGCTATATTTACGAATGATGTCTTTATACCGATGATAAAATTTAGTAAAAGTTTTGACTAGTTTGTGATATCGAAAACCCTGGTGTAATAATTTTTCAGTAATACATAAATTTCTCTCGTTAAAATCTAAAACATTGTTACAAACACGAGCGAATCGTACAAGTTGAGATATATAAACACCGTAAGATGGTGACAAGGGAACGTCACCATCTAAAAACGGATAATTAACGATAGGAAATGAAAAATCATCCCTTTTATCATAAATTTTAGTATTCAGCTTTCTGTTAGTGATATAGATATCAAGATCGAGGAAAGGGAAGTGGTCATTATTAGTATTAGCTTTATTTAAAGTAAGTTCAGCAGGATACATTTCATTAATATACATACTGAAGTCGTCATTATTGAGAGCCAAAATATCATCCAAATATCTAAAAGTATTATTAAATTTGTTTATCAGATGTTGTTTTGATGGGTCTTTGCTTATTTTTGTCATAAATTGTAACTCATAACCATACAAAAAGAGGTCCGCAATAAGTGGTGCACAGTTAGTCCCCATTGGAATTCCGATAATCTGACGATATACGGAATCCCCAAAGCGAACAAAAATGTTATCTAGTAAAAATTCAAGGGCATATATAGTATCAAAGCATGTCCAATTAACATAGTTTTTTTGTTTATTGCTACTAAAAAATGACCTAAAAGAGTTTGAACATATATATTCACATTCTGATTTTTTGAATGCCCATTTAATTAGGTGTGTGAATTTTTTCTTAATGAGAATGTGAGGCAATGTGGTATACAGGGTAGAAAAATCAAAACTTTGAACAGATTCAAAATCACCAATATGAGCATGCAATTTATCAAGTACTTCCAACGAGTTCTTGACACTCCAAAAGTAATTTATTCCACTATTTTCGAAGGCCTTATTTGAACAATTTATTATAAGGTTTTTAATTGTACCAAGTGTGCTGGTAAGAAGAATAGACAATTTAGTAGTTGAACAATGGCTTGAAGACGAAATAAATCTATATTTGTAAGGGGTTTTGTGTAGCTTTGGAAGCCAATACATAGTTGGGACTTCCATTGTATTTGGCTCTGCTTGTAAAGCGGTGGCTAAAAGTTTATGTTTGTTACAGATTTCGTTTTCTGAAAATGGAGTCAGTTGGAATGTTGGTGAATTGGTGATTTCCTTTTTCAGAACCTCAATGTAAAATTTACGTCAAACAATAATAATATTATTAGCAGCTTTATCGGCCGGGACAAAAACAAATTCCTTGGCTAGTTCTTTGTTAATAGTAAAATGTTCTTTAAAATGTTGAATACGTATATCAACTATCTTCATTACTGCATTAAAAAAAGAGTCCAAAGATTTTTTGTCAGCTTTTTCCCGTTTTATCCATTTCATACAGTAAGTATGGAGTGAGTCGTGGATGATATTACGACACTCCTTCCAATTAATAATTGACGGGGGACGATATTTAGGTCCTTTACAGAGGAATGATTTTAACTCTCGGTCTTGAACGATGTTAAGATCTCCAGTTATAACATGGGAAATGGGTCCATAAATATATGCGGAATTACTGCAATTACATGAAGTAGGTGTATTTTCACTGATATTAACATCTTTACACAATTGACTATAATTAAACACAAATTTCCGGGTAGATTTCTTGTAAATATAACAAATAAGAGGTAGCTCAGTATTGTCAAAATAACCAGGAATTTGTTCTTTAACAGAATGGTCGTTAAATATACCGGCAATATTTACAAAATGCATATCCTACCATTGACATCTTAATGAGGCTCTCAAAAGAAAGAAAAAAACACTGACGGATTGTCCTAGAAGCATTTTTTTATACTAATAATGGTCTATATATAAGCAGTTAGATTTATTTCATGTTTGAAACGGTGCAACTTGTTAATTTTATTTGACTTTTATCAAATGCAGCATTGTAGCAAAGGAGGAGAATAATTGTGGTCTGAGGCCAGACACACGAAAATATTTGAATTTAACAGATAGGAAACAAATATCGGACTTTTGAACAAGGGAGAAGGCTGTTGATACCTTTAAAGAAATTTCCCATACATATTATCTTTTACAAAAAAAATCATCCTACAACAGTCCACAAGCTGTATATACCCGCGATTTCGCGGGTGTGTTCTAGTTTAATTGAAAACAAGGATTTTTTTTTATTGAAATATGAATCATGTGACATGTTTATAGGTGACATGTTACATACTGCTCTTTTTAGCTCTATTGAAAAATGTAAAAAATCAAAACATTAAACCTATTAATAGTTTGGTCTTGTGCAAATTGATTAGTATTAATAAAATTTAGAAAACGTTTTTATTAAGTTTACTTACATTTTATGCAAATGTGACTAATTTAAGAACATTCGGTGAATTAGGCTTCAAAATAAAAGAGAATCATGCATCATTTATATCAGCATGCCGATTTTCATGTAAAATCTTGTTAAAAATATACGAATTCACACATTTACTGATTGTATCAGTAAAATAAGACAATAGCAATACTAGACCATACATTGCAAAATCAATATCTGATATTAGATACATAAATGTTGCAATATGTTATGTACAAGATATGAACAATGTGTTTAAGGTTCATGTGGACCCTATGGCTAAAATGGCCGAATTTTCACCTCAAAATTTTCTCTGAGTACAGACAAACCTGTGCATCTGGAAAAGTTTTAAGGCATAGCATGCCCTAGATAAAACGAATTCAAATGCATTGTATGATTTAGAAAATTCATTTTTGCCATACACTTTTTTTCGTCTCTGCTGAAGATGATAAAATTAACAAACAGTTGAGTTTACCTTGATATGGTCTTCTCAGGTACACAGTTTAATTAACCAATTATTGTCGTATCTATTGTCCATCTAATGTCCATGTCAATTAAAAATGCTCACTTTAATTTTTACCTGTGGGGAAGTTCTCAAACCTGTTCCCCAACTTAGTTTATTTTGGCACCTTCTGGAGGATTGAAAAAAAAAGTGCACGGCAAAATCCTGGTAAGTTTTGATTTTTCTAAAACATAAAACATACTTAAACTTCGTTTATCTAGGGCATGCTATGCCTGAATTGTTTTACAGATGCGCAGGTTTGTCTGTACTCAAGAGTAAATTTTGAGGTGAAAATACGGCCGTTTTAGCCATAGGGTCCACATGAACCTTAATTGTATATACTAATAATCGGCAGTGTTAGGCTAACCACAACGTTAGAATAAAGCAAATAAATGTAATGAAAATGACCGATGAATATTTAAATGAGTAACAATCATTTTATGGTGTGTTCCTGAAATGTCTCACCTTTAGTAGCAATTTGTGCTTTTTCCAGGGCATCAATCCTTTTTTGAAGGACACTATTCTCCTTTTGAAGGACAACAGTCTCCCTTTGAAGAGCATCCATCCTCTCTTGAACTTTATTGAATTCTTTGAGCAAATCTAGAACATTTTCTGTCGCCTGACTTCTGACAGCTGCAAGACAAAATACTATTAAAAATTGGACCTGCATAGTTTTCGCTCGCTTCCACTTGAAACAACACTATATATATAGACAATAACTGTTTAGTGTCTTTAAATATCAGCTGTATTTATACGAGGCTAGGAAACAAGGTGTATGCGAGCTTTTAGCGAGCTACTACACCTGTTTCGAGCCGAGTACAAATACAGCTGATATTTAAAGACACTAAACAGTTATTGTCTTTATCCTGCAATTAATTCTGTATGTTGTTTGTGTCTTTAAAGACACAAAAACTAACATATTTAGCATTTGTTTTCGATTTGTTATCCCGTGAGGCCCGCGTAGTAATAACAAAATCACACATTACGCTGAAGACGGGTTCGCAAAAAAAGAATCTCGAATGGTCAACAATAATACATTGCTCAAGGTGAATAATTATCTTTTTTAACATAACAACTAATTTCAACAGTAAAAACAAATAACAAAACATTGTCAAATTTGAAACAGAAGTGTACGAGTTGTCCTACGCTTCAGACTTGACATTCACTGAACATGCATGCTGAAATTGACATGGTTGATTTTGTTACACAATCTTTTCATTTTTTATTTCAATAAATCGTTGTCAAAGCCTATCCCAGCACCCCAACTCCATAGATCATAAGGTGTTTCGAACATCTATTGAGACCAATTAGAATTAACTAATTGACCATGGCCATGTCCATCGTCAGGAGCCCAAGCCATTGCATAGTGACACTTATTATAAAAATACTGTATCTGTGTCTATATTTATTTCTTACTTGCAACCTAAATATTTAGCCGAATTCTGTACCGCATTACTGTATGCTTGGGATTCCAAGAAAAAAAATATAACTGCGTAAATGCATCTCATTCTGATTTTAGTTGTTTGTGGCGAACACAAAAAAGTCTGGCACGAACTCCGAAAATCAAAAAAGTAAAAAACAGATAGTATGAAAGGACAATTAAAAATCGCTGGTAAAAGTAGAACTTTTCATTTGAAAAATATATTGGTCAGGTGAGCAATTGTGATCTGTCTCGTCTCACTTTGCGTCCGTCTGTCCGCCCGTCTATATGTAGATTGTTGTCAGGTGTGGATTAAGGCGGTTTCAGCTTGAAACTTTAATTCCTCGCTAATGTTAACACATTATAGTTCGAGATATCTACATTTCATCCCTTTAGAAGAATATTTCAATAATTTGACCTAAAAAAAACTCCAAATAATTGCCAAAACGGCATAATTATTTCCGCCCCCCCTAATTGGAAATCCTGGACCCGCCCCTGATTTGTCACACAGGTTCAAACACTACTCAGCCGGCAGTGGGCGGAGCTTTAAAGCGATATCTGTATAGTATATAGATACAGCATAGCGATATCTGTAGGGCTGTATCTGTATAGTAAGGACATCCAATTGCAGGATAAAATGTTTAATCATTGGGTTCCCAATTTATATAAGGCTACTACTGTTTCCTGATGATGACGTATATATTATATATGCATGATAAATTGTTATGCGTGTCATATTTATATCTATTTTTATCTACTTTGATAGTAAAAACTTTAAAATCATATCGTATCAAATGTCGTTGAGATTACAAAATTTCTTTTTATTACGATATAGTGGTAAATAGATAAATGTAAATATATCATAATTCATTGGCAAAATTCAGTATAAAAGGGGGACAGAGTAAGCAATAAAAAGTCGAAGAAAAATAGAAAACACCATGGCTAAAAGAAAAAAACAACGGAACAGATAAACAACCTTAACGGTTAACACGCCATAGCAAATTTTAGTCTAGGCAATACGAACCCAACGACAAACCGAGCTTAGAACGGTTGCTCCTGAAGTGTAAGCAGTTAAAATTGCAATTACTGCTAAAATCCTTAATCCGATTTTCATATGTGGAAATAAATTTCTAGCAATGGGAACATTTCTGCATTAAAGTGACCATACTATATCATCCTTTCCAACTGTAGTTTTAGGAACCAATAATTGCTCTATTGACATCTCATTCTTTAACAGTTTTAGCAAAATAAGGCCTGCTAATTTCAGAGACCGATAATTGCTCTAACATATACATCATTTGTTTGCAGTTTTAGCAAACTACGGCCAGCTAATTTTAGAGACCGATAAAGGCTCTTAACATACATCATTTGTTTGCAGTTTTAGCTAAATACGGCTAGCTAATTTCAGAGACCGATAAAGGCTCTAACATACATTATTTCTTTGCAGTTTTAGCAAAATACATCCAGCTAATTTCAGAGACCGATCATGGCTCTTGCATTCTTACCGATCATGGCTCTTACATACATCATTTGTTTGCAGTTTTAGCAAAATACGGACAAATTGTTGCTTCAATCATACCTCATATTTTCGCAGTTTTAGCAAAATTCGACCAGACTGCATGACCTAGCTAAGATTATTACTTTACAATTGTTAAAATTATAAGGTCTGTAAAAAGAACCATTGTAACTTTATTACATGACTGCAGATCCGAGCTGGTAGTTACAGGTTTTGCCACAAGTAAACGGGTATGGTTGAACGAGTCTCTTGTCCGTTATTACCTCAATAATGCAGATATAGTTTGATCGACATCTAGCAAAGAATTCCTCTTAAACATGTGCTAGGGGCCGTCATGAATTTGTAGTGAGGTAAGAGCTTTTTCTTCATGTTGAAGGCCACCCGGTGAGATGAAGAACAACAATGCTTGTACAATGCCTTTGCTTTTTGGTTTTTCATGTGTATGAAGTGATTTTCTGTCCTGAATTGATAAACAATATCCTTTCTTTACCATTAAATATAATATTCTATTTCGTTGAGACCATTTTCTTTTTACTCGATAGCTCAATTTACAATACAAATCGACATTTCATTTCCCCCAGTGAAGTCAAGAGCAAAAAGTATACATTATAATCATGTTAATCAATGATATTTTTAAACAAGGAGTAATGTGAGAATATACTTTAGATCTAATAGATTTTACCACTACATCGAGAGTGATACGATATTTCTCCATTCAATACAATTAAATTTTCAAATTTAAAACGCGAGGTTTACCAGTTTTTGTAATTTGAATTAAGCTGTAGAGAGTTGAGAAGTATCGTATTGCACTAGCTTCGGTAGTGGAGTCGGTTTCCCATATGATTTGTAGACGATATGCAGGCAAACTTTATTTTTCTATTTCAATGATCAGACAAAAAAATCTATGTGACGTCATCAGTCATGGTCGCCTTTATTCATGACATCCTATTAGCAAAATCGGAGGAAAGCATGAACATTTGACGTCATTATTGAATTGTGAATAAGGAAGAACTGAGATAAAAAAAAAAAAGGGTCATTTAAAAAAAAACAAAAAACATGCAAATATATGTTATTTGGTCTTTTTAAGTCACAGATATGAAAATAAATCAAAATAACGCTTGTATATGTTAGATATGAATGTTTTGATACACTATATAAATAATAATAATAATAATTTATTTTATTAAAGTGTCACATACTTGTCTACAGATTTTTATACATACTATATTATATACACTGCACAATAATAAAATAAGACAAATACCCAGCCTTGAATGGCTTTTGAGACACTATATATACAACTATATATCTATTTAACAAAAACAAATTGAAAAACATAGTAAAATGTTAAAAAAAAAAAAAAAATATCCGGATATTTCACATCATAAAAAAATAAATTAAAATAAGTAATTAAAAAAAACAATATCTTTTTAAAAAAAGAAATGACAAAATTAAGTATGACGTAAAAAAAAAAATTATATGTGATAAAAAGAATATATTTAAAAGAGGTTCTATAAGCAGATTGCGAAGAATAAAATGAATTAAAAACCTCTCAGTAACATAGTAAATAAATAGAACATGAATGAAATGAATTAAAAATAATTAAAAAATCAAATGTAACTTTGACTTTTACGGAAATATACAATTAAGAGTGTAGATAGATTGCTTTGCAGTACGCGACATCTTTTTGTCATATTATGCACCAAGATAGATAACTCGTATTGTAATTCAGCATTCTGAATTATTAATACAAATTAATTAAAATCTGACTTTGTCAAAAAGAATTATCCATGACCATAGCTCTGTGAAACAAATTAAACCTTAAGTCACTGTAAATGTCACAATTAATCAAAAAGTGTATCTCATATTTTACAGCATTATTACAAAATGGACAAATTCTTTCTTCTAACGGTATTGGTGGTTTCGTATAACGACCCGACTCGACAGACAGAGGTAAAGTTCCACATCTAAATTTACATAAATTACTTCGTTAGTGGTGTGGCATTGCGTTAGTAACATAGTGTTCAGGTTGAAGGTCCTTATTATAACGTCCATATAGTCTCAACTTGTTTCCATTCACATTCGAATTGTCATTCCAAAGTTTGGTAAACCAAAACCACAACTGTTCATATAATTTTAATCACTTTAAAAAATAGTTCTTTGGTAATTCCGGGCTGCATCAGTCACGGTATATAAAGTGCGAATCCAGCTAGTTCATTTTCACTTTTATATGCGGGTATGTCTATTGTAGAATAAAAGATCATGGAAAAACTGTATTTGTTTACGTTTTGAAAATATCAAATTAATTGATTTGAAGGAACGTTTTTACATATTTTCATTGTGATATGTCTATATTAATATGTACAAACATAGCATTAAAGTTCAAATAAGTGTTATAAAAGCAACATAATATAGCATATCGATTATTGAAAGCGATCCATTTTAACTATAGATGCGATGAATTATCACTGTTAGTGCAGTCATTTCTGATGTGGAATTTTCGAAGATGCGATGAATTTTTATTGTAGAATTATGTGATAAATATAAATGCACTTGAAACAAATGAAAAAACATAGTTGATGACTTTAGAATTTATGATAAATGTATTTTCAAATTGAAATACAAACTCCTCATTCATTCTTTATCAAATATATAGCTTTTCACACTTGTAACAAAAACGCTTCTCAAAATGTCATATTGTATTCTTCAAATTACGTTTTTCCTTGATTTAAACAAAATTTTAAAAGATATTTCTGTATTTTTTTTTAAGTCAAAGATTAATATGGCGGAGTTTAAGTGCAGTCTGTGTAAAATAGAGACGAGTACATTTGAGGACGTTATCTTCCACGCAATACATACACTTGCGAACAGAGAAATGTGCATCTTAAAACGCAATGGTGACAGAAAAGCTTATAAAAGATTAATTTTCCCAGATGTACCCTCAACTGCTTCAATTTCCATATTCTGAAAAAGACAGTTTTTGGTAGAATAAATGTTTTTGACTCGAGTGTTGCTTGCATGATTTCTACTGTATAAGGTGAGACGGTATGTGACATAAATTACTCACAGTCATTAAAACATGAAATGTAAGGTGTGTGGACGAACTTTTTTGTTTGCGTTGGTACGTGACGTAGAGCACCCTTGATACAAAAAAAAAATGATCCGTAATGCACAGCTCGATACCAGAGGAGGACTTAGGAGGGGACAGGGGGTTGCCTTCTTTTTTGGAAAACATTTGGTTACTTTAATATGGAATCACTGGAGAGGGCCCCCTCTTAGGCAGTTATTGGGCCCTACTTATGAAAATTTCTAGATCTTCGAGTGGATACTACCACAGAGGTCAAACAATGCACATTTGGGTAATTGTACACGACATGCATGCTACAATTCATGTTTGATGATCTTAGACCCTTTGGACCTCTATGTGGGCTATTTCGGTAACTTGGCAAAAAATCCCCAAACTGGATACACGGTTAGATTCAGTATTTCAAAGAACCCCAAATATCCATAAGGACTTTTGTCTATAAATTTGGAGACCACAAACTTGAAAAAGGGACCAAAAATATGAAAATGCATGCATGGGATACATTTGTTGTTGAAGGCATGACTGTAACAAAATGATGAAGATAAATAGATATCTTATTCTCGGGTCTCATTGGGTGGGGGAGGGTGGTCTAATACCTGATCCCGCTTACTGCTCTGTCAGATTCCTGTATCCCGCTTATACTATGCAGTTCTCATTTTTTGAAATTTTCCGTGTCCCGCTATACTTTATTTCTCGTTTTCACGACACAATCATTTGACTTTCACGTGTCACGCTTACAAAAAAATCGACAATTCAGCGTCACGCGTATACACCAACGCGACCCACTATTCTACTCTTTTCTGACTCATATTAAGCCCATTATAAGTATATAAAAAAAAGTGTGTTTTTATCCCTTGTTGTCCCGTCTCGTTTCGGTTTGAGCCATAGATAGATAAGATGTCATATGTGACAATGAGACAACTCTTCATCCGAGTCACAATTTATAATAGTATACCGTTATACGTCAAAATACGGTCTTCAACATGGAGTCTTGGCTGACACCGAACAGCAAGTTATAAAAGGCCCCAGTGTAAACCCTTTTAAACGGGAAAACCAACGATTCAATTTATATAAAGATGTACGTAATTAGTGGTGAAGTGTCATGGCAATGGATAAAACACAAGGATTTGGAAATGGATAAAAAAAAACAAGGATAAAGATCCCTATACGATGTATAAGAAATTAATTGGAATACATTTGAAATGAATGTTATTTTTATTGAATTTATTTAGAGTGTTTTAAACCCAAACTTTCCTCCGTAAGTTAAATTTTATCAAATCCGTCTCTTACTTTATCTATTGTTTGAGCAAGTCGGCTAAATTAAGGCTTTACAGCTAATTTCCTAATGCATGTAAAGCAAAACTTTGGTTTACTTGCTTGCTTTGTTTGTATAATTGTTTATACAAACTTTGTAAATAAGATTGACATCTTTAAACAATATGTATTGGCATAGTTTAACCTGTATTTATATAATTATTATATTTGAATTAAATTAAGTGTTATCATAATGATTGTACAATAAAAAAAAAAACAAAGCAAGCACGCTAACTAAAGTCTTGCTTTACATGCTTAAAAAAATACGCTGTAATAGATAAAAAAAATAAATAAATCATACAGTGAAAATGCTCCGCATATACAATACTAATGACTCGCTCTACAGTAAAAATGAAATAATAGTATCATTATGCGACAGTAAACATGACTCGCATAAAGAAAGCATCATAGTGGAATTCAGTTCAATATGAAAAAAACTGAATGACAAAACCTACTCTACGTTACACAACTTTAATAATTCTGTTGAAATAAATATTTTTTCTGCAACAACATCTTACCTGTTAGTTATAAAACGCCTGCACGATCTGTTCGTGAAATGTCCTAAATATTCACCTATTTTAGTATATATTTCACAGCTAATTAGCTTCAGGCGCGAAAAAAAACCCGTTCGCATCTCTTACTTTGTTTTATTAGTATTATGTGTTTCTTAACATATACATTTTAACTTATTTTCTTCATTTTCTTCAAAAATAAAAAAAAAGTCGTCTGTTTCTTTATTATTCTACATCAGAAATTTCTGGCATATAAAGCTCTTCAACTTTGTATTTGTTTGGCTTTTTAACTATTTTGATCTGAGCGTCACTGATGAGTCTTATGTAGACGAAACGCGCGTCTGGCGTATAAAATTATAATCCTGGTACTTTTGATAACTATATACAGTGAAAATGATATTTTAGGATCCGCACTTTACATACACTGTGCATTAAGTGTTCTACAGACATATTGCGAAATAACTTAATTACATTAAAGTTCCAGGATCTACGTTTTCGTATATATACAGTTTACAGTATGAAATGTTGTAAAACATCCTTAATGTTTTCTGTCACTCTTGGATATAACCAGAAATAACTGTTATTTTTTTTTCTAAAATACCTTTCAGACCTGAAATAGGACTATTATTCATATCCTTTGTTATAAGGATTCATCACTATTTATTGCATTTTGATTTATACAAACATATTTTAATGATTTGGAAAGTGTATGTTTGTTTTATAATAAATATTTTCAACAAAAAGAAGAGTCTCATTTTTATAATAAGTCACTGGTGTAACCAAAAGACAATTGGTTGGGTAAAAGTTATATTTCTCAAGATTTCAGCATTTACAATAGTTTTCCCCCTAGCAATGTTACTTGTAAGCATGTAATGCAGACGTCCAAAAAGATATATGTTGAAAATTAGTGAAAAAAATCTTAAAAGTAAGTAAAGGCTATATCGTAAATGAAATTAGTGTCTATGGTGTACCCTTATAAAAATCATTTTCAGAAAGAATTCCTTAACTTTGATTTATGAAAAGATATTAATTCTAGAAACATGCACCAGGAACAACATATACAATAGGGGAATGGAGCACTTATTTTGCAAATAAATCTAAAAAATACCGGCCTGTACGTCATTGGTGTTACTGTCAATGGTGAGACAACTTTAATAAAGTAACACCATTGACCAGTTTAATAACACCATTGAATATATTGTGACAATCAGCAATTTTTGTGGTTTTTTTTCATGTTTAACAACCGAGATCTGAGATAAACCGGGATTATCTGAAAGTTCTGAGAAAATTGATTATCTAAAAATACTGAGAAAATTGATTATCTGAAGAAAAGAAGCAAATAGAAAGTCACAACACATTGGAAGAAAATTTCATGGTCATAAGGGATAAGATATAGAGACCATGGATCGCGAACATCTATACAGACAGAATAATGAAAGATAAGGCTCTTACGGAACACGTTTTAGAACATAAAATTGAGAATGGAAATGGAAAATGTGTCAAAGAGACAACAACCCGACCAAATAAAAAAACAACAGCAGAAGGTCACCAACAGGTCTTCAATGTAGCGAGAAATTCCCGCACCCGGAGGCGTCCTTCAGCTGGCCCCTAAACAAATATATACTAGTTCAGTGATAATGAACGCCATACTAATTTCCAAATTTACACAAGAAACTTAAATTTAAATAATACAAGACCAACAAAGGCCAGAGGCTCCTGATCTGGGACAGGCACAAAAATGCGGCGAGGTTAAACATGTTTGTGAGATCTCAACCCTCCCCCTATACCTCTAACCATTGTAGAAAAGTACAAGCATAACAAAACGCACATTAAAATTCAGTTCAAGAGAAGTCGGAGTCTGATGTCAGAAGATGTAACCAAAGAAAATAAACAAAATGACAATAATACATAAATAACAACAGACTACTAGCAGTTAACTGACATGCCAGCTCCAGATTTCAATTAAACTGACTGAAAGATTATGATTTCATCATATGTACATCAGGCACAATCCTTCCCGTTAGGGGTTTAGTATCATACCATCATAACATATATAAGAAGAACATAACCCGTGTCATGCCAACAACTGTTTTTAGAATAAATGTGTTTAGTTCCGACGCAAAGACCTTATCGGTGACTCAATATTAACGCCAAAATATGCAATCTTTAATGACTTGACAACAGTATCGTAATTATATCCCTTCTTGATAAGTCTATTCAAATGTTTTGTAAGTTTATGAGGTGAATACTGACACCTTTGTGCTTTACAAAGAATATTTCCATAAAAAAATGGATGTGAAATACCTGAACGTATTAGAAGTCTGCATGTTAGACTATAATTACAAATGATGTCTTTATACCGATGATAAAATTTAGTAAATGTTTTGACTAGTTTGTGATATCGAAAACCCTGGTGTAATAATTTTTCAGTAATACATAAATTTCTCTCGTTAAAATCTAAAACATTGTTACATACACGAGCGAATCGTACAAGTTGAGATATATAAACACCGTAAGATGGTGACAAGGGAACGTCACCATCTAAAAACGGATAATTAACGATAGGAATGAAAAATCATCCCTTTTATCATAAATTTTAGTATTCAGCTTTCTGTTTGTGATATAGATATCAAGATCGAGGAAAGGGCAGTGGTCATTGTTAGTATTAGCTTTATTTAAAGTAAGTTCACCAGGATAAATTTCATTAATATACATACTGAAGTCGTCATTATTGAGAGCCAAAATATCATCCAAATATCTAAAAGTATTATTAAATTTGTTTATCAGATGTTGTTTTGATGGGTCTTTGCTTATTTTTGTCATAAATTGTAATTCATTATGATAACAATACAAGAAGAGGTCCGCAATAAGTGGTGCACAGTTAGTCCCCATTGGAATTCCGATAATCTGACGATATACGGAATCCCCAAAGCGAACAAAAATGTTATCTAGTAAAAATTCAAGGGCATATTTAGTATCAAACCATGTCCAATTAACATAGTTTTTTTGTTTATTGCTACTAAAAAATTACCTAAAAGAGTTTGAACATATATATTCACATTCTGATTTTTTGAATGCCCATTTAATTAGGTGTGGGAATTTTTTCTTAATGAGAATGTGAGGCAGTGTGGTATACAGGGTAGAAAAATCAAAACTTTCAACAGATTCAAAATCACCAATATAAGCATGCAATTTATCAAGTACTTCCAGCGAGTTCTTGACACTCCAAAAATAATTTATTCCACTATTTTCGAAGGCCTTATTTGAACAATTTATTATAAGGTTTTTAATTGTACCAAGTGTGCTGGTAAGAATAATGGACAATTTAGTAGTTGAACAATGGCTTGAAGACGAAATAAATCTATATTTGTAAGGGGTTTTGTGTAGCTTCGGAAGCCAATACATAGTTGGGACTTTCATTGTATTTGGCTCTGCTTGTAAAGCGGTGGCTAAAAGTTTATGTTTGTTACAGATTTCGTTTTCTGAAAATGGAGTCAGTTGGAATGTTGGTGAATTGGTGATTTCCTTTTTCAGAACCTCAATGTAAAATTTACGTCAAACAATAATAATATTATTAGCAGCTTTATCGGCCGGGACAAAAACAAATTCCTTGGCTAGTTCTTTTAGTTTATGTTTGATACGAGAAATAGGTTTATTGTGGTTATTGTTAATAGTAAAATGTTCTTTAAAATGTTGAATACGTATATCAACTATACTCATTACTGAATAAAAAAAGAGTCCAAAGATTTTTTGTCTATTTTCTCTAAATTTTATAAAAAACTAACAATTGATTTATTTAGGGTACATGTATTACAAGTTTATCGATATTAATGAAGATTAGAGGGAAGTTATCTTGAGAGTTTCTTTTAAGAGAATTTGAATGTAATATCCGTATTTTTCTTTATGAAGATAAAGAAATGTTTTACATAAATCTGACATCCGCACAATTAACTAAGACAATTAACTTTAATGTTGAAATAAGTTTAGCACAGTTGAAATACACATGTACACCATTTAGAAGTTCTAAAGAGTTTCCTTTTAGAAAGTTATAATCTTAATTAAAAAAGATACCACCCTCCATTTTCTTTCCGTAATTTTCTCTATTAAAAGAGTGAAATATGGTATCAAACATTTTATTGCTTAGATATACATTTCAGTACTTACATTTTGTGTTTAGTAAATTGAAATTTTTAAGTGTTTTTTGTCAATTAGATAATCTGATCATGATGATGACAAATGCTCAATACCTGAAATATTTATCACCTTACAACTTTATTATATTGTTTATTGGTTTGTTATTTAGCGACACGTGCGACTGCCCAGTGCATTGTTGACCATTAAACAAACGCTGTTAATACGGGTGTTTAATCGCCACATTTTGCATTGAATTAGATCTATATTTTTTGCAACTTGTATCTTTATTTTTGTTCTAAGAAAACATTTCCGATAATCGTACTCAGTGCAATCAGGAGGTCCTGGACGGTTTTGAGACTATCTGGAAAATTATTACTTAAAATATTTGTTTGACTGTTAAAACAAAAACATGTGAATTCATGGAGTGTCAGTGAGTTTTAATTTATTATACAAATGAGAGCCCAACTTTGGTAGTCCAGATTAAACACATTGGGCAATCATATATATGCAATAAGGAACAGATGTATCCACAAAATTATAATAACATTTTATGAACTTTCCTGCTTTAATAAATCATTTTTAATACACTTTTAATGTAATACTATTTATGAATCAATGTTTAAAAGTCACCAGTGATAGATATAAAGAGTGGTGATAGATATACAAAGTGATGATATATATTCAGAGTGGTGATAGATATTCAGAGTGGTGATATATATTAAGAGGGTCGATAGATATACATTGTGGTGATAGATGTACAAAGTGGTGATAGATGTACAGAGTGGTGATAGATGTACAGAGTGGTGATAGATATAGAGTGGTGATAGATATTCAGAGGGGTGATAGATATTCAGATGAGTGATAGATTTTCAGAGGGGTGATATATATACACAATGGCGATAGACATACAGAGTGGTGATACCTATACAATATGGTGATAGATGTACAGAGTGGTGATAGATATATTAAGTGTTGTTAAATATTCAGAGGGGTGACAGATATTCAGAGGGTCAAAGTGGTGATAGGTGTACAGAGAGGTGATAGATGTACAGAGTGATGGTAGATGTACAGAGTGGTGATACATGTATATATACAGAGTGGTGGTAGATGTACAGAGTGGTGATATATATTCAGATTGGTGATATATATATACAGAGTAGTGATAGATATACAGAGTGTTGTTAGATATTCAGAGGGGTGATAGATATTCAGAGGGTCGATATATATACAGAGTGGTGATAGGTGTACAGAGTGATGATAGATATACAGGGGGGTTGGTTATAGACAAAGTTGTGAAATATATTCAGATCAGAGGTATATACACATAGTATTGGTAGATATACATAGTGGTGATAGATATACAGAGTGGTGATAGACATTCAGAGTGGTGATAGATATACAGAGTGGTGATAGATGTACAGAGTTGATATAGATATTCACAGTGGTGATAGACATACAGAGTGATGATAGACATTCAGAGTGGTGATAGATATTCAGAGTGGTGATATATATTAAGAGGGTCGATAGCTATACATTGTGGTGATATATGTACAAAGTGGTGATAGATATACAGAGTGGTGATTGATATAGAGTGGTGATAGATATTCAGAGGTTTGATAGATATTCAGAGGAGTGATAGATTTTCAAAGGGGTGATAGATATACACAATGGTGATATACATACAGAGTGGTGATACCTATACAAGGTGGTGATAGATGTACAGAGTGGTGATATATATTCAGATTTGTGATATTTACAGAGTGGTGATAGATATACAAAGTGTTGTTAAATATTCAGAGGGGTGACAGATATTTAGAGGGTCATAGTGGTGATAGGTGTACAGAGTGGTGATGGATATACAGAGTTGTGATAGATATACAGGGTGGTTGATAATAGACAAAGTTGTGATAAATATTCAGTTCAGAGGAGGTAGATATACAGAGTGTTGGTAGATATACAGAGTGGTGATAGAAATATTGAGTGGTGATAGACATACAGAGTGGTGATAGTATATATATCACCAATCTGTACATCCATCACCACTCTGTATATCTATCATTACTCTGTATATCTATCAGCAATATGTGCATCTATAACCACTCTGTATATATTTCACTAATCTGTATATCTATCACTAATCTGTATATCTATCACTAATCTGTACAACTATCACCACTCTGTATATCTATCACTAATCTGTAAATCTATCACTGCTCTGTATATCTACGTCTACCCTGATATCTTTCACCACTTTGTATATCTATTTTCAACTGGTTTATCTTTCACCCAACTGTATATCCATCAGTCCTCTGTATATATAACACAACTCTGTATATATATCACCAATCTGTTTATCTTTTACCGCTCTGTATATCTATCACCCCTCTGAATATTTATCAACCCTCTGAATATCTATCACCAATCTGTATATATATCACCACTCTGTACATCTATCACCAATCTGAATATCTATAACCACTCTGTACATATATAACCACTCTGTATATATATCACCATTCTGTGTGTCAATCACCACTGTGTATATCTATCACGCCTCTGAATATCTATCACCCCTCTGAATAACTATCACCCCTCTGAATAGCTATCACCACACTGTATATATATCACCACTCTGTATATCTATCACCACTCTGTATATATATATCACCACTATGTACACCTATCACCACTCTGTATATTTACATACCCTCTGAATATCTATCACCACTCTGAATACCTTACACCACTCTGTATACTTATCATCACTCTGTATATCTATCACCCATGTGAATATCTATCACCACTCTGAATATCTATCACCACATTGTATATCCATCAGCATTCCCCACATCCGTCTCCACTTTGTATATATATCATCACTGTGTTTATCTATAACCACTCTGTATATCTATCACATCTCTGTATATCTATCACCACTCTGTATATATATCACCACTCTGTATATCTACGTCCACTCTGTACATCTATCACAACTTTGTACATGTATCACCAATCTGAATATCGATCACCACTCTGTACATCTATCACCATTCTGTATATCTATCACCACTCTGTATGTCTTTCACCACTGTGTATATCTTTCACCCCTTTGAATATCTATCACCCTCTGAATACCAACACTCTGTTTATCGACCTCTGATCTGAATATCTATCACCACTCTGTATGTCTTTCACCACTGTGCATATCTATCACCCCTTTGAATATCTATCCCCCTCTGAATACCAACACTCTGTTTATCTACCTCTGATCTGAATATCTATCACAACTCTGTACACCTATCACCACTCTGTATATCTATCGACCCTCCGAATATCTAACACCACTCTGAATGTATAACACCACTCTTTATACCTATCACCAATCTGAATATCTATCACCCCTCTGAATATCTATCACCCCTCTGAATATCTATCACCACTCTGTACATTTATCATCACTCTGTATATCTATCATCTCTCTGTACACCTATCACCACTCTGTATATCTATCGACCCTCTGAATATATAGCACCCCTCTGAATATATAACACCAATCTGAATATCTATCACCACTCTGTACATATATCACCACTCTGAATATCTATCACCACTCTGTACATATATCACTTCTCTGTACACCTATCACCCCTATGAATATATATCACCCCTCTGAATATCTATCCCCCCTCTGAATATCTATCACCACTCTGTATATATATCACCACTCTGTGTATATATCACCACTCTGTATATCTATCACCACTATGTACACCTATCACCACTCTTCATATCTATCTAGCGTTTTGCTATCCGCCGTTTTTCTCTACCTTCGAAAATATAGTTTAACATGACTGTGATTATCCCTAAACGAATCAAATTTGATAAAATATACGAATTAATAATATATATTCATATATTTATCATCAATCTTTATAGTTATATCCCCATCTGTATATATATATATATATATATCACCAGCCTGAGTATCAATCATCACACTTTATATTTATCACCACTCTGTCTAACAACTACCACTCTGTATATCTACCACCACTCTGTGTATCTACCACCACTTTGTATATCTTTCATCCCTCTGTACACATATTACCACTCTGTATATCTACCATCAGTCTTTTTTCGACACCCGTTCCGCAAATCGATGTCCAAAGTTGACGTCACAATGCAATAATATTTCAAATCGGCGGCCAATTAAAACACCCTCTAATTGAAGTCCAATTTTTGGCTCCTCTAAGCGACGTCCAATTTTTAGCTTCTCTAATCATTGTCCGTTTTTTTAAATGGACCTATGGAAAGATCCAAACGCCGAGACATTTTTTGCCATTATGCCGTATTGTGCATTAAATATACTTTAAAAATGAACAAAACTGTGGAAATTGGGACAAAAAAGTTTATAACAGAACTGAAACTTGGATTGTCGGAGAAGAATAAAGATGAAAAAGAAGTAAAGACAGTTCTCGGTCAATATTTTTACAACCTAAACATAGTATAATGTAACAATTAAATTAAATATATTATTTTTTCTCTTTTAATGTATATCCGATGTTTACATGTTGCAATATCCATTTTTATGTATTTTCAAAAGCTTATTAAAACAATGAAACGTGTATAGATTGCTAATTGGACAACTATACACGAGAGTTCAAATAAGGTGGATGTAAGCAATTATATAGCCCTTTACCTTTTACAGCTTGCTGTTCGTGTGAGCCAAGGATCCGTATTAAAGACCGTATTTTGACCTATGGTGGGTTTCTTTTATAAACTGTGACTTGGATGGAGAATTGTCTCATTGGCACTCAAACCACATGTTCTTATATCTATAGGGAACTGTACGTCCTTCAACAAGGAATCATTGAGCAAAGGTCACGACATGAAACATATAAAATAATTATTATACAGCTAAAAACTAACTTCAAAACAAAAAAATTCTGAACAACAAATATTCAAGACATAAATTAAAGACAACCACTTTACTACAGGCACATACAATATTTGGCTGGGTTTAACATGTTTGTGAGCGCTTAATCTTCCTGTAATCTGAGACAGTGGTGAAAAAGCAGAACATAAAAACATAATGCCAATTTATTTTGTATATTTTTCACTCCAGGTGTAAAACAAATGAATTGTTGACAAACTTCTTACAGAGTCCAAATTATAATACTCTAACAGTTGGCATTTATATTTCTTTATTTTGTCTATTGTTGAAGACTGGGTGTTGCCCTATATATATATTTCGTTTAGTTTTCTTTGTCGTTCGGTTCTTATTTGGGTATACTCGCATGCCATTTATCAATATGCATTTACATGTATAAGTGTAAGTGCAGCAATTTGTTATTCTATTAATCATTGATATTGGACATCAGTAAGAGAAGACTACTATAGATACTATAAAGGTAATCAGATGTCGTTTTGGCAATACATGACGGCACATTGTCATTGGGCGTGGATTAGAGTATCAAACAATTTGACGTCGAATTAAGAATTTAATCACAACTCTTTATATCTACAATCACTCTGTATATCGATCACCACGCCATACACCGTGACACCCCTAATTATTTTTCTATAGAGGCTATGAAAAAAAATCCCCCCCTTTTTTTTTTTAACATAGTGCCACTCGATACCTTGCGCAAAAGATGCACCTGTTTGTCCTCTACAAGACCTATATAGTTATACCCGGTGACTCCCCTCATTTGTTTTTGCCTAGAAGCCATCAAATAGGCGAATCCCACTTTTCCCCGTTTTTTTTCAAATTTTTAGCCTTATAGTTTCAGATTTTTGAACATAGCGCCACTCGATTCCTTGCGCAAAAGGTGTTGTTCATTAGTCTAATATGAAGTTGGGCTTCTATTGGAAGTATTCCGTTTATAGGATGATGATTGTTACATCTGCTACATAAGTTGATGATGAGAGTATAAGCCTAGAGTTAGTTTTATTCTAGAATCTTTCGATTAATTCCAGTGAATTTGTTTTTGGTAGTGTTAGCTCTTATCCATAGATAAGTACTAGAGATACCACGGCCGACACTCGGCTAACCGAGAGATAGGTCGGTTAATCTATATTGAGTATGCGGCTTTATCGGCGGTGGATCTGTTAATCGGGTTGGCTATACGTCTGTTAAGAGTAAAACTCGCAATTAAATGTTAAACTCTGTTAAATATACAGATTTTTGGCATATTATGAGAACCACATCAAAAAAAGAAAAGTGTCTGACAAAATGATATCTATCATAGAACATTTTCCCCCATTAAAAAAGATGCATAGCCTGCGCAATTTTAAGTAAAACGAAAAGGTTCCGCGCAAGTATGTGGTTTGTATGCTTGTACGCATAGCAATATTTTAGTTAAAGGCCGAAAACCATTTTTATATATGATTTAAAGGGCACAAAGTAGTACTTTAGTTCTAAAAAATCAATTGTCGTGGATAAATATTTCATAAATGTCATATAAGTTGAGTTATACCACATTTTAATGAATATTAGGGGAATACAGTCTGTTAATGGGTTGGACAATTTAAATCGTGTCAGTTAAGAGTTATTTAGCCACGACAATAGTCTTACTACCTTGATTTTATATTTTCACATTGAAAAAATATGAGATGTACTTGTGACGAAAAAATTACAATACGGTGTAACAGTATCCTAATAGAAAGAGCACTGTTATTTAAATATTTTTTTCTATGCATTTCATTAAAAGGGTTTGTCACTTCAAATTAGTGTTATATGGACTGATTAGCCGCTCAAATTCGCATGAATTTATTATTTACTCCAAGTTATCAATCAGTCTTATTTTTTTGTCTGTTCAAAATCTGTAACATTTATGAATCTGTCATGTGTTGCAATGCAGCTTTTTGAATTCCATGTGTTTTCTTTGGAATACTAAGGCTTTTCTACCGCAGGAATATATTATCTTATGCCGGCGTCACACATTGGCGGATAGACCGGCGTGCACCAAACGTACAGAGAAAACTGACAAAGTCGGTATAAGTTAGTGGCACGCCATTAGAACGCTTAGCAATCGTTCAAAGCGCGTTGCATAAGTTTGAAGTACGTCGAAATACAAAGGTAAAATTGTGAAAGGAAATGGGGGATGTGTCAAAGCGACAACAACCCGACCATAGAACAGGCAACAGACAAAGGCAACCAATGGGTCTTCAATGTTGAGAAAAACTCCCGCACCCGTAGCCGTTATACAGTCACTCTTCCTCGTGCCAGGTTTTCCTCCGGGGTGATACTGGCATAAGCCTATATTTCCCCTGTGGAAATTTTGGATCATTGCCATTCTTCCCCCCATGGAAATTTGACAATACGTACATGTATACATATGTTAAAGGCCGTACTTTAACCTATAATGGTTTACTTTTAAAATTGTTATTTGGATGGAGAGTTATCTCATCGGCACTCACACCACATCTTCCTATATCTTTTCCCCTACATTATAGATATCACTGTATACATATACACGTCTGAAAATTAAATCTGAGTGTTAGAAATTTAACACAAGTCTGTCTACAGGTTTATTAGTCTGGTTATGTTTCAACCAATCTGTCTTTCTTTGTACCCCCTAGTCTTTGTACATTCTCAACTGCATGTCTGCCTATATGTCGACAAGTCTGTCTACATAATCACCCGTCTGTTCACAAGTTTACCAGTCTGTATACATATTCACCCGTCTGTTCACATGTTAACCAGTCTGTCTATGCCCACTAGTCCGTCTATATTTTCACTAGCTTTGAAATAGCTTTCAGTAACGAGTACTTTTATTTCGGTGCTTTGTTTCTATTGTTTTTATGTAAGTGATTCTTGTGAAACGTATCAACATTTTAGTGAAGCCAATTGCAACTGATACTTTTTTTCATGCGGTGTGTTGTCCTAGGTTAGGTTCATTAGGAAGGGTTGAATTTATGGCCATCACATTGTTTATGTAACAATGCCCATTCCAAAGCCAGGAACATGTAGTACCGTGTATAGTGGTTGTTGTTGTTGGTTCATATCGTTTAATTATTTTTTTTTGTAAATTATTTTGTAATCAATGTTATTTTTGTTTGTTTTGTTCCCTAATTTTTATGGTCGGAGCATTTTATAGCCGACTATATATGTTTTTTTTTTCATTTCTGGAGGCCGTACGCTGGCCATTTATTACCTACTACCAGGTCCGTGTAACTCCAGTGGATATTTGTATCATTAGAACTAGATCATGGTCAACCCTATATATACTACTTTAGGGCAGGTGGAATATTTTTGTAGATCTTGTACAGCGAGTCACAATAATGGTGGTAGTTCCTGTAGTTCCACGTTTCCACTGCACATCTCCCATGCTGGTAAGAGAGGGAGTACATACCTCCCTTAGGTTTGATGAAGTTTCACCCTTATCGGACTTCTTCTCCTGAATGAAAGCTTTAAGGCGATGAATATTTTTCTCTATCCCTACTTTTGATTGGTACTTTTACCTTGTGGTCTAAAAATGATTTATCCTGTAAAGTCAAAATCTTCAAACTGAACAGAAGTGGTTTAAGTAGTTGTATTCATTGGGTCACTGATACCAAGGGTTCCATGAATGAGAATGTATGTCATCACTGCTAAACTAAAACAGTTAATATTCTTTTTTTTAGGATAAACAATTCTAACTGACGTCGCCGACGTTATAAATTTATAAAGGGGAAAAACTAGCTTATCATGCCGCAAAGAGGAAACATGGCCTGATCCTCGTTTTCACCTTTAACGTTGAGGTGGAAAAGTTTGATCATGACACTTTTTCTGGGGGGAAATATTGGATCGATCCAGTTTGGCCTTTTAAACAAAAATTTCGAACGTCACTGATGAGTTTTTCGTAAACGAAACACTTGTCTGGCGTAGATATTAGGCGCAAATATCAAATTTCAATCCTGGTATCTACATGTGTATGAGGAGTTTATTTCCAGTATGTATTTTCCTTTGTACCGAGTCGCCATTCTCATTTTCTGCCGCCTAAGGAAATTTGTGTACCAATTAAGTTCAAAACCGTGGTTCTAAACAAGAAATAGACATTATTAAGTTTTTTTTTATATTAGTGTTGGGTGCTGATTTAATGTGTAACAACAAGACAATTTTATATTCCTGCAAATCACAATAAATGTATAATATTAATTTTATTTTTCGAGTAATGATGTATTCCTATGATATCGTAAGTCATTTAGCCGACTCGCAGTCTGCAAACGTGCTTGTTTTTCTATCGAGTGACATTGAACGTGGTGTAGAGAAAGGTTGATGTTGAAAGATTTGTCTATATTTGTTTGCATTATAAACATAGTTCAGTTCATTTGATAAAAAAAAAATCAAAACATTACGAAGTTTATCTCTGATTTATGTACTTGTTAACTATGTAAATGACAAATTGGTGCCATTCATATCAATGAAACAGAATCCACATGATATATGCGACCATTCTTTGATGAAATTAATATTACTTTGATTTTATACTTTTTAAAATCATTTCTATCAATTTTCAGATTCCATTGTCAAAACTTATGTTTTATTGTTCATGTTTTGATTCCATTTTCTCTAGCCACTATATCCTGAGCCTATCTCTTTATTCAGATAACACCCCATATAGCAATTAAATTATACTTGTAATGTCATTCATAACTCTTAACAGACCATTAACAGACCGAGTTTTATACATCCGACCCATTAACAGACCATATTTTTATCAAACATTATTATGTCACCAAAATACAGTTTTTCGTGTAGATTTTTCACATATTGATGTTAATGTGGTTAACAAATATAATGCAATTCTTTTTTCGATGTTCAAAAGATTGCATTCAAGTAAACTCGACCAACTTGTCATTTTTGTGTACATTTTGTGTGTGTAAAATGTGTATAAATTTACTGATGAGTAACTCGCCTTTTCATTTTATTGATCGTTTATTGAAGCTGAAAAAAAAGAATTACACCACTGGATTCAGTACTCCAAATCATTTTGTCAGACATGAATAGTTTTTATGATATAAATATAATTAAAAAGTTATACAATAAAACATAATGACCTTGCACTGATTTTCACGATAACACCTGATTAACAGACTTTAGCCAACCCGATTAACAGACCCAATGCCGATATAGCCGCATACTCAATATAGATTAACCGACCTATCTCTCAGTTAGCCGAGTGTCAGCCGTGGATACGTAACACGAATGATTGAATAACACATGAAATAACCCAATGACACATGCAATTTTAATCTTAGTTTAAACAGTATTTATTAATGATATTTTTTTACAAGATTAAGTCTTACATTGTACAGTGGTATATGAAGTTTTAATTTTAATTAGCATATATTGGTGAGTTTTAAACACTGATTTATAAATAGTATTACATTAAAAGTGTATTAAAAATGATTTATTAAAGCAGGAAAGTTCATAAAATGTTATTATAATTTTGTGGATACATCTGTTCCTTATTGCATATATACGATTGCCCAATGTGTTAAATCTGGACTACCAAAGTTGGGCTCTCATTTGTATAATAAATTAAAACTCACTGACACTCCATGCATTTACATGTATTTTATTTAACAGTCAAACAAATATTTTAAGTAATAATTTTCCAGAAAGTCTTAAACCCGTCCAGGACCTCCTGATTGCACTGAGTACGAAATGTTTTCTTAGAATACTAAAGATACAAGACTTAGTTGCAAAAAATGTATATCTAATTCAATGCAAAATGTGGCGATCAAACACCCGTATTAACAGCGTTTGTTTAATGGTTAACCTTGCACTGGGCAGTCGCAAGAGTCGTTAAATAACAAACCAATAAACAATATAATAAAGTTGTAAGCTAATAAATATTTCAGGTATTGGGCATTTGCCATCATCATGATTAAATTATCTAATTGACAAAAAACTATTAAAATTGTAAATTTCAATTTACTAAACACAAAATGTAAGTACTAAAATGTATATTTAAGCTATAAAATGTATGATACCATATTTCACTGTTTTAACAGAGAAAATTACGGAAAGAAAATGGAGCGTGGTATCTTTTTTAGTTAAGATTATAACTTTCTAAAAGGAAACTCTTTAGGACTTCTAAATGGTGTATTTCAACTGTGCTAAACTTATTTCAACATTAAAGTTATTTGTCCTAGTTAAATGTGCGGATGGCATACTAAATTATAATCCTGGTACCTTTGATAACTACTATCACGACAGTACAATTGCAATTGTTTTCTGTAAACATGTAGCTGATGTGTCTTCTCGAAACATTGTGTTGGCGTTTTGACACAATAACAAAAAATCGTACGATCTTTTGTGACCGGGGCTTAAGAGTATTTTAAAAAATGTTCCGCAAATACTGCACAAATGAATTAAAATGTACAAATATAACCATCGTAAACTTTCAGAAATTATCTACTAAACCGCATAGTACATTTGGTTAGAAAGAAAAACCTTTTTAAACTTGAATGGTCTCAAAGAATGAGAATGAGTGAATAAACTTATGTCAAACACTCCATCTGTTTTATTTTACGATACTGCATTCTTTAAACTTTGTTGTTTTAAATACTGCTTGCTTACTTCCTTATAGTAAGGTTAAGTATATGGGATAACAGATACACTTCTATAAACAAGATTTACGTAGAATAAGTAATATATTTGTTAACTAAGTGGTGTTTGTCTTGAGAAACACCAAGGAAGTACAGGAACAGTTTAATTTAAAACAATACGTCTTTATTAGACAACTACACAATCTTAGTGAAATAAGTTTTATTGAGTAATACAAGGATCTTTTGTTCAATCTTGTTCAAGCTATATTTGTTTTTCCCCTCATTATTTTCGTCAGTCTGTTCGGCTGTCTGTTGTCTGTTCGTCCGTATGTCTCTCCCGCTTTAGATTATAATTTTGGTCAGGGAAGTTTTTGATAAAGTTGAAGTCCAATCAACTTTCAAATTAGAATACATGTTCCCTATGATGTGATCTTTCTACTTTTAATGCAACATTGACCTCAATTTTACGGTCCACTGAACGTAGCAAATGTTAGTGCGATCGGCGCATCCATGTACTATGGACATTCTTGTTTTTTTTATATTTCTTTTCTTAGTCCTGGTTCTTCAATACATTAATTTCATAAATAATATTCTTTTAAATGTTCAATAAAGTACCATATATTAAATACTTTTTGGTCAATTACTAAATTCATGTATAAAAAACAAGGTAAGAAATAAAATTTAGAAATATCAAGAGATGTTGGGTGTTCCCGCTAGATTATTGTTCAACAATTATGTTGTTCAAAAACAGTGTTGATAAATTACACCATTACATTGTAAGCAGGGTATATTTATCATGGAATCAATTAACACAATATACAAAAGAATTAAAACGCACTACAAAACAAGTCTAGATGCCACTCCACAGACACGGGATTGATTAATTATTTGAAGCTGTTTTCAATTTAACAACGAAATATACCTATGTTAAAGGGACACAAGCTGTAAAATTCACGCTTAACAATTCTAAGCAAATTCTCATAATTCATTTATAACAATGTAAAACATTTATCCAAACTATTAAAGTCTAAATAAAACAACAAACAAGGCACCGGCATGAAAACACTTAGCTTGGTTTCGTGTGTATTTGAGTCTAGACGCCAACTTATTTTTTATCGAGATAACCTCTATAATCAGCAGATGACCATATAAGCGACGTGACCATAACTATAGATATACATATAGATTCAGCACACACGTACTGTTGAATTATTCAAGGTCTATCTTATTTCATATTATATTATATTACAGATAAAAAAAAAATGTTTATCATCGCTTTTATCTGTATTAGAATGTATATTTGTGGATCGAATCAGCATGATCAGTTAATCAAATGATTTACCTTTGTTTCATTATCAATGTTGACATCTTCTTTTTTTAAATAGCCAAATTATATAATAATAAATACACACACAATTCACGTGTCATTCATCTCAAGCTAATGGTTTAAAAAAGTACACATACATACGGATTCAATGTGGTCGAATTATTCACTTGCAAGTAAATAATCATTATCACTGTTGTTTTGCTTATTGTGACAAAATTGAACCGTATTGGCTATTAAAAATGAATTCTTATTGCAGGGCAAAAACTATAGTAAATTGCCTACCCTCTGGGTCATAAAACAAATAATTTTTTACTTTTAAATGCTATGATTATATGATTTTCAAGTTCTTGATATAGAAAACAATAACTATTCTTGGAAGGTATGCAAAAATAAGATATAAGCTGTCATCTCTATAAGATTTTAAGTGATTTTATATCCCAGACTGGTATCTGCATACATACAACTATTCCAACATGTGCAAATATGGCTTTGTTTAAACACTTCTAGTATATATATTAGCTAAATTGTGTCAGATATATGGTTATAAATTAAACTGTTGTGACAAGAATTCTAAATTGACCATTTGAGGCAGAACATTTTAATTGACAAATAGGCATACAGTAAGATGTGGACTGGAGACAGAACCAGGATTGGATACTTTATATACTCTTGAATTTTGTAATGATTTACTGGTAAACATTACATTTATAGTATTCTGATATGCTTTCAATATGTTATCAAAACAGTTTTAAACAGGTTCTAGGCATTTTATATTAAAAAAAAAATGTAAATAGGGTAAGGTGGCATTAAAGTTTTAATACTTTTAGAAATTGAAACAGGGGAGGGGTATACAATTTACATTAAAAAAATCTTAGAGTATACTCAGTAATTTCTTTAAGGCTATAATCTGATAAATCAGTATTTATGTGAGAAACACTGATATCGGAGAGTTTTCTATTTGAATAATTGTTTGTAAAGGTTGCACGTTGTAAATACAGCTATTCATAGAAAATTGATTGCGTTTACATACTGGTTCCCAGTTATGCTCTCTGTGTTCCATCTCACAGACATAACTTGGGAATGTTACCAGTGCATATTGTTTATATTGAAATAAGTGGTAACCACTAATTCGAGGTAAGGGTAGTTTAGAAATTAAGTGTAAGTTTAAACTCCGAAAAGTTCAGGGCATATAAACGTTGAAAATATGCCGCACTGCCCTACATTTTGACCTTTGAAAAAAATTGTAGTGCATATGAACTTTCAATTCCAGAATAAGATTTTTTTACAGTTACATAGTAAAAGTGGTACAGTTTTAGCTGTAAAAAGAGTTCCTATGGGAAATTGTATTGTCAATATTTACAGAAATGCAACCTATGTTCATCAATGAAAATGAAACTTCTCCTAAACCTTTGATGGGTTACTCCTATGGGTTAGAATAACATGTACGAATATATACATTACCACTTTTTACATTAGAAAATGCCTGTACCAAGTCAGGAATATGACAGTTGGTTCACATTCGTTTGATGTGTTTGAGCATTTGATTTTGGCAATCGAGGAAAGACTTTCTTTGGAGTTTGTGTTACTTTTCTTTTTTTCTATCATTTTCACAGTGTTAAAAACTATAACCATGTGATAAAATAATTAACATACGTTTTTAAACCACCACTATCCCCTCTCCATCCATTTGATCATATATATACGAACCTGATTGATTAAATAACGCCAACGAATCCGTAAATGACTTCTGAGTTTTCGACAACGAATCCGCAAATGACTTCTTAGTTTCCGACAATTCACTGCTTGTTTCATTAAGTTCGAGTTGATTCTGTTTAATGCTATCGTTTAATTCTTCAATTTTGCATGACCAAAGTCTCATTGTGTTTTCAATTTCATTGTTTTGCTTTTTCAAGACAGAGGTTTCTATTTCATCATTAATTACTCTTTTTAGAAGAGTATGGCTATTTCCTTTCATGACTTCAAATTCCGCTTTGAAGTTTAAGATTTCTGTTCGCTTACATCCATCATTCTTCGAACTAAGAACAAATACAAATTCATTATCGCAGAATGAAAGAAAAGATAATAAAACAACTAACCACGTTTTCATTTCACCAAATTCAACTTGTAGATAATTGTTATAGAATGTACATCAACGAGAGATTACTTCAACATGTGTAAAGAGCCAACGTTATATGTTGCATCAAGGCAGTCGAGCTGTTTTAAGGACGTTCTAATTCTATCTTTCACATGATTGGCCTTTATGTTGCACTGAACTCACACATATCACCTCTTAAGTTTATAATATCAATAAGTGGAAAGTACTTTTGATGTTCATTGCAAAGTAATTTCATTCATGAAAGGCGGTTTAAAAAAACTTATTGATATCGTAATATTAAGAGCCTACGAGGTGATATGTTTCAAATGTTGAAACTACAATTCCACTCCCTTTTCACCGAATTTGACCTACTAAATTTGACTTATCACCGTTAAGCAAGATCTGCTTTTCAATTCAGAGTACCCGAGCTCACTCCTAGCTTTGGTGGGGTTCGTGTTGCTCAGTATTCAGTTTTCAATGTTGTCTTTGTACATTTATGACTTTTTGGTTTGTAGTTTTGGAACATTTGGAACATATCCGTCGTCACTTGTGAATAGATATTGAATGGCGATCAACCAAATAGTAATGGCGTCGGTACGAATAACTAATAGTAGGGTGCCCAGTATCGAAAAAGGTGTCCAGTTAACAAGTTAACTGATAACACACATCTCTAAATATATATCAAACTATTGAAAATCATTATATTTTCCAATCATTAATGTCGTCGTAAGCTCACGTGGTCACGTATTTTTTTCAAAATTTGGTGGTTTATTCGGGTACCCAAAGATACCTCACAATACAGCCCATATTCTACACGAAAAATAAATTGGTCTCTGTGTTCTTTGTTCAACTTATTATTGTTTGACTTTCCCTTTGGTATCTTTCGTCCCTCTTTTTATACTTATTATTAAGCTTAAAAATTGAATTGATCATGTAACGAAAGCTGAAAAGATTTATGTTATTTCAGTAGAAGTATTTCATGATTTTAGTGAGATTTTTTTTTATTCTTGAAGGATACCCGAATGATTTCTCTGATTTGTCAACCTTTCTAATGGTGACATCGATGAATCAATAAAAACTGCACGAGATCGTGTTGTAAGGTTGAATGATCTCAAGTCAAAACTCAAAATAGATAATATTGACATAATGAAATTGAGCGTAAAATTGTCTACAATTTAAAATTCCTCCCATGTCAAACTTCCTCCTTGTGAATATACATTTAACTGAACAATATGTAATAAGAGGTTCATAAATTTGATGTCTACGTATACAGCAAAACTACCCTACCTTCTAATAAAATAAACGGTACCAATTTTCTTGCACCAGATGATACGCATTTCGACAATGCATTTCTCTTCAGTGATACTCGTGGTCAAAATATTTGAAATCAAAAGCTTATTTAAAAGATGAAGAGCTATAATCCAAAAGGTCCAAAAAGTATAGTCTAATTTTTGGATGAGAAAAGAAAAATGACTTGTATCTGTCTATTTCGAGGGTCAGATATCATATGAATTTCTGCAAGATTGGGTTTGTATTTGTAAGGAGAAATCTGTGTTTTCAAAGGGTTGCATTTCCTTCGAACAAAATGTATCATGTACAGACATTGTGACGCATTTTTCATTAAGAATTATTGTATCAAAAGTTTAGTAAACAGTTGATTTATACAAATGACCATATCAATAATGATAATCTTTATTTGTCATATATTAAGTAACATTATACTTGAGACATAAACAAAAGTAACAACAACAATAAAATAACTGAGTTGAACACACACATATCTATATATATACTGACTACTGGGATGGTGATACCCTCGTGGAATTAAAACTTCACAAGCAGTGGCATCGTCCCAGTGGTTGTAAACGAACTCATCAGAGATTATCTACTAAAACGCATAGTATATTTGGTTAGAAACAATAACCTTTTTAAACTTGTATGTTTGTCAATCTAATTGTATCTTAAGTATGGTATCAAATAATGAGAATAAGTGAATAAACTTATGTCAAACACTCTTTCTGTTTTATTTTATGAGACCGCATACTTCAAACTTTGTTGTTTGAACTACTACTTGCCTACTTCCTTAAAGTGATATTAAGTACATTGGATAAACAGATACTCAACTATAAAGACCTACGTAAAATAAGTAACTAAGTGGTGTTTTTCTTAAGAAACATTAATGAAATATAGAAAAAGTATAATTGAAAACAATATTTCTTTATTAGACAACTACATAATATTAGTACATGTTAAGTAATACAATGGTCTTTTGTTCAATATTTTACAACCTATAATAGTTGTTTTATTCATCCTTAACAAATATACAAGTACGCACACATACAGAGCATTAAAGTTTAAGTGCAATTCTAAATTGCTTTATTATATCCTTAGCCTTTTAAATTCACAAGGCTTGTTTATCCTATCGTGGAAAACTTGTTCGGAGTAATCTACAGTTGTCTTCCACAATTCAATTAAAACCAAGACGTTTTCTGACATTTGGGGTTTTCAACTGTTCTTATTTGAAGGTTGCCAACCTTATCAAAGGAATTCTTTTGTTTTCCTTTTAATGACCTCCCAACACGGTTCTGATTATTGGTTATTTCAACCTTCACGATATGCTTGCAATTGTAGTTTTGATATAACGTTTAATGTTTTACCATTACGTTGAATCCATCTTAGATTTTGATATGCGCGTCACTAATGAGTCTTATGTAGACGAAACGCTCGTCTGGCGTACTGAATCGCAATACGTGTACCTGTGATAACTATTTACATTCTATATATTTATCTGAAATTTCGAAAATACAAATACGATCTCGAAATTTTGTTTTTGTTTTATCATTTGAATTTAAAGTATAGTTATATTGTGTCAATCGGTAGTCATTGTTGAGATACAATTATACTATATATATGAAAGATGTGATTTTTGTTTTAAATATAAAAGGTTCAGACTAATTCAGTATTTATGTTCACAGGTAGATCTATATATTTTTTTCCAAGAGAATGATATTTTGCAGTGACATTTTCTGCCATTCCTTATTAAGGTATGTATATTGAATTGTAAATGTATGCCCTTGATTGAAATTTATGATTATCTTTAGTTATTTTCTTATTTTTCTAATTGAAACATAGATAATGTCTTCCGTATTGTCAAGTAAGCATGTACGGTAAGCTTGGATTTAAAAGAAAAAGATAACTATCGTCAAAATTAAGGTAGATGGGGTGTCTTAATTATAATCCATAGAATGTTTTAATAATTTGCCAAAATGTAGTTCATATCCTGCTTGTTTAAAAACATTAATAAAATGAATGGGTCACCGGACTTATTTTCACACTACAGGTTGTGTAAAATTGTCAAGATTTTGTATAGATTATGAATGGAAAACCCAATTTGCCGCCATAAAACGCAAACCACACCATAGAATTTTGAGATAAAATATGAGAAGATAGCTCCAATATTATGCTTTCAGATAAGAAAAGACAAAATGGGGTCACGGGACTCGTTTCTTTTTGCTACATGTAAAAATGGGTAAATTTCTAAATAAAGGCAACAGTAGTATACCGCTGTTCAGAACTCATAAATCCATGGACAACAAACAAAATCGGGGCAACAAACCAAAACCGAGGGAAACGCATTAAATATAAGAGGAGAACAACGACACAACACCGAAACGCAACAGCACACAGAAACGGACCAACCAATAGACAATACACCACGAGAATAACAAATATAACATCAAAACCAAATGCATAAATATGGGATAGACAAGTACCGTGCCACGTCTTATCTCAAAATTAAGAGAAAACAGAAACGACTCAACGTTAAAATGCAACACACACACAGAAACGAACAATATTATAACAATGACCATCTTCCTGACTTGGTACAGGACACTTTTAAAGGGGAATAAAAGTGGTGGGTTGAACCTGGTTTTAAGGCATGCCAAACCTCGCACTTTAATGGCACAGTTAAATATAACATTGAAATGAAAACAAAATATTACAGGACTACAATACAAATAAAAAGCAGAACATATTAGACAAAGAAAAGCATGATTAATAGATAACAAAAAGCATCAGGTTTAAAATTCAATACGCCAAAAACGCGTCTAGTCCACACGAGACTCACCAGTGACGAAAAAAAATTACAAAATTGTACAGCACTGAAGATCTAAAGTTGAAAAGGTTTTGCCAAATACGGCATTGTTTGTATGCCCAGGATAAGAACATTCATATTATATAAAACAATTCACACTATTGCAAACAGTAAATTTTAACAAATGAATATGAAAGAGATATACATGTACATAATGAAATATACAAGACCGAAAGTGAAAAAAGTACAAAGTTGTACACATTCTATTGTAAAAGTAACACTATCTGAATCATTTGCCCTTACATTTGAGTTGCCTCCCCTTATTTGACACAGTTGGAAAAAAATGAATCAAACAAAAGATTATTTTTTTTTGTAAAAAACAATCATAAATATCATCAAACATGGCATTTTCTACATTATAATTAAAATTCCTACACATGAATTACCTACCACTATAAGAATTTGCACATTTCATCAAAGATCTAGACCTTGTTTTCTAGTTTTCTAAATCCAAGATGGAGGAAGACACCCTATCTTCCTTAATTAAAGTAATGAGATGATTTTGTATCTTAGGTTAGAATGTTACAGTTTGGTAGAATCGTTATTTTATGTTATTGTATATACTATTATAAACGTTTAAAAGAAAAAGATGTTTCGTAAGTAAACTTTAGGTCAGGTGAAGGTGTATTCAAAAACTCTGATACTAATAACGCGGTACTTTGGTAGAACACCCCTCCTGTTAGAATGGTACGGCTAACATCGGAGTATACAGCTCAGACAGTTCCACAACAGAAATGTATGCAATAACGGTGATAATGAATTGACTATATACAAAAGAAGATGTGGTATGATTGCCAATGAGACAACTATCCACAACAGACCAAAATGGCACAAACATTAACAACTATAGGTCACCATAGGCCTTCAACAATGAGCAAAGCCCATATCGCATAGCTATGCAGCTATAAAAGGCCCCGATAAGACAATGTAAAACATTTCAAACGAGAAAACTAACGGCCCGGCCTTATTCATGTAAAAAAAAAAAAAACGAAAAACAAATACGTAACACATAAACAAACGACAACCACTGAATATATTGAAGTTATACTTGAAATGATTAGTTACACACTTTTGGACCTTAATTGTGCAAATAATCACGATAAAGACTTATGTAAATGATGGTGTGTTAATGTTTAGCTACGGAAGGTTCACGTCCGTTTTATAACATGTATTATCCACTTTCGGGAGTTTCCGAAAGTCACAAATGTAGCGGAAAAAAGTGAATTGTTAAAAAAAGGATTAAAAAAAATGGCTCTTCGTTATATTTTGTAGATAATATTTTAGGAATATGCGTCTGTTTATAATTAAAATACTGTATTGAGATATTTATCAATGTAAAACGTTTTTCTTTCTGCTTTTTGACATTTGTCATTGGAAATATTGTCAAAAGAATTTTGCATCTTTAAAACGAGATATGACGAACCAAAGTCATTGTTGTGTATTACATATAATTCTTTCTTCATACAGTCATACCATGCTCAGAGTATCTTACTTATTGGAATTGCGCATAATAAATATTAATAACAATACATACTTGTTTCGTTATAATGCGTTATTTTGATTGTCTAATAACAATCTCATGTCATTCTGAAATTAACCACTAATGTATCTTTACCAACCCTGTAGTCTATAATTCTGTTGATCATTGATACGGTCAGTTTTGTAGATTATCTGCTAAAAAACTGATGAATCGTTCGAACCATCCACTATCAACTATGTTAGCCAAGACATAAATGAACAGAGCAGTATTTGTAAAACCTATTGGAATATTGGGTTCTTAATGTTTTCATTTTATTTTTGCTATTCAGGGTTGTTATTCGATTGTCACTTATGTGTCTTTCAAGACCAATCGCACATCTGGCGTACTAAATAATAAGCAGTAACTACGAGTTATACAGTTACATTTAATGATTCTCCACTTTTCATATCTAAATCGTCGATGCAGAAGGTACCAATCGATATAACTAGCAAACACTAATAGAACTGCATAAACCGCCACTACTCAAGCAAAACCTAAAAAATACTTAGGTTTAGGAGTAGAACGAATACATTCCACACAACATAAGTTTAACGATCAACTTCACGTACGAATTGGTAAACCGATACGTCGATTGGGTGTCTCAGCTAACTACTGACTTATTCCTACGGCTCAAGGATCTTTATATCAGAACAGATATGTTATCTAATATTCAACCGATTTTTTTTCATATTGCAGATTGGGATAGTTTGACTGATTGTAAATATACATGCATTACAAGAGACGCTCATTCTGTCGATGCACTCGGTCTTTGGTGTAAAAAAAGTAACACTAACGGAGTTTTGTGAAAACGTCTTAAAAATGTCTTCATTACATACGAATGCTCTGATAAAGTGTACTATTGTGATTGTGACAATGCTTTAAAATACATAAATTTATTAAATGTTAATGATCTTGTAGAAAAAAAGTACGTATTTGCTGTACCTCAAATTACAAATTCATCAGTTATTTGTTCACAAAAATTGATATAAAGAATTTTCAAATAAAATCAGGTCAAGATTAGCAATTCTAACGCTGGACTTTTACCAAATCTTAAAACAAATTCATCGGTTATTTGTTTACAATAAATGGAATGGTAAGAATAATTTTCATATATGATCAAACCAAAATTAGCAGTTATATCACTAGAAATACTAGTACCAGAATAACATTCAGCTTGAAAGTTTTCATTTGCGGACGGCATGTTTCAATATGCCGCCAATGCGCTCTGGTCATTAATAAAATGTTTGCGAATTTGTTTTCAAACCATTTTCAACATTTTTCTAAGTTCTATTGTATCGACTCTTTATGAAATGAGTATGAACAGCTATGAATTTGTGAACAGCGAAATTGACAAAGTGAGTTTACATAGGTTACGATAAATGTGGATTCACATGGTATAAACTGTAAATTAGGTTTATTTTGAAGTATGTGCTTGAAAAAGATGTATTTTAAACTAAACCTCGCTGTAATTTACAAAGCTAATACAGAACGTCATGTTAAAATAATCATATGAAAGGTACATATTTGGGAGAGTGAAGAAGTGACTGCCATCCGTTCTTTCAATGTACTAGATGTTTTTCGTGAATTTGTTACCTCTTAACCCCATGATGTATTTTAATTTCCTACTGATCCTACTGATTCAGATTTTAACCCATTAAAACAAATATATTTCATATGATATTTAAATTTGTAATTATAGTCTTACATTCACATATATTTACTTTTAGATTCCTTAATTGGTATCAACATGGCAGATGGAAAGCTACAATGTCGTTTATGTAATTTGTTGTTACATGAACATGCACAGTCATGTATGATGAATTACTTCAACCCTCTAGGAAAGAGGAGACGCCAGATCGGGTGTGTTGCTTGTGTGGTTGGTTGTCAGATGCCTGTTTACTAGGCTGGTATTTTTGGTTTGGCATTTCGCGGTCGCAAATGTCAACAAAATTATACTGTGCCGAACAAACGTGAAAAGGACAAGGAATCTGAAGGAATAGATCTGAGAATTTTTAAACTTTCCATTCATTGTGTTTCCAAAATTAAATATGACATTTTCCTTTACAACAAATATTCATATCAACTGCCTGCTGAGCTTCATGCAATATATGATACTTCATACTCTTATAAAGACATTGTTTTTATTCCAAAATACTCACAAGACATTTTATGTGAAGGTTACAAGCTAGTTATTATCGACGAAAATTGCAAGCGGATATGTTGTCGAGGAAATCACATAGTACTGGTTCGAAAGCATGGCAGAAGAATTTACTGTAATGATAACTTTCTTGTCATTTGGAGTATATGTTGTAATAATACTTTACTCGAAAATAATTATATTCAAATGGCTGTTTGATGGTCGATGATGAATCCCATTGTGTAAGCAGTAAAGAATATAAACTCATTTAAAATGTCAATGTTTCAGTAAAGTAAAGGAAATGATATACATAATATATAAATATGATCTGTCGGTTTACACTCTTTGAAAGGATATTCTTGAAAATCATATGATCATTATTCATTCATAACCAGCATAGGAATAAAAATATATGGTAGCCAACATATCAATCCTTATAACACAAAAAAAAAATGAATAAAAAAATATAATTTTATCACTGAACAGTGATCATGATTCAGAAGTGAATCAAATGAATGATGTCAGATAAGACATTGTTGTCACGATTCGTCATCTTTTTGAATGACGGATTAGAAGATATGAAATCTTTTAATAATAAAAAGAAATATAATAATAAAAACAGATAATGTTAAAAAAATAATTGTTAGGATTGTATTGGCTACTGTTTTCTGTTGTTTATTTCACAGGCAACTGTCAAGTGACCTCTACAGCAACCTTTCGATTTGGAAACTGTATTAGTTTTGGATATAGCGTAAAGGCTTGCCATTTTTGGCATCCTCTGTCGCAAATAGCCAAAGCATTAATACTGGTCCAGCGAAGAGGTCACTTCAAATATGAAATAGTTCTTACCGGCTAAACGAATATAAAATATTTAATTGAGCTGAATGCCATTAATTCTTTCATATTTGTAGTGTACGTTTAATGGTACTGTATTGGGTGAGACATTCATTGAATACATGTAATGCGATATTACTATTCATGTGTATTTGTACCTAAAAAATATCATGATTGTACCTCATATGATAATAAATACTTTTATTGAAATGTATGCACGTTGTATACTTCAATTTGAATTACTCTTTGAATAACGAATTACGTGGCCTGCTAGTAGTATATTTACTATTTTAGTCCTAGTGTTACTGTTATTACAAATATGTGTTTTTAATAATTCTACGAACAATCTATAATTGTTTTGTTAATGAAATGCAACTTAATGTATTTTTATGATGAAATACTTGCATAATATTTGATATTATCAAGAATTTATATGTGGTGATGCATGATTCCGCCTCGTTTAAATACATCTTGACCAATGATATTGTATGTTTTGTTATACCTTCAAGGTGCTCAAAGTTCTTATCTCGTGGGATGAGTTCTATTTAATATTCATATAAATCCATATAGGTTATATTGATACTAGTATAACCTCTCTAATTAATACTTATCAAAATTATATACAGAAGCGTACAAGAGCCACAGTTTAAACCAAAACAACACTGACAATTTTTTTTTCAAATGTCAACTTAAAATTATTTGACTTAGGTGTGTTGATAAAGGTATTAGCTTTAGCTAATACAATTGAGAATAGAAATGGGGAATGTGTCAAAGAGACAACAACACGACCATAGAAAAAAACAACGTAGGCACCCGTAGGCATCCTTCAGCTGGCCCCTAAAAATATATATACTGGTTCAATGATAATTGACGCCATACTTATTTCCTTTTTATGCAGTAAAATAAAGGCAACAGAAGTATACTGCTGTTCAAAACTCGTAAATCCATGGACAAATAATTAAATCGGTGTAACAAACTAAAATTGAGGGAAACGCATAAAATATAAGAGGAGAACAACGACACAACATACAAATGTAATACACACAGAAACAAACTAAACATTAGACACAATCCGATGAAAATAACAAATACAACATCAAAACCAAACACTTTGTCTGTGAAACGAACATCATACACATATATGAAATAACGTGATATGTAAGCATTATCATGTACTACAGTATGTGATCACACTTTACTTGATTATAAAGAAGAACATGTAGTACATTCGCATATTTACTTCATTTTCACTATGGAAGAATATTAAGACTGTAACACCATCATATGTATTCATTGCTTCGTATCAAAATTGATTCTGGAAAATAATGCACGTCGGAAGACTAGAATCTCTCGCGAAAGTGATAGAATTAATGTACGTTTGGAGCATTAATTAGCAAATAATGGAATGCCGCTGGAATCAAATTTAAAAAAAAACACAATACAATTTTCAGGTGAAACATGTCAGCGTTTTCTTTCTCAACTATGCTTTCTCACAGGGAAAAATGTTTAAAACGACACCTGGAACTGATTATTGACCAAACGAATATTCTATGGAAATTTCAGACGTACGTAATACTTTGGAACTTAGGCCAATCAAAATTTAAAACACATTTCTATTATACTTGGTTCAGTATGATACAAGAAATCTTCCTACATTTAAGAAATAACTAAGTCTTTGCACGACATTATTAAATGTTACTGTCAGTTTTCGAAAAGGTAAACAACAAATAAAATAAATCCTATATTGAAACGACGAGCGGCCAACAGACACTCTTTTTGTACTATTATGTGGTTCATGTTAGGTTAGAGTGCAGTCTATATATAAATAAAATTGAGAATGAAAATGGGAAATGTGTCAAAGAGACAACAACCCGACCATAGAAAAAACAACAGCAGAAGGTCAACAACATGAATGTTTCAAACACCTGACAGTTGGTGGCAAGTTTCTTTCCAGCAATTGTAATACGACAACGTTAAACGAGATAACTCACAATCGTTTGATTCATGGGCCTCTCATTCGGAAATTGTCTACCTTATATGATTATTTTCTTTCCTCTAATGCAATCCGCAAACACAACGTTTATTTATTCAAGTACACTGTTAGTACTATTATATATGAGGAAAACGCTTAAAAAAATTCAATGTTTTGTTAGTTTAGTTTAAACATATTTTATTGTTTCAAAAAGAGACAAATGGATTAGACACAAGTTTTTCAACTTAGTAACGTCTTCTCTGTTTTATTAACAGTTAATTTATAATTATGAACATATAAAAAATAACTCAAGTCAACACAGACGTCCATACCAATGGGCTGGTGATACCCTTGTGGAATTAAAACTCCACCACCACCACCAGTGGCATCGACCCAGTGGTTTTAAATAAACTCATCATAGATACCAGGATTGAAATTTTATATTAACACCAGACATGCGTTTCGGCTTTAAAAGACTCATTAGTCATTTAGTGACGCTCGAATACAACAAATGTTAAAATTACCAAACAAAGTACGAAGTTGTGGAGCACTGAGAACCAAAAATAACTAAAAGTGTTCGCCAAATACAGCTAAGATAATTTATTCCTGAGGTAGAAAAACATTCAGATTTTAAAAAGGTAAATTTTTGTTAACAGTTGATTTAAAGTTATGACCTTCTCAATGATAACTCGAGTCAACACAGAAGTGCTGACTCCTGGGCTACCCTCGGTGATTACAAACTCCGCCAGCAAATTGTTTTTGCAAATTATTTATTTTTTCAAGCATTTCCTTTCAGAGATGTGTTGAAGATCATTAACATTTTTGGGAAATTTTGACACAGGAATTAGTTTCAAAGGAATTCTAAGATGGACAGAATATAATTGATTATGGTGTGTTTTGTACAGTTTTCGTGCTCTTTTCTTATACTTTATCATTTATAAGTCTACGCCAATAACGCTCAATTTTCTCAATTGCAGTCAACCTCAAACAGGATCAGACTATTTGCACGGCCACCTTTCGAAAAAGATAAATCAGTTAAACACATATAAATAATTGATTTGTAACTTGGTATCCATCTTGGTTTAATTCGAAAAAGATAAAAACTTGATTGCCAAGAAAAATTTATCAATAAAATTAAATTAAGAAGTAAATTAAAAAAAGGACTCAAATGCAAAATGTGCAAACAAATAGGTAAATTGCCATTTCAATTTCAATACGATACATGCATACCAAGGGAAGACACAGTTATTTTTAAAATGAATGTATTAGTTAGATTAGATCGAATTGCGATCCTATCAATGCATTCTTTATCTGGCTAGTATATGCCAACTAAAAGGAAAAATAAGAAGAAAAAAAATGAAAGTATTTTTACTATTTTGATTTTTTATCCCTTGATAATTAACTATATATTTTTTATTATTTCGAACAGTGACACTACTAAAATTTCTGTTAAGCCAGGTACTTGTTATTGTCATCAATAGTCTCAAAATAAAACGTGGAAATATTTAAAGTATTAATAGTAATAATAAATATGTGTGACTATAAATAGCTGTTTAAAGCCCAACTTTATTTTTAGGCCAGTCTTTTTATAATGTAGAATTCATCTTGTCATTTTTTAAGCTAAAAATTGCTAAGTCAAATAAGTACATTTTTTTATGTCCCTAACCTCCTAACCTTAATGTGTTCGTCAGTTGAATCATATATTTGAATTGAAAAGTACAGACTTTTTATTTCCAACTACACGTTTACAATACCAAATTAATTATTTACACATTATACAGATATTGGAAGATGTGGTATGAGTGCCAATGAGACAACTCTTCATCCAAATATCAAAATATAAAAGTAGACCATTATAAGTCAAGGTGCGGCTTTCAACATGGAGCCTTGGCTCACACAGAACAACAAGCTACAAAGGGCCTAAACATTGCTAATGTAAAATCATTCAAACGGGAAAACAAACGGTCTTATCTATATAAAAACTAGAAACGAGAAACACGTATGAACTATATAATAAGACGACAAGTACTGTACATCAGATTCCTTACTTAGGACTGATGCAAACATCTGAAGCGGTAGTAAATGTTTTAATGATATCAAACATTCTCCCATTTCTGTTGCAATAGTATAACATATTTAGAATAAATTTGATCTCAACTGCTGATGTTATTAATAAACACATTACTTTGAATATGCGGCTTAGAAAACTGCCATATAGATGCATCGATATGAATTAAAATATGTCATTTTCCTCATAAAAAATTTGATTGAGGTGTATGCTATCGTTCTCTTATTCATTGGAGATATATATTTTATATATAATCAGATATTTCAATGATTTTAAAACCAATACGAAAACCTCTCGAGAAATGTTTCCGTACATTTAAGAACACTTTTTTTCACCTTTTCCAATTCTGGCGCAACAGATAGACATATAAATGTACAAGCTGCAATAAAATGTAGAGGCTTCATGTCTGGGTTTTTTTTCAATACTTTTTCAATTGTTTTCAATCTGATACTAATAATGCATCGACAGTTTTCGTTTGTGACGAATTAAACTATTCTGCAACACATCTTTGTACAATAATAAATATTCTCGCATTTCTAGACTCGTTTGTAATTTGAAAGAAACTGTGAGTCTATGGTAGGACTTGATAATTTTTTTTTGCAAAAATGAGAGCATGAATGTTATTCATTGGTTGTCGTTTGTTAAACATTTGTTTTTAGTTTATTATTTTGAACAGCAATTGGGCCGTTATTTTTTCTCTTTATCCTTTATATTTATCATTTAGGGGCATTTGATAGCTGACAATTAAGTGAGAGCCTTTTTCGTTAATAACGATCATCCGATGACCTGCAGTTGTTACTTTTTGAAGAATTTGGTCTGTTGTTGAGAGTTGTCTCATTGGCAATCAAACCACATTTTATTATTTTTATATTCAAATTGGTATTTTTCATTAAAATTTTGATCTATTTTGTTGTCCTGTTTACGTTTAAGAATCAACGTGTTTATTAATTAACAATGAGTTCAGTTGGGAACAATATAGTATGACAAACGAAATGGGTTCATTCCAAATTTGTGAAATTCACATTTCGATGTAGCAATATTTCATCAGTGCATTCATATGAAGTATAAATCTACCAGTTGATAATAATTCCAATGCTTCCTATCAGGAATTCGTTTCACCCCAAATCTGACCTACCGAAGGAGACTTATCATTGAGTTTTAAACTCTATAGGTACCTGACCGAGTCATAAACCTGTAGTTTAGTGGTTGTCGTTGGTTCAAATCTGTCATCAAGATCATTTTTTTTTATTTTCGTAAATTGTTTTGTTAAAAATAAGGCTGTAGGTTTTAGCAATTGAATTGTCTCATATTTTTCGCAAAGATCAAATATACCTTAGATGACTTGCTTTTTTTTGTAGGTCCTTTTTTAATATTCATTACTCCGTATGTATTCTTGGCTTTTAGGTCCTTAAGGTGAAGTGATACACGAATGTTATAAGGTGCATTTTTTATTTACTATATTTTGAGTGGTGATAAAGCAGTTTTTGTTTGTTTCTTTTCCATCCCTTCCCGGGTCGTTAACTAAAAATAAAAGCTATGGACAATTATAAATCTATTTTAATTTGAAAATTTTCAATACATAAATAACTCGTTTGTAAATGCGATCGATGTAACCCTTCCGCAAGAAAATACAACGTTACACGATTGAGACAAGATAGGAAATTCGGATTGTTTAAAGAAAAAACAGAAACGCAAGCTTTTTTGCTGTTTACTAGGTAAACTTAACATGCAGAAGAAATCATGATCTCATCCTTTAATGAATTCTTTGCCTTAATATTTTATGTGGAACGAGTACGAATATTTCTTTTATTTATAGTCCAAGTTAAGTAAAGTCGGAGTGGAAGAAGCGATAGGGTTTCAAGGTAAGATTGTTGAAGAATAACGCCTTAGGAAAACAATTTTATTTGTCATGTAATGAGGCAAATGATAAAAAAAAATCTGAATTATTTATATGATTGATGCATGGTTGTTCGACGACCTTTTAAAATATTTTATAATAAACTTATTGTTTAGCTTTTTATGTAGATCAAAAGTGCGTCTAGCGTACAAAATTGTAAGCCTCGTTTCCTTGATGAGCTTGTTTACTAAGTATATTTAAATACAATAAGCATTTACCATGCATTGATTGTAAAATAGTTGTTGCTTATGCATTCTGATATTTAATGTGTATAAGATTTTAACATCGTTTTTAAATAAATATCGGAAAGTGTCATTACTAGTCTAAGATAGGCGGTTTAGTAGTAAGAAGCAATATGTGTTACCATAACTAAATATTTATGTTCCAACTTTATTTATCATGCACATATTTTGGATAATGTTTTTTACCACATTATACTGTTCATTCGATAATTAATTATTATTCTATGTTTGAAGTTGTATTTACAACATTTATATTAAGTGTACAGAAGGTAACACACTTATCCTAGTTATGGACAAATGATACATGTAGAACCAATACTATATTCAAATAGATATTTGAATGTGACTTACCGAATTAAACTTATCATCTGGTTTGTTCTAACATAATTAACATGACAGATGCCAGATGTGGTGTAAGATTTGCATACCCTTTCAGAACACCTGAAATTATCCCCAGTGGTGATTGTGGTGCGCAGTAGTTAGTTTTCTATATTCTGGTTTTATAATATCGTTTGTCTATTGGTCGTTATGTTGGCGTTGTACGTTTATTTCTGACTCAAGAGATTGACCGACCCTTTTGGCATATTTCCCTTTCTCATTTGTTGTCAAAATGCGAATAAGTTGCTTAATGTATAACCATCAATGGCAAATTTGAATAACGTAATTCTGTTCATGATATTAATCTGACTTCTCTTCTGGAACTAAAAAAAGTATGATAATTCCAGCAGCATATGGTTAAGTAGCTGTTATCAATATATAGATGAAAGGAGATGTAAGGTTTCATTTCGATGACATTAAGTTGACCATAGTTGATAGACTTTTCTTTTTAAGTCAAGCTTTAATATATAGAGCTCACAACGGTATTCCGTATGTGTACATCTCCGATTTTTAAATGCTTATGCGACTGTAAAACACAAATGTATAACGTGTATTCTAATCTATAATATTGGTTTGTTGACACAAGGTTAATATTTTATTATCTATCTACCCTAATCGCTTTCTAAAAATAAAAATTTGGAATTAGGAAAATCTATTTTGATGTGAAAAGTTTCAAAAAAAATAATCAATAAATGAACTATTGTGTGTATTTAAAGAACGTTTGCGTCAATTACGTTTTCAAGGTAGGAGTGTATATATTTTAAATCTGAGGAAAAACTGGCTAAATATACGAAATTGAATCATTTAGATTATTTACTCCATAAAGAGATATGCAAATTTTAATTATTCTCAACAACAACAGTATAGTTAGAAGATCTGTCGAAAAGGGCAACCAATACATTATTAAGACGACACGAAATGTAACTATACTGATAGACTTTTCTTTTTGAATAACGTTTTAATATAAAGAGCTCAAAACGGTATTCCGTATTTTTACATCTCCGGTTTTTAAATGATTTTGTTTGCGAGTTCCAGTGAAGCAACTATAAAACACGAAATGTATAACGTGTATTTTCATCTACCATAATGTTTTGTTAAAACAAGGTTAATCTTTTATTATATATCAGCCCGAGTTGCTTTCTAAAAATAAGAATATGGAATTAGGAAAATCTATTTTAATGTGAAAAGTTTCAAAAAAAATAATCAATAAATGAACTATTGTGTGTATTTAAAGAACGTTTGCGTCAATTACGTTTTCAAGGTAGGAGTGTATATATTTTAAATCTGAGAAAAACTGACTACATATAAGAAATTGAACCATAAATATTATTTAATTCATAAAGGTATATGTAAATTTTAATTATTCCCAACCGCACCAGTATACTTAGAAGATCTGTCGAAAAGGGCAATTAATAAGTCAATTTAGGCGAAACGATATGTACATGTAACTATATTGTAAAACGATGAATATATATATATATATATATACTGATGAAAATTCATGTTAATAAAACCAAAACCAAATATTTGAAGCGTTCTCTTGTATTCTTGACTTCTTTTCTGGTTTTACCAAGAACGTTTTAAGACTGCTGTATATATTGTTTACATATTCTGCCCTCAATTTGTGGTGGTGTTTGAGTTACGCAGTCTTTATTTTTCTATGTTGTGTTTTTGTCGTATTTTTTGTCTGTTCTTCTTTTTCTGCCAAGGCCTTGTCAGTCTTTTTACGGCTTTTGAGGTTGGATATCGATTTGTTACTCAACACAACCACCAAAATGAAGTTTTCTCTAGTATATTGGATTACAGTTTCTGTGAAATTCCATATTTTACAAAAGGAAGTAAGAAATATAGTTGCTATTTTTTTTTTAATAAGCGTCAAGTAAAGACGATCACATAATTTAATAAATACGTTCAGTTATGGTTTTATAAAGAACTTTCTATAATTGCCTTAAGGTGGTACCTATCACTACAGGGAGATAACTCTGTAAAGTCAGCTAAACGTTTTAATTACGTTGTATTGTAAAAGGAATATTAAGCTTCTCAATGATCAAAATTGGTTTTTGTCAAAGTGCTATATAACCAGTGTATTTTTTTTGACACAACACTTGGTTCAAAATATTAGAAATTTTTATATTTTTGTTTAAGGGTCAAAGTAAATACTTTGACAAAATTTTAAGAAAATTGAACGAGCCAAATTAATTTAAGTGAAAGTGTTGGGTACCACCTTAATTAATCTTTTTATTTGCTAATGGGATCCTAAATCTTTGTTATGAATTGCGATCTTTTAATAATCGTCGCCAAGGTCAAATTCAGGTTTAACGCACACCCGACTTTGTTAGTTCGTTCATCTGCAGGTTAATCGGTCCGTCCAAAAGAACTACGCCACATCTTCCAATATCTAGCGTGAAAAAAAATGTTTTCTTGACTTTCGTGAAAAAAATCCACTATTTTATTATTTGGTTTGCCCCTTTGCAATGTTGATTAAAGAGTAAGCTTTAGTGATCGGTTAAGGCCATTTTGCGTTTTCGTGTTTCCGCCTTTCATATTATATAGGGCGAAAACGTGAAATCGGAAAGAAAAAATTCTTCGCCTTATGCGCTTTCGACTTCGCGTTTTTGACTTCCCGATTTCGCGTTTTCGCGTTTTCGCCCTAAAGAATACGAAGGGCTAAAACGCTAAATAAAGGCAACAGTAGTATACCGCTGTTCAAAACTCATAAATCCATGGACAAAAAACAAAATCGGGGTAACAAACCAAAACCGAGCGAAACGCATTAAATATAAGAGAACAACGACACAACACCGAAATGCAACACACACAGAAACTGACCAATCATCAGACAAAACACCACAAGAATAACAAATATAACATGAAAACCAAATACATGAATTTGGGATAGACAAGTACCGTGCCACGTCTTATCTCAATATCTCAAAAATAAGAGAAAACACAAACGACTCAACGTTAAAATGCAACACACAGAGAAACGAACAATAATTTAACAATGACCATCTTCCTGACTTGGTACAGGACACTTTTAAAGGGGAATAAAACGCGAGATGGCCTTATTCGGCCACCGTAGTAAGCAATACTTGCATATATTTTCTAATATGCAGATCGTACAAATATTTGAAAAAAAAATCATTTACAAGGAAAATATTTCTTAGCACCTAGCCAGGTGAATTGTTATTTGGTCTGTAGCGTGATGAACTTTGGTCCCACATTAACTTCCAATTTTCATTAAAAAAAAATCAGCTTCTATTTGAGGGATTTATTTTGTTTGTATGCACTTTGATTATGATCAGTTTAACATGTAACCAAAAAGAATAATAAACATTCACTATGCAGTAACTTCTTGCTGATAGTTCGAAATTTACACCAGATTTCACTTCCGGTATTAGAGTTTGTGTTGTTTCTTATTATTTATAACTGTTGATGTAAATGTCCTTTGGTTTTTGTAAGTCTTTGTTTACTCCTTGGTTTTGATTGTAATTACACAATCTTTTTCTTCATATTTGTTTCGACTGAAGTAAAATGGGATGTCAGAACCGGGATTGGTTTTAAACATAACAGGTTTTAATTGATTTTATTTTGTTTGCAGCTTAATTATGTTCAGTTGTAACTCCAAACCAATATCAACATACATCAAACAGTAAATTCCTGTTTAATTATAGTTTTATAATACTCATTTTCATCATATCTATTTTGACTTGAATAAATGTGAATTGTCATTTATGTTTTAGTTCGAATGATACCTAAATCAATTGAATGCAGCAACGTTGGTTCCAATCAGTGATGGGTCTTAAACAAAACAGATGGATGTCACTGTTGGTGGACGTTGTATTCCAGATGGTATCACTGGTAGAAGTCCGTCCTTTTGCGTTGGTATGAATATTGTTGATTTATGTTTTTATTTTTCTGTAAATTTATTGTGTGTAAGTTTTTTTAATTCGAAAGCCATTGTCGAGTCTTATATAGACGAAACTGGCATACACAATTATAAGCTACATGTAGCAGTTATTGTCTAACTCGTTTTAATTGATTTTTACAAGAAGCTTAAAATAGTTATGAAACAACAGCTAACAATACTAAAACTAGTATTGAAAAAATGCATAAAGTTCCATTCTTCGTTGAACAACTTGAAATTATTACATGAAAATGTCTTAAATTCTTCATGTATAGTTGACGTTTGATAAATGTGTCTAGAGTCTTTAATTAGCGATTGCCAGTAGTTTGACATTCGTGGCTTTCACTTTTTGTGTCTATCCAAAGATTTACATAATTATCCACGAGCTTAAAAACCTGCATTAATTAAAACGTAGATTTAAGTATCGTCAAGCAGAAGTCATTTTTATAAACTTTAAGTCGCTATACTCTCTCCACACTTAAGATTTTAATCATAGTAATAGTAAATATGAAAGTATCAAGTTCGTTAATGCAGAGTTGTGAAAAAATGGTAAAAAGGTACTGTACACAGATATGTAAACTGTAGTACTTAAATCAGTTCATATGCTTTAAATTCATACTCACTGTAAAATAGTCTTGACGTGTATTGTTTATAAGAAAACATTTTTTTCTTATAATCATTGGTCTGCGTCCCAGCGTAAACTGTCAATATGAAAATGGTCTTATTCTAGTGGGTCAAAATTTCAAAAAAAAAAATTGGGTAGTCAAGAGAGCAATCGGGAGTGCTGTTTAACGGCGGTCGTCAGAACCATCTCTTCTTATCTATACTTATCTTAAAACAAACACATTTCTAATATCAAGTTGAAACTTGGTATTACGGATTTTTCCAAATCCCTAGCAAAAGTTTCCATAATTTTATAACTGATATCCTTAACTGATTCGAGGATTTCACAAAATCACTGAAACTTATATTTATTCAAGAGATTTTACATACAAATTTACTCTAAAATATATGTACATTCAGTTGACAAGATACGTTCATCAAGCCTCAACAAACAAATTGATGTTTTTTCTTGTATCTTGGACTTCTTTTTTACATGTTCTGGAACGGAATTCCAAATCAATGTTATGAATGTGGGCCTTTTTACCATCTTGGTCGAAGCTGAAGTCAGTATCGCGTTTAATCAACACTTGATTCCGTCTGTCCGTCCATCCATCGGAATGACCTGTGGTACAAAATGTTCGTCCTAACTTTTCTTGAAATTTAAGAAAGGGAATGCTTTTTAAATTACTATTTGGGGTGCCGCTTTATAATTTTGATTAGAGAGTATGTCATTTTGCATCGCTTTTTCAATTGCCGATAGTATGAGAATTAAAAATACTCATTATACAAGGCAACATTCCGTAAAACTTGAGTGAGCTACTATCAAGGTTAATTGTTTAATATCTGATCGGCAGCATGATAATTTGGATTTATAGCGAGTAAGTGGTAAATTAACCTACTGTTTTCGGACAGCTTCCAATTTTCAGAAAGCTCACTGGCCATGAAAATTTTCGTCAAATGTTCCTTAGCTTCTATTGAAGGAATTGAATTTCTTTTTGTATGCAGCCTGCTTATATTCACGTGAAACGAGTTATCAGAATCATCATTCACTATGCAGTAACTTCCTGTTTGCTAATACATGTAGTTAAAAAATTTACAAAACGCATTTTCATTGTCTTGAATAAAAGTCAATTAATTTGTATGCTGCAGTTTATATTATACCTAAATCAATTGTTTGCATCGATGCTGGTTCAGATCCGAGATTGGTCTTACACATAACAGGATGATGTCACTGTTTATTTGACGTTGCGTTTGAGAGGGTATCTCTAGTAATAGTCAGTCCTAAAATGTGTTGATATGAATAGATTTAGCTAATTTCCTGTTAAGATACTGAATATAAATGTCTTATTTCGAAAATTACTGAAGAATCTAATGTATACATAATGCGCGACTGGCGTACACAATTATGAGTTGTTATCTTTCTTCATTGTCTATTAATATAAACAACAAAGTTGATATGAACGAAAACAGCTCTCAAATACGTCATAAAATCAGCATTGACATGATTCACATAGTTTCATTCTTCGTTGATCAATTTAAATAAACCATATAACGAAGGTCTAGAATCTATAAGTTGGGATTGCTTAAAAAGCCACTTCCGTGTTCCAGTTCTTTAAATTGGTTAATTATAGCATTTTTTGTGAACTGTGCTGGACGAACAATTTTCTGAACGTGGAATGATGTGTAGTCTTAAAAAATGATGACATGTCTGAATCGTTTTTGAATGGACCATGATTGAGATCATAGAGGCAAATTTGATTATAATTTGGGATTTGTATCTTAAGGTTTGCAAAATATGAGCATTGAAGTATTGTGTATATATAAAGTGTGGCGATTACTGTGGTTTCATTTATTTTCGTGGGTACCAATTTTAGTTGTTTGATGAAAATTTACATATTCGTGGATATTTAAATCGTGGTTTTGGCAAGGTCTACACTTATTCCCTTATAGAAATTTGTTATTCGCTGAACATTTGAATTCGTGGTTCTCCTGTTCCCACGAAATCCACAAAAAATGGTATCCAACGAATATTAATGAATTCATAGTATGTGATATTTCTCCAAAGGCTTCAGTATCTTTGTGAACATGTTATTTGAGTAAGAATAATCACGTTCTTAGTGTTCACACCAATATATATTTATACAACAAATTTGGCAAAACAAACAAAAGTGTTATATACTTTCTTGTACATATACACACAATCTGAATGAAAGCATGAATTTAAATCCCATAAGTTATGTAACTGTAGCCGGACATATACATTTTGTACTTGCGGACCCGTCTGTTAAGTCTGCGAATAGTTTCAGATACGTATGTCAACCCAAAAAGGTACCACTCTAGCATGAAACATTAGCATATTCACAAGTTTGGTAACCGCCTCTCATGGTGCATTGGAATCAAAGTCCAAGATACCCGGTAAACATATTTATCAAAATTCCATATTATAATGTTAATTTCGTTCGAAACATTAGAACAAAACAAAATTGTATACAAATGAATTGAAAAATGGCATTCTGTAGATTTTGTAATACGGTATCGCACTTGATAAATACTTTTTTGAAAATCAAATAATCTATATTTCAGTTATTTCATTTAACAACAGAGAACAATTCAATCGACTCAGGTCACGAACAGCCGAAACAGAGGACAGATAATTTGAAAGAGATCATTTCTTGTCTGCATTGTTCACACATATCAAATGTGTTAGAAACTGCAGGTATGGGTCGATTATTTAGAAATTCTTATTTTTTGAAAGTTTTCACAAAATATTGTGGAAAAATTAACGGGCATCCAAATTCGATTCATATAACGGTAAAAACAAAGCTATCAAGTATGCAATAAAATGATTGTAATAAAAATTAAAATAACTAGGGCTATTTAATAAATACATTATATGACACAACAACCTTTTTATTGAATTACAACAAAACAAGTAAGTAAAGGAGATTTGAGATAATTAATCTTTATGACATTTGGTCTTTTGTGGAGATATGTCTCATTGGCAATCATACCACATCTTCTTCTATAAGAACTGAACACACTTTTGGTAATTAATTTAATATTTGTAGTATATCTACTTTTTCTATATTGGGGGTGGGGTGATCTCATGAGCTCCGGAAGCGTTAACAGATCCTGCTCCACATGAAATTAAGTTATTACATAATTAGCTAGATCTTGCCCAGATTTTAAGCAGTAAAGTAACAGTTTAAGTAAAAAGCCTGGACGTTAAACCTCCTTCTATCAGAGTACGTAGCTAACGTTACCTCATGAACCGTTTTAAAAGAGGGACGAAAGATACGAAAGGGACAGTCAAACTCGTAAATCTAAAACAAACTGACAACGCCATGGCTAAAAATGAAAAAAGACAAACAGAAAAACAATAGTACACATGACACAACATAGAAAACTAAAGAATAAACAACACGAACCCCACCAAAAACTAGGGGTGATCTCAGGTGCTCCGGAAGGGTTAGCAGATGCTGCTCCACATGCGGCACCCGTCGTGTTGCTTATGTGATTACAAATCCGGTAATTAGTCTAATTCGGTAGGTCAAATATATGAAAGGGAAGGGGATTGTAGTTACGACGTAAGGAACATATCCGATATCATTTGTGAAACGGTTATTCCATAACGGTCAACCAAATCGTGATGGCGTCTGTAAAATTGAAGAATGGATGATTTCAACTTCACCATTTGGAACTCTTGGTTTAATAGCTTCCTTGTGAGCAGTAACCCTCTATCAAGAAAATCATGATAGGAAATGCAAGCACGGGAATATCGTATCAATTGGGAGATATATACCACGTATGCAGGTGCTACTGGAATGTTGCTACATAGAAATGGAAAGTTCACAATTGGAAAGCTGAAATCATCTCTTTTGTCGTAAAGTTTTGTCTTCAACCGACCCTCATTGTCAATTTCTAGATGCAAGTCAAGATATGAAGCCGACTTAACTGTATCTGTAGTATCCTTTATCTCCAATTCGATGGGATAGATGCGATCCACATAGTCACCAAATTTTGAATTGTTTAGTGAAAGAACGTTTATATATAATTCAACGACAACTGACCGAGCTTCTATAACATGTTTGAAGAATTTGATAGCTTAGAATGAGTATTGAATTTCCATTTCATATTTTCTTCGAAGTTTTATACTTTTGTTATTCCACCTTTTATTTTTTGAGAATTCAAATGAGATTTGAATATTCCGGAAATTGACTAGAGATTTAAACTTCTATATATAAAGTTATTGTCAGGCATTAATGTTTTTTTTTACAATTTTGTTATAACAGATCTAAAATTTAATGTTTTGAAACTTTTTGTTAATATTTAAAAACAAGTATCTATATATATGTCCATAGTTATCCACTTTATATTAGAGTATTCGTCCATATCTGGTGAAAAGCAAATTATCCCTCTGTCGTGATTGAGAATCATCGAAATCATGGCGAAGAAAAAAGTGACGAGTTAAGTTCGCAATACTTTCAATCAAAATATGTTAATGTTGCTTGTTCAACAAAACTATGTGTATTTTTTATTCATACTTCCTCTAAATTGTCTTACAGTACATGCATCAAACACTGTTTGTTCGTGTGACATTAGAGAAAATGAAATGTGGGATCCTGGAGCAGGCAATTTTGCCCGATGCAGGAATAGACAAGAAAGACAAGATAAGGTACGACATGAAAGTTTATCATGGCTTTTTAATGAACCGCACGCCTGGCTTAATTACAAACTTTCAATCCTGGTATAATAGTATCTATGCTGGGTTAATTTTAACAAATGTGACGACTGTCTTTTAAGGTTGTGTCATGTTATATTTTTTAGCAGGAAGTTACATTTCCTTACCAAATTGCACGGGGTGTGGTACAAAAAAGTGATCGAAAAATGCTTTAATTTTGTTGGCTTATCGACATCATGAAGATAAATTGCAACATTACTTTAGTGTAAAAATTGATAAAAAAAGGTAAAATCTTGCAAACGTTTATTTATTTCTATTGGAAGCATATTGGCATATCGCATTTCGGAAAGAAAAAAAATAAACACAGAAGAAAAGGGTTGGTAATGCACTCATTTTAAGGGTTTAAAAAAATGCAAAACGCAAAGAGTATTTTATTCATTCTTGTCGACAAAGAAATCAACATTGTGGTAGTAAAGACAAAAACCCTGTCACTACTTCATCCTCTGATTACATTTATCTGTAAATGTGTACGGGACGAGCTCCTCCTAAAACTGGTTGACAATTATAAAGACGTTTTACTTATACAAAATGCAACAATAACCATTTAAATTGTATAGATAGAGAGCATATATCTTAAATTTTGCATTTTTTCAGGAAGAAGAGACATGCAAAGCGAGTTTTGCCATTAGCAAATTAAAACATGATATACAAGGTAAAAGCAGAATTGGGTTTAATTGCTTCAAAGAGAATAATAAATGGCAGGAATGTTTATTTATCCGAACACTATATATACTAGTGTTTTCTTAAGTTTATGAAGGTTACGAGAAAAATACTGTTCCGTCGCTCATAATCTATTACAACATTATATATTTAATATGATAATAGTCTCATATGTCATGTATATGACTACTAATATATACTTATATTTTTAGATTCTTTTATCATGATGACAGATGAGAAACTACGAAAGTTACACTATCGTTTTTGTAATTGGTTATTTCATTACCATGTAGATTCGATTAAGATGAAGTACTTCAATATTCCAAGGAAGATGAGAAAAAAATTCGGGTGCTGCGTTGCTTGTGCGGTAACTTGTCAGATGCCTATTCACTAGGCTGGTATTTTTGATTTGGCATTTCGCGATCGCGAAAGTCAAATTAAAAACACTTTGCCATACATATGTGAATATTGCAATGCATCTCAAAGAACTGATCAAAGATTTTACAAAACTTCCCTTCAAAGAAATTCTAAACTCAAATGTTCAATTCTAATTTTAAACACATATTTGTATCAACTGCCTGTTGAACTCTATGAACATAACAAAACATATTTTTCTTGTAAAGACGTGGCGTTAGTTCCAAAATATTCTTCAGATGTTATGTGTACTGGTAACAAAGTAGTGATCATCGACAAATATTGCAAACGGGTATGGTGTCGAGGAAACCGGCTAGTGATTGTTCTAAAACATGGCAATAGAATTTATTGTTATGACAACTTTCTTGTATTTTGTAGTGTAAGTTGTAGTAAAACAGTACTGTTAAATAATTTTATTCAAACTGCTGTCTAATACCAGTTCTAAAATGAAAATACTGCTGAAAAGCTTACAACTCTTAAGGGAGTGAATGAACATATTTTGATCGCAAAACTGGGTAGTAACAACTGTACTATGAAATAATATATGCATCAAATATATGTTAAGCCTATTCAAGAAATGTGCATTCCGGTTGGTACAACCCAGTTTCAATCGATTATACACGTATAATCAGCACATGATGTGGACTATGGGCGTCAAATGTACATCCTAATAATTGTAAAAAATGTAAAAAAAAAGATAATTTCATAAACAATTTTTTGTGACATGTTTAATGATATTATAGATTGTATATAATATATTTGCATAATTTATGTGAATGAAAATAAAAAATAAAAAAAATAATAAAAAAAAATATAAAAAATGAAAAAAAATATACAAACAAAAAACAAAAAAGACACAAAAGGAAAATAAAATAAAAAATAAAACAACATCAAATTTCATCATTTCACTGACCGAGGTTTTCATATAGTCATTTAGAAAGTCCTCTATGAAAATCTTACGTAAAAGATCAAACAATCCATATCCCATTTCAAAACATAAAAAAACTTTAAAATAATTGTTAGGATTGTATTGGCGTTCCGTTTTCTACTGTCTTAGGCAACTGTCAGGAGACCACTCGAGCGACCTCTCGAAAGGCCATTCTTTTTGCTTTTGGATATTTGGTAAGAGTTTGTCATATATTCGGCATTCTCCGTCGCAGATAGCCAAAACATTAATACTGGTCCAGCGAAGAGGATGCTTCAAATATCAAAGAATTGTTGCACATAAAGAGCTGAAAATCTTTGCAAGTGGAGCAGTTCTTTCTTATTTTTAGTACTAGTTTGATTTATTTATTAAGGACATTACTGATGTTCTCTTTTTGTATTAAAAAATATTTAAATTAATATCTTAAATGATATTGCCTTTATCATGTTTATGTACAATTGTGAAATTGATATTGACAACGTGTGAATATTCTGAGAGATTGTTCTGGCCATTATATGTTATATTATATATTAAGATTGTGAAATTGATATCACCAGTGTGTATTCTTCACGATTATAACATTGATACAGCCTTCACCATGATGTGTTCTTTACGATTATAACATTGATACAGGCTCCACTATGATGTGTTCTTTACGATTATAACATTGCTACAGCCTTCACCATAATGTGTTCTTTTGAAAAATGAGATAGTAAGATATATCTAGTCATTACCATTATGTGTTCTTTTAAATAATACACTTGTTAGATATATAAAGCATATACCATGTTTGTTTTAAAACACTGAGATTGTCCTATTAATATGTTATTGTGATGTTTTTTAAAGAAATGCAATGCATATAAAAAAACAAAAAAAAAACGGTGAGAAGATATTGAGAGATATTTTTATGTTGAGTCATCACATTATATGATCGAAAATGTTATAAGACTAAAAAAAATGATGAATAAATAATGAGAGATATGCTTGTGTTGAGTCATTACGTTACAGGATGTAATATATTTTTTTTTATGGACGCATGGTAATTATTTTCATTATGGTCAACGGTATTTAGTTATGAAATACATATAAACCACATAATCTTCAAAAATGTAAGGCATTGCAACATAATCATTGATAATGTAAACAAAAACATCATAAGTGAAATAGAGGAATATGGTCCAAATCAAAAATATATTGATACTGTAAAGCATATGGGTTTTGCGAATTTCGCCACATTGACCCGACAAACTTGACATACAAACAGCAGCAAATAGGATAAAAGCGGAAATAATTAATCTAAAAGTGATCATCAAGCGTCGAGGGACCCACTATACAGTGCACTTGGTGGTAAGGGAGCCACTTGAGACATGCCAGTAAGATTCGTAATGAATGATAGATGTAATTGAGAAATCTAGTTTATATAAATGACAAGATTGCTGGATGCATTAAAAATAGTAGTAGGCATCAAATAGTTTTATGAATATATCTATATTGGATGAAATAGCGTAAAGTATATCGACATGTCTTTTATTTTGAAAAATTTGGCATCTATTAAGTAAATCATATTTGTTGAAAAATAGAGGGATTTATTGGTGAACCCAAGCAAAAAAAAACCGATTAAAGTGACCCCTCAATGGCAAAGTTGTTATTACAAAAACTGTTAATTTTACTTATCGAAAGATTAAAGGTGCACAAATAATTTAATGTTATAAGACCGTGAATGTATTTGCGGTTTTAAATTTGCGGTTGTATTATTATGGTATTATCTGCTTATGAAGTATGCTTTCACGACAATAGCTTTAAGAGATATTTCGTTGGTTAAAAAGATAGCACAAGGTTCTACGCCACAAATGGAAGGTTGGATTATTTTTTTTTGCATAGCTGTTAATAATTAGGAATTGTTGTCCAAAAAGGGTCTACAATGTATCAAAACCTTTTTTGTTAGTTTCACAGACAACAACTTGAGTATAAGTGTATGGGCGTCTCTAACAATTTTATCACAAGGCTTATCGAAAAGGAATCATGGTCCAAACCGTTTAATGATACAGGGCCGAAAAGGAACCAAAACACTGATTATCTGATTTATGGGGAATTACTTGATAAAGAATGCACATGTTTCTCAGATCACGCCTTACCGGTGTCTTGAATTCCATTAGTAATATGTCAATTATAAATAGTGTAATAAATTCATCGTCATGTATACTAAATTTTAAGTTGATTGGACTACAACTTCATCAAAAACTACCTCGACAAAAAACTTTAACCAAAGACGGAACAGACGGACGAACGGATGCACAGACTAGAAAATATAAATCCCATAAAGTGGTCATAAAAACAGACTAAACAACAAAAATTTAACATTGACAAATGAGTAATGGAAATAAAGTCAATTATTAAAGTTCAGATGAATCCCGACTATATCCATCATGTAAATTATCAGGTGGGTGAAATAAAAGGAAGTCAATAGGAATAATTTGTATAAATATTTTTATTATGCTCCACCTACGATGGAAGAGGGGCATTATGTTTTCTGGTCTGTGCCTCCGTTCGTTCGTCCGTGCGTCCGTTCGCTTCAAGTTTTTGGTCTTTTTTGAAGAAGTTGATGTCCAATCAACTTGAAACGTAGTACTCATGTTTCCCATGATATGATCTTTCGAATGTAATGCCAAATTATAGTTTTGACCACAATTTCATGGTCCACTGAACATAGAAAAATGATAGTGCGAAGTTCAGGTTAAAGTTTTTGGTCAAGGTAGTTTTTGATGAAGTTGAAGTCCAATCAACTTGAAACTTAGTACACATGTTCTCTATGATATGATCTTTCTAATTTTAATTGCAAATCAAAGTTAGGACTCCAATTTCACGGTCCACTGAACATAGAAAATGATAGTGTGAGTGGGGCATCCGTGATCTATGGACACATTCTTGTTTTTCAATATATTTCAAAACAAAATATTTTATAAATATTTAAATACAAAAATGAAAATACATTAACATAAATACGTAACCTATTTTTTGGCAAACATCCGCCACTAAAAATTTATAAAAGGAAAGAAAAAAATACAAACAGGGAGGGGTGGGTAATTTACACGTAATATTAAATTCAAAAACGAAAAGAAAACACTTTGCAATAGTATAAATAAACAATTAACAACAAAAAAAATGTTTATATCCAATAAAAAGAGCGAAATAATCTAGTGAGTAGATTTAATGCAAGAGTTTATACTCACAAAAATCTAGTTTGAACCAGTGTGATTACTGAGGTGTAAAAATATAAATTTCACTGTTTTACTAATTTAAATCTTAAATCGAACCAATTATCTAGCGGGTGAAATAAAAGATAGCCAATAGGTACAATTTGTATTGCTTGTAATAAATCTTTTTGCAATATATTACAAAACAAAATATTTCATAAAGGATTCAATATACAAATGAAAATACATAAACATAAATACATAACCTTATTTTTGGGGAAACATCCGCCAAGCCTGTAAGGCCGCCAAAAAATAAAGATAAAATGATAACTATCAAAACAGTTAATCATGATAAAAACCAGACATACCATTACCATTCTTTTTTCTCTCTTCAAATAAGCTCCATCCTTTTAAAATGTGTAAAGGACAAAACAGCAAACGCTGTTATATACTCTGATGCTTTATAATATTGATAATATTTTTCCTGAAAAGTTCTGTACCAGCAAAATTTAAATTAAGCCCATCTCTCGGAGCAAAAAAAAGAAGAAATCTGGAATATTGTCGAGTAATTAGGCACATTCTATACAAATTACAATATAATAAATTATTTCTTTTACACATTTTTTGGAGCTCAGTATTAACTTTATTAACTTTAGCTCCGGTTTTCATGTGATCAACTGGTCTAGTAAGAATAGAAGTAAATATCAACTTAGCAAATGTCTTCTTTTTTAACTTGTGAATTAAATCTCCAAAATATGACATATAAGTATCTACGGATTGAGACGAAGACATATTATTAGTTCCAACATGTACTATAACGAAATTTAATGAAATTAAATCTACTTTCCTAGATGAAATTTCAACTTAATATAAAATTAAAAAATGTAAAGAAAACACTTTGGAATAGAAAAAATAAACAATTAACAACAAAGGAAATGATTATATCCAATAAAAAGAGAGACATAATTTACTGAGTAAATTTAATGCAAGAGTTTATACTAACAAAACTCTAGTTTGAACCAGTGTGATTACTCAGGTGTAAAAATATAAATTTCACTGTTAAGCTTTTAAAATAATTTAAAGCCTTAATTAATACCACCATGTACACATTTCAGTCATTCTTCAAAGCAAATCAATTGACGTATTGCGAATGCCGATTGATAACGAAAACTTGAGTGGATCATTGATCCATGAAATTAGGTTTAGGTCAAATGAATCATGTCTGACAGACACGAAGACCTTGCACGCATCATTAAGTTATATACCAAAACAAGTAATCCTATTACTGATTTTAAGGGAGTAGTTCACAGCGACAAAACATATAAAAAAAGCATTGTTGGGAAATTGTATGCCAATATATAGTTCATGTCTTAACATTCGTTGTACTGCAACAAATAACTTGTCATGGTTTTAAACTGTGTACATGGTATAATAGATATAAAATCAGGGGCCCGTTTCACGGAACTGTCTAAGAACTAAGACCGGTCTTATGATGGTCTTACGACATATCTTAGTCCTAAGTGGGTTTCACAAAAAGTTCCTAAACTAGGACATCAGTTAAAGTTGGTCATAAAGTAGGGACTAGACGAGATGTGTCTTATGATGGTCTTAGGAGAGTCAAAAACATATTCATATACATAAAAGTGTTTTTTTGTATTTATTTTAGCAAATTATCTTATAATTTATAAGTTATCAAAAAATTCTCCTTTTCCTGCTTATACCTGAATATTTATTACAGATTGACGGATAATCATCATGATTTTTCAACAATTACATTCAATGTATTTATATCAAGAATAAAATATTTTATACTTTAATCCTTTTATTACCGATATAGTGACAAATTGAATTCTACTCGTTTGTACCAAAGAAATTATTATTTTATTTATTTTTTTCAGTTTTGTATTTACAGTTTCCTATATAGATTGGTGTATTATTTATAGACTATGTTTATTAATTACACTTGTTTTTATTATAATTATGCAATTGTCTTCTTAAACATATATTAAACAATACGTTAGAAGTATTTTATGAGAAAGACATACTATATTTAAATGATTTTTTTCTTAAATTAGTTTTTTCATTAAACCATTTAAAAATTTAAAGATCATCCTCAGACAGCTTCAGAACAAATTTCGAGCTTAACATATTCCAACATGACGAAAAACAGTGTGGAAAACTAATTACTTGCTTGGCGATTAAATTATCAATCAATTAAAAGAGTCAAATGAATTTCCATATGTTCTCATGCGTTTAGGTGTATGTAATTCATTGAAGTCACATTATATCATCTTTTCTCTTATTTGGTTTATACATTTTAGGAGATTATAAATGCAATCATTAAAGACCTTTTTGAAGTTTATTTAGTGAAAGAGATTGAAATGTTGAATGTCAAAACTGCAGAATAAAAAAACAATGAAGTATCTATTGTTGGTGTTTCCATCCTTCTGTCACATACGATTTTTCTAAATAAACAATTCATCAATTTCATATCAAGCTTTATGTAAAATTGTACAATACACTGTGTGATCATTATGGAGCAGTTTGAAATTCATCCATCACCAACTTTATGTTGTTTGTGCTGTTTTTAGACCCTTCTACAACGAACTTTGTTTGACATGCACACGTATAAATATTGCGGTTTTTATCCAACGCAATCATAGGTTTGAACGTAGTTTTTAATTTAGACTCGTATATATATATATATATATATATATATAAATGTCTAAGAATATAACTAAAACACACTAATTGATACATTAAAAAATTCTATTAGATGTTAAATAGAAATACGCAATATTTCGCTAAACAAATTAGCTTCATCAGGCGTGTGCATCTCTCAAGGTGAAATCGGATGCATGACAGAAAAATATTTTTGTAGCTTAATCTATACAAGATTTGAGGGATGGGTGTAACATATTAATTCGGTCATAAAATATGTTTGTAGCTACAACTACATGAAGTTGGAATAAAAGTTTAACACATTTATAGATGTTCGATTAATTGTATGAATTTTTATAAATTAATTTGTATGATTTCAAGATAACTATGCTTTTGATTTGCTTTGAAATCTTTTTTCGTCTCTCTCATTGAGTCCATCAGGTTCAAGAGTTCGTAACTGGTGCATCCAAAATCTCTCTCTTTTTTGTCTTCCTTGTGTATCCCAATTTTGATTTTTCTCAATGATTTGAAATGTGATGTTTTCAAAATCATGTCCTGCTCTTAAAAGGTGTCTTGTAATTGGGCAGTTCCTTTCTTTTGTATAAAATGACCGATGGTTATTTAGTCGGATGTTAAATGGGGTTTCTGTTTCACCAACATATTGTAATTTGCAAGTTCCACACGTTAGAACATAAATGCAATTTTGCGTTTTGCAATTTGATGTTATAAATATGTTGTAATTTTTCTTTGTGACTGTGCTGATGAACTGGGTTTCTATATTGGCGACTTTGCAGCACTTACAATTGCCCCTTCCGCATTGTTTATAACCTCCGATTGTTGATATCTCCCGTTTAGATACTTTGGATGATACTAGAATATCTTTGAGGTTTTTTGGTCTGCGGTAAGCCATAACGGGAGGTGATGGAAAAATCTCGCTTAAGGAAGGATCATTTTCAATAAGACGCCAGTGTTTGTGGACAATTGATGAAATATTTGTCAGATGAGGATGAAAGCTAACAACAAACGGGATTTTATTTGTTTGGGCCGTCTTTTCTTTGTATTCAAGTAGGTTTGTTCGTTCTTTTTCGTTTGCTTTTCCGAAAGCTTCTGAAATACTTTTGTTCTTATAACCTCTTGATTTGAGTTGCTGTCTGAGTTGCCCTAAACGATGGTTTAACTTTGATTCCGATGAACAAATCCGTTTTAACCTGATGGCTTGGCTGTACGGAATGCTCCGGGAGCAGTGTTTCGGGTGACAACTCTTCGGAGAGAGAAATTGGTGTTTATCAGTTTTTTTGGTGTGAAGGTCTGTTGTCATGACTCCGTTTTCTAAAGTTATGGTGGTGTCGAGAAACGCAATTTTCTCATTTGAAACTTCAGATGTGAACTCACTAGTAGCACGATTTCAGTCTGAAACGGTCATTTTGGTCTGATCACATCTTGATTGACTGGATTTACCGCTAGAGGAAATCGTCGAGACTTTTTAGACCGTTTCAGACTCCGTTACGATCGATAGTCACATCAGGTAAATCAGTCCGTTAAGGCATGTCAAGATTATCAAGACTGAATCTCCTAGCGAGCTGTTAAGATCCGTTACGACATTGTCAGACCGAAACAGACCATGGATACAAAATTACGTTAAGATGTTGTCAGACCGTGTTTAGTCGTGTTCAGATTTTATTAATTTGGACAGAAAACGGGTAAAACTTTCCCAGTGTTTATCAGGGGTTGCTCCCCTTTTAAGAATAAAATTAAAATTAAAAAGAAGACGGTTTATGTTAACTGAAAGTCTGCCATGTTTTAATTAAATAAAGAAAATAATCAATGCTAATTCATACCTCTTCCTATTTAATTATTTAACATTTTCTATATTAAAAAAAACCATAAGTGGTTCAAAGTCATACTGCTGCACAAACCGTGGTGAATTGAGTTTAAAATCAACAGATTGCCGAAATTATATTTAATAATTATTCATTGAATATACACATCAAAAACTTTATATTTGATGGTTTACAAGTGATTGTAAATAAATATTTATGCAATTACAGACTGGTGCCGTGGGGGAAAATGTGTCAACTTGACGTTACAGATAATTTGTATACCCTTAAAAATTACGGATGTCGGGATTAACACTTGAAAACGTAATCTAAATATGTTTATCTAAATATGTTTAATTTATTAAATTGTTGATGTTACTTTTCTTTAATATTGTAAATAATATGCATTATCATTTAACTTTTCATGTTTTCTATATAAATTTCATTTAAGTTATTGTAAACTTAAGACAGGGAAAAACTATAACAATTCAATTCAATTCAATTTCAATTTCAATTCAAAGTTTTATTGCCATATAAACTTTACAGTTTGTGACATATAACAACAACAAAAACAAATAAAGACAATAACTAAGTAACTCAATATATATACACAAATTCAGGTAAATATTAAAGGGTCCCCTGTCCTCAGTTCCATTGACTTTTTTATAAAGGATCCTAGTTTATTCACTTGTGTTGGTGTTGATGGGTTAAGTATATATGTAACTTTGTCATTGTCAGTGAGATTAGCAAATAAATTACTTTCTCTATTAATGCAATCAAAATATGTTAATCTAACAGTACTATGTATGTCTTTTGTCGTTTTCTGTTTATTGTCATAGCATTGTCCGTTCATTTTTGTCAGACTTGTGCGTTTGATTTCCATATTTTTATTTATTGTGTCTATAATCCAAAAACCATTTATAAATTTCTTACATACCAGATTTAGAGGCGTTCGTTAAAAAATAAAGGTTAAATATTATTGCAAAAGTCTGTGAATTATTGAAAATATGACGTTCCGAAAACACAAGTCGCTATATTAAATGCTTGTAAATCTCCATTACATGTGGTGCGCTTTTATTCAAATACCTTTCTGTTACATAAAAAAAGTGTAAAAACAGTTATTGAAATCCAGCTGAAAAAAAAGGGAAAACAAATAGTGTCTATCTAACTTATTTTTCAAATATATCGAATACACAAATAAATCTCTAACCATCAACGCTTGCAATTTGTTTTTACTGACAGGTGTCTGCTGGCATTCGATTGGATATCAGTTTTATGTAGGCGTAACAATTCATCACACTTATCCAATCAGCTGTCTTGTGTGCGATCTCATAAGGTCCACATAGTTTAGTTTTTTATATATGTAATGGTAGCGATAAAAAATATTCGTGCAGAATATACATAGACTATGAAACAAACAATATCCTGTCCAAAAATGACTTACGTGACACCATGTTATACCAAATAACTATTTAAAAACTGAGACAGCATACATACATGTATAAACTATTATCATTCATAACAATTACCAGAGACATATAATACAAGAGATTGGCAACTCGCCGAAATCCCGTGATGTCACTCGGCCAGATCTAAATCTCGCGAGATCTCTTTGGATAATAGAGTCATTATCAAAGTATTAAAAGTACTAAAAGTAAGGGCGAATGTGTACGCATAATTTAACTGCTTCAGTGTTAAATTTAAAATAATTAATTAAATAATTAGAGTTCATACATAATTATTTATTTCAATGTCATTTCATTTTGATTTGTATTATATATTATCGATAAAGAGACATAATTTGATATCGAATTTAAATTATAAAAATGGATATTAAATAAATAATACTTGATAAATTGTATTAGAGTTCATTTTAATTGATAGTTCATAATGGATTTTTATTGAATATACACCTCTCTCGGAAATATAATTTCACAGGTGACATGTATATTCGATGGTCAGGTAAATCACAATCTGTGAAAAATTAAGAGTTTTAATTGACCCCTTGTAAACAAGACGTTGTTACACCACAGGTGTCCACACTCTTTCCGAAAATACTATTTACAAAAGTAAAGATGATTAATGTGTTTAAAAAAAACTTAATTTGTTGTATATTTATCGTTAATCATGATCGACTTTTGTCTTATATTCATGATTTATATAGATAATTAAAAGTTGATTACTTTTTGTGTTCATTTTTAATTGGGCTTGTATTGATTTGTTTTTTTAGGATTGTCGGTAAATTGTTGTTTTCTAAGTGTGATTTTCGAAATTTCCTTATGAGCTTGCATTGAGTTTTTTTTTTTTATGATTGTCGGTAAATTTATGGTTTCTCCTTTTCATGGATTGTGTATTTAGGACTTATATTTAATAAAAAAAAATGGCAATTTTTGTCTCATTTGAAATAAACTACATTCATGTGCATGCATTATGTCGAAGTCCGATTTTATTTCGTGGGATGACGATCTCAATAGTTACGACTTGGATATACTCCTAGGTGAATACACTGATAACGAACTTTTTGTCGATAGTGATAGTGAAGAAGATATTAGTGAGATACCAGCAAAAAAACCAAAACAAAAAGAATTGAACAATAGTGCAACTGGATATGAGTGTCCCCTTTGCAATAAATATCTAAAAACTTTAAGTGGTTTCCGTGGTCACACATCAAAGCAACACGGAAGACAAGACTTAAAAGGTACAGTGAATTTACTTTTCTTTGCATTATCTTAAATACAAATGTCATAACCCTCGTCCTGAACGAATGTAAGACAGAAAGTCACAATTCAGCTTTGAACATTAAAACACTCAATAAAAAACAAATCTCGAGTTTTTTTCTTCAACTATTTATTCAATATATAAAGCAATTTTGTAGTTATAAAATTCAATAATGATCAAATAATGGTTTTGTTATGAAAAAAATTTCGTTAAAGTGGCTTAAGTGTCAAGAAACGTATCCGATTAAAATTTTATGAATTTGCATTTGCATTTATGGAGGCTTGTGAACAATTTCATTAACTTTAACATGAATACATAGAAATATTTCAAGATCTTTCTCTTAAATATTTGAGCAATTTTTAACAAACTATATGTGACTTTTTGTCCTATCAAAACATGTGACTTTCTGACCATTAACCCGTCTGTAATACATGAAATATATGCCACTGGACATCAATTTTCCAACAATCACACTTTATGACAATTGAAGACTTTTGACCTCGAAGGAAAAACCATATTTAAATTATAAGAAACTGCTTAATAAACTATATGAACCCATAGTAGCAGATATATGAGTCTCAGACGCATGATTTGTTACTTGTTATTTGGCTTTGAACTATAGCTGTCAGATATTCACAGATCTGTTCATTGTGTCTTTTTTTATTGGAAAGTATAAGTACCCAGCCAAGTCCACTTGTATTTTTGTCCATCTGATGAGTTAAACCTTTTTCAACTGATTTTTATAGTTTGTTCTTACGTTGTACTGTTATACCACCATCCCAGGTTAGGTGGAGGGTTGGTATCCTGCTAACATGTTTATTATGTATTATATGTCTCTGCAATTACTATTTATAAAAGTGAAATATTTTACTATTAGTGGTCATGGTCCTAGCAATTTAAAAAAAAATATCATAAAAGGACGTTGTTGCAATGGTGTGACAGGGACTTTACGGTGCGTCTAAAAACAACCTTGGCCGCCGTGGTGCACTAAGGTATCGAAACTGCAATAAGACCATGATGGAACACTATAGCGAACTTTCTATACTTATGAAATGTCCATGTGTGGAAAAGAGATCTTACTATACACTGTACGGACATTTAGACTTATTCACTAGCTGTGATATACCGGTACGTCTAAACACTGCTAAGGACTCCTTAGTGCACTAAGGACTATACAATGCCACTAAGGACTAGAAAGAGTACTGTTATACGTGTTATTTTTACATATTATGTTAAAGATTGATATTTAATGCATAAATTTCAAATTTTATAGAAAAAAAATCATAAATAAAAAAGATATTCAACATTTTCTAGGCACGTGCCCATTTTTCTTTGATATACCGAAAATGAATGAACCGATTGACACGTGCCAAATAATATAACAACTGATTAAACAATCATATATTCTTTAATCTAAGCAATTAACAATTGTATCGAAAAGATTAATACTTGATTATTTTAATAAAATGTGTTGTTCTTATTTAAAAGTTAAAATGATTAAAAGGACAAATAATTTTGCTTTTGTTTCATTTATTTCCCGACATAGTTATTTGCCATAGGTTTTAATGTTGATGTGCGCCAACTAATAAGTAAGAGTGTGGTCAGCTTGGTAAAATGTTTATGTGAGAGACATGAAGACAAAATGAATATATATATTTATAACTTTTTTGTTTTTATTTTAATTCCGACAAAGATGCGTTACAAATGGCTTCACTAAAACATGAGTAAATTCCGAAAAAAAAACCACCCTATAAATTAAAATCATGATTTTTATTTGTTCACTTTCTATTATGAATGTTCCACAGTGTTAAGTACATTATTTACGAATTATTTCCTGCATTTGTCAATTTAAAGTTAAAGATATAATGTTGACAGAAAAAGAGAGTGCTTTGTAAAAAATACTCACTGTTGAAGGCCATATGGGTAAATTAAAGTTATTAATTTCTGTGTCATTTTGTCTCTTGTGAATAGTTGTCTCATCACCAACCCGGTTTTTGGACAATGAATAGAAGTTAAAAGCTACTACATACTTTAAATTTGGAAGTACCCATGCAGCAGCAGTAAAAAAAAAATGTTACACTGCCGGTCCCAAGTCCGAATAAAGGGGTAGGGAAGTAATTTTTCTTTTAACTGGCACAATCGTATGTTTTATTTTTGGCGCATATGATACCATCTAATTTTAAAACATGTGGCGCAAACGTAACATTTGAGAAAAAAAGTTGTGGCGCAAAAGGACGCATTTTTGGCGCAAACGGATATCTCCCACCAATCCTACCACATCATTTTTTATATTGGTTGCACATTTATCGTATTGAACTCGTATTTGTCCAGAAATATATTGCTCAAACGTGCTCTTCATATGATAATAAATTTTGAAAATGAACCATTATAGCATACGCACAAAAAAATAATTTCTGTCTAAATCCGTCTGTTTACTTGTAGCTGGCATTAAATAAGTTTGGTTACATGTAGTAAATTTTTTTTATCAGATGGTTTATTTTTGTCCTGAAATACATTGACGTTACGCACAGTGTTCGGTTTAGTAATGGTAACGTTAGTCGACGTAATTTTCATTTATTTCAACCGACTTTTGTCTGTCACAAATTTAAAATACCCTAAATTAGCATTGTAATGAAAAATCTCAAACAATGGCTCTATGGTAACATTTAAGGGAGACAGCAAAAGATTTAGCAAGGATAGCAAGGATACAAAAATTACGATTTTAATAATGCAAGAAATTAAAAGGAAAGTGTACAGAATTCGCAAAAAAAACGTATTTTAGAATCACGAAATAATTGAAATCGAATTTAGATTAGATTTGTGATCGTTGGAATTTATTAAGACTGTTTAAAATATCGATCTCTTTATAATTATCTTGTTTAGATCGAAATTAATGAGGTTCATAATATCATATATATATATATATAAGTATATATTAGTATTGAATTGGGTATACTCATGCAAATAACCCTTTCAATAAAAATACTTATAAACTGATTTTAAAGTAATCAAACGGAACACATACTCGTGAGATGTGGGATATATTTCAATTTGACAGCAACCAAACGACAAAAAACATAGATGAATCAAGAGCGCATGTTTAGTCTTCAACAAGAAACAGGTGTCTATGCAAAAGGTCACGGTCTGAATGATCAATCGCCATAAGTTTGTATAAAATTTGTAAATACAATAAATAAAAACAATTATATGAAATAGTCTTAACAACTTAATATCCCTTATTTACACAAGTTCGAATGATCTAAATAATCTACATTGTTTTTATCGTTAGAGACACGTTTGTAAAGCTCATTTTCTGTTCTCTTAATATTTTTTTTACGGTCTTCTCTTTTTTCATTTATAACCCACAAAAGTTGCTCAACCTTTCATTCTGACAGCGTGAAAGACCAGAACCAAGGTAACACACTAATATAAGTTTTCACAAACCGGTAATTTCTTCGCCCAGGGATATGAATTTGACATTTAAAGTCCCTCAACAGCTTTACAATACCCGGCCGTGTCAATTCCGCGCGTATATTGTAGATGGAACGGATAATATACACAATGAATTTCATACACCAGAAATAGTAATACAGGGGAATTTTACCTTTTTGGAGGACTCCGAAGAGGTGGTGCATTGCATGTGCGCTAATTTTGAACAAAAATCCAAATTTTTATTTGGGGTACGTCTAAACACCGGTAATGACCTCCTTAGTGCACTCAGGACATACAATGTGCACTCAGGATCCTTCATATTCATCCTATTTGCACACGGGACGGGATGGGTGAATATATTCATTACACGCTGCTTATTTAAGAGTATAATGGATTTTTTTTTTATATAAGATGACCGATAGTGCTGTCTCAATTCAGAGATTGAACATTAAAAAACATGATTACGTATGTATATAGTACAGAATAGTATAGAACGTGAAAGCGATTCGTTTGATATAAAATTTGCAGCAATTATCCAGTATAAAATGTCTGTCTATCTATAGCTACATCCAACGCTTTACATGTCATGATATAATGATATTCGTCAACTCTCAATCATTTTTTACAGCCTTTTTTTATCATAATATAACTTCTATAATAACTTTATGGAATTATACTGAATATAAAAGGGAATTTAACGTATGAATTTTTCAAATTGTTGAAGGCCGTACGTGACTATAGATGTTAATTTCTGTTTCAGTAAAGTTAATCTCTTTTCGTGCTTTTAGAGAGTTGTCTCTTTGGCAATCGTACCACATCTCGATCTTTTTTTTTTTATATATTTAAAGTTAGACTTCAACCCCCCCCCCCCCCCCCCCCCCCCATTTTTCATGAAACTCCTCATAGATTTATAATAGATAGCTTACATATAACATATGTTTTGATAGCTAATATAGATCTTATTTTAGTTTAAAAACTTTACGAATGCTTTAGTAAAGATTGAGCGTGTTGCATTCGAAGTGATTAGACTACCGCTAGGCCATTTCAACTCAAAATATATAAGATATCGTTGCATCAGTAAAACTTTGAATCTTTTTTGACAAAAACTATTAGAATTTAAGGCTGCCCTGCTTTTACAATAACTGTTTACTTGTTATCATTTCAATGAATATCAAGTAATATTTGTCGATGGACGGTTGTTGAGTTAATGCACGGTATTGTGATTTTTTTCCCAATTGAATTTATAGAACCTTTTGTTAAGATTCATTGTCCTATGTATCAAATTAAAATAGCTTTCTATTTCCAGTTCTTTGGCGTTTCAACACCACTGCATGCTCATCCAATGAAAAATGGAAAGTCATAATATTTATTTTATTAATAATATAATCTTGTATTCCTAAGTAATACAACTTACAAAAAATAATTATTACAAATATTTAGTTACATCAGTGAAATATATTTACATTTAAACAATTAGTCAAATAATCATATAAGTAAGTATACATTGTACCCATGCATATAACAGTACAGCAGAGTATGATCAAATATAACACATTTTTAAATGAATTTAATTTCGTGCCTTCTCAGTCAGAAATAATAACCTCCCTTGAATTTTTAAGTTGCTTTATATTATGAACAGATACTGGTGAGCACCCAGCCACTTTAAAAGGGGGTCCCATCCCAGCACAAAAAAGGGGCGAGTTCCAACTATATGTCCCCATTCAAATGCATTATCGTCTAAACAGTTTAAGATTCGACGGTTTTCTTCAACAATATGGTTTGATAAATTTCTTTCGAAGTTCATTATACTTTTCACATACTGAAATAAAATGATAATCATCTTCAATTACTCGTTTATCACACATATTACAAAATCTCGGATATCTCTCAATATTATGAAATCGACAAGTTTCTATATTCAACAGTGAGCAGATATATGCGGTATTTACAAATAAATGGTTTTACCAATATAATTTTAAAACAGCTTGATCTAAATAAATTCTTGTTGTCAAATACATCTATGCAACATACATTTAGGCGAGATTTCAAAAAATTAGTTCATTTCACTATTAAAGCTTCCGTTTAATCTATCTTTGAATTCAATTAAAAACAAATTCACATTGTTTACACCCTGATGCATAACCGTACTTTTAAAGCGTAGTCATCCGTATCAATAAATTGTTTAATATCAAAATTGAAGTGCATGAGTATTATTAACGTCTGGGATGAGTGTGAGAAATCTCTGTTGATGGAAATACTAGTAAACAAAATTTAGCTGAATTTGTATTATTCAATTAATGAAAAGGCAAGCTAGTTTGTGTTTAAATTGATATTGTTGGAATGGATTTATAGCATAAAAATGTGTGTAACCGATTTTACATTGACTTGGACTGCGAATTTGAAAATCATATATTTGTGAAATCACATTCTACAAGATGACATATTTTGTAAGTACGTTAACCTTTTATTCTTATTCTAGTGGGATTTGCTCATTGTTGACGGCCGTACGGTGACATGTAGTTGTTAATATCTGTGTCATTTTGGTCTCTTGTAGACAGTGGTCTAATTCGCATTCATACCACATCTTCTCTTTTATATTTATATAGCTATATTTCTTACAACTGCATGTTATGTGTACATGTGCCAGGCTCGTGTCGCTGAAAGAGGTCTCCTTTCAAGTTTGAAAATATGTGAATAGGTCGGGAAAACTATCAGAAATATATATGATAATTTTTTTTTAGCAAAGTTCCCACTACTCTTTTTGTAAACTTTCTTGCTATTTCCGGTGTGTTTTAATCGAAGAATGTTCTCTCTATTGACACTATGGTATAAACTCATCATATATACCATGATTGACATTTTATATTGACGGAAGACGTGCGTTTCGTTTAAAAAAAATAAGACTCATTAGTGCGCTCGAATAAAAAATTTAAAAAAGGCAAAATAAAGTTCGAAGTTGAAGAGGATTGAGGACCAACATACGTATTCCCAATTACATCCACCGTAAGGTCATCTATTCCTAAGATAGAAAAGCCTCTTGCTCAAAAAATAAAATAAAATTGTTAACTGTAAATTTATAATTATGAACATATCAATGATAACTCTTCCATCCTTCAATTGAAAACCACATAAAACTTAAACAATTCAAGTGAACTTATAAATTAAATGATGAAAAATCGAATGGCGAACAAAATAGTATAATATATTTGGTTTGGCAATCTTCGTTTTGAGACCTAATTGATGGGCTAGCTAGCATAAAGAATTACATGTACTTTAAATGTATAAAATACATATTTTCTACAATGATATATAATTAGGAATGGAAATTAAAAGGCTTATTCAAAAACATAAAAAGGATCTTTATTTGTATATTTAAATATCCTTGAAAATATCTTTGCGTTTGAAAGCTCTTTTAATATATTTTACACGTATATCGAAATGTGTTCATACCAATTGTCCCGCGTAACCTTAAAATTAGGGCATTACACGAACAAAACATTACAATTTTGTTTATTACAGATATTTTATCATATCCACGGTTGAATGCACAATATCCCCACCAAGAAAACCGTCTACTATTAGAGGAGGGACGACAGCCTAGATGTCGTGTGCAAAAATAATAATTACTTGGTACGATTTCAGCTTGCGTATTGTAATTTTGAATAGTATAGATCGATTCGTGTTTTAAAATCAGATAAACGCTACTGCTTTCACTGATGACCGAAAAATTACTTTAATATATATATATAAAAAAACAATGTATTTGTTACATGTTTTTGGTATAAAATTATATATTTTGAAGATCATATTCCGTAATGTTATATGACCTGAATTCTATTCGATGTCTATAAAGCAAATTAAATCTAATTGCAATGTCTTTTTCAACAATATATTGGAAAAAAAGATAAATTAAGGGCTTAAATCAAAGTAATAAAATTCTCCTATACAAAAATATTAAGATTAACTTGAAACAAGAATTTTACCTAAAACATAACCATTCTGACTCCAGAAAACTATGAACAAAATTCATTATTAGCGAACTCACTCTTTTAATAGAAAAGATCAAACATTCAAAATTAATGTAGGGATAATTATGACAAGTACGTGTATTCCCGACAAACAATGACAATTACCAAATTCGTTTATTACGTGTACATGAATGCATTTTGTATAACCATTAAATCTGTGGCACCAAATCTGTATATGTATAACTGTATAAATTACCCAAGCAGGAACATATATATAATAGTTAGATTTACTGTTACCAGATTCACCTTTTATATTTCTTGACACGTGTGTTGTGAGGTTGATTTATTTTTAATATACTAAATATTAGATAAAAAAAAATTAACGAATATATGATACATAACTGTAGATAATACAAAACTTGCTGTATGACAATATAAGTAATAACACGGGCCATGCTTGTAAAAACTGTGTGATAGTGGTTTAAAAGTTCGTATAATAAGTCAACGTTCGGTATAGTCAGGGCTCGATTCATGGATTGTTTTACACCAGAAGCCTTTGAATTTAAAAACATGGAATTATGATATTGCCAATCAGACAATTATTGTACAACTAAATACTATTTTTGACTCTTTGGCTCTCATACCACAATGCACATCTTCTTAATCTATCTTTACGAATACGTCACTTCTATATATCATAGTCCATATTTAGCAAACGACAGTGTGAATATTTTGTGTATGAGTGTCTGCAATGATTCGATGACATACTAGTACATATAATGCAGGCTTTAATCTTTCAAATTTCTTCCTTTATATGTGATGCATCAAATAAAAAGTAGTATTATACATGTGAAAATTAAGGTGACAAATCTAAGGTGAAGTAGTGACTAAGACCAACGCGTCCGTTACATGTATATACCGCAAAGGATTTCTTAGTGCACTAAGAAGAAAGTTTAAGCACTTAGGACTCTAAAAAACCCGACGTTTTAAGGCCCCAAAGAACATGCCAGGATAAAAGAGAATATTAGTATATAACTCATATTAATGGTATCAATAGATATAGTTATTGTGAAGTAAAATGACTTTTTAATCAGCGTGTGCCACTCGGCACGTGACCAACGGCTTAATGCAAATTCCCAATCATCACAATAAGAAGAACTTTCCAACTAAATGGTAGACCCGACCCCCAACATAGAATGGTTAAAATTTTGAGTTGGAGCCATTAAAATGCTCTATAATTTGATGTAATTTGTCTCGAAAGCAGTACACTGCACTGTGAGTATTTGTTAGATAATCACGCGCGATTTTATTATTTAAAGCTTTAAGGAAATGCTGTACGAAATAACTAAGATCAGTTTATTTTTACTCGTAACAAAAAGGAGAAAAGATTGGGCTGCCTCTCTGCAATTTTGTCTAGTTACTAAAGTAAAATCAAACTTTAATTCTCCGGCAATGCACATGTTGATATATATATTGTATAGGTCATTTAGGGCTATTTAATTACCATTTTAATTCAAAGCTTGGATTTGAATCCTTCATTCTCCAGTACGTTTGAATTTCTACATACATCACAGAAAGTAGTGAAAGTTGTGTGTTAAACGTCAATGCGAAAGCAAACAATTCATTAATTTAAAGAAGACTTTTAGAAGGCACATATTTATCTTTCGTCTGACAGCACGTATACACCACTGTTATCGTAAATTATATAAACATATAAAAAAAAAATTGAACAAAAAAACATTATTTTTTTAAGACAAAAAGAGAAAAGAACTGATAAGTGCGGGTAATCCCTGCGCTTTTTAGCTTTCCTCCTTTATTTATGTTTCGATATTTCAAAAATTAATTATTCTTTTTATCTATTAAGTATAACACGTGAAAACCACACCGGTGAGACCATATATGTCATAAACTTACAGCTGGTCCTGAACATGCATGAAGTATTTGCCACTGGACTTTAAACAACAATCAATCACACTACAACTTATAGTATACTATAGTTGTGAAATACAAAATGTATATTATAATGATACAATTAGCCAAATAAATAGAATACAAATACACACTACTTTATATAACCGACACACTCTCTAAACTATATAAGTAGAGAAGCGAAAAGTTTCCTGTGACTAAACAACCTTTCGAACAGCACATGTTTAAATGGTTTTCCATGCGGCGCTCAAATAGTTTGCATGGTCTGTGGGTATAGTGTTTAGACATATATGATATTGCAAGAACCTTTAACGTATAATAGATTCAAATTCGTTATTTTCCTCAATAAATAAAAACAAGCATGTATATTAAAAACTGACGGTCAGACATCACTAATACGTGTATACACAAATTAATTAATTCTTTATTAACGTTTAGCCCTACGGCACCTTTTTATTAAGAATGATGATGAGAGTAATATAATATTCATGTACTTTCTTACGTTATGGATCAATGATTTTGTTACCTGTTGACCCGGTAGATTACTAGCACGTGCCATTGAACTCGACCATTTTAACTAAAACAGATTTTGTTTTTTAAATTAACGCCATATATATATATTTATACTAAGTACTGTATATATATTATATAGATAAGAAAATAAATATTATAAGGATACATTGTTCGAATGAAAATTTGTATACGGTGATACTTTAACACCGTCCCGACAGAGACTGACAGCAGTATTATGATCAGCTTTCGGAATCCGGAAAGTCTTTTTTCGAATTTCCGGATGTCGGGAATATTTTTTCCAAGTTTAATAGAGTAACTCGCACGAAAGAATAAATACACATACAATAGCTATAGATTCAACGGTAAACTAGGATTAATCAACAGACAACGAATTAAAGCATCTGTCATACATAAAACAAAAATATGCATGTGTCTCCTAAAGTAACTTTTTTTAGGTTACGTTAAGGATTTTCCGTAACTAATATTCAAATACGAAAAACTATTTCACCGGTGTTCACAACATTTTAAGGTTAAATTTATGGCATACATATTGGAGTGTATACAATTAACATACGCCCTTGCATTTAATTTATTTTCAATATATATTTATATTAACTAACATTTATTAAAAAATAAACAACATGTATAGACGAATAATTTATTTGTTCCTCAACAGATCAAGGAAAGAAATAAAGAATCAACAGAAGATTTAATCTTTTTTATTAATTAATCCGGCAAAATATACTTCAAATTCTAATATTAAAATACATATATACATATTAATCTAAAATTCATTATCGAGTAGAAGGGGCGCAACTCGTGGTATCAAACCGATATACTGAACGGATCTAAACAGGGTCTGAAAATTTTGAACGTAATTTTGTATCCATGGTCTGTTTTGGTCTGACACGCTCTTAACGGATCTAAACAAGCCGCTAGACGATTCAGTCTTTTCCGTCTTGACATGCCTTAACGAACTGATTTACCTGGTGAGGCTATCGATCTGAACGACGACTGAACGATCTTAAATATCTCGACGAATTTCTCTAGCGGTAAATCCAGTCAATCAAGATGCGATCAGACCAAAATGACCGTTTCAGACTGAAATCGTGCTGCTAGTGACTTGATCGATTGATGAAAGTTGTTACAGAAATCGAGAAATTCTTGCAGGCGTTCTGCAGTTTCGTTCCATTTGATGTCGATGTCATCAATATAACGGAGCCAAGACAAGGGTTTGTATGGTACATTCGAAAGGATGCGTTCTTCGAGACTCCCCATGAAAATGTTGGCAAAAGAAGGTGCCATTTTGGTTCCCATACTGGTACCGTCAACCTGCAAGTAGTGCTGGTCGTTGAATACAAAATTGTTGTTTTCAAGCACTAGTCTCAGCAACTGAACCAGACAGTCTGTTGGGGGATGTTTATCCTTACGATTGTTCCATACCTGTTCACAAGCGACTATTCCTTCATTTTTGGGAATATTTGTGTACAAAGAAGACACATCCATCGATACCAAAATTGTGTTGTTTGGTAAGGGGTTTAATGAATCCATTTTCTTCAAATAATCTGTAGTATCTTGAATGTAAGATGGCATTGTTCTAACATGTGGTCTGAGATGGTAATCCACGAATGCAGATATTTTTTCGGTTGGATGGCCATTTGCAGATACTATCGGTCTTCCCGGAATCCCTTCTTTATGGAGTTTTGGGAGCAAGTAAAATCGACCGGCTGTGCAGGTTTCATCAGGTCGTAGATAGTCGTACGTGTCGTCATCAATATGTTTTTTGCTGTTCATGTCTGAAAGGACCTCATTAATTTGTTTACTTATTTCTTTTGTAGGATCACTTTCTAAATGTTTGTAAAATTTTGTATTTGAAAGCTGACGATTCCCTTCTTCAATGTAGTCGGTTTTGTTGATCACTACAACTGCACTTCCTTTGTCTGCTTGTTTAATAACAATATCATCACGGCTTTTTAAATTATTTATGGCCTGGCTTTCTTGTTCAGAGAGATTCCTTAAACGTTTGCCACTGACTGATGATTTTACTTCAGTTTTAATTGATGATATAAAGGATTCTAAATTGTCGTTCTTACTCCTTGGTGGATTCCATTCGCTTTTCTTTTTAAATCTTGGGATGCACTTGTCCTCTTTATCACTCTCATATTCCGAATCATTCATTCCGGCTTCTTGTAAGGTTTTTTTATGTTGCCTATTAAAATGTTCTTTTAGGCGAAGGCGTCTAGCAAATTGATCCACATCTGTCTCCAGTTGTAGGTTGTTAATGTTTGCTGGTATAGGACAGAAGTTAAGACCTCTACTTAATAATTTTTCTTCGGAGTTGGTTAATTCTGTTGACGATAGATTAACAACTAAATTATTCTCCGCAGGTCGTGTCCGTTTTTTAAAACGTCTTTTTCTTGGTTGTTTTAACTTACTCTCTTTTAAAATATTATTTGTATCAAAATTTGAAAATTGTTTAAGACCATCTCTGGCAAATTTATTTTGTTGCTTGGTTTTGTAATTTTGACTTTCTATTCTTTCAATATCGGATAATCTTTTCTTGATTAAATCCATGTCTCCGTTAGTAATGGACATTGGTGGTGTAGAAAGCATTTCATTTATTCCAGAGTTGATTTGTTTATATGAATAGATAGAAAAGGAGAGTAAAAGTTGGAGAAGCCGAAAAGAACAATTGAATAAAGTTTCGTCCCAACGTTTCAGAAATCTGAAGGACTTTACACCCGGTGTTTGTGGTGTCAATTTAATATTTAACCCGTTTGGTATTTTGTTGTTATAAATATGTGATTTAATGTTTGAAACATGATGTTCAACTTGTATTTTCTGTTTTGTTAAACTTCGTAGTTTGTTAAAATAAGTTCTTTGTTCCATGATCTTAACAGGAAATAGATATGAAAGGATTACACACAAAAATATGTGTAATGCGTGTTGCCTGTGAGAATAATATATAATGTCTAAAAATAGCAACAATCAACATTCAATCTAATTAAGCGTGGATCAGTTTGTGAAAATAAACTGATACAGTTACTGAATTAAAATTATATAAATGTCTAAGAATATAACTAAAACACACTAATTGATACATTAAAAAATTCTATTAGATGTTAAATAGAAATACGCAATATTTCGCTAAACAAATTAGCTTCATCAGGCGTGTGCATCTCTCAAGGTGAAATCGGATGCATGACAGAAAAATATTTTTGTAGCTTAATCTATACAAGATTTGAGGGATGGGTGTAACATATTAATTCGGTCATAAAATATGTTTGTAGCTACAACTACATGAAGTTGGAATAAAAGTTTAACACATTTATAGATGTTCGATTAATTGTATGAATTTTTATAAATTAATTTGTATGATTTCAAGATAACTATGCTTTTGATTTGCTTTGAAATCTTTTTTCGTCTCTCTCATTGAGTCCATCAGGTTCAAGAGTTCGTAACTGGTGCATCCAAAATCTCTCTCTTTTTTGTCTTCCTTGTGTATCCCAATTTTGATTTTTCTCAATGATTTGAAATGTGATGTTTTCAAAATCATGTCCTGCTCTTAAAAGGTGTCTTGTAATTGGGCAGTTCCTTTCTTTTGTATAAAATGACCGATGGTTATTTAGTCGGATGTTAAATGGGGTTTCTGTTTCACCAACATATTGTAATTTGCAAGTTCCACACGTTAGAACATAAATGCAATTTTGCGTTTTGCAATTTGATGTTATAAATATGTTGTAATTTTTCTTTGTGACTGTGCTGATGAACTGGGTTTCTATATTGGCGACTTTGCAGCACTTACAATTGCCCCTTCCGCATTGTTTATAACCTCCGATTGTTGATATCTCCCGTTTAGATACTTTGGATGATACTAGAATATCTTTGAGGTTTTTTGGTCTGCGGTAAGCCATAACGGGAGGTGATGGAAAAATCTCGCTTAAGGAAGGATCATTTTCAATAAGACGCCAGTGTTTGTGGACAATTGATGAAATATTTGTCAGATGAGGATGAAAGCTAACAACAAACGGGATTTTATTTGTTTGGGCCGTCTTTTCTTTGTATTCAAGTAGGTTTGTTCGTTCTTTTTCGTTTGCTTTTCCGAAAGCTTCTGAAATACTTTTGTTCTTATAACCTCTTGATTTGAGTTGCTGTCTGAGTTGCCCTAAACGATGGTTTAACTTTGATTCCGATGAACAAATCCGTTTTAACCTGATGGCTTGGCTGTACGGAATGCTCCGGGAGCAGTGTTTCGGGTGACAACTCTTCGGAGAGAGAAATTGGTGTTTATCAGTTTTTTTGGTGTGAAGGTCTGTTGTCATGACTCCGTTTTCTAAAGTTATGGTGGTGTCGAGAAACGCAATTTTCTCATTTGAAACTTCAGATGTGAACTTGATCGATTGATGAAAGTTGTTACAGAAATCGAGAAATTCTTGCAGGCGTTCTGCAGTTTCGTTCCATTTGATGTCGATGTCATCAATATAACGGAGCCAAGACAAGGGTTTGTATGGTACATTCGAAAGGATGCGTTCTTCGAGACTCCCCATGAAAATGTTGGCAAAAGAAGGTGCCATTTTGGTTCCCATACTGGTACCGTCAACCTGCAAGTAGTGCTGGTCGTTGAATACAAAATTGTTGTTTTCAAGCACTAGTCTCAGCAACTGAACCAGACAGTCTGTTGGGGGATGTTTATCCTTACGATTGTTCCATACCTGTTCACAAGCGACTATTCCTTCATTTTTGGGAATATTTGTGTACAAAGAAGACACATCCATCGATACCAAAATTGTGTTGTTTGGTAAGGGGTTTAATGAATCCATTTTCTTCAAATAATCTGTAGTATCTTGAATGTAAGATGGCATTGTTCTAACATGTGGTCTGAGATGGTAATCCACGAATGCAGATATTTTTTCGGTTGGATGGCCATTTGCAGATACTATCGGTCTTCCCGGAATCCCTTCTTTATGGAGTTTTGGGAGCAAGTAAAATCGACCGGCTGTGCAGGTTTCATCAGGTCGTAGATAGTCGTACGTGTCGTCATCAATATGTTTTTTGCTGTTCATGTCTGAAAGGACCTCATTAATTTGTTTACTTATTTCTTTTGTAGGATCACTTTCTAAATGTTTGTAAAATTTTGTATTTGAAAGCTGACGATTCCCTTCTTCAATGTAGTCGGTTTTGTTGATCACTACAACTGCACTTCCTTTGTCTGCTTGTTTAATAACAATATCATCACGGCTTTTTAAATTATTTATGGCCTGGCTTTCTTGTTCAGAGAGATTCCTTAAACGTTTGCCACTGACTGATGATTTTACTTCAGTTTTAATTGATGATATAAAGGATTCTAAATTGTCGTTCTTACTCCTTGGTGGATTCCATTCGCTTTTCTTTTTAAATCTTGGGATGCACTTGTCCTCTTTATCACTCTCATATTCCGAATCATTCATTCCGGCTTCTTGTAAGGTTTTTTTATGTTGCCTATTAAAATGTTCTTTTAGGCGAAGGCGTCTAGCAAATTGATCCACATCTGTCTCCAGTTGTAGGTTGTTAATGTTTGCTGGTATAGGACAGAAGTTAAGACCTCTACTTAATAATTTTTCTTCGGAGTTGGTTAATTCTGTTGACGATAGATTAACAACTAAATTATTCTCCGCAGGTCGTGTCCGTTTTTTAAAACGTCTTTTTCTTGGTTGTTTTAACTTACTCTCTTTTAAAATATTATTTGTATCAAAATTTGAAAATTGTTTAAGACCATCTCTGGCAAATTTATTTTGTTGCTTGGTTTTGTAATTTTGACTTTCTATTCTTTCAATATCGGATAATCTTTTCTTGATTAAATCCATGTCTCCGTTAGTAATGGACATTGGTGGTGTAGAAAGCATTTCATTTATTCCAGAGTTGATTTGTTTATATGAATAGATAGAAAAGGAGAGTAAAAGTTGGAGAAGCCGAAAAGAACAATTGAATAAAGTTTCGTCCCAACGTTCAAATACAAAATTTTACAAACATTTAGAAAGTGATCCTACAAAAGAAATAAGTAAACAAATTAATGAGGTCCTTTCAGACATGAACAGCAAAAAACATATTGATGACGACACGTACGACTATCTACGACCTGATGAAACCTGCACAGCCGGTCGATTTTACTTGCTCCCAAAACTCCATAAAGAAGGGATTCCGGGAAGACCGATAGTATCTGCAAATGGCCATCCAACCGAAAAAATATCTGCATTCGTGGATTACCATCTCAGACCACATGTTAGAACAATGCCATCTTACATTCAAGATACTACAGATTATTTGAAGAAAATGGATTCATTAAACCCCTTACCAAACAACACAATTTTGGTATCGATGGATGTGTCTTCTTTGTACACAAATATTCCCAAAAATGAAGGAATAGTCGCTTGTGAACAGGTATGGAACAATCGTAAGGATAAACATCCCCCAACAGACTGTCTGGTTCAGTTGCTGAGACTAGTGCTTGAAAACAACAATTTTGTATTCAACGACCAGCACTACTTGCAGGTTGACGGTACCAGTATGGGAACCAAAATGGCACCTTCTTTTGCCAACATTTTCATGGGGAGTCTCGAAGAACGCATCCTTTCGAATGTACCATACAAACCCTTGTCTTGGCTCCGTTATATTGATGACATCGACATCAAATGGAACGAAACTGCAGAACGCCTGCAAGAATTTCTCGATTTCTGTAACAACTTTCATCAATCGATCAAGTTCACATCTGAAGTTTCAAATGAGAAAATTGCGTTTCTCGACACCACCATAACTTTAGAAAACGGAGTCATGACAACAGACCTTCACACCAAAAAAACTGATAAACACCAATTTCTCTCTCCGAAGAGTTGTCACCCGAAACACTGCTCCCGGAGCATTCCGTACAGCCAAGCCATCAGGTTAAAACGGATTTGTTCATCGGAATCAAAGTTAAACCATCGTTTAGGGCAACTCAGACAGCAACTCAAATCAAGAGGTTATAAGAACAAAAGTATTTCAGAAGCTTTCGGAAAAGCAAACGAAAAAGAACGAACAAACCTACTTGAATACAAAGAAAAGACGGCCCAAACAAATAAAATCCCGTTTGTTGTTAGCTTTCATCCTCATCTGACAAATATTTCATCAATTGTCCACAAACACTGGCGTCTTATTGAAAATGATCCTTCCTTAAGCGAGATTTTTCCATCACCTCCCGTTATGGCTTACCGCAGACCAAAAAACCTCAAAGATATTCTAGTATCATCCAAAGTATCTAAACGGGAGATATCAACAATCGGAGGTTATAAACAATGCGGAAGGGGCAATTGTAAGTGCTGCAAAGTCGCCAATATAGAAACCCAGTTCATCAGCACAGTCACAAAGAAAAATTACAACATATTTATAACATCAAATTGCAAAACGCAAAATTGCATTTATGTTCTAACGTGTGGAACTTGCAAATTACAATATGTTGGTGAAACAGAAACCCCATTTAACATCCGACTAAATAACCATCGGTCATTTTATACAAAAGAAAGGAACTGCCCAATTACAAGACACCTTTTAAGAGCAGGACATGATTTTGAAAACATCACATTTCAAATCATTGAGAAAAATCAAAATTGGGATACACAAGGAAGACAAAAAAGAGAGAGATTTTGGATGCACCAGTTACGAACTCTTGAACCTGATGGACTCAATGAGAGAGACGAAAAAAGATTTCAAAGCAAATCAAAAGCATAGTTATCTTGAAATCATACAAATTAATTTATAAAAATTCATACAATTAATCGAACATCTATAAATGTGTTAAACTTTTATTCCAACTTCATGTAGTTGTAGCTACAAACATATTTTATGACCGAATTAATATGTTACACCCATCCCTCAAATCTTGTATAGATTAAGCTACAAAAATATTTTTCTGTCATGCATCCGATTTCACCTTGAGAGATGCACACGCCTGATGAAGCTAATTTGTTTAGCGAAATATTGCGTATTTCTATTTAACATCTAATAGAATTTTTTAATGTATCAATTAGTGTGTTTTAGTTATATTCTTAGACATTTATATAATTTTAATTCAGTAACTGTATCAGTTTATTTTCACAAACTGATCCACGCTTAATTAGATTGAATGTTGATTGTTGCTATTTTTAGACATTATATATATATATATATATATATATATACTGATCCTACAACAAAATGGCAATGTATGAAATTTTCGTATATTTTTTTTTCTCAGAAAAAAAACGAAATCAAGTCATAACTATATTTACTCTGTGATGTTTGATCTCATTAACATGTCAGAGAATTTAGGGGCCAAAATACAAACATTATAAAGTAACAAGTAAGTTTCATATAAATGAAGTATCCAATTGATTTATCTATAGTAATTGTAGTTATAATGGTAATGACAAATAAGTTGTAGACAATAGATAGTGAAACAGATTATAAACAGTAAATGTATTATAGTTCTCTAATAATAATTGTTTTTTAAATAATTAAGGTCATCCAATAACTAAAAAAAGAAGTATGATTATACAAGCAGTTAAGTTTTACTGATGATATTTCATGTTATGTTTAGATTTGCTTAATCGGTAACGAAATCCTTTATTACATATTTCACATCGATATGGTCTACCCGCTTTTCATGCTTTCCTTTCATATGGTCAGAGAGAACATCTTTTCTTTCAAATATACAAGGACATATTGAACACTTGGAAGTTTTTTCAGTAACAGTTTTACAAACTTCCAAGTGCCTCTTGTATGAAGCTTTATATGCGTACTGCAATTAACATTTCTCACACTTGAAAGGCTTATTTACCATATGAGTGTTCATGTGAACAAAGAGAGTGGAACTTATCAACAAACTTTTTTGTTGTAGACATGGCGTTCCCGTCTTTTCTTGTCATTTCAGAGTGAATTAATTCATGTCGTCTGTGACCACTTTTAGTTTTAATATTTTTTCCACAAAAACTGTAAATATATCCCTGCTGAATATTGATGTTGTTTAAAGCTGTAACCATGGTACAGACCACATATAAGTTGTCAAAAATGACCTCAATGAAATGATTCCTCTACTGTCTCAATTTTCACATTTTCTGTCAAATGAAGTAATTATGAAAAGATTATTTTGTTTGTTGCTATAAACATGATAAAGATTAAACATTATGGTAAATATGTTCTTTGGGAATCATTATACTCTAAACAAGTTAAGTTTAGTCCATCGATGTAAATCTCCCTCTCCCCCCCAAAAAATGAAAAAAATAAAATACCCACAAAAGTCCACATTTTCTAACCTAAGAGGATGACCATTTGACGTTCTGTGCGATGGTCAAGGTATTTGATTTGGATTGATCTGGTGTTTTTTTTTACTTCATCTGTTTATTGCTATTCATGCTTTTTTGGTTGCTTTGTGCAAAAAAAAATGATCACTATTATACAGCTTTACCCTAAATTTGTCATGATTGTAGTGTGGCAGGGTTGAAAATGTTAGCAGATGCACATGCATAACCTGTTTTAACATAAGAAATCAAACTGCTTATGAAAACTGAAATGTAAACATAGTAAATATTGCTTTTACCTTTGCTTATCATGCTTGTATCACTCTTTGAAATAGTCTCTCTTTTGATAATAAAATATATCAATAGTTAAAACTTCGACATTGATACATATTATAATTTAAATATTCTAGGTACAGTATATCCCTTTGATTTGCGTTTTCTTAATTTGTTCAGGAGGTACACCTAGGCCTAACTGGAACTGTCAATTAATTCACAAAAGGCTAACCAGTCCAGAACATTTCATGATTTACCCTTTAAAATGTAACAGGATTTTTTTTTCTAGAAGCCCATCCTCAGATTTTGTTTTTGTAATGACAGTAAATATTTTAAAGTTTCACCAATTATAGCAATTCAATCTTTTAGTTGTCAAAACACGCAACTCTTTTTGAGTTACATGTAAACCACGTACAAGTTGGTACTCAATGATCTGAAACTTTTGAAAGGGGAATTCTCTTCATTGTTACTGCTGTTATCATATATATATATAATAGTACTTTACCTCTTCATCACATTATAATATTGTTTTTCTCTTTCAAATGGTTGAAAAGAAATATCTTTAAAAGACAAAAATCTTCTCCCCTGGAACTACTGGGCCAAATCAAACCAAACTTGGCCACAATCATCTGTGGGGTATTTAATTTGAAGATGGCCGCCATGGCTAAAAATAGAACATAGGGGTAAAATGCAGTTTATGGCTTATAAATCAAAAACAAAAACATTTAGAGCAAATCTGACATGATGTAAAATTGTTCATCAGGTCAAGATCTACCTCCCCTGAAATTTTCAGATGAATCGGGCAACCTGTTGTTGGGTTGCTGCCCCTGGATTAGTAATTTTAAGGAAATTTTGCTGTTTTTAGTTATTATCTTGACTATTATTATAGATAGAGATAAACTGGAAACAGCAATATTGTTCAGCAAAGTAAGATTTACAAATAAGTCAACATGACCAAAATGGTCTGTTGACCCATTTAGGACTTATGGCTCTTTAATGTAAATTTTTAACCATTTCTCGTAAATCTTAGTAATCTTTCACAAAAATCTTCTCCTCTGAATCTACTGGGCTAAATTAATCCAAACTTAGCCACAATCATCATTGGGGTATGTAGTTTAAAAAATGTGTCCGGTGACCTGGCCATCCAACCAAGATGGCCGTCATGGCTAAAAATAGAACAAAAGGGTAAAATGCAGTTTTTGGCTTAAAACATAAAAAACAAAGCATTTAGAGTATTTAGAGCAAATCTGAAGTAAGAATGTTTATCAGGTCAAGATTTATCTGATCTGAAATTTTTGGATGAATCCGACAACCCGTTGTTGGGTTGCTGACTCTGAATTGTTAGTTTTAAGGAAATTTTGCTGTGTTTGGTTATTATCTTGAATATTATTATAGATAGAGATAAACTGTTAACAGCAATAATGTTCAGCAAAGTAAGATTTACAAATACGTCAACATGACTGAAATGGTCAATTAACCCCCGAAGGAGTTATTGTCCTTTATAGCCAATTTTTAACAATTTTCATAAAATTTGTAAACTTTTACTAACATTTTCCACTGAAACTACGGGGCAAGTTCATTATAGATAGAGATAATTGTAAGCAGCAAGATAAAGGTTAAGTAAGATGTACAAACATATCACCATCACTAAAACACAATTGTGTCATGAATCCATCCTCTTCCTTTGTTTAATGTTCACAAAGACCAAGGTGAGCGACACAGGATCTTTAGAGCCTCTAGTTGTCTTCATTAGGATCATTATGATCAAGTAGTCTAGATTCTCCTTGACATTTCCTCTCTTACGGGTTAAATAAAAAACCTTACTGTTTCAGTAAAATGACCGATATAGACATTCAGTAATTTTTTTAATAATTCTTTCTTTCTTTAATCAGACAATGCTGAACATTGTTATGACTTTACTAAATGATACATTAGCGGCTGTCGAAATTTGGTTTCATTGTGTATACGGAGCTTCATTTAATTTCTTTATAAAATGTAAACTAATGCCTATTTACCGGTCCAGTAGGTAAAACAATATTTTTTTTTTTAAATTGGACCATTCGCTTAAATTCCTTTCTGGTTGTTTTTATCATGTGTCAATTGTCATTTTCAAATTTTATTTAACAATATATTATATCACCCCTTATGTAAATAACTCCAATTATTGCAGCTGCAACAATTTTGAAAAGTAATACCAAAATTGTTGAAGAAATTCTTTAAAATAACATGAATAATAAAAACTATTATTAGTGTAAGACAACATTTTTAATTTAGATTAGTAGCAATTGCAAACAAATACACACTATTTGCTCAGTGGTCTCTAGTGGAGAGTTGTCGTATTGGCAATTATACTACATCTTCTTTTTTATAATTTGTAGAGTCGTCACTTTTGTGTAATTTTACAGTAAAACTATAAATGTGTTTTCACAATGCAATCCGAAAAAAAACCCACATCATCATGGTCCAATGAGTCATTTGTAAGCGTTTACTTCATTTAAAGGCGTAAATGTCATTTCAATGGAAAGCAACACTAAATAGAAGTGAAAAAGAACAAAAATCAGTAAAAATGTATCAAATAAAAATCACAACAACGGTTCATTTTTTAATTTCTTTTAATAAGTCACCATCAGCACCTAGGTCAAAATTAATATCAACATAAGATAAATATCAACGCTAATGATAACGATAATACTCACTAAACAGCTCTTTGTATATTAATAGACGGTTTTTTAATGACACACACTTTGAACAAGAGTTATTTCTCTTTAATGGTATGGTGTACACATGAAATCAACCAAAATAATTGATCATACTTACCGCTTTATTTCATTAACGGTTACTTTATAAACCATTTGAACATTTTACATTCCACTTCTCAAGACTATAAACTAATTATTATCTCGTGTTTTACTCTTTTCTATGGTATTGAATTGGGCAACGCAAATAAAAATATTCAATAAAAAAAGGTGCGAAAGACACCTAATGCGGGGTTCACACATTGCCGATTATTGCTCCCGTTTGAGATCAGACAGCAATACGACACGAAAAGTAAAAAAGTCGGATTAGTATCCTCAATTATCTGATATGTCCTATCATTGTCTGAACGCAGTCGTCTTAGTTCGTAACAGCTTCCTACGGGTCGGCAAGGGTCCGAATAGTTCGGCAAAGCACCCCGACAGTTAGGTGCGTCCCGTAACATTCGGGGCAACTCAGCCGATTTTGTCTAGTCGGATTACAATCGTGGCTATGTCGTGACAGATTCTGCTGTATCGGATCGATTTCCGAACAATGTCTTGTGTATTCTGGACGGTGTCCTGTGGAACGGGAATGATCTGGAGTAATTTTTCATAGCTGTTTTTCTGCCGATTGATTCCAGATTGCATCCAGATGTTGTCGATTGCGAACCGTTTTTTGCCGCAACCGTTCCGAAACAGTCCCGTTATTAATAAGAAATTCGTCAATGATACCCACGTCAGAGTCCGGACAATTACGAAATACAATACGACTGAGACCAGACAAAGCCGTTTGCAATGCGATAGAACGGACCGTGATAGGATTACGTTCCGACAGTACCTGATCATCCCGAATATGCGACAGTTTTCGAACAGATAACTTCCGTCAGCGTAGGTTCACTGTCTGATCACTGTCTGATATCTGTCGGATTACATTCGGTAGAGTCGGGACGCAGTCGTGGCAGACTCGGTCGAATTTTACCTGGCGAAAAATACAAATCGGATTAGAAGCGGATTGAGAACGGGATTATCGGGACAAATTTGCTTGGAAACGGTTGAATATCGACGCTTCCTGACCACTATCTGACTGTTGTCGTGATCAAATTATTTTTTTACAAATTTTAATTTACGTTTGAATTTCCATCCACGATTCACAGGATCTTGATCAGACTTTTAATAAATTTTAATTGGGAATGGTCCTGTCAAGGACGGTAGTAAAAATCGTGAATGTGTGACCCCAGCTTAAGGTACATTCAAACTCATATATAAAAACTAAACTGACAAAACGCTCTGGCTAAAAAAAAAAGACAAACAGAAAACAATGGTACAAAAGATACAAAATAGAAAACTAAAGACTTAGCAACACAAACCTCACCAGAATCTAAGAATTATCTCAAGCGTTCCAAGATAAGCTGATTCTGCTCCGCATACGGCACCCGTTGTGTTGTTCATCTTATTACAAACCCTGTAAATAATCTAGTTCGGCAGGTCACATTCGTGCAAAGGGAACAGGATTGATGTAACGACACGAGGAACATATCAGCTATCATCTATAAAACGGATAACTAAAATAAGTAATACCTCGATAATATCAATATCAATTAAATAACGTCATATTGAAACCTATGAATATAATCGAGTTTACTATTTTATTCATAATCAAAGAGAACTTGCATTGTGAACTAGAATATTAAACTAAACCAACAGTCACCATATATTGTATTGTCATAGTTAAACATAGTAAAATCTAGTCGATACGAATCTCTTACGAAGTCCTTCTTTCGTTCCCTAGGTCCTAGTTTTATTTTCATGTTTCGTATTTTATACTTTCTTCTTCTTTTTATTCTTTTGGATATGTAATCATCTTCTTCATATGATAATTGAATACTGCGTGCGGTATCACGTTGTATACCTACATACTTATATTGTATTGCAAATGCTGAAGTGTCCCGCTGATCTTTGTCGAAGTTTCTTAGAGAAAAACAATAGTTATTGTTATTTTCTTTATATATTTCAATTAGTCTTTATAATGTGTGTTTTTGAAAACATCCATATATGCAACAATTAGTTGATCATTAAATTGTGAGGAGAATTCACAAAGAAGGCGAGAGCACATGTGCCCAGGTTCTGTGCATGGAATGTAATGTGAAAAAGTATAATAATATAGTCTTCGTCTTCATTAAACGTTTCAATCAATCTGTCTTTCATTTGCGGAAGATAATTGATTGATTCACTATCAATGTGCTCTAAAGATGAACGATCACTTAGCTGTCTTTGATTTTTTCAATCAGGATCAAGTAGTATAGCTTCACCATGAGGTCTTTATCTTGATCGATTCAATAGAAAATAACTTTCTTCAAAGAAATAGCGGAGATCGTCTCTAAATGTTTGGAATTTAGTGAGAACTTTGACCATTCTATGTTTGCCTATGTTACACATGTTTTGTCCATGTTAACGATTTCACTCACTGAAACAAAGCCGATATAAGAAACTGTTTCCAACGATAATTCCGCTCTTTATTTAGTTTTTTTCAAAATACGCAATTCGAGGCATCGAAGCTGGTATGGTAGGTAACACAACGTCTTTGACATGTTTGAATTGCATAAATCGGTAATGTCGACTTTCATTTGAGCATGTAACTGAACTATGAGAAAATATGATTCAAAGTTATGCAAATCAATCTTATATACAGTTTAACACCTATTTTAAATAGATATGACGAATATTTTAAAAAATGATCTGTGTGATTAAAAACTTTTGTTTTTAATAAAAGAATAAGCATTGTTAAAAATCTTTTTCAAATAGATATGATAAATATTTAAGAAAATTTTCTGTTTGGTGACAAACTATGACTATTAATAATAGAATAAGCATTGTTACAAATCTTTTAAAGTAGATAGTTATGTATTCATCATTTAATCCACAATAAATTTTCAAAAGTAATCAGACCACTACCTGTGCTTTAATAAGTTAGAATATGGATCTACACTGCCAATAATTTTCCCACGTTCTTTGGTATATTTGTACCCTTGTACATATCAGTACTGTAAGTAAGGAAAAACTAAACACTTATAAAGTTATACTTTCTATGAAATCAATACTGATTTTTCAATGTTATTTCAAATGTTTGGTTTTGAGCGTTCAAGATGAAGGTAATTCCAGAAAAGCACATCGGACGCAAGAAGACATTATTACACGTGTCGTTTTCATTTTTTCTACATCACTTAGTCGACACCTCTGCTGCTGGACTATCAGTCCCCGATTGTATCATCAGCTCAGTACATCGGTAATTACATGATTTAACAAACTTTATTAAAATTGTCCGTTTATAGATTTTAAAATAATTTAGAAACTAAGGTTCCAACTCCCTCAAGCAAAGTTGGCTCTAGATAATTTTGACATACACATGTAGCTCTTCCACGGTTTCAGTACTTATACATCTTCGGATTTCAAATCTTTTGCTTTGAGCGTTCCTGATTAGGATAAATCCAGAAAAGCGCTACGGAGGCAAGAAATTATAAAACGTGTTGTTTTCATTTTTTTTCAGTATTAATTTTGTCAGTACTGTCTAAGTGTACTGATTTTGTCAGTACTGTTTAGTATTGTTTTCATCAGTACTGTTTCAGTACTGATTTTGTCATCTGTCCTTAGACTGATTTTGTCGCTACTGTTTCAGTATGTTCAGTATGTTTAGAGTGTCGATTTTTTAAGTACTGTTTTTGTACTTATTTTCCATTTCCTGTTTTCAATAAATGATTACTTTTATTTTTTTTATATTTATTAAATTGCACAAATCGTTAACTGATATTTTCATTTTAGTTTATCAGAATTATGAGAAAATATGATTCAAAGATATGCAGTTCAAAACTTACATTTCTTGGAGGTCCACTCTTGCATCTTTTTACACTACATTTATATGGTAATTGACATCATAAGTAGATTGTTTATCCGACCAGTACCTCACTTTCGGTTCAACTTCAACATATACGTCTACAAAATAAATAAACAAAGTCATGAATTTAAGTTTTATTAAAATCTGACACTGATTTGACGATTCTTCAGTACATACATTTTTTAAGAATTAAAAAAAAATATATGGTATGATTGCCAAGGAGACAACTTTCCACAAGATACCAGATGTCTCAGAAATTAACAACTCCATACCGTCACCATGCGGCCTTCAACAATGTGTAAATTCCATACCTCATAGTTAGCTATAAAGGGGCCTAAAATGACAATGCAAAACAAATCTTCAACTTGCTATTGATATATTTGGCCTTGCAATTATTTTGATTCAAGCTTCACTGATGAGTTGTGCATAGAAAAATGGCATGTCTTGTGTAGAAAAATGTATATGCCAGGTACAAAATATATGAAAACAATAATATCCAACAAAATACACACATTATCAAGGGTCAGTGAGTCATTTATGGGAGTTTACTTCATTTAAAGGTGTAAATATAAATTTTAAATGAACACAAAATTGTAAAAAGTTAATCAGTTGAAATACATTAAGCAAAACATCATAACATGTTTTCTTTTCTAATTAACCATAAAAAGAATTATCACAAAGAGCACCTACATCAAAATCAATATCCATATAAGATATGTATTTCCGCTTATGGTAACGATGATTATCACAAAACAGCTCTGTGTATATTAAATAGTTAAATTTTGAACAGGAGTTATCTCTCTTTAATCGTATGGTGTACACACTCAATCAACCAAAATCATTTACCTTTTGACCGCTTTCATTCATTAAAGGTTATTTTTTGACAATCAAACATTTTAAATTTAGTTACTCAACACAATAAATTAATGATGGTCTCTTTTTGGACTATGGATTATGTCATTAAATTTAGCTAGGAAAATATTCCAGAGCGACATTCAAACTCATGAAAAATAAACTGACAATGTCGTGGCTAAAAACAAGTAGGTCACATTTTGGTTAAGGGAACGGGATTTTTTAAAAGACAATAGGACATTGCCGACATCCTCTGTGAAATGGATAAAAAAAACAGTTAAACCTTCATCCTAGCACCTATACCCAAATTACGTGATATTGAAAACCTTTAAATATGATCGATTTTGCTATCTCATTCGACTTTAAAGAGAATTAGCAGAAGATACAATTTCAAACTAAAAAACAGTCACGATATAGTTTATCTTCAAAGTTAAACATATTAAACGTCTTCTCTATTACATACAACAAATAAAGAACCGAACAAAATGAAACATATAATAATAACATAATAAACAATATTAATATGGAGACATGAAACACACAAGAAGTTAAACGACATGGCTCATCGGTTTCTAAAAGTCGAGTTGATCGTAAATGTATTCATGATAGACCTAGGGTTGTTTTAAATTTGGAATAAATATTCACTCTAAAGGTAAGTTATTACTTTAACCTCCATACAATGTGACTAACACTACTGTGAGCATACCCATTAATAAACCATGAAATATACCCATTAAATTAGGTCTATTAATTACGGTTACATTTAATTGGGTAAATTTCCATTAAATTAATCGTCTTGCCATTAAACATATGAATATTAACCCTTAAATAAAGCCACGAAACTTGGAATAATGGCCATCAATTATGAGCCCTTAATATCGTCATAAATACATTAATGGGCATGCACTTACCAGATAATGACCATTAACTTTTACCATGGGAACTAAATATAATGGCCATTAATTTTTGTTTTATAACCGTTAATGGGCATGAATTCTGTTTTCAAAATTTTAATGTGCATTAAATGTAACTGTTATTAATAGCACCATTATTTCTATGGGATTTTTAATGGCCATTCCTGCATTTTAATGGCAATTAAAACGACTTGATGGTCATGATAGTGGGCATTGAAAAATAACCATTAAATTTGGCATGAAAAAGTGATGGTACATCTATAAAAGAATGTAATGGCCATTATTATTTCAATCGATGGATCATTTCTTTATTGGCTGGCTTGTACTTTAATGGTGTGTTTGTATTTTTATGGTCAGTTAACTCTTTACAACTTCAAGCCACAAATTAAACACTTTAATGACTTGCTTGTTACTTCAATGGCTTGATGATTCACACGATTGGCATATGCATATTAAAGCAGATGAACATGAAACCTGCTGGTCCAAATAATTATGATGTCTTGGAAAGCTATTTTAAATTTTTGCTTAGACGCCTTTTTATCGATGTAAGGCGTCAAAGAAAAAAAATAATAGCCTTTCAAGACGTCATAATTATTTGGACTTGAAAAATATATACACCTTACAATCATGAAATTATTAAAAAGGATTTTCTTGAATTTTCATTTTATGTAATTATCATCAGTAAACTTCTCTTCCTGTCTGTAATTAAAATTGCTGTGTCAGAACTTGCAACTAGAAATGCTAAATACATTTTGATTTCATTGTATTTTGCAAACATGTGAACACAAATCATTTTGCATATTTGACAGCTATAAATAAATAGCTGCAGCCATGCTTGTTTATTTAAAATCTAGGTTTTTGAAACTCTTGACTCATTTATATTGGTCATTGCTATCAAACGTTTTGAAGATCAGTAGTTTTCTAAACAAAAAGTCGGATCCGGACAGACCCAAAATTCCGGATTTTTCCTTTTTTTTTAATTTTGTCAATAAAATGCTTAAGGTCGGCGTCAGACACGGAGGTAGGGTCGGGAAACCGGAAACACATAATTAATTTATTTTGGCCTGACTAAAACAAAAAAGTAATCAGAGTTGAATTTTGTAAGTCATAATTGAAAATAAAAATGTTCATGAAACTGTGTTATGAATTAATTTATGATCTTTATGAATTCATTTATTCATTAAAAGTTCAGAAAATGTTCATGAACATGTGTTATGAACAAAATATGAACATTATGAACTGACTAACAGTTCATTAAAGTTCAGAAAATATTCATGAATTGCATTTTATGAACTAATCATGAACTAAATTCATGAACAAACTTAATGAACTCCTTATGAACAGTCATATATTGTTCATGGACATTCATGAACAGTTCACGATGGTTCATCAGTTCAAGAATTTCATCTCGCAGGGGAAATTAGTAGACATTGATTTATAAATCAGGTTGTTTAATGGTCATTAAAAGAAAAACATTAAAATCATGTCAAGTAATGGGCATAACTATATAAGTTATGTATAGTGATGGGTCATTATATAGGTCTTGTACTAATTAATCGCCATTAAAAACAAAAAAAGGTCATAACATTGATTTGATTTAATTTAATGGCTATTAGTTTGATATTATTTATCTCTTTAATGGGCGTCACTTTTTTTTCTACAGAAAATAATGCCCATCATTATCTTAATGCCCATTAATCTCGTGAAGAGAGGACTATTTCAGTCAAATTCATGAAAAAGTAATTGTAATTTCATTGATGCTTGTCATTAATTTTTATTTCAATGGCATATTTTACAAAACTATTATTTTCTGAAAAAAAGTAATGGGTGATTTTAATAGATTCATGAGATTTAATGGTTTGTTAATGGCATTTTAATGATATTGTAATGAAATTATAATGGTTTGGTCTGCAGTAGTGTAATACTTGAGCAGGAAAAGAAAAAACAGTGAAATGGGAATTTTTCAGTTTATAATTAGCACTGTATATAAAAAACTACAGCAATTGCATATTTGTAATTAGAATACTGTCGGTATATAAGATTTTTGTTTTAAATAAAAAGATAGCGTTTGTCATATTGGTAACATGATAGCTTAAAACTTTTAAGCTCCTATAGTAGGTCTCGGCTTTCTGGTTTTTAGAATAACCGTAATTTATAAGTTATAATGTTACGTATTAAATTCGTCTTTATAAGTTTTTATTGATATTTATTTGAATAAAAAGAGTGCGATAACACTCGATATTAGAGAAAAACAGTAATGAAGCTGATAACCGAAGACAATATATAGCAATGTGATTCTGGATGTTGAAGTCTGAATGATGTCACATTGGTTCTAAAGGTTTTTGATTATGAGAGTTGGCAAAAACTTCATATTACCCCATTTGAACAGAGCATTGAGGTCTTGTGTCTCATCTTTAGCAGATATAAATTTGTTTGTCATAATATCGATACAGCCGTAATATTCATTTGAAATCCAGGTAACTAACTTTTATCATTATGCTGGCATATTTTTTTCTCTGCAGCTAATATATTTCGATTAATATTGCAGACAAAAGAAAATAAACAACTTCAATCATTTATTTAGTACAAGGTACATGAATTATGTTGATTTAGAAAAGGTTCTCTTCTCCTTTCTCTATCATCCACCCTGTATCGCACATCCCGTATCGCAAAGCTAAGCCGTATCACATACACCGTATCGTACCACTTTTTAGTTGACTTTAGTAGAATTTAGCTCTCAATTTTATGTATAATTCCGATGTTTGGCTTTAAGCTTTCCAGATTGAGGTAAATCCAGAAAAGCGCTTTGTACACATTGAAATAATTAAACGTGTTGTTTTTCAATTTGTTTAGACTGTTGTTGGAACTCTTCAGTTGTTATCCGCTTGAAATGATAGCAGACGTCAATGTCGGACATGTCAACCATCTTGCTGCTAGAGGGACAAATGTGTCCATATATGTAATTTATGCAAGCACTTGTTCATAACCGCATCGCTTTAAAAATGAAATACCAACGTTCTTAGATTATCGTTTACAACGTCATCAGGGCATGCCATGATATATCAAATGACGTCAAAGTTGGGTATATGAAGTCCAATTGCAGTATTTCCTCGCATGATACGAAATGGAAACGCATGTAATAAGCGACGAAAAGAGGTTTAAGCCACAGTGGAAATGGGAGAAAAACAGAATTTACTTCCACCATATTTGAAATTGTTTCATATCGGACTTCGATGGTTCTGATTGTATTTGTAAGATTTCAAACAAAACTCAAATACTAATCATCTCAGAGTGCGAAAAATGGGGTTTTCAATTCTCATTTACGCTGACATTTTGGCATTAAAAACAATCAGCGCGAGGACAATTTGTCATTCTTAAAAGACAGTAAGGCACTCAAAAAAGGAAGTTCGTTATCAAGACATTTCAGAATAGTCCAAATGCTGATTAATACGTCTTGTATACTGGTAAATTCTATCCACGGCTATATGTATGGATCTTTAATTGAATAACAAAATACATGTAACACATTTAATCTTCTCATTTCAACTATCAATTTAATCCCCCCAAAAAAAACAGTTAACAGATATCAACAGGACTAGATGAACAGTAATTGCTTACAAGAAGCACACATGAAAGTTTAAAAATGAAGTACTGAAAACTGTTAAATACATCAAGTTTTACTTGTTTACATTGTCATTTTGGTGGTCGACCATACACACTGGCACATACTTTTAGGAGCTTGAATGCAAATGTAGTGCTGCTGCATTACTGGGGCCGGTACATTTGTAACAAGAAATTTTATTAAGAGAGGTCGTAAGTATTGAATTAAGGGGAAGATAAGATCATTCTAAGATCACTCAAAGAGTGTAAATCAAAGCTCCCTCAGGTTGTTCGTAGATCGCTTTTATTTCTCCCTTAAGTTGCATCGTAAAAGTTTTCCAGTTACGAGTTCTTAATAATTTTCTGGAGTCTCCGTTTTTGGTTCATCACAAAGAAATAAAAATCACCTTAAATAAATCATAGAAACGTTTAATGAATGATTAAATGCGCATAAAAATCAACTACCCATTTAACCTAAGAACATTTTTCTTCCGGCCCTTTTTTTATGAAAGTCAAATAGAATTAATAAATTGCACCGCTTCAAACATGAAAATATTTTAACTGCTCATAGAACATTATTATTTTAGTAAAAATATGCTTGTCTCAGGACAATCCTTTTGGGGGCCCTATTATTCACCAGGCCAATGGTAGGATTTGAATCGAGTATAAATGACGAGTCTCAAATGACGTAGGCTTATTTTTCTATCCTACCGTTCATTTCGGTCAAATCACTACTAGAATTGTTTACTTTTATAATTTGTAATTTGGATGGAGTTTTGTCTTATTAGCACACATAACACATCTTCTTATATTTTTTCACTTAAAACAATATTTTTTCTTACAAAAAATAAAATCACAAAATTACGAGGAAAATTTAAAACGGAAACTAAGTCCTTAACCAAATGGCAAAATCAAATGATTAAACACATCAAACGAATGGACGACACTTGTCATATTCCTGACTTGTTACAGGCATTTTCAAAGTGTAAAAAATGATGGATTGAACCTGGTTTAAAGAGCTGAACCTCTAAATTGTATGACAGTCTTGTCAATTTCCATGATATTGGTAACGATGCGTTAACAAAAAAGACACAATAGGAAAACATGTTATAAAAAAAGTACAGGTATACAACAACAACTACCAAACCACTAAAAACTTAAGATGATTTTAGATGACTCGGAAGGGTAAGCAAATCCTGCTCCACGTGTGGCGCCCATTGTGTTGCTCATTATATTACAAAGACGGTAAATAATGGTTCAACCAACTCATGATGGCTTCCGTAAAATTAATGAAGTGATGATTTAAACTTCACAATTTGGAACTCTTGGTTTAAAATGGAAAAAGGTCACAAATTTCTCCTTGCTTTATATTTAACACTTCTCCTCTCAACAAGCCAAAATTGTAATGATTTATAAAAAAAAAGAAAAACTACCATCCTCCACATACATGGCCAAGAAAACACTGATATATAATTTCATATTCTGATGAATTAATAATTAGAATAAAAAATTTCTAAGGTTGACGTATAAACTTTTTTAAGCATCTTGTTCCAATAACAACAAGTGCATGTACAGCTAAGAGTATTCGGGACCACTCTTACAAAAATTGTCAAGTGAAGGTACTGCGAATTGTTCTTGGTACACCCCTAATTTGCTAAGTTTGTTTAAAGAACACTTAATAACTGACCAAAATTTAAGAATGATTTTGTGTTATCGGAATTAGTAAAAATGCTTTAAGGAAGACGTAAGAATCGTTCTTAAATCGTGCACTTTTTCAAATCACTAAGGGCAATCAATCATTGTAAGATAGGTCTTATGTATAGTCTTGTTACATTCTCAAATCATTTAGGCGTTCGTAAGACATAGGAATGCTTCTTGTTATCGGCCCCAGGTCTTATAGTTTAGCAAGAAAAGTCGGCCCTAGGTCTGCCTACTGTGTGATGTCAAATCTATATTGGATAGTATACCAAACCTTAACAAATATATTTTTTCGTAAGAAGACTTCAATTTGGAAAATATAAAGTCATCCGTTTTAGTTAATGATAAAATCCGTAGCATATGCTGTATCACCTTCGACCAATATTAGCCTTCCGGACGTCGGCCCTCTGCTGGTATTGGTAACTCAGGGTGTTACGGATTTCACCGTGTATTATTCTCTATGTTTCGCTGTTAATGCATGAGACAAGAAAAACACAACTTATAAAAAAAGATAGGAATTTTAATTTTATTTGTGAAATTCTCTTCAAAAACGCAAAATGAAAACGTCAAATATTCACAATATCAAATGGATTACAATAAAGCATGTTCATTGTAGTCAGCAGTTTTGACATATAAACCACATAATATAAAAAGGTGCAAAGAACTAAAACAAAACAGTTAATCAAATACAAGATTCATTAATCATGTTAATATATCAAAATATTTATACGCATTTTCGAAGAAAATAGAACTTGATATTAAACGTCCTTGAAGATTCATTATTTAACCTGAGAAACAGAAGACAATTGCATTGTATAGGACGATTTGATTAATTAACAAGATTTATTTTCCAATACTGTCTGTCAATTTCTACCAGTATTAAGATAGTGTACGCCAGACGGGTGTTTCGTCCTCAAAAGACTCATCAGTGACGCTCGAATAAAAAAAACTTTAATAGGCAAAATATAGTAAGATTTTGCCTATACAACTATACAATTGTTTTCAAATTTATCCTTAACTTTTTTCTGAAGTGAACAATCTTTTATGCTTTTAAAAACAAATAGACTCAGTAAATCAGCATCTGCAATACCTTTGATCTGGGACCATATTTATAATTTCGAGAAACAACAAACGAAAACGAATGCATAAACCTATTATTTCCTATCAAAGTTTCCGGCAACAACAACCCCAAATACATTTGCGTTATTGTCAAAACTATCCTCGGTTATTAATTTTTCTCCCTCTTTTTCTCTTATATGACCAGCCACTTTCCTTTCCATTGTTTCTGACATGTCCAGCCTTAAGTACATTTGTATTCTTGTGACTATGTTTTTGGTTATTGCAAATATTTGTGTTGCCGTTTGCGGAATTTTTATTTCCTTTGTTGTTACTGCCGATACTCCAGTCACTTTTCTGTTCAGAATGTTCAAAATTTCCTACCCCAATTTCATTTGTTATTTTATTCTTGTTGTCAATATTAGTGTTGTTATCTGCTGTATTTCCATCGCCTGTATAGTTACTTCCTATGCTCCATTTTTTACAGATTTTCAGCCTTCGTTTCCTTCCTAAATTTCTTTCATTTCGAGCATCTATCACATTTGTATGCTTGCTCTTTTTGATGTTTGTATTGCCAATGTTTTGATTGCCATTTGCAGAGTTATGATCGCCGTTATTGCCATTTCCAATGCTCCACCTTTTCCTGTTGAAAAAAAAACAAATTTTTATATTCACAATGCAATGCATAAATTAAGGCAACAGCAATCTACCAATGTTCAAATCTCATTAATCACCTACAAAATAGGCGAGAGATACCAAAGGGATATCCAAACTTATTAGCCAAAAATATACTGACAACGCCAAGGCTAACAAAAAGACCAACAGACAAATTATAGTACACAAAAATACCAACATAGAAAACTAAAGACTGAGCAATTCGAACCCAACCAAACATTTGGAGTGATATCAGGTGTTCTTGAATGATAAGCAGATTCTGCTCCACATATGGCAAATCAAGCAAACAAAATTAAGGTCACACACAAACAAAAACTTAAGGAAACGGATACACTCAAACGGATACAAAGACGGATGCGTCGGTGGGTATAATGTCTTCTATGCGAGCTTTACCAATGATACGAATCTTACTTAGTCAAAATGTAAAAATTAGGAATAAGACACAATCGTTTAAATTGCAGGTAACACTACTTTAAGATATCTAAAGATTTGAAGCACATTTAAGACATTAAAACACATCGCTTGTGCGTTTAGACACTGGCATATTCTATAGGTCAACAAATTCGTGATGTTGACCCATAGAGCTATGAAAAATATATAGAAAATAATTCCTCTTCAATGCTTTCAGTTTCTTGAAAAACCTTTCAAAATGGGGTTCAAAGTCAAGCCCGGTAAAAGGGGCCATAATCAGGAATATGCCACACATAGAGCGGCGATTAAAGGAGTACGTTCGGTAATGCCCATATTTTGCCCCAATTATGAAATTGAACGATATAAGATGAAATATGTGTTATGTTGTCTTAAAGACATGTGAGAAAGTAAAATTGAACTATGCGTGTCAAAGTTTTATTCTAAAGTGTAGATTTCTACATCCACAAATAAGTCAAAATAAAAGATTTTGACAAAATTTGACAATATTAGCCGGATGTCAATCAAATTAAGGACAAGGAAGCATAGAATGCAGGCATCGACAAACTAAATATTTAAGCTAAAAATGTAAAATGTCTTTACAAACATTGTGTTTAAAGATCTTTTATGTCGACCTATGCCCTCTTTGTTTCCTGTCCAATAAACAATGCAAAGTTAACCAATGTTTAATGATTGTTTTTAGAAAATAAAAATGAGTACTCTTTGCGAAGTCATCAGGAGAGCGCAGGAACGTAATTCTTTAGCAAAAAGGCTTGTTTCCTATCTCGTTAATGTATTAGCTATGAATCATTAAAATATTGGTCATTACATCCTATTTGGAATTTTAAGGTAAAATGAGGGCCATTTTAGGGCCTTGTATAACCTACTCCTTTTGATACCTCCCCCCTTCACCTTCATTACATATATTTTTAACATCGATCTGTTCGATCTGTTATGAAACATGTCTCTGGTGAGCTTAGAAACTGAAAGCCTCTTATGATCCATCAACGCATGATGGTAACCGATAAAAGTTCAAACTAATAAAAACGTTCACTTATATTTAATCATTATTGAGACAAATAAGACTTGGGCAGATGGTATAATTCTGCTTCATCATGAAAAGCTGTCCATTAAGAAAACTGAATTGATCTATCTGAAACATTCCACGACTACGAATGCAATATATATATATATATATATATAAATGACACATGACAATCAAATTCATTGTTACATATCTATTTACAAGTAACAAAATAAACAATGAGATATAAATACTTACTGTAAAATTACTATTGACCAAATTCAAGTGTATGCTGTGTAATTGTATAATTCAAATAAAGGTTATAGCTTATATTTTTTCAGTAAGCTTTGAATGTAGTTTTTGGTAGACATGGTAGACGGTTAAATAGTATACCAATTATGATCTGCAATGGTCATTTCGATCAGAAGGCCCAGAAACTATTAATTATTATGTCATTTTCTGTCTTTCAGTTAATTTTTAGACTTATTCACTGCGGAAAATTAAAAGTACTATTTAGACAATTTGAAGCTGTACACTCAATGTTCAGCCCGTTCAGAAATTATTAATTGATTCTACACATTAACAACATACTTTATCGTCTTTTAAAAAAGGTGCCGAACAGTACTTAATTGACTGCAAGCAAAAAGTCCGATCATTACTGAATCTACAGCAGTAGATAAGACTTAATACCAGGTATTGCATTGTTGCTCATACTTGTCAGAGACGTTAAGATCCAAATGATCTTTTATCAATAAAACTCATTAACTAGTGTTTTTTTTGTCTTTTCGTAGTTTGTTTGTTATGGTACATTGATCGTCTATTTTTCGTTCAATTATGAATGAATTTTTATAAAATCTTCAGCAACTTCTGCCTCATTTTAACTAGATATGTACAATTATTTGATTTGAAATACACATTTATCTAGATCATCATAAGCATATATTTTACCTGCGATTACTGATTCGGATATCACTGAATTCATCTCTTGTTTTCATTCCGAAATCATTATGTTTGCCATATATTTCTTCCACATCTACATTTCTCTTTTGAATTGACATTCCTAAAAATTATACAGAAAAACCGTATTGTGGTATTCATCCTTGAAAAACGCTAAAGTTCAAGTTGTTTAGAGTATCTAGGTTTTGCCTTAGAAACATTAAAGCCCCCACTCAGGATCTCCCTTATCATCCTGGTACAAGATGATGACTTTAGGAAATATTGGCAACGTTAATTAGACATTATAATCAAAAAGCGATAGTGTGTGGTTGACAATGAGAAAACAATCAACCAGAAACCAAAGGGCACTGGTAATAGTAACTTATTGTTACCGTAACACTTTAGACCAGAACCTAAATCGAAAAGTTAGTCTTAAATGTTTGGAAAAAAGGAGTTCTTTTCAAAAATGTTTTCTTGACAAAAAACAATCATTGCTGTCATAAAAAAAGTCCACTATTGTAATCATTTGAGGAGGTTATATCTAGATAGCACACGGTTTGATGAAGTACTGGTGAAGAAAATGTCGTAGAAAATAGGCGAATATCAATGCAGGGTTTTATTGTAAAGCGAGATTTTTTTCTAAAGTCCAAATTTTAACATATTTTCATTCTTTTTCAGACTGATTGGTCTATATCCCGGGTGTGACCATCTAAAGGGAAAAGTATGAAGCCACAATCATTAACAGCTAAAAAACGTCCGTTTGTATAGAAATTAAAATGATATTATTCCTTTACCCTTTCAGGGATTAAACTAATTCGTATTTTTTTTTAAAATAATTTTGCCCATTATATGTGGACATAAGACTGCCCATCATATGTGGCCAAAATACAAGAAATGATAACGTCATTTTGAAGCCTACAATTAATTGTACCAATGGACACCGAAGTACTTTTAATTGGCTGAAGTATGATTTCAAATGAAAAAAAAAATCGTTTATTTCCTATAGTACAAAGTTTAATTATTCAATCTAAAAGGTTTACAAACTAACAATTGACATACTATATCTGTAAGCATTTCATCTTTATAGTTGCATTAATCTTTTTCCCAAATCGTGAAACTCAATTGCCTTGTCGATATTTCTATCATGTAACAGAGTATGTAAACTAGTAGTTTTGATTTGTTTTTGTAATATGTATCCAATTCAAGAAGGATACAGATAAATATAAACATGTATTGTTTGTTTCTCAATCCTATTTACCATAAGGTGAATTTATAAGATGCATCTAATTTCATAATAAAATATTGTTTGCACTAAGGACCCAATAAGCAAAAGGAAAAGGTACTAGTATGATAAGAGGTATATGTAGCCTTGATACTGTAACAAAATTTCAAAAACTTTCAATATGATATTAATTTCAATGAAAATGAATAGATGATATACTTTAGTCACATAAGTAGATATATTCTAATTATGATTTCACAATATGACTTCACAATAGTCTGCAAAAACACCTTCTGTAAGTGTTCGAAAAGTACACTGTTTTAACAACAACTGTGATGACGATAATCATTTGCAAACAATTAAGTCTACACAACAACACAATAAAATCGACCAAACGGGAGATATTTGATATTCAAGATCGAAGCTAACTGTGTGATCCACCAAAATATATTTATATTTATATTAAACTATATACTCTTCTTCGCAGTCAGTGACGTAACAAAAGAATACGTTCATGTAAATGAACACATTTTCAACAAATAGTAAAATTACTTTTATTGAATGTTTATATGCAACGTTTTGTTTTACTTTTTTGTATGATATTTAACATAAGTGTCATACCACATACTGTCAGAAGCAAACAGCTAAATATAACTTCATCCCTCATTATCAATTGTTTTCTAAAATAGAAATAGTAATACACAAAATTAAGATAGCATATAACCCTTAATTCACAACAAACATTTTTATTTTTAGTTTCTTGTGTACAATTTGGAAATTAGTATGGCGTTCATTATCACTGAACTAGAATATATTTGATTAGGTGCCAGTTGAAGGACGCCTTCGGGTGCGGGAATTTCTCGCTACATAATATTGAAGACCTAATGATGACCTTCTGCTGTTGTTTTTTTCATGGTCGGCTTGTTGTCTCTTTGACACATTACCTTATTCCATTCTCAATTTTATTTTTATGTGTGTTGATATTAAGGTGGTACCTAACACTACAGGGAGATAACTCTGTAAAATCAGCTGAACGTTTTAATTACGTTGCGTTGTTAAGAGAATATTAAGCTTCTCAATGATCAAAATTAGTGTTTGTCAAACTGCTATATAACCAGTGTATTTTTTTCTGATAAAATGGTTGGTTCAAATGTTTTGAAATTTTAATATTTATGTCAAAGAGGGAAAGGTAATACTTTGTCCAAATTTTATGAAAATTAAGCGAGCCAAATTGATTTTAGTAAAAGTGTTAGGCACCAACTTAAGTTCATAAAAGTGTAATAAAAGAGTATATTTTCAAGTTTGTATCAAAATAGCAGTCTTTGCCAGTGGTTGTTGTTTGTTTATGTAAGACATATTTGTTTTTGTTTATTTTTTTTAGTTTTCCCGATTGAATTGTTCTACATTGTCATTGCGGGACCTTTTATAGCTGACAATGCGGTATGAGCTTCGTTCATTGTTGGTGATCTATAGTTGTTAATTTCTGTATCATTTTGGTCTCTTGGTGACGGTTGTCTCATTGGCAATTATACCACATCATCTTTTTTTTTTAATTTGAACCATTACATCATGAATTATATAAAACAGTACGATTACAAGAATAGTAATATCACTTGACAAAAACGTTTGTATTAAAGTTTACTATCAGGCGATGGGTGTTTTCTAATATATTAAACATATTAAATCATCAGAAATACATTCAACAAATGTTTTACTGAAATAAAAATGAGAATGGAAATGGAAATGGGGAATGTGTCAATGCAAACCGACCATAGAGCAGACAACAGCCGAAGGCCACCAATGGGTCTTTTAAAGTTTGCTTTTAGAAAGAAAAAGAACATATATGTATGCGTTCATTTATATCAATACTGTATTTTTTTTACTGTATGTTTCAATTTCCCCAAATCTATTTTCAATCATTATATTTCAAAATGCAAAATTATATAAGAACAAGGACAATTAAAAATCCCTGACATAATTCAAAAAGGGAAAATCTCAACACATTGAATTTAGGCCTCTCAATGATACAAATATCAGATTTCTCTTTGAAATAATGGATATTCGGGAAACAAATAGCCAGGGAGACAATAACCAAGGGACAACTGCAAGTAATTACATGCTCAGTGAATAATAAATCGAAAATTCAGATTTATCATATACTTAGACTAAATAACATATGAATTTTACCGTATGATAATAGCATAAAATTAAAGTATTTTCCATATTTTTCAAATTGGTGCTTAGCGGGCTGATATGAAAAGTTTATCACATGCTTCGATTGTTATCACATGCCTTTCCATAACGTTATCACATGGCATTCCGGTGATACTCGGCAAATTCCGGAAGATACACCTCAATGCTACGTTTTCAGTGAAAAACATTACAAAGTAGTGTACAAAACAATTATTTGAATACTGGAAAGTATATTGTGTAAAAAAAAAAAATTAAATTAAAAAAAATTAAAAAAAAAAAATGCATTTTTTAAGTTTTTCTGAAACATATTTAAAAAGTTACTTTAAAAAAGTTGACTTTCCAAACAATGTTTATTATGCATATTGTTGAATTATTTTTTTGTCGATTTGTCCATATATTTTCTTTTCTCTGTCTAGGCATATGATAGAAACATTTCATATTGAATGTATCAACTTTTGGTCCCGACGTCCGTGAACTTTTTACTCTTTCAACTTCTTTTCGGGAACCCCATAAAAGGATCAATAATGAATCTCTTATTTTTCTCCTGTTGAAGCATATGATAAAAAGATCATAACATGCCATTTTTCATATCGCATGTATTTTCAGCCCTCGGTCAATATCAGCCCTCGAGCCATGCGGCTCTTGGGCTGATATTGAACCTAGGGCTAATAATACATGCGATATGAAAAATGCCATGTAATAATCTGATATTATCGTAATGAGATCTAAATCCATATGATTTCTCTTACGTCCGATATACAGCTAAATTGAAATAAGGCTAAGTACTTTAAGAGATATTTTCTTAGCACACAGCTTATGGTAGTAGAGTTTGTGTTTCCTCAACCCTGTGCCTCTGTGCTTCTTACTTTGGTTCTTATCTTTTAAATTTGGGAGAAATTTGAAAATAGATAAGTAAACATACTGCTATATGACATGTATGAATTAATAAAAACAACTTATAAACTTACAAAAATAGTGGGAAAGAATAAACTGTATTAGACTTAGGCTACGGAAGTGATGAAAGCATTGTTTTCAAGTAAATTAAACTTACCTTGAATTGTCATTACAGTATACAGCCTAACCAAATGTGTGTCTTTTTATATGCTAAATTTTATTTACTTTTTATTACCAAAACCAATCAGAAATAGGTTTATCACGCTTCAAACTGTGTCGTTGCACACGCCGTGTATATTTAGCAATATTTGATTTATACTAAAAGAACATCAGACTTAGAAGTGGGTGTATTATGTTAAATATCTGAAAACTGTAAATAACAAATCGTTTTTACTCGGTTTGTTTTGAAGTTCAAATAAACAGTTAGTATAATAAAATGTTTGAAGCTGTTGATGTGTGTAAAAATGTGCATTAATGTATACCTGTGGTAAAAGATTATATCACCTCCCTACATAATACAAATATAGCCTTTGCATGTAGTCGATACAAGCATATATTGACCTGAAAGAAGTATATTGACTTATGACAAAGTCCGAGGTTGATATACTTCTTTGGGTCGAAATATCCTGTATTGACCTCATACAAAGGCTATATTTGTTATATTATTAATTTCAGAACATTGTGCATATTTGTATCACAATCGTCATTTGATTTTGTTTGAATTTTATAACTGTCATATTGTCTCCATGACAATAACAACATATTAGTTGTTATTTAATTTAATTTATTTTGTTTGTTTTGACATCTTATGTATTTGAAGATTTTTTTTCGTCGTCAAATAATCGATCACAGATATAATTTGTTTCAAAACGTTTAACGATACCTTGAAATTCATAACATGACGTCACAAAGTAAATAGGTGTTTAGATATTATAAAAATAACCGTGCAATATGCTCTGTGCAATATGATTTTTGCTATCCGCCGTTTTCTCTCTACCTTCGAAAATATAGTTTAACATGTGACCTTCTCTAAACGAATCAAATTTGTTAAAATATACGAATTAATAATATAATTAAATATAATGAAAATTCAATCATTTCTAAAACAAATACGCCTACTCTCTTCTTTATTTAACCTTTGTATTTTTAAGTCAAATAAGAGATGCATAGTAAACTTTATAAAAACTTCTAACAAAATATATCAAATACCGTACTGGTATTTCCTGTTTTTAAAGAAATGTATCCTGTTTTGTTTGATATTGTATACACATTTTGTTGCTATCGTTTGAATCAATAACATCTTAACAAAAACAAAGTTTGTTTGAGTGCATCATTATCATGATAATTTGATTATATATGAATACAAGTAGTGTCATCTAGACGTGCGATTCGTTGTTAATTTTGAAGATACATAAGACTGGGGGGATTTTATTTATAAAACTTAGATATAGTTGAAAACTGTTCTGTTTCCTTTTATTAAGTTTAGATTAAATACTTTATATTGATCTCAATAAAGACGATAGAACATAATAGGTCTGTCAAAGAAAAAAAAAACGGTTTGACGTACGCAATGACGTCTTGTGCCTTTGATGAGTTTTTTTACACAAAGTACTCGAACAAAAACAAGACAATATCTAGTCCAAGAATGTTACCAAAAGAATGATCTAAAACTCATGAATCAGAAAAAGAGCTTCATTCACAGAAGACCATCAATAGTTTAAAAATCATCACTTAAAAAAAGTGAATTTTAACAACATCAACCTCACCTTGAGCCAGGGAATGTATTAAAGGTAAACTATACTAGTTCTGCACACTTTTATATTCCATTGATATGACATTTTTTATATTATTATTTTCAAGTCATAACAGAGTCAGAGTACACGTGATAGTGGTGTGAAAATTGAACATTCAAAAACGGTAAACAAAGTCGTGATGTTAGCAGAACTTGAGCACAGAAGCTATATTGAAAGAAAAAGTAAAAATAACAAAAATAAAACTCCATTAAAATTCAAAACGGGAAGTCCCTTATCAAAATCAAAAGCTCAAACACATCTAACGAATGGAATACAACTGTCATATTCCTGACTTGGTTCAGGCGTTTACTTATGAAAAAAAAATCAGATTTATAGCTAGCGAAGCATCTATCTTGTATGGCAATTGCAAAACAAATCTATTATATTGACAACAACGTGTGAACAAAACAAACAGACATAACAGAACACAAGTCAAAAATAGGGGAACAGAAGCAAGCTTTGTGTAATAATCTTAATCACTATAAAAACTAACAAATAAAAACAAAATGGTATATACAAAAGACACAAGTTAATAGGAAAGAAAAGAATGCAAAAAAAAATATTGCATAATAACACTATGGCGGGATGTAAAGTACAGAGCCACGCCAAACGAATATTACCAAAAAAGGACTTAAATGTAACAATAAAGGTTAATAATTTACTAAGACATTAGAAGAACACAATAAAATTAAATTTAGATGGAAAAAAATAAAATGATATAGAATCTTTACTTTAAGACTATTGTATATCATTTGAGCAGTTGATACGGAATATGTATTAACAATGTATTGGTATCTTCCGATGAAAAGAATTGAAAAGGGAAATCGAAAATGTTTCAAAAAGACAACAGCCCGCCCAAAGAGCAGAAAACAGCCTTAGACCGCCAATGGGTCCTCAACACAGCGAGACGATGTATGCGATGTCGTCACGATATATATGTTGTCAACATCCTGATGTCGGCTATGTCAACAATGTAGACAGGAAAAAGGGGATGATGTAGAAGATGTCAACGATGTCGAATGAAAAACTGGGACGATGAAGACGATGTCGTCACGATGTTGCCAACATCATGATGTCGGCGATGTCAACGATACAGACCGGGAAGGTAGACGATGTAGACAGGAAAAGGGGGACGATGTATACGATGTCGTCACGATGTTGTCAACATCATGATGTCGGCTAAGTCAACGATGTAGACAGGAAAAGGAGGAAATGTAGACAATGATGTCACGATATTGTCAACATCACGATGTCAACGGTGTAGGCAGAAAAGGGGACGATGTATACAATGTCGACACAATGTTGTCAACAACATGATAGACGATGTCAACGATGTAGATAAGAAAAGGGGGATGATACAGATAATGTCGTCACGATGTTGTCAACATCATGATTTCGTCGATGTCTGCGATGTCAACAACGTAGACAAGGAAGGGAACGATGTAGGCGATGTCGTTACGATGTTGTCAATATCACGATGTCGGCGATGTCACAATGTAGATAGGAAAAGGGGAACGATGTAGACGATGTCTGCGCGATGTTGTCAACATCACGATGTTAAAGATGTTGGCAGGAAAAGGGGCGATGTATACGATGTCGTTACGATCTGGTCAACATCACGGGTTCGGTGGTGTCAATGATGTAGACAGTATAGTGGGGATGATGTAGATGGTGTCGTGACGATGTTGTCAACATCATGTTATAGACGATTTCTTCACGATGTTGTCAATATCATGATGTCGGTGATGTCAACGATGTAAACAGGAAAAGGCGGACGATGTATACGATGTTGTGACGATGTTGTGAACATCACAATGTCGGCGATGTCAACGATGTAGACAGGAAAGGGGGTCGTTGTAGAATGTGTCATCATAATGTTGTCAACATCATGGTGTCGGAAATGTCAACGGTGTGAACAGAAAAGGGGGACGATGTAGACGATGTTGTCACAATTTTGTCAATATCACGATGTCGGCGATGTCAAAGATGTACAAAGGAAAGGAGACGATGAAGACAAAGTTGCGAGCAGATATAAAATCATGAGTAAAGTTGACCATATCGCAGATATGGTCACTACATCGTGGTGCACTGGACACATAAAAACAATGAAAATTGATTGCCATTTCACAATAATACAACCATTACAAAACAGATAACTTGATGTTGTGTTGACTTTGATTCAATTATACCTTATGAATGAAATATGGCGAGCTAGAATATAATTCCTTTATAATTGTTTTTCCAGTTGAGATCGTAATGTGTTCAAATTAAGGATGGAGTTACACAGGTTTTTCCCTCATGGGAATTGTATAAGGTACAACTAATTATAGAAATGTATTTTTAAATTAAAAAAAAAACCGAACTAACTTTAATTGTTGGCACCGTTAACGTTTTATACAATAGACATGTATTGTATTGAGGGCTCGGTGGCAGGGTGGTATACGTAGTACTTTTAATAGTTATTTATAACATGTCAACGCAAACAGTATGCAAGTATGTTTCATAGAAATTAGTTTATAATTTGTTATACAATATTTATTTATTTTTATAAGAACATACCTACCAACTTTTCAAAATGCCCATGGAGGTTAATTACTTCAAGGGGGCTTTCAAGTGTATTTTAATGCTGTTTTTTGGCTTCTATATACTATATAGTTAACTGTTTTGATAAAAAAGAAAATATGGACCTAAATTGCTCATTACACATTTCAATTTGGGATCTTTTATGGGTGAAACCCCACCCACAAATAGTGACCGTTGTCAGTTAAAAATGTATGTAAGAACTTGAAATGGAATTGGTTTAAAAAAACCAAGGATTTGTATATTACTTTATGATACGAAATGTAACCACATTTGATTATTGACGACAAGAGGTTTAAGCCGCAGTGTAAAAGGGAGAAAAACAGAATTTACTTCTACCATATTTGAAATTGCTTAATACCGGACTTGGTTATTCTGATTGTATTTGTATGATTTAAAACAAGAATAAAAAAAAACTGATTATCTCACATTTATCCACTCTCATTTACTCTGACACCTTGGCACCGAACAATATTGGCGCGAGGACAATTTGGTATTCGTGAAAGACTTTTCGTTCGGCACTCAAGAGATGATGATTATGACGTCTTGAAAGGCTACTTTAATTTGTTGCTGTGACACCTTCCTATATTTCCATCTTTACTGACTCTTTACGCGATTAAGCATGGTTATGTATCTTTTAAAGTATATATGTATCGCGACATTTATAAGTAATACGTTAGCCTTTGTCAGTCGTAGGAAGGCGTCACAGCAAAAGAAAACAAGCCTTTCAAGACGTCATATATATTTGAACTAATCAGTACCTAGACAAATCGATACGTGATAAAGCTACTTTTTTATATTCCACTGTATACAGTCAAGGCAAATATTTTGTTATAATGATATCAGTTGAAGGGTAAATTATAAATTCGTCATCTGTGTTATTAAGTAGTAATTTGGAAAAGTAGGTGTTAATAGGACATCCTTTAGCAGATATAGCAGATATGGTTCACCTTGCATGAAACAATGTGTATGTTAATGTATACTTGTACATTGTATCCATGGTTATATGCATGGATCTTTAGTTGAATAACAAAATACATGTAACACATTTAATCTACTCAATTCAGCTATCAATTCAGGACTTCGGCCCTCTGCTGGTATTGGTTACTTGAGGTGATACAGAATGTATTACGGATTTCCCCGTTTATTCTTTATATATCGCTGCTAATGAAAGGAGACAAGAAAAACACAACTTAAAAAATAAGAATTTTTATTTGTGAAATTCTCTTAAAGAACACAAAATGAAAACGTCAACTATTTACAAAATCAAATGTCTTACAATAAAGCAAGTAATCAGCAGTTTTGACATATAGACCATATAATATAAAAAGGTGCCACTTTTCTTTCCATTGTTTCCATTGTTTCTGACATTTCCAGCAATGAATACATTTGTATTCTCGTGACTTTGTTTCTGGTTATTACAAATATTTGTGTTGCCATTTGCGGAATTTTTATTTCCTTCGTTGTTACTGCCGATACTCCAGTCACTTTTCTGTTCAGAATGTTCAAAATTTCCTTCCCCAATTTCATTTGTAGTTGTATTCTTGTTGTCAATGTTAGTGTTGTTATCTGCTGTATTTCCCTCGCCTGTATAGTTACTTCCTATGCTCCATTTTTCACAGATTTTCAGCATTCGTTTCCTTCTTAAATTTCTTTCATTTCGAGCATCTATCACATTTGTATGCTTGCTCTTTTTTGTATTTGTATTACCAATGTTATGATTGCCATTTGCAGAGTTGTGATCGCCGTTATTGCCACTTCCAATGCTCCATCTTTTCCTGTTGAAAAAAAACATTATCATCATATGGCAATTTACAAATTAAGGCAACAGCAATATACCAATGATCAATTCTCATTAATCACCTACAAAATAGGCGAGAGATACCAAAGGGACATCCACACTCATTAGCCAAAAATATACTGACAACTGAATTCATCTATTATCTATAAACGAATGCAATATATATATATATATATATATAAATGACACATGATATTCAAATTCATTGTTACATATCTATTTGCAAGTTACAAAATGAAAAATGAGATATAAATACTTACTGTAAAATTACTATTGACAAAATTCCAGTGTATGCTGTGTAATTGTATAATTTAAATACAGGTTATAGCTTATATTTTTTTCTGTAAGCTTTGAATGTTGTTTTTAGTAGACGGTTAAATAGATACCAATTATGATCTGAAATGGTCATTTCGATCAGAAGGCCCAGAAAATATTAATAATTGAGTCATTTTCTGTCTTTCAGTAAATTTTTAGACTTATTCACTCTGGAAAATTAAAAGTACTATTCAGACAATTTGCTTGCAGTCGATTTGAAGCTGTGCACTCATGTTCAGCCTGTTCAGTAATTATTAATTAACTCTACACATTAACAACATATATTATCGTCTTTTGAAAAAGGTGCCGAACAGTACTTAAATGACTGCAAGCAAAACGTCCGAGCATTACTGAATCTACCGCAGTATATAAGTCTGAAAGACTTAATATCAGGTATTGTATTGTTGCACATACTTGTCAGAGACGTTAAGATCCAAATGATCTTTTATCAATAAAACTCATTAACTAGATTTTTTTTTGTCTTTTCGTAGTTTGTTTGTCATGGTACATTGATCGTCTATTTTTCGTTCAATTATGAATGAATTTTTATAGAATTCTTTCAGCAACTTCTGCCTCATTTTAACTAGATATGTACAAGTATTTGAATTTGAAATACACATTTATCTAAATCATCATAAGCATATATTTTACCTGCGATTACTGATTCGGATATCATTGAATTCATATCTTGTTTTCATTCCGGAATCATTATGTTTGACATATATTTCTTCCACTTCTGCATTTCTCTTTTGAATTGTCATTCCTAAAAATTATACAGAAAAACCGTATTGTGGTATTCATTCTACGAAAACGCTAAACAAAGTGCAAGTTGTTTAGAATATTTAGGTTTTGCCTTGAAACATAAAAACCCCCACTCAAGATCCCTCTTTCCTTTCTGGCTTAAGATAATGAATTTAGGAAATATTGGCAACGTTTATTAGACTTCCAAACCGTTTAGTGCTAAATTTTATTCCCTTTGCCGACGCTTTATCATTTTTATTCATACATCTTTGTTTTTTAAAACTCAAATTAACAAATTAAATAATACAAATTGGTCAAAATATCTGTAAAAACACGCTGAATCCCATTTTCATTATATTCAAAAAGCGATATTGTGTAGTTGACAATGAGAAAACAATCATGCAGAAACCAAAGGGCACTGGTAATAGAAACTAATTGTTACCGTACCACCTTCAACACTAAAGACCAGAACCTAAATGGTAAAGTTAGTTTTAAAAGTTAGGAAAAAAGGAATCCTCTTCAAAAATGTTTTCTTGACAAAAAACAAGTATTGCTGTCATAAAAAAGTACACTGTTGTAATCATTTGAGAAGGTTATATTTAGATAGCACACGGTCGGATGAAGAAAATGTCGTAGAAAATAGGCGGATATCAATGCAGGGTTTTTATCGAAAAGCTACATTTTTTTTCTAATGTCCAAATTATAACATTTTTTCATTCTGTTTTAGACTAATTGGTCTATATCCCGGGTGTGACCATCTAAATAAAAAAAAGCATGAAGCCACAATCATTAACAGCTAAAAGACGTCCGTTTTTATAGAAATTAAAATGATATTATTCCTTTACCATTTCAGGGATTAAACTAATTCGTATTTGTTTTGAAATAATGTTGCCCATTATATGTGGACATAAGACTGCCCATCATATGTGGACATAAGACTGCCCATCATATGTGGCCAAAATACACGAAATGATCACGTCATTTGGAAACCTACAATTAATTGTACCAATTGACACTAAAGTTCTTTTAAATGCCTCAAGTTTGACTTAAAATGAAGAAAAAATCGTTTATTTCCTATTGTACAAAGTTTAATTATTCTATCTAAAAGGTTTACAAACTAACAATTTACAAAATATATCTGTAAGCATTTCATCTTTATAGTTGCATTTTTTGTTTTCCCAAATCATGAAACTCAATTGACATTGTCGATATTTCTATCATGTAACAGAGTATGTAAACTAGAAGTTTTGATTTATTTTTGTAATCTGTATCCAATTCAAGAAGGATACATATTAATATAAACACGAATTGCTTGTTTCGGAATCCTATTTACCATAAGGTGAATTTATATGATACAAGATGCATCTAATTTCATAATAAAATATTGTTTGCACTTATGACCCAATAAGCAAAGGGAAGAGGTATGATAAGAGCTATATGTAGCCTTGATGCTGTAACAGTATTTCAAAAACATTCAATATGATATCAATTTCAATGGAAATGAATAGATGATATACTCTAGTCACATAAGTAAATATATCCTAATTATGATTTCACAGTATGACTTCCTAATAGTCTGCAAAAAAAAAACTTCTGTAAGTACACCCTTTTGAACAACAACTGTGAAGACGATAATCATTTGCAAACAATAAAGTCTGCACAATAACACAATATAAGTGACCAAACGGGAGATAATTGAGATTTAAGATCGAAGCTAACTTTATGATCAACCAAAATACATGTCTGTTTATATTAAGCTATATACTCTTCTTCACAGTCAGTGACGTAACAAAAGAATACGTTCATGTATGTCAGATGTAAATGGACACATTTTCAACAAATAGTAAAATTACTTTTATTGAATGTTTATAAACAACGTTTTGTTTTACTTTTTTGTATGATATTTAACATAAGTGTCATACCACATACTGTCAGAAGCAAACAGCTAAATATAACTTCATCCCTCATTATCAATTGTTTTCTAAAATAGAAATATTAATACACAACATTAAGATATCATATATCTCTGAACCACAACAATACATTTTTATCTTTAGTTTCTTGTGTACAATTTGGAAATGTATGTCGTCCATTATCACTGAACTAGTATATATTTGTTTAGGTGCCAGTTGAAGGACGCCTCCGGGTGAAGGAATTTCTCGCTACATAATATTGAAGACCTAATTGTGACCTTCTGCTGTTGTTTTTCCCATGGTCGGCTTGTTGTCTCTTTGCCACATTCCCCATTTCCATTCTTAATTTTATTTTTATGTTTGTTGATATTAAGTTTATAAAAGTGTAATAAAAGACATTTTTTGAGTTTGTATCAAAGTAGCAGTCTTTGTCAGTAGTTGTTGTTTGTTGTTTGTTTTTTGTTAATTTTTTTTTTAGTTTCCCCGTTTGAATCGTTTTACATTGTCATTTCGGGGTCCTTTATAGCTGACTATGCTGTATGGGCTTCGTTCATTGTTGATGATCTATAATTGTTAATTTCTGTGTCATTTTGGTCTCCTGTGGACGGTTGTCTCATTGGCAATTATACCACAGCATCTATTTTTTTTTATATTTGAACCATTACATCATGAATTATATAAAACAGTACGATTACAAGAATAGTAATATCACTTGACGAAAACGTTTTCATTAAAGTTTACCATCATGGGAGGGGTGTTTTCTAATATATTAAACATATTAAGTCATCAGAAATGCATTCTACAAATGTTTTACTGAAATAAAAATGAGAAAATGGAAATGGGGAATGTGTCAAAGCAAAGCGACCATAGATCAGACAACAGGTCACAAATGGGTCTTTTAAAGTTTGCTTTTAGAAAGAAAAAAAAACATATATGTATGCGTTCATTTATATCAATACTGTATTTTTTTTACTGTATGTTTCAATTTCCCCAAATCTATTTTCAATCATTATATTTCAAAATGCAAAATTATATGAGAACAAGGACAATTAAAAATCCCTGACATGATTCAAAGAGGGAAAATCTCAATACATTGAATTTAGGCCTCTTAATGATAAAAATAACAGATTTCTCTTCGACAAAACGGATATTCGGGAAACAAATAGCCAGGGAGACAAAAAACAAGGGTCAACTGCAAGTAATTACATGCTCAGTGAATAATAAATCGAATATTCAGATCTATCGTAATGAGTTCTAAATCCATATAATTTCTTTTACGTCCGATATACAGCTTAATTGAAATCAGGCTTAGGACTTTGAAAGATATTTTTTAGCACACAGCCTTGTGCTTATGGTAGTAGAGTATGTGTCTCCTCAACCCTGTTCCTCTGTGCTTGTTACTTTGGTACTTATTGTTTAAATTGACGGGGGAAATTTGAAAATAGATAATCTACTGCTATATGAATTAATAAAATCAACTTATAAACTTACAAAAATAGTGGGAAAGAATAGATTGTATCAAATTTAGGCTACGGAAGAGATAAACGCATTGTTTTCAACTAAATTAAACAATATAAAACTTACCTTGAATTGTCATTACAGTATACAGCCTTAACAACTGTGTGTCTTTTTATATGCTAAATTTAAGATGTTTAGTATACTTTTTATTACCAAAACCAATCAGAAATAGGTTTATCACGCTTCAAACTGTGTCTTTGCACACGTCGTGTATATTTAACAATACATGATTTATGCTAAAAGAAAATCAGACTTAGAAGTGGGTGTATTATGTTAAATATCTGAAAACTGTAAAATGCAAAATTGTTTTTTCTCGGTTTCTTTTTAAATATAAATAAACAGTTAGTACAATAAATAGTCGAAGTTGTTGATGTGTGTAAAAAAGTGCATTAAAGTATGCCTATGGTAAAAGATTATATCACCTCCATACATTATACAAATATAGCCGTTGTATGTGGTCGATACTAGGATATATTGACCTGAAAGAAGTATATTGACTGAGGACGAAGTCCGAGGTTGATATACTTCTTTGGGTCGATATATCATGTATTGACCTCATACAAAGGCTATATTTGTTATATTATTACTTTCAGACCATTGTGCATATATGTATCAAAATCGTCATTTGATTTTGTTTGGATTTTTATAAATGTCATATTGTCTCCTTGACAATTACAACATATTAGTTGTTATTAAATTTACTTTATTTTGTTTGTTTTGACATCTTATGTATTTGAAGATGATTTGTTTTCGTCAAATAATCGATCACATATATATCATTTGTTTCAAAACGTTTAACGATACCTTGAAATTCATTACATGACGTCACAAAGTAAATCGGTGTTTAGATATTCTAAAAACAACCGTGCAATATGCTCTGTGCAATATGCTTTTTGCTATCCGCCGTTTTCTCTCTATCTTCGAAAATATAGTTTAACATGTGACTATCTCTAAACGAATCAAATTTGTTAAAATATACGAATTAGTAATATAATTAAATACAATGAAAACTTAATCATTTCTAAAACAAATACGCCTACTGTCTTCTTTATTTTACTTTTTTGTATTTTTCAACCCAAATAAGAGATGCATAGTTAACTTTATAAAATCAAAATATATCAAATATTGTACTGGTGTTCTCTTGTTTTTAAAGAAATATATCCTGTTTTATTTGATATTGTATACAAATGTTGTTGCTATCGTTTGCATCAATAATATGTGAAAAAAAGAAGTTTGTTTGAGTGCATCATTATCATGATAATTTGATTATATATGGATACAAGTAGTGTCATCTAGACGTGCAATTCGATGTTAATTTTGAAGATACATAAATAAAGGCAACAGTAGTATACCGCTGTTCAAAACTCATAAATCCATGGACAAAAAACTAAATCGGGGTATCAAACTAAAACCGAGGGAAACGCATTAAATATAAGAGAACAATGACACAACACCGAAACGCAACACAAACAGAAACGGACCAAGCATCAGCCAAAATCCCACGGGAATAACACATATAACATCTAAACCAAACACATGACTTTGGGATTAACAAGTACCGTGCCACGTCTTATCTTAATATCTCAAAAATACGAGAAAACAAACGACACATCATTAAAATGCAACACACACAGAAACGAACAATAATATAACAATGGCCATCTTCCTGACTTGGTACAGGACATTTTTAAAGGGGAATAAAAATGGAAGGTTAAACCTCGTTTTGTGGCATGCCAAACCTCGCACTTTAATGGCCAAGTTAAATATAACATTGAAATGACAACATTATATTACAGGACAACAATACAAATAAATAGGAGAACATATTAGACAAAGAAACACATGACTAATAGATAAAAGAAGATAAAGAATCAGGTTTAAAATTCAATACATCAAAAACGCGCCTCGTCAACACAAGACTCACCAGTGAAGCCCAGATAAAAAGGATCGAAAGTGAAAAAAAGTACAAAGTTGTACAGCACTGAAGATCAAAAGTTGAAAAAGGTTGTGCCAAATACGGCGTAGTTTTTATGCTTGGGATAAGAACATCCATATTATTTAGAACAATTAATGCTATTGTAAACAGTAAATTGTATCTAATGAATATGAAAGAGATATATATATAATGAAACTGAAGTTATAACTAATTACTGAAAACTAAACCCGAATACATAATGCTAAGACAAAACAGAATAGACACACCCGACTCAGTTCAGGCATAAACGCAGTATTAAATCAAAGATTTTAAAATGACGTCACATACGATGGCGAAAAGGCACAAACATTACGCCACATTTGAATTTATGAAATTTAGAAACAGCGTGACGTCACATATAAAAAAAAATGATTTAAAAGTAGAATAGAAGTAGGATTGATTTAAGATTATATTAGAACTAAATACTGATATTACATTTAAACAATGCATATTGCAATACTTATTAATAGCAATTAAGTATAGTATATATATGTCCAGTTTGTTATGAATCCAACTTCAAACGTTAATTATCGTACAAAATTAAATATAATTAATAAAGGCAGTGATTAATTTTTCTTTCCGTAACTCCTAAATATAATAAAAAAAGACGTCAACACATTTGACAAAATCCGATGAGAATTACAAACATAACATTAAACATTTAAACTAAATACATGAGTTTGGGATAGACAAGAACCGTAACACGTCTTATAGTAATGCGAATTCACATCCAGCAAAACAGTCACAATCGGGAATAAGTCACGTTTGGTAATTAAAAGATTAGACGACCTAATGACAAACCAAAATCTACCATGTGGTAAAAATGTCCTTAGCTAGTTTGGTTAAAGACACATAGTATGGATCCATCAATTGGTGATGGTGTCCATAAAATTTACGGAGTGTCAATTTTAATCTGTCCTCCTCCTAACTTTGTTGAAGCAGTTTCTGGGAAGTCCGTATAGTGTGAACAAGCACGTGAATAACGTAGCAATTGTGATATGTAAACACCATAAGACTGGGGGAATTTGTTTTATAAAAGTTCGATATCAGTGGAAACTGTTCCATTTCCTTTTTTTAAGTTCAAATTAAATACTTTATATTGATCTCAATAAAGGCGATAAAACATAATGAGTCTATCATAGAAAAAAACCGAGTTGGCGTAAGCAATTACTTCTGGTGCCTTTGATGATTTTTTTTACACAAAGTACTAGAACAAAAACAAGCCAATATCCAGTCCAAAAATGTTACAATTTACTGAAAGCAAACTCACAGTATTTAACCTTAAGAGATTGTAAATATTGCATATATTTTGTCAATTGAAATTATATGTTGCACACACTCTTTTTTATTTTTTAGAAATTATTTAATAATGACATATTTGGCACAACTTTTTGGAATTTTTGATCCTCAATGCTCTTAAACTTTGTACTTGTTTGGCTTTATCAATATTTTGAATTGAGCGTCACTGGTGAGTCTTATGTAGAAGAAATGCACGTCTGGCGTACTAAATTATAATCCTGGTACCTTTGATAACTAATTATACTTGCGTTCGAATGTACCAAAGGAATGATTTAAAACTCACGAATCGGAAAAAAGAGCGTCATTCGCAGAAGACCACCAGTTGTTTTAAAATCATCACTTAAAAAAAGTGAATTTTAACAACACCAACCTCACCTAGAGCCAGGAAATGTATGAAAGGTGAACTATATAATTCTGCAGATTTTAAAGGGGCACTAGCTACGAGATATATAAAAAATCTAAAATTTGATTTTTTTTCTGTTCAATCAATAATGAAAGTGAAATAGGGCAGCCTAAAAGGTTCAATTTTGTCAAATTACGCTAAGAAACAATTATAATTAGTAATTGACTTGCAAGTGAATGAGTCGACCTCATGAAATCCGTATTCCTGTCAACTTCAATTTAACCCCTAGCTAGAAATTGACAACGCATGCATTGTACGTGTACTGGTTATTTAAAGAAAAAATAATGTCAACAATAAAAGTGAAACTACTGTAAATCATTTGATTACTAATTCGATCCCCATAAAATCATTCTTATACGGTTAACAACAATGAGAAACATCTATTTAAATCTATAAAATCAAATCAAACAGACCTATAAAAATCCAATTGCACGTGTTGGTTTAATCTATTCATATCTTTATTTATGTTTACATCGCTTATATAGTCATGTGAGGTCAAATCAATAGTGAATTAGATGGCGTCTAGACTAAACGAAACGAACCTATATATTATCCTATCCCATGCTCTGTAAACTGTTTATTTTATACTTTTGATAGCTTGGATAAATATTTTACATTGTTAAAAATCAAATATGAGAATTTGAGTCAAATCGGTGACCATGAATTTGACAGCTAGTGCCCCTTTAACATTCCGTTGATATGACATTTTCAAGATTATTATTTTTAAGTCATTACAGAGGCAGAGCTTGAGTACAGAAGCTTTATTGAAAGAAAAAGTAAAAATAACAAAAATAACAAACTCCAATAAGAAATCAAAACGGAAAGTCCCTTATAAAAATCAAAAGCTCAAACACATCTAACGAATGGAAATTTACTCACATATTCTGACTTGGTTCAGGCATTTACTTATGCAGAAAAAAAAACGGATTTATAGCTAGCGAAACCTCTACCTTGTATGGTAGTTGCCAACTTTTTTATTATATTGACAACAACGTGTGAACAAAACAAACAGACATAACAGAAAACAAGTCAAAAATAGGGGAACTGAAGCCAGCTTTGTGTAATAATCTTAATCACTATAAAAACAAACAAATATGTCAACAGATAAAAACAAAATGGCATATAGAAAAAGCACACCAGTAAATAGGAAAGAAAAGAATGCAAAAAAAACCAACATTGCATAATAACACTATGGCGGGATGTACAAGTACAGAGCCACACCAAAAGAATATTACCAAAAAAGGACTTAAATGTAACAATAAAGGTTAATAATTTACTAAGACATTAGAAGAACACAATAAAATTAGATTTAGAAGGAAAAAAATAAAATGATATAGAATCTTTACTTTAAGTCCATTATACATTATTTGAGCAGTTGATACGGAATATATTTTAACAAGGTATTGGTATCTTCCGATGAAAAGAAGGGTTATGGAAAATGTTTCAAAAATACAACAGCCCGCCCAAAGAGCAGAAAACAGCCTAAGACCACCAATGGGTCCTCAACACAGCGAGATAAATTCCGGACCCGGAGGCGGGATTCAGCTGCCTTCTAAACAACAATGTGTACTAGTTCAGTTAAAATTTACGTAACACTATACTCCGAAATGAACTAAAATTAAAAACAGACATGACTAACAAAGGCCAAAAGCTCCTGAATTTGGGACAGGCGCAAAAATGCGTCGGGGTTAAACATGTTTAGTGAAATCGCAACCACTCTTCTCTACCTATAGCCAATGTAGAATAAATAAATGGATAATGTTATAGATTATTGAATAAATTAACAGGGCAAGGAGTCATAAGTAACCTTAAGACATATGATTCTGAAGAAAAGTATTGACTTCTCTAATTGGACGTCAAATATATATTGGGATTTTGTAAAACAAAATAAAAACAAAACTTGATAAAAATCACACGTCTGGAACGCTTTTCAAAAAATTTAACTTCACCAGGCAACACTCAAAGCCCAATATTTGAAAGCCCAGGATGTATAAGATCCGAAACAGCTAAAATGTTATATGACCACAAATACCTAAAAATAATCTTGGTGCAATTTTGCCTGCGGAATTGAAATTCTAGTTTCAAAAGAATGTCTGGTAGTCCACAAGCAGTGGTATCGACCCAGGGAAAAATAAAAGAGCAAACAACTCTATAAAGAGTATTTTTTTAAGTACGTATATGAGGATACAATTTGGAAATTGAAACCAAATTGTTAGTGTTCATATATTTTTTATATACGGTGAATCATCCTCGATTACGCACATTGCTTTTGTTTGTGTATCCTTGACATCTTCTTCACATCCTTATCTATAAATAAATGTTTACTCTTCACCGATTAGTCTCCTATTATCATTATATACACTAACCATTGACAGTGTGGGTGTTAAAAAGCAGACATGATATCAAGTTTATTATTTATAAATATATAAAAGTACTAAATAAGTGCTTCGTTTATCCTTGAAAATTAAACTTTAAACACTTGTTGGGCTTTATGATGTTAAATATGTATTCTGCAAATGCAAATACTTATTTCATTTCTATATATTTGGCAAATGCTATGCCAATGTTGTGTTTTTATTTGTCGTTTCAGACAGTTCATGAATATGTAAATTCAATTTAAATGTTTATTAAGAATGTTTACGTTTTGTAAATTGTTGGGAAAAAAATCAAAATCAAATGCTCTATAATGTGTTGTTTATTGCGGCATGTTCGCAGTTACCTTTTTCGGATATATACTCTTACAAATAGTTATTAAAAACAATATACAGTGTGTCCTAAACAATTACAAGCATACAGTAAAACGTAATAGGCGTCCTATATTTGCATATTTAGTAATATTATGATTTACAATGCAATCCGAACAAAAATTTGAAAAGAGTATAATTATGTAATAAAATGTTATGTCATTGGTAACAATGACGTCGGCAAACTTTTGTTCACAAGTTTTCATTAAAATCTAAACTTACAAAAAAGCATGGTAACAAATTTTAAGTCGGTGATGTATAAAGATACGTGCATTAATGCAATCAAGTGCAGTCTTTTATAAGTAGCTTTACATATTGAATACAATGACAAATTCACCATGAAATGTTTGTCAATATTTTCCTCACAATAAATGTGTACCATAAACGATACATCAACTGTCCTGTTTTATGTGTTACTTTGTTTACATGTTATAATAGGGGGAAATGTTAAAGGAACAGTAGTATACATTTTTTTCCAGGCTCTGGGTTGGCCTTTCATATACTAAAAGCAGGTAAAGAAAGTCAACTTAGGAGCGCTATCATTGGAGGTTAGGGTTACACAGGCTCTCCCTTGACACCATTTGCAAGTATGGTCTTGAGGAAACGATGATAGTCCGTCGGACGGGGACGATAAATGGCTGACCCGTGTTAAGAGAGAGCCACATCTCTTGCACGTTAAAGACACCCTTGTAGATTTCGAAAAAGAGTAGGCTAATGCCGCTACAAGGCAGCACTCGCACCCGCAAAGTGGAAAGGGATTAATATAAGTTGCAAAACTTGTTTCCCAATCCACTATAAATAAATATGTTTAAATTAAACATATTTTCGTATTTGTTTATAAATCAACGTTACTGTAACTGTAGTGAGTATATTTACAATATAAATTTTGAAACACATTGAAATATTTTATATTCGACAGGCTTCAAAATTTTCATAAATTTAATCTAAAATGACGGTAAAATTGAATACCATGAACAAATTCCGTTCGAAGATGGCCATGATAACATTTGATTTCAATTTCTGAAACAGTTTAAACAAGGTAAAATATCACACAAAAATGTTTTGTCCAGGCTTTTATTTAAAAAAATTGTAAATTAGAAAATGTTAGTATTGTCGCCTATTGAATAATAAATACTACAATTTGTCCTTAATAGCTTGTGCTCACTTTTTATGTTCTCAAAAAAATCAGATGTTAAAGTAAGCTTTAATAAGACAACAACCGAACAACACATATTATAATAAGTTTGGGTTAGAATTGATGTCACTTGTTGAAAATCAATAAAGCTTATATTTTTTTTATCAAATTTCCAGACCTTCCAGCAAGTTATTTACCAGAGAAACAAAACTTAATGCGTTGTTCTTTTGATATATAGTTTCAACAGTTAATGATATCGTTGAATCATTTATATACAATACACAATACATAAAGAAGAAGATGTGGTATGCTTGCCAATGATAAAACTGTCCGCAAGAGACCAAAATGACACAGACATTAACAACTATAGGTCACCGTACGGCCTTCAACAAGTTTGCTGAAATCGTATTTAATTAGTTTAGATATAAAAAAAAAAAGGTCGCTGTGACATCTTTAAGGGTTCGGTATCTGGGCGTTTTTCAATAAAAACGTAATTTCCTGTCCCAGACACTTTTAAAAAAAAATGTGTTTGATCTTTACAAGTAATTTTTTATGCAGTCAGTACATTGAATTAGATTTAACATTGTCAAGCAAAGAAACATATTATTTTGAGCGGGATTAATAAGATATTGATACCTGAATCGTTAAAAAAAAAATGTAAAGTCACTAGACCACCTGTTCAACATTCATACACTAAAATATTGTAAAAACGGTAGAAATTAATGTTGTTTTTACTTAATATAAGTTCTTTAATTATTCAAAAGACTTAGTATGTTTAGAGCCAACATATTGGAACACACAGCTTTTCACAATGGATTTGTTTTTTTTTATTTTAGAAGGTGTGTCCCTTACAAAATGTCCACTACGAAACGAAGTCCTTACATTGTGCTAATTAACAGTTTTATAAAATCAATCACTGTCAATGTGTGCAAGATATATAATCTCTAGAGTCTTACAAAAGAAGTGGTGCTTTTTTAACGGCAGTTGAATTGTTGGCCCAAAAAATTGAGCACATCAAATGGACCAGAGTGATACCGTATTTTTGTTAATAGAATTGAGAATGGAAATGGGGAATGTGTCAAAGAGACAACAAATAAAAAAAACAACAGCAGAAGGTCACCAACAGGTCTTCTATTTAGCGAAAAATTCCCGCACCCGGAGGGGTCCTTCAGCTGGCCCCTAAACAAATATATACTAGTTCAGTGATAATGAACGCCATATTAATTTCCAAATTGTACACAAGAAACTAAAATTGAAATAATACAAGACCAACAAAGGCCAGAGGCTCCTGACTTGGGACAGGCGCAACAATGCGGCGGGGTTGAACATGTTTGTGAGATCTCAACCCTCCCCATATACCTCTTACCAATGTAGAAAAGTAAACGCATTAAAATACGCACATTAAAATTCAGTTCAAGAGAAGTCCGAGTCTGATGTCAGAAGATGTAACCAAATAATATAAACAAAATGACAATAATACATAAATAACAACAGGCTACTAGCAGTTAACTGACATGCCAGCTCCAGACTTCAATTAAACTGACTGAAAGATTATGATTTCATCATATGAACATCAGGCACAATCCTTCCTGTTAGGGGTTTAGTATCATATCATCATAACATATATGAGTAGAACATAACCCATGTCATGCCAACAACTGTTTTTAGAATAAATTTAGTTCCGATGCAAAGACCTTATCAGTGACTCAATATTAACGCCAACATATGCAATCTTTAATGACTTGACAACAGTATCGTTATCATATCCCTTCTTTATAAGTCTAGGTTTTGTAAATTTCTGAGGTGAATACTGACACCTTTGTGCTTTATAAAGAATATTTCCTTAAAAAATTGGATGTGAAATACCTGAACGTATAAGAAGTCTGCATGTTGAGCTATATTTACGAATGATGTCTTTATACCGATGGTAAAATTTCGTAAATGTTTTGACTAGTTTGTGATATCGAAAACCCTGGTGTAATAATTTTTCAGTAATACATAAATTTCTCTCGTTAAAATCTAAAACATTGTTACATACACGAGCGAATCGTACAAGTTGAGATATATAAACACCGTAAGATGGTGACAAGGGAACGTCACCATCTAAAAACGGATAATTAACGATAGGAAATGAAATATCATCCCTTTTATCATAAATTTTAGTATTCAGCTTTCCGTTAGTGATATAGATATCAAGATACGAAACAGGTCAAATCTCATTCAGTATCTGATTTTAAAATTATGTAAACAATATCAGTGTACAGCTTATTACGTGTTTTGATGATTATAATCATTTTCTTATTACTATTGCAATACAGGGATTGTGAGGAAAAAATAAAACATGGGAAAATGTCCACTACGAAACGGTCAAATACGAAACAATTGTGGCAGAAAAACGTTTCGTAGTGGACACTACCACAACCACGCATTGGTTTTTACTCCTTTTCCAATTATATTCGTGCAAAAAAGATAACAAGGGTTAATTCCATTTAATGTTCAGTATGTTTTTATCAACATAGAATAGGGTTTAATGTCCCCTCGAAACGTTTTGTCCGCTACCAAACAGTTTTGTCCATTACGAAACTCATCAAAATTTCCACTAAGTAGCATTAATTGTACCATCATATGTAAAAGTACTGTCTAATCTTTATTGATAAAATATGGTTCTTCAATTCAGACAAAATCTTTCTAGTATATAAAGTAAAACAAACTTGAATGTAAATAGGAGACATTACACTGGAATAAGATGTGCGTTTAGAAGTTGTTTCGTATTGGACAAATGTCCCCTACGATAGAGTACATAAATTATTAAAATTATATCGCTTAAAAAACATTTTAGATAGCCCTTTTTATAGTACAAACAGGTATATAATAGAGGTATTCAAAAAAATTCTTGATATACAATTTTAGAGAAGTTGATTTTCCATTATTTTAAAGTCTGAAAGGTACACTTTTATTGAAAAACGCGAATCTATACTTTTCATGACATTTTTTTTTTTGTTAGAATGACACGAAATAAATGATTTTTGTTTTTACCAGATGGAATTATATTACTGATCGAAAGTCATCAAAGAAATGCAACCGAAAAAAGAATTATGAAATTATACAACGATCTTTTTTTAATTTTCAAAACAAAATCTTAGAGATACTTTTCTGCTGGTGAAAACATTTACCATTGATTTTGAAATAACTAAAATGCATTCTATTTTTTTTTTTCGTTCATTGTTTTTACAGAAATAAGGCCGTTAGTTTTCTCATTTCATTTGTTTTACGATTGTGATTTCGGGGCCTTTTACAGCTGACTAGAATGAAATGAATGGCTATTGATTGACAGATTAAATTCATCCATTGACTGAGACAATTTACGTGAACGTTTGTCTGTACATGTAACGACCACTGTTCACGACGTACATACGATAGACATTTAAACTGTGGGGTCACCGAAGGTTTCTAAACGCCTTTAATTTAAAAATAATTCGAAAAATTAATCAGGAATAATCTTTATGTTTTGAATTATATAATTGATATAAATCAAATTATCGTGTTATTTCTGATTAATTTTTCGAATTACTTTATTTAGGTGTTGAGAACCTTTGGTGACCCCATAGTTTAAGAGTCTTTTAAAAGTGCATAGTGAGCAGTTGTCGTTACATACAAACGTTCACCTTAATTGTCCTAGTCAATGGATGAATTTAATGTGTCATTCAATGGCCACAGCCACACTGTTTTGAATTTCATTCTATATTGTCTGGGTTTTACTCATTGTATAAGGCCGTATGATGACCTATAATTGTTAACTTCTATGTCAATTGATCTCTGGTGGAGAGTTGTATAAATGACAATCATACCACATTTTCTTATAGTTACATATATATAAACCCAATTTCTGAAGCCAAATGTAGTCTTAGACACAATGTTTTAGTCAGAAGTGTATTAAAGAATGGATTAAAATGTTTTCTTACATGAAAAGTTTGTGGTAAGAATTAAGTAGTTATTTTTACAAATTCATATGAAGCAGACGTTTATCTAATGACTTAAAGGCCACAATTATCCACGCACAAACACCACCCAACAAACACATAAATTACCCATTTCTTTTCCGCTCACACAATTCAAAGCTATAGATCTCTTCTAATGTATTGGTTTAAAAAGCAAAACAAAAGAAAAAAGTGTCAACAATTATGTATATATTGTTTTCAGACCAAATGCGATCTTTTCGTAAGTTGATATAATGTTTTATGTGATGACTTCTAAAGTATTGGTTTTTGAGTGTACCATTATGTTACCAATTCTGGCAGAATTGTACTGAATCGGTCTCAGTACACCGGAGCTTTTCAAAACATATAAAAAAGATATTAAAGATGCACATTTTGAATGAAACAGATTGTTTAATATCTCAATGAGTTCTAACTGTAACCCGCGCTTTTTTCACTAGCATCACTAGCAACAAATTCATTGAAAAATAGATGATAAGCATTACACTAAAAATTGTATGAAAAATTAATTATACTGGATAGCAATCTGAAAAATACTTCTCTGACTAGTTGCTGTCACGGTAATTGCATGCCCTTCAAAAGATGAACCGAGCCTTGCTACTAACTCGTTAGTTTTTAACTTAATTTTTTTTATGAAACACTTTATGAAATCAGTTTCGAATCGGGTGATATACAACCTTCAGATAAACACCCTAATATCAACACCATAAATAGAAAAAAATTGTTTTCTTTTATTCGTCTTTTAAATTGACGATATCATCATATTAAATTACAATAGTAATGTTATATAATTGTTAAACACGTAATAATTTAAACCTACGCACCTTATTTCAAAACCACATTACTAGCATGACAAACTTTAATTTTGTATGGATATACATCAGATGTAATCTTTTATTATTCCACTTGTGTGATTTGCCCACACTTTTAAGATGCCGTCTGTATGCTATATGCAATTTTAGCACCTACACTGACCTACGTGTACAATAATATGGTCAGATTTGTTTGTTACGAAGTGTACTGGTCCATGCTAAAAAGCCTCTTATTTTTATTTTGACTTTTGTTCTGGCTGAACCAAAATAAAAATCAGCAGAAAACAAGTAAAGAAACGTCAAAGTACTCTAACATAATTCGAATGACGCCATAAAAAGTAGAGCTGTTTATATAATACATATAATCACCATTATTTTTCGAACTCGATTTTGATAGGACTAAAAAGCGTGCAATACTCATTTCGTTAGCAGAATTTTATGACCAACACATGGTATTAATAAAAAAAAGTTATGCAAATTAGGCGCCTGTAATTCAGTGGTTGTTGTTGGTTCACGTCTGTTATAAATTCGGCCGTTAGTTTTCTCTGTTGAACTTTGGTGGATAGTTGTCTCATTGGCAATCATATCTCATCTCCTTATTTGTATATTGATACTTTGAAACACAATAAATCGAATCATTTTCAAAGTGTATGCAATAGACATGATGTCATTCACTTTAAATTACAAAACTTAGGTGACAATGCTGATCGCATCTATCTCATTTTGTGTAAAGGATACTACAAATATGAAAAACACTACATCGTGCCTTGATTTACATTATACATCAATAGTGAGACTTACTTGAGAGCTAAAATATACTCCGAAAGGTTAGCAAAGTTAAACACAGTCGTCTTATTTTTGCTATACTTGCAAGTGGTAGATTTAACTCAGCGTATTTAGTTTAAACATATTTATTTAGAGTGGATTGGGAAACAAGTTTTGCAATATATATTAATCCCTTTCCATCTTGCGGGTGCGAGTGCTGCCTTGTAGCGGCATTAGCCTACTCTTTTTCGAAATGTACGAGGGTGTCTTTAACGTTCAAAAGATATATCTCTCTCTTAACACGGGTCAGCCATTTATCGTCCCTTTCCGACGGACTATCATTGTTTCCTTAAGACCATACTCGCAAATGTTGTCAAGGGAGAGCCGAAAATTAAGTTCCTGAAATTTTCATCCCGAACGGAAATCTAACCAGGAACCTTTGTGTTAGTAGTCCGATGCACTAACCACTACACCACGGCTCTCACGTATTTTAAAAAGGTGTTATACACAAATGAAGCTTCTTACGGGATCTGATTATAGATCGATGATTTCCATTTCTTGCGATTAAGACGGCTAATCCTAGGTAAAAAGTAAAATAACACAAAATATCTAACTCCATTAAAAACAGAAATTCCTTTATCAATTGGAAAATCAAAAGCTCAAAACCATCAAACGAATGGATAACAATTGTCATATACTTGACTTGGTATACGCATTTTCTTATGTAGAAAATAGTGCGACATCAATTGTCCATTCTAACATGACGTCCTCAAACGCTTTGAGTACAAACACGTGGTAAAATATGAATATATTGCATTGTCAATTTTGGCTGTTCCGATCGTACTCCCACGTCATATGTTTTTTTTAAGAATGAAGTACCCGACGTCATAGATGACGTAATAAGTTTAGCATTTTACGGGAAAATACACGCTTCTGATACCGAAAATCATCACAACAAGGAAACGTAATCAATGGATGCTAAAATGTGGTATAAGTCAATTCTTTTATAGATCCATATGAGTAATTTATCATTAAAATTCGTCGAAATCTATCTAATTACGTTATTACGTTATTGTAAATAGGTTGAGCATGTCACTTATTCTGTTTGTTCCGTTATGTTACGCCAAACAAAAGTGCGTTAATTTATGGCTCCATCTAGAGCCCATCGATCCAAAAGAATTGCCGTATTAGTCTTATTAGAATCAAAATAATTCATGGGGGCTTGAATATATCTAGATTTTACAACGGGTTGTCCCTTTATGCAGATATTTAACCCCTCGCTTTCGCTCAGGGTCTAATATTTGTCATAAAGGGCCAACCCATGGTAAAATTACGATATATTCAAGCCCCCATCTTTTTCTTAATTAAGATAAATATGTATACGGTATATCAGTCTACAATATATATCTAGTGGTTATATGAAAAGTCAAGTACATTTTAAATCTATAAATTTGAATGAAAATTATAAAAAAACATTCATGTTTTCAAATCAACATTCTTATGTTATTAATATTGCATATATATAGGACTCTGAACCGCGATGGTAATCAGAACCGGAATATTCACGCTGATGGTTTGACGTTGAATTGCTTTTTGAAGTGCTATCAGACTATGGTGGCATTGTAACGCTGAAATGCGACGGACTACATAAACTATATATCAATGCTTTCCATGTAGATGCAGAAACGTCAATTTGTTTGATTGAAATAGTTGTGTATGCCTCATTTCTGTTTTCTGGTCTCTGCGTCCGTTTGTCTTTCCGCTCGTTCTTCTATTCTTCCGTTCGACCGTTAGTTCCGCTTCGAGTTTAAGTTTTGGGTAAAGTTGTTGGTCGAGGTAGTATTTGATGAAGTTGAAGTCTAAGCAACTAAAACTTTGTATACATGTTCCTAATGATATGATCCTTCTAATTTAAATATCAAATTAGAGTTTTTATCCCATTTTCACGGTTCACTTAACATAGAAAACGATAATATGGATGGGACATCCCTTTACTTGGGACAAATTCTTGTTTTTTTCTGGTTTTTAAGTTAATAAGAGACTTATAAACTTTTAACCTACGGGAAACGAAGAATGATTGGTGGAGAGGGAATGTTCAGATTTTACAGCGATTTCTTTTCAAATCAACAAAATGTTCATCGATCCGAATACGGACTCTCCGTATTATAATATTACATTAAAGTGCAACTCATTAGAGAAACCAAATAATGATCATATGTTAACGCAGAAATATGTTAACATGCAGAAAACCAGAGAGGACGATCTCTGATGTAGTATGTAACTGAATACGGCGACAATAAAGTATGCAAATTTATCAACTTACAATTGAAACAATCTACTTCTCATAGGCCTCATAATGGAACATCTGTACATTTGTAACTAGCCATCATGCGTAATAAAGTCCATCGCATCACATGAGCGAATGGACGATCACACCTCAGCGTGGCCATCGCACTTCAGGGTGGCTTTCGTACTTCAGCGTGGCTTTCGGACTTCAGCGTGGCTTTCGGACTTCAGCAATGACCATTGCATTTTAACATCCCCGTGCGTCGTATTTTCGAGTCCTACATATATACGAACTCTTGCAATAAATTTCACAAAGTTTGGCCAAAGAATGATTCGTAATATATGTTACTTCGATTTTTTTTGGGAGAAGAAAACATGATAAACAAAGGAATATAGCACAAAAAATCAACTTATTTATTGACGGACGTTCAACATTTAGTTTCACATTTGTTGATAATTAGAGCTGAAAAGAACTTTAATAATAAAAGTATGAAACTGCATATGCAATCTGTTTCTTGTTGTGATAAGAATGCAATGTTTTGTAATTTATCAAAAGAGTTGTACATTAGGCCTCTATGGTTAAGAACTATTTCGGATTTTGTTTAATTCTAAGGGAAGATATATTTTTTATGGTGATAACATCCACTAAATTGATATTAACGAATATGTTTCTATTTTAAAACATCAGGCTTAAGACATGTTTTGAAACTATCTACTCAAGTGGAGATATGAATCAGATGTGGACGCGAAACATTGTTAATGTTCTGTTGGAGAACACACAATCCCTCTCCTCGTGAAATAGTATAAAACATTTGATTTCTTTATCATTCAAACACAAAAGGATTCCTCATTTTAAACTTACACATAATAAATAACTAAACATTAAAGCAGTCCCGGGCATATATAGTATATATCTCCCTATTGATAAGATATTAAAGATCATGATTTTCTTGCTGTTCAACACATCGTTAGACATCACTACTTGCAGTCTTTTTTATGTCGTATATTCATGTTTACTCTGTTCTTCAAACTCACTCCCGCAAGCCTGTATATCTGATGTACAGTAGTTGTCGTTTGTTTATGTAATATATACGTGTTTCTCGTTTCTCGTTTTGTTAATATAGATTAGACCGTTGGTTTTCCCGTTTGAATGGTTTTAAACTTGTAATTTTGGGGCCCTTTATAGCTTGTTGTTCGGTGTGAGCCAAGGCTCCGTGTTGAAGGCCGTACTTTAACCTATAATGGTTTACTTTTTAAATTGTTATTTGGATGGAGAGTTGTCTCATTGGCACTCATACCACATCTTCCTATATCTATATAGTTTCCACATCTGATTCATATCACACTTAAAATTTAATACGAGATATTTCCATCGTTGGGTATGTGCAGTGCAAAGGAGTGGTGAGAAGTAATAAGAATAACATGTATTAATTTAATGTTTTATCGAGTTTGATTACAATTGTATCCGAAGGCATAAGACCATTTCATAATTTCTAAATTTATGTTAGCAAAATACATAAATCAACAGGGATAAAAACCGCTTAGCGTTGATTCTTCAATGACGCGATGCAATTCGACTGCCCGACAATGGAAATTTTCTGCTTCAAATTATAACTTTGGAGTAAAAATCTTTATTCCAGAAATTAGTCACTGCAAAGGACTCTATTAGAAAATAATACTAACATAACAGTTTTTTTAATTTTCAACTATTAATTATTGTAAAGCGGTTACACATCAAATGTTACTTGTTTCCCCTTTATTTATTTTAAATACCCATTTAGACCAATTAAACCAATTATGCACAATTTAAAATCGAAAAACCTTAAATTATTTTCCAAGTACAGTTGAAATCAATACTTTATAAATACAACAGTAGTAGATACCTCTTTTTAATAGCCAGAATTCGATTAAGAAAAGTCAAATCCCGGTAATAATCTAAAACCGAAGGAACACATCAACTGGACGAGAAAAACAACGAAAAACAGAAACACTGAACTACAACAAAATTTAGAATATAAACTAACGAACAACATTTTGCATTCACTAAGTATATCAACAGAATTAGATTACATATTATCTACTCAAGCCTTTTTTGTAATGCATCATACATCATTTTTATTCCTGAATTTCCAAACATAGAACGCCAACCCCCACTTCATTCTGATCCCAGATCTATATTTGACTTTTGTCCATTGTGTTGTCCCCTTATCATGTAAACAACTGTTAAACTTCTTGGGTTGTGAATACGTGCACAAATTGTTGGTCAATTGAAATACTTTTATTATAGAAATAAAGTGTTGGGTCAGACCGCTCAACCTAAATTCAAAGTGAACGCCTTTGCATTATTATATTCATATTTTTATATTTAAAGGAAAGTGGAGCATTTATTTCATGTTTTCTTTTGTATTTATAAGAAAATGACAGTCATCAGCATGTCTGTTTTTTTTAAAAACCACAGTGTTTCGGCTAGGTACATGCATACTATTGGTAATTTGAGATAAATCGACGAGGAGGAAGTATTTATCTAAATAAAAGCTATGCTAATGTAGTCAAAAGTAAATCAACACAGCAAACTACATCATATTATCAAGGTTGGGTGACAAGACCAAAACCAAATTATGTACTTTAAAAGTCAGTCGCATAGATATTCAAGCATTCGTATTTGTTATTCTCAAAAAGATTTAAATAATAAATTGATATTAACAAATGATTTAATTGTTGATGTAACGCGACTTCTGATTGGCTGCCGTTATTTTGTTATGAGCCATAAAATAATTTAGTCATGTGACCGTGACGTTCATTAACGTTTTTTTATGGTTTTCTACGGTTTAAAATGGAAGTTAGAATTAAAATATAAGAAATGACTGTAAAATTTTTTCCGTCTATTCGAAGTAACATAAAAAATGTGGTGCACACTGTTAAATCGATATAGCTTAAGGCAACAGTTGTTTACCGCTGTTCGAAATTTATGAATCGATTGAACAAAAATAAAATAAATCCGGGTTACACAATATCCTGTATCCTTTAAAAACATTCAGTGTAATCGAAAAAATTAGAGTTTTAAAATCTAAATCTGTATCTTCTTGTTTAAATGTACATAGTTTACATGAAAAAATATTGAAATTATTAAATAAGAATTAGTGTATCAAAAGGTTAATTTAACAAGCAAGCATATTTAGAATAAAGTATTATAAGTTCTTATGATTTCATGAACACACACCTGTTTAAAAAACCACGATAATTATCTATAATACCATAATATTTTTTGAAGGTGTAATTTTTCTTTTCGCGTTAACACAAAACATTGTGTTTCATCAGCAGTATGCAGTTAGAGCTTCTTCTTTCCCCCCTACTTTTTTTTTAAAGTTAAACAATATAAAATAATCGACAACACCAAAAAAGTTACATTACACGATTGATGTGGAAAATATTTAAACTTATATTTCCCGCTGTTCACTTTATAAATATTATGTCCGTATCACAAAGAAAACGAAGTTTGGTTAGCAATCTGATTCGCTATTAATAGTACGGTGACCAAGTAAGAAAAAGTCGCTTATCTAAGGAGTTTAATTTTCATTCGGGCTATACGGTTAAAAATCAAATTATTGATAGTTCAAAGGTTAAGCTCAACATTTTGACTTGTCGTCAAAAAATCGTTCGGTGCAATTTTTGTAAAATGGACTTTGCAGAACGTTAGTTTACTTGAACGAAAAATCTACTTAAAAACGTCTTAGGTCTACATTGTAAAATAAAATCCGTGATATAATTTCTTTTCATATATAAATTGCTGATACACATTATCTTAACGATTTCAAATAACGTTTAGCAAAATTGAAGAGTCTATGGAAAAGATAAACACTACGAATATTTTGCATTTAATAGAATACGTTTAAATTCAATTTCATCACCTTTTTTTACCGCAAAATGTAAAATAATTAACATTTATATGATATTTCATACCCTTTTTAATAAAAAATCTCAAATTAATTTATCTTACAAGATTATTTTATCTATTCAAGCAAGACACAAATCCTTACATTTACTCATATGACGGAGCTATTCGAGGCTCATATATACAGCCTCTCATAGATACATATAAGTAATGAGGATGTGTTGTATCACATACTTTCAAATACTGGAATAGGTTCATAAAGCAGTATACATTTTGCTGTCAAACGATAGAGCAGAACGAGATGGAAATTGGTATCTTCCTTGAGATTGTCATCTCAAATGTTACCTTATGTTATCTTTTCCAACTGTACCAATTACCGTAAGTGGATGCCAGTTTAAATACTCGATATGCTTCAACTTTTGAGAATATTAAATCACCTTTGATAGATGGTACATTTTTTTGTAACTTTGCCTTTAGACAGAAATATGGACATTTTAACGGTACATGAACCGACATGGCGCCATAAAAGACGTTATAAAAGTTTCAAAGGGGTCAGGTCGAGGTATTGAGTGCTTGTTAGTTTTAATGCATTACTTGAATGAGCTTATGCAAAATACGCCTTCATGAAAGTAGGCTTCGGGTAAAATAATAATATTTATCCTTTATTGCTGAGGTTAAATGGCAGCCGGCAAGGTAACTACTGTAACTTTAACAGAATATGTGTATAATAGACTGATCAAGCGTTCTAAAAACGCAAATTTCCAGAATAAATAATCGATTTCCTAATAATTTTTTTTACACTTTCAAGATAATTCATTGTTGTGTCTGTTTCTGAAATTTAACCTAAATTGTTGTATATCTCTTCAAATTTTGAAAGCAAGCAAAAAAACAAATAAGAACAGAATTTGATCTTTGACTTTATTTTATGCGAAACTGTTACCACATCTCTTTTTGACGACATCGACATTTCAAAAGGTACTCATTTTTCCGAATACAATGATATAAATTAAAGCCATATAGTATGTTTGACGATTAAATCTTAAAAAAGAATGGGTCTGGTCAGCATACTATAATGAGGTCGATGTATTTCAACCTCACTTAAGTGATGTTTTTTCGGACATTTGATTGTAAGTCTGTGTGGCTAATCTTTTTTCGATTTATGAATTTGAGAATGCGATATAAAGCATATATAAATCAATCAATCAATCAATCCATTAATTTTGACCGCCTCTGTTGTATCTTCATACTTTTTTTTTATATAGGTGTACCATCATTGCATATATTCCAACAGGTAAAATGATCGTAATTCTGTGAAATAAATGGTGTTACTTCATGACAAATATATTATTGTCCCCGCAGATAAAGCACCAAACAACATCGTTTTTGTGTGTAAATCTCATTACAAAACCTGCTTAATACATGAATTCGGTATTGAGAATCCACTTGGAAAATCAACATATACCTTAACGACACTTAACAAAGAGGAAATCGTAGATAATCATAGGTCTGTTCTATGTTCCTACCGAATTTTCGCCAAAGACGAAAAAGTAGATCTTCCATCACTGTATTCGATACCTTATCGACATAAGTGCCCTTACATACACCGGTAAACTGCTTGGTCTTCCGAGTGTCAACGAAATCTTTTTAAGGTGGTACCTAACACTACAGGGAGATAACTCTGCAAAATCAGCTAAACGTTTTAATTACGTTGTGTTGTAAAAGGAATATTAAGCTTCTCAATGATCAAAATTAGTGGTTGTCAAATTGCTATATAATCAGTGTAATTTTTCTGACAAAACGGTTGGTTCAAAATTTTTATTTTTTTTATATTTTTGTTAAAGTGTCAAAGTAAATATTTTGATAGAATTTTATGAAAATTAAACGAGCCAAATTAATTTAAGTGAAAGTGTTGGGTACCACCTTAAACATTATTTACGTCTATTTTGTCAGCAATCAAAGCCGGGCTACAAAACTATTGTGAAACTGCCTATTCTTGAGGTGGCGTGACTCAGATGTCGATACTAAAAAAATCCAAAGATCTTTTTAGAGTACATACAATCTAAGGCTTGTATCTTTCAATAGTATTAAAACATTTGACTATTCTGCACTTTACCCAAGTATTTCCCATTCTAAACTAATTGACAAATTAAAGGAGTTAGTATTGGTTTGTTTCATGAATGAGAGTATCCAACGTAGATACAATTATTTTGTCTTAGAGAGGGATACAACCTTCTTTGCAAAGAATGACTCTGATTCAAACAAACAATTCCCTGAAACTGACATTATCAAGATGCTTGATTTCTTGAGAACATATTTGTTAAGTTTGGAACGTGTTTTTCAACAGACTGGCGGCATTCCCATGAAAACCAATTGTGCCCGTCTTTTTGTCGACTTGTTCCTATATATCATGAGGCTGACTCCATACATGAACTTCTTAGGAAGAAAGATAAGTCAGAAATATCCTTTAACTTAACTTTCAGTTATAAAGATTTTCTCTAACTAAATAATTAAAAATTTGGTGACTATGATGAACGCATCTATCCCATCGAACTAGAGATAAAGGATACAATAGATACATTTAATTCTGCCTCATATCTTGACTTACATCTAGAAATTGACAATGAGGGTCGTTTAAAAACAAACTTTTACAACAAAAGAGATGATTTCAGCTTCCGAATTCTAAGCTTTTCCTTTCTATGTCGTAACATTCCAGCAGCGCCAGCAAACGGCGTATATATCTCCCAATTGATACAATATTCCAGGGCCTATATTTCGTATCATGAGTTTTTAATAGAAGGTTGCTGCTTACAAGGAAGCTTTCAAACAAAAAGTTTCAAATGGTGAAGTTGAAATTATCTCTTTTCCGTTCTCTTTTCACGAATGTGACCTACCGAATTAAACTATTAATCGAATTTGTAATAACGTGAGCTTCACGACGGGTGTCCTATTTGGAGCAGGATCTCCTTTCCCTTCCAGAGTACCTGAGACCAGCCCAAGTCTATGGTGGTGTTCGTTTTGTTCAGTCTTCAGTTTTCTATGTTCTGTCTTTTGTACTCTTGTTTGTCTGTTTGTCTTTTTAGCCATATCGTTGTTAGTTTATTTTCGATTTATTGTTTGACTGTCTCTCTGGTATCTTTCGTCCCTAAATTTATCTTATATATATTTCTTTCAACTTTTTAGCCTTGAGCCATCCCGACAAAGATAAATCAAGAAAAGCGATTTGCTGTTACTTATAACGCAAAATGACGTACATGTATGTTCCAATTATACTGAACTGCTTACTCTCCAAGACCATATTGTGTGGTTATGCAGTTGTAAACTTGATTTCTACTGGCTGCCTTGCCATCTGCTAAATAACCATGTTCGCCGTACACAACCCAATCAAATTGTCCCATTAGAAGAAACCTTCTTACAAAACATGTGCCTGTAGCCAATCAGAAATCGCGTTGTAATATGTTGACCTTTTACCAATGTGCTTAAACTATTGACCTGAAATCATGTGTGCTATAAAAAGAACAAAGTAAGGTTCACGCTGTCTTGTGATAACCTTCGTGTATTGCCCTACATAAGGCCAGTTGACTTATTAGCCTGTCCGCTTGTGGAATTTTCCACTGGTTGACATCTATACATGCATGACGCAATCAACGGCTCTATTAATCTAGAGAAATTCAAATAAAATATTTTTATTATACATCTGTGTATTATATTATACAAACTAAACAGTAATAACAGATTTAAAAAAAAAGTTTTTCGTCCAGAAAAAATATACGATGGAATGGCACAAAGTGAAATGCTCCCGATCACATTAAACAAAACGGTAAAAAAAATATGTTCTAAAACTATCAGATCTGTTCTGCTAAAAATGAAGTCATTCTTTTTTATAAACAATAGTTACGGAACAGTTTTTGAAAACTTGTGGACAAACTGTAGTACGATTTATGTTTACGGCAGTTTCAGGAAAATCGTTAAACAGTTCATTTAGATTAACACCTTGCAACGGTTCATTAAATGACTGTGTGCTGTTTCCTTGTTGGGTTGTACTTAAGGATGTACACCTCTGAGGAGCCAAAAATTTCTAGAATTAAACTTTTTTTCTAAACCTGTTTTTTGTGTTCATATGACTGTAAAAAAATAATTGGTGAAGAAAAAATCATACGGTGGTGCACTTCTTTTTTTGCTGTGGCCCTTTGAAAGTACCCAATTTTCATGATTTTCCCATTTTTCATCAGTTTTTACCTATTTTGGGGCTCTAATCATGAAAAAAATCACATTTCCACAATTAAACTTTTTGTCATACTTTCAATAAAGATGAAGGGGACCAATCTGAATAAATTTTAATTTCAAAAACTATAGGTAGGTGTTAATATAAGAAAGTTTTATCATATTTTGATGCTTTTTTGTGTCAAATTTACCATGTTGTCAATTTTGTAAATTTGTGATTTTTCTCCGTTTTAAGTACAAATTGCATATTTTTTCAACTTCTTTGTTATAAATGATTGAAAACATACATATCTAAGAAATTTGAAAAGAAAAAAGGGATGTGGGATGTACATGTTTCTGGTAAAATCATTTTTTGTATCCCTCACCTATTTTCTCGATATTTTGGCTAAAAAGACTGACTCGATTGGTAATAAAATTTGAAAAATGTATTACTCAAAAACTACTCATTGGAAATACCCAATTTTGTTACAGAGTTGAGTTTGATTATTACATTTTTTAATTCATTCATATTTTACACTTGTATCTCATGTTTTAGACATAATTCCAGAACGAGATTTCAACGAGACTGAACGAGACTGAAATGTCAGAAGAATACATCCTTAATTAAATGTTTTGGCTTAAACGTATTGCATGGCAACGGTCCACTAAATGGCAACGGCGGCGCTTTGTGTTCCTTAGCAGATGTATACAGGGTCTTTTGTCTAACGTTATAAGTAATGGAACTACGTTCTGTGCGCATAAGTGTGGTGCTGGCTGTTGTGATATTCGGTAGAGGAAGAAATGTAGAAGAAGGACAAATTGCTAAAGTTTTAGGAGGCACTGAGCTTGGTAAAGCACGAATATTTGATGATGTTTCACCAGCAGTTAAAGCTAATGCTTTAGAAGGTTCAGTGGTGCTGTCCCATACGTATCTTATCATCATTATCAACCCGCTGATACAAAGAAAGGGATGCTACTGACTTATGTCCAGTTACGGCCATGATCTGTGCATTGCAATATGAGTTTTTAGCTAGAACAGTAGCCCCGGTAGCATGGATTGAATGGTTAGTGTAAATTTCAGACAAGTTGCACTACTTGCTCAGGTATGACACGAAATTGCCAAGCGTTTTTTCGCCCACAGGAATGTTATAATACCACGAAGGGTCCTCTTCCCCAAACTGATCTTTTGGTCTCTGCCATAGTTTGTCAAACTCTGGATTTAATTTGTTTACATACTTTTCAAAGGAGGACACAGGGCAATATTCAGAACCGGAATTTTCTGGCATTATCCCTGACGTTTTTTCTTTGTCACTGCTGCGATGGTTTTTTGTCAACTCATCTAAAGTTTTAACCGCATATTTAAGCCCCGTCTTCGGATCTTTTTTTACAGAAAACGTGGATTTTGTCATTTGTGGCATATTTTCCATTCCCCGTCTACAAAAATACAGGCGAATATCAAACTGAACTTTATTTTGAAGTCCAAATGAAGTATTTGGTGATAAATATATTGAGGTATACATTTTTCTTCTGTCAGCTTCGTCAATAGATGGATAATACTCAACGTCTCCTAATCCCATGCGTTTAAGTTCTGCCATTGCCGCTCTAAAATGTTCTCTGAGAGCGCTAACACTTTCATCATTCACGATGTCAATTTTTTTATTGTACGGTGGAGCCTTTAAATATCTATTCAATTAGTATCTCAAGCATTGCAGTGAATTTGTTTTATAACGATTGCCATCAGCTTTACGCACATCCATATAAAAATGACCCCACACTTCATCTAGTTTTAAGGTGTCATACTGTTCAAATCCAGGATCCATTTTCTTTACTTTTAAATACTCCCTGAAAATAGTGGTTGCTGCTATATTCTGCTTTATTGTTTTGTCAGCACTCATTTCAAACGTTTTTGTTCAATTTCTTCATCTCTAGTATCAACAAATCGTCTTTTACCAGACTCCATATTCAGTTGGCATAAAAACACATGAACTATGCACTACATGGAAAATCAATAGATCATCAGGTTACACGATACATAATTAAGAGTGAGGTCAGTGGGCGGACTTAACATGCTAATATTGCGTAGTGAAATCTAGGACACTTGTGTATTAAACGTTTCATTAATTATATACCTAGTACGGTTAGCATAACCACACAAAAATGTTATCATGCTTTGACCCAACTAGCATGATTATTTCGCCCTCACCGTTCAACAATTTTCGACACCGTCTAAATAACCATGTTAGTTGGGTCAAAGCATGATAACTTATACTGTGATTTAAATGAGGTTGATGTTATCTATTTTCAATTAAATTGTGTTTTACCGGCTGTTAATTGTCTTTCTGTGTTGTTGTCTTTTAGATTCGTGAATTTTGAAATAGGCGACCTAAAGCATAATCATATTTTGAATCAATCAATTAATTTGGACCACCTCTTTTGTAATTTCATACTATTTCTAAGTAAATATACCTTTATTGAATATATTCTCAAACGGTCCATATCGTGTGAAAAAAAACAATTTTACTTGACAAATTGGGTACCCATCAATACAAACACGCTAATCAGATTAAAACTTTGAGTAAAAGAGGGACGAAGGTACCAGAGGGACAGTCAAAATCTACAATAAACTGACAACACCATGGCTAAAAATGAAAAGGACAAACAGACAAACAATAGTACACATAAAACAACATAGAAAACGTAAGAATAAACTACACAAACCCCACCTAAAACTAGAGGCGATCTTAGGTGCTCCGGAAGGGTAAGCAGATTCTGCTCTACATAAATGATTACATTCTAGAATCGGGTAATGTCGGTTTTGTTGTTGCTTTGTTTTGTTTTTATTAATAATACAAATTTGCATGATAATAATTGAGATTAATATAAAAGCATGATAACAATTCTTTAACCTGTTATATTTATTTCTTATTTTATCAGATGTTTACCGACATTCTAAAAAGACCAAAGTAAGATCATTTGTTCACAGCATTACATTAAACAGGCTTTACTTAATTATTAGAGGTTAAATTATTACATAATAATATTTATTTTGATTCTGTGGTGACATTCATTATTCCCTTTTATGTGCAATAATACAAATAAAAGCATGAGCTATTAAATAATATTCCAAACTTCAAAACCTATGTAATAGAAGAAAGTAAAGTGTACTATTTCAGAAATTAATTAATACTTTTAAGAAAATGTGGTTGACAAACACTTAAAGTTTTTTTTAAATTATATTCGATAATATAGAGTGATGATATAAAATGTCACTACATGCATACATTGATACACATACCTGCACACGTCAACAACTCTTGATATGTTACTATGCTAACCGGTAATTTTAGATTTAAAAACAAATTTTTGAAAAAGAATTATGCATGTGACGGTGTAAACATATGATACCAAATATGTTTTAAATACACCTACTTCTTTCATGTGTTTTCATGTTATATTTCAAAATATTGCTGAATATACTTTAAAAATATACAAAAGCAGGTTAACGTGTGGGAGGCGCTTTCCTTATTGGTTCTCTCGTTCTTTTACCAAACTATAAAACAGGCATACATTTGGAAATCTGTATACTGCAACTGAAGTTAAAGGTAAGTTCTTTTACAAAACAATTTACTTTAACATAATGTTTTCGTCGTGTAAAAAGCCAACCATTTGATATATGCAATTCGTTTTTTGTATTTTTTAAGTGAATAAATTGCGTTTATAAGTAAAGGCAACATTAGTGTATCGATGTTAAAATCTCGCTAAGGGATCAAGAAAATACAAATTAAGGAAGCTGGCTTGTCATGTTTTTGGATTTTTTGTCAGATTTTCGGAATTCTCTAGTTTTATCCATTTGAATGCCTTGAAAAAATATGCCCGGTGACCCCTATTTTTCTTTTTATAAATCTTTTACATGAATAATGTTAAGCCATCTGTAAAAGTCTTATAAATTTTTATTTACTTTTAACCGTTTTTGAGAACTTTATTTTGACAATGGCAAAGCTATGAAAAGTCAAGAGAGAATATTTTCCCGCCAAAATTACAATGGCTAATATCTCGAAAACAGACACGGTGACCTTTATAATTTTTTTGGCTCTTTGGATTCCTTTATTAATTCCCTATCAATATAAACTAGTGTTTAAAAAATTAATTACTTTGAAACTGAGAAGCGATTATTATTTTTAAGACGATAATTGTATATATTAAATAGTGCTTTGTATTGTGTTACTATAAGTTATCATATCTAGTAAAGTATTTATTGATGAATGTCTTTAAAAGACATTGTTAAATTCATTTACAACTTGTATGGACTTATATGAACATATCATTAAGACGCATGTCAAAGGTTGAGTGATCATTTGTTTACTTTTGAGTGTTCTATAGGTTTGTGTTGTTGGATTAATTTCGTTTTGACATTTAACACAAGCATCCGTTAATTCATAGAGTCAATTTTTGATGATGCAAAATTAAATTAATTATACCTACTACAAAAATATTGCGAACCCATTTTCTGTAAATTGTGTAGGGGGTCACTGTTAATTCAGATATTTTTGTGTGCATTTATTATTGCGATTTTGTCATTATTTGTAGACTTAACTGCGATTTTAACTTAACGATTTTGAGAAAAATCCTTTTTAATTCATAAAAAATATTTCAAAATGCGAGTTTGAATTATTGCATTTTTCGCAAAAATAAAAACCACGCATTAATTTCTGAATTTACCGTAATATATGCTCTGTCACCTATACCTTTATTACAAATGGCTAGAAAGCGTTTTTGTTCTGTAAAAATAATATGCATGCTACTGACATCAGACTCGGACTTTTCTTGAACTGAATTTTAATGTGCGTATTGTTATGCGTTCTAGAGGTATAGGGGGAGGGTTGAGATCTTACAAACATGTTTAACCCCGACGCATTTTTGCGGTTGTCCTAGGTCAGGAACCCTTGGCCTTTGTTAGTCTTGTATTATTCTAATTTTAGTTTCTTGTGTACACGTTGGAAATTAGTATGGCATTCATTATCACTGAACTAGTATATATTTGTATAGGAGCCAGCTGAAGGACGCCTCAGGTTGCCAGAATTTCTCGCTACATTGAAGACCTGTTGGTGACCTTCTGCTGTTGTTTTTTTCCACGGTCGGGTTGTTGTCTCTTTGACACATGCCCCATTTCCATTCTCAATTTTATTATAACCATTATGCGATATTATGGATTTTTAAACATGTATGCAGATATAACTCATTATGCTGTATCTAAACATTTGCAACCATTCTTAGCAATAACATTATTATTTTGAAAAAGATATAAGACCCTTCCAATGAAAGTAGAATCTGATTTGATCTTGTTCATCATGTTGTCTTTTTTTTTAAGTAAACGTACTGTTTTATATAAAAATCTGAAATGATACAATGATGCAGAGTCTGCTACTTGAATAGGAGCTTGGACAAATACTCGTTTACTTATATTCGAGCTTGAACATATATTCCTTAACTGGATAATGAGCTTGACCCCGCCACATTATTTATGTATGTGCCTGTCCCAAGTCAGGAGCCTGTAACTCAGTGGTTGTCGTTTGTTTATGTGTTACATATTTGTTTTTCGTACATTCATTTTATATAAATAAGACTGTTAGTTTTCTCGTTTGAATTGTTTTACATTGTCTTATCGGGTCCTGTTATAGCTGACTATGCGGTATGGGCTTTACTCATTGTAAGAGGCCGTACGGTGACCCATAGTTGTTAACGTCTGTGTCATTTTGGTCTTTTTTGGATAGTTGTCTCATTGGCAAAAATACAATATCTTCTTTTTTATATATTGAATATATACTTGTTTACTTGTTAAAGAGCTTATACACATACTTTTTAACTTGAACATATAATCTTTAATTACACGTTTTAAAAACAGCTACATAAACTAAACTACACATTAACAAGCACAACACATGCATCTTTTTTTGTCTGCATAACAATCTTACTGAATGTAATTTCAATACTGAATTGTACTTTTTGTCTATTGTAGAAAACTAGTGACAATGAAGGCTGTAGTAATACTCATCTGTCTGTTCATGACAGTATGTGGTAAGACAATTGTGTTAATACTTATACAAAAATAGAATACACAAAGTATTTAGAAAGATTTCACAGAACAATTACACTGTTAATTAACAATATTTTTATTTACATTCGACAAGTTTAAAAGTATTCTTTTTGTCTTGTAAATGACTTAAGATAAAGGTATACAACCAATCAAATAAAAGTCGAAAAAAATCGATGAAATACATTTTCATGGACCCAAACATTTGTTTCGATCTTTTGATCGATTATATTTGTACTGTTTGTGCATACATAAGCAAATCTTAACAATGCTTTTTTTTTGTTCTCAAAAATGAATACCAAATTGCATCTTTTCTGTAACATTTTCAGGAATGGGTATTCAAAAGAGAGATGCCGATCTTGGAGAAATAAATAGTGACAATGATGATTTAGCCATTGATTCCCTAATGAATTATCTCAGGTAAAACCAGTGTTGTAGTAGTTTTAGTTCAATTTGTAAAAACAATTCATAGTTAATAAGGTTCTTATAGTTTTTCATTCTGATACTAATAAACTAAAATTTATGAATCTTATTTATGACTTAGAAAAATTTCGAGATAACGTATCTAATGGGCTTATCTTCTTAACAGTCTAAGCACTGAACAATACTTACCCCATAACAAACCGTGGTTAGAATCTATATATCATTTCTGTCATTTCTGTAATTTGAACATTCACTTTACGTCTATAGCTAATATTATAGTGAGTACTTACATTTCATGTTGAACTTCATCTATCATCTTTGATTAATTTCCAACTTCCAATTATGAATCTGTATCATAACATCATTCCAAGCCTTTGAAGTTTCAACATTAAAGTTAACTTTCCAGAAGTTATTTTCATTTTGTACGTTAGTCGCCAAATATAAAGGATTGGTTGATCGTTACACTGAATACATTTGAAATAATAGATAAAAATTGAACCGATGTTGTGAAAAGAAATACCAAAGCGCAATACAAAACTCTATGTGTGGCTAAACTCTCAATTTTGCAGATTTTGAGTAATTTTAGGGACACATTTTAACAAAAATCTAATTTTTGTTGGAAGCATATCACATGGTGTGTATAAGATAAAATTTGATTGATTTATGTTAATGATTTTTTTTTTTGCTACAAAGTCAAAATTGTTTGCCTATCAAAATTACATAAAAAAATATCAGCAAATACCATAATAAATTCAATAATTTCACGAACATTGATGTATTATACCATATATCATTTGTGAAAAACTATCGAAAGTTGTAATCTGGTATCGTTTGTTTTGTTTTTCTACATATCAAGTGCATCAGTAAAAATAGTCCATCGTCCATTATTTAAAAAAAATCCAGTAGAATCCTGAATTATACTTTCTATTGTTTCAAATACATTCTTGGTTTTTAATCATTTTTAATAGAAATTTAATTAAATTAAGATTCCTCCAAGTACAAATCTGGATATTTGATTTTCTACTAGTGAATACTGTAAACCAACTTATTTTCGCGGATACTTTATTTCGCGTTTTACCCTTTCTTGACCACTTCGCGGCTATTTAATTTCGCGATTATCTTATTTACTTAATGAAGTTTATTAAAAAATATCAAAGATTGACATATTCGCGACGATTTATATTCAAGTTATTTGTATACTCGCGAAAGTCGCGAAAATTAATCGCTCGCAAAAATAAGTTTGTTTACAGTATCGGAATTCCAACTTGTACTAGGAGGATCTCAGATCTTTGTTCTATAACACAAAATGTCATACTTTCCACCCATATTTGTTGTCTGTTTTAAACCTCGACGTATGAGCTTAAATATGTTGTTTACTTTTTCAATAGGAAAAGGTGGAGCATAGGCAGTGGCAACAAAGGAAATAATAACCAAGCAAACAACAACAACAACATTGGTAATTCGCATGAAGAAAATAATAAAAATACACATGTAGCCGGGATAGGAAATATTGGTGACTTTGGAAAGAAACGTGGCTGGTCAAATGAGGATAAAAGATGGAGTATAGGAAGTGGCAACAAAGGAGATGGTAATCAAGCAAACAACAACAAAAACATCGGTAATTCTCATGTAGAAAATAATAAAAATACACATGTAGCGGGAATAGGCAATATGGGAGATTTTGGAAAAAAACGTAGCTGGTCAAATGAGGATAAAAGATGGGATATAGGCAGTGCCAACACAGGACATGGTAATCAAGCAAACAACAACAACAACATCGGTAATTCATATGAAGAAAATAATAAAAATACACATGTAGCGGGGATAGGAAATATCGGAGACTTTGGAAAAAAACGTAGCTGGTCAAATGAGGATAAAAGATGGGATATAGGCAGTGGCAACACAGGTAATGGGAATCAAGCAAACAACAACCAAAACATCGGTAATTCGTATGAAGAAAATAATAAAAATACACATGTAGCAGGGATAGGAAATATCGGAGACTTTGGAAGGAAACGTGACTGGAATATTGGAAGTGGAAATACAGGCAATCATAATTCTGCAAATGGCAATAGTAACATCGGCAATAGCGAGAAGTATGATGACAAGAATACAAATGTATATGGCGTCGGAAATATCGGAGACTTTGGAAGAAAACGTGACTGGTCTTATGAAGGTAAACGATGGAGTATAGGAAGTGGCAACAAAGGGAATGGTAATACTGCAAATGACAACAGCAACATTGGTAATTCGTATGAAGAGAATAATAAAGATACAAATGTTATAGGAGCTGGAAATTTCGGAAACTTTGATGGGAAACGATAAATAAGGTAACTTGTTTCCAATAATGTTTTTATAGAGTAAACACAATTTAGATGTTGACTAAATCAGTCTGATATCCCTAGTTAACTAGTAAACAGTATGTGAACTGCAACAGTCATTTTGATCTTATCAAAGACAGGATTATAAATAATTCAGCAGGATGTATTTAGCATTCCACGGCACCTGAGATCAACCCTGTTTTTTGTTGCTTTTTGTTTTATGGAGTTTGTCTTTGTTGTTATTTTTTTTTTCGTTTTGCAGACCGTTTTTTGTCTGAAGGGTTTTTTTTTGCCGTGGCATTGCCAGTTTGTATTCGACATCTGAGATGAGTTATTCCTTTTGTATCATCAGCTTTCCCTTTCCTGGCCGTGTTCACCGAGTTCGTACTTAAAAGAGCAACACTTCCGACGTTTGGAGCAATATCTGTCAGTTCGGTATATTTTGCCTCTCTTTTTCAGTCTTTCGGTTATTTTTCAAACTTGATCACGCGGGTTAATGCAGAACAAATCGCTTGCAGTCAATTAAGATTTGTCCAGTCTTTGTTCTGTCTTTTCAGTAGTTGTTTTGTTTTTGCTTGTACAAACAACATCATACTTACTTGCGTAAAAATATACTGACCATTCCTTGACTGCCTGCTAGGAAAATACCCGAACAGTACTGAATCAACTAGAAGAAAATATCTTCAAAATAACTTCAAACCTTAACAAGATTTAACGATTTTAGTTCTAATCTTTTCATATAATGTTAAGACCAACAAGACTTAATTCATTAAACGTATATGTTATATATTACACATATATAGTAGAACATTATATACTAATAAAACGGTACCAATTTTTTTGTGAACGTAAGTAAATGATATCAAACCTTTTACAAGACTAAGAAAATTCTTTATATTTATAAGTCACTGTTGTCAAGAAGATATTAGATAACGCTTGTAAAGTTAGTAAATATGATAGCATTTTAATAATGGGTAAAAATAAAAACCTTGTCATTAACTTTCTTATACTATTAATTTTGTTTTTGTTATGCAGGGTAAGAAGAGAAGAAAGGACATTAACACAAGTCACCTTTTGTTTTGCGTGAGATGTGAATATATCATATATTACTAAACAATTTGCATGTACACCACGTTCATTATATGTAGATACTCTAACAGAAATATTTTAGATTTATGTTTTATATTATAACGTATATTTTTAGTAAATAAAGTGTTAGTTTTTCCCGAATCGATTTGTCTTCATAAAGAACACTATCTTTTTCAATGATTTTACGGTATTTCATTGTGTCCACTTTTTATTCAACAGTAGTAATTTCCCTACTCAATAAGATATAGAGCATAACGTGTGTAATACGATTGAGATGTCAGATATGGCTATGAAATATTTTTATAAAAGGTAACCCAAGAAAAGAGCAACTGCAATCCATTTTAAAGTAAAATGACAGTTTTAAATCTGTAAATGTTTTCGTTCTTACGATAAATCTTTAATATTTGTTAATTCTACGGATACTTGAGTTTATTTTATTACACAGATCAATCATGTGAGTAAAATGTCAAATGTGTGCGCAATTTCATGTACATCAATAGTAATTGCTTCTCGATTAGAAATCAATACACACTTGTCAATTTTGAAATTAAAAGTTTTTTATGAAATAAAAGAAAAAGTTGTTCTCAATTGTGTATTTATTAAAAAAAAAGATATTGCCCATCCAAAGCCAATATTATTTTCCTTTGTCTCTTTCCTTTAAAATGTTAATTGCATTATGGAATGATAAGATGATTGTTTTTTATTTCTTGAAACTACAGGCAAAATGTTGAAAATTAAAGGAGAATTGGAACATAACGTTTTATAATTTTCATTGGCCTAAAACCTAAAACAAAGAGTGAGAATAGACCAAATGACTAAACACAAATTTTCGTTACATGTACTATGACATTTAAATAATAGTCAAATGAACTAATCTGAGAAAGATACACTAATACATTACACTGTTTGAATAGTTTTGTTTGCATAAGATATATCACTTTATCATTCTTTTATTTTATGTTACATTTTTTTATATATAAATATATATGTTATATTTCAATACTGCTAAATACTTGCTTTGTTGTAATACTTTTTTATGTCGAATAATTCATAGTGTTTAACATGTTTAATAAAGGTTTTAATTGCACAAATACAATTTTCATGAATTATCTATCTGTCGTCATTTGACTGGTGGTGTTTTCGTTTTCCCTTTGGTTTAGCAGTTCTACAACTTTCTACCTTTCTTTTGTCTACAATATTCTACGAAATGTGTAAGCTAAAGGAAAGTGAAGAATAACATAGATATCTAACTATAAAACAAGGTTTAGCTTACCATTTCTTTGGAAAATTCCTGTACCAAATTGGGAATATGGCATGCGCAGTTGTTTTCATTTGTTCCGTTTTGTTATGTTGTTTTGCTATAAATTGGATAGACATAAAACGAAAACATTGATACTCTTTTCAAAAGGTTTGAGCTGAGGATGTTGTCATCAATTGCCATGTAGAAAATATACATTCAATGTGACATTATTCAGTCTTGCTACATCGAAAATTGTATTGTAATAACTAACAAAAGTTGGTTTCCTTATCAACACAGATAAGAACTATAAATATATTTTTTTCAAAAATTCGCACCCTTCAAAATAAAGAGGTAATAAAAGGTAAATTCTGAAATGGTCAATAGGGAATCAAGCACTATTGAGTGGCAAACCGTGCAACGGGGAACAATATCTTAGTTTAACACCGTCGTTAATCGTTTTGATTTCAAATATGTGACTTTGAGATGAAAGGCTGCAATGTTCCTTTGCGTTTTGTATGTCTTTTGCTGTGCATATACTGATCTTGAGTGATGAATGGATACATCATGTCCTTTGTTTTTCTATAACTTGTAATTGCACTCTTTCTATTTAAAGAATTACAAAGGAAAGCATTAAAACCTGGAGATGTAAACATCACATAACAGTAAAGGTTAAGATCAAACACTAATATAAAAATCAATTGAAATTATACCATGTTTTCTTTCCTTTTATCATGTTTATGCTGAAATAAATTAAACATTTGATGACAGAGGTTTTTTTAAGACTTAATAGGATCGAATGTAGGTATAATTTTAATCTGCTGGACAATACAACAGATCTAAATGAAAATTAACCAATCTCATTTTTAATTCTTAGATTATTAATTTTTCAGAGCTTTTTTTTAAATTCCTAAAACGAATATGTTCAAAATAGTTTCTGCTTACACGACATCTATTTAACTAAGAGTTCGGAATAGTTCAATTTAACTATTCGCATTAGAAATTTGAGCGTTATTTAAACCATGATTTGGTTGACTGTTATGAAATGTATTTTTTTCTCCGGTATTGAATCGTTACCGATTTGTCATTGACTTTGTTTTATCATTGGAACAGACTTACATTTCATAAGAACACACTCTCTTGCTTAAAGGGCGTGTTGTTACTTTTCTGTGTGTATTTGCCATATTTTATTTTTTAATGTCTATTTTGCCGTAATAGCAAACGTCATTTTTATACTTTGACCAGAAATACAGTTTTATTTCAATTATTTTTTATTCGAGAACGTGCAAGCATGATGTTTTTTTTTAATGTTTTAGAATTAAACATAAGCCATTTACTAGTCTTTTTTGTAGTAACCTATTTCCTAGGAAACGTAACGTAGTAAATTTAAACAATAAGGAAATAAATGAAGTCACTTATAGAGAAATACGTATTGACTCTACCGACCGCGGCACATGGATTGACCCCTGTTTTTATTGTTTATTGGGGGAATGGGGTCCGGTTGTTAAATGTATTGTTTTATGAGTAGTGCATGCATGGTATGGTGTGTTTGACTTTTCGAGTTTTTATTGACCCTTTGGTTTCTTCGTTTCCTTGATAAAGATTTTAAATGTTTAGATCTTTACATGCATGTCGATCCGGCCCGAAATATTTATTAAAGAATCGTACCTAAAGGAAAACCGGTCGATGAAAACATATACTTTTTAAATTTAGTTGGATTTACAGGCAAACAAGGAATAATCCAAATTGAACTTTTTTCATCACCCAGTTTAATTGGATGATACGACCAATGTTTACGTTGAATATGAACAATGTATTATTAATGCTACTTCTAAAAAAAATGTCATTTATGGGTCAGCAGATTACAACAAAACTGAGGAAAGAAGGTGTCATTGACATAAACGATCAACAATAGTTAACCTTGTTAAATACTTGTGAAACAACGTGAAAAAAACATGTACTTCAACTTATTTATTTAAAGTGATATACAGTTTCTTGGACACACGTCATAAGGCAGGTTCATGGCCAAAATTTAAAAAAATAAAATATAAAACATTCCAGGGCATTTAAACCATAAGAGACAGAACTGGTCTAACAAAATCTACAAAACTCAACTTTAAAAGAAGGATTATATACCAGAATGTCTCAATTAGTAAACGTTGAAATTTAACAAAACCAAAGAGCTCCAATCAAACAATACTCAGTCCGGTAGTGGGCGGATACAGATACAGCATAGCGATATATGTAGGGCTGTAGCTGTATAGTAGGACACCCAATTGCAAGATAAAAACGAGTATCAAACCACAGATTCTAATAACTAAAAAAATGTATCTTAACCTTTTATATAGTGAATGATATCGGATATGTTCCTTACTTCTTAACTACCATCCCCTTCCCTTTCATCAATTCGACCTACCGAATTAGACTATTAACCGGATGTGTTATCCCATAAGAAACACGACGGGTGCCACATGTGGGGAAGGATCTGCTTACCTTTCTGGTGCTCTTGAGATCACCCCTAGTTTTTGGTGGGGTTCGTGTTGTTTATTCTTGACCTTTCTATGTTGTGTCATGAGTACTTTTGTTTGTTTGTTTGTCATTATCATTTTTAGCATTGCGTTGTCAGTTTATTTTCGATTTATGGGTTTGACTGTCCCTCTGGTATCTTCCGTTCTTCTTCTCTTTGACTTATAAATTTGTGTTGGCCTTTTGGTACGTTCCACTTTTTTTTGCACTGGAAACTGAAAACGAGATTCGGGTTCATAATGCGATTAAATTTTCCAATTTTGATATACAATGACATTTGATCAAGCTAGGATTTTAGCAGAAACTCATTACTGACGTTGGTCAATTGTAGACATACAATTTATAATATTGTCTAAAAATTAATTTTAATAAAGTTGTTAATATATGATTTGTTTTATATGGTTCAAATGGTAAAAAAAAAAAAGAGAAATTGTTTAAATCTTTTTTGTTTATCATATTTATGTAGCAGAATACTCCCTTGAAAACTTTCGAAAACTGTCTTATATCCATTTCCCTATGTCTAATGTAGCATTCAAAGCAGGATATCAGAATTTTTATTTCTATTAGCATGGCTTGAAGTTCACGTACATGTATACCATGAAATATGTGTTGATTAGCCCTTCTCTCTCCTGTGGAAGTTCACACGATTCTCACAATGTCTTACACTGTGTTTTCTTTATAGAGAGTCACATATGTTAATTACTGTTGCTTGAATTTTTTTTTTTACTGTATTTATTTGGCTTTTTAACTATTTTGATCTGAGCGTCACTGATGAGTCTTATGTAGACGAAACGCGCGTCTGGCGTATAAAATTATAATCCTGGTACTTTTGATAACTATTTAACTTAATTGATCGATTATTCGAAATATATGAGAATGTGCATGTATGAAATAAGTTATAGATTGAGAATAGAAATAGGGAATATAACAACGAGACACCAACGTGACAACGCAATAGAGACAGTGTAAGGCAACGCATGGGGTATGATTTTGATCTCTTGTAGAGAGTTGTCTCATTGGCATTCACACCACACCATCTTATCTCAGTGACAATATACTTTAGTTAAGTGAAAATAGACGTGACACTGAACCCCAAAACATATCGCCCTTGTCTTATATCTATACTCTAAAATTAAAATTAAAAAAATCAATCAATAAGTGCATTCTTGGCCGTTATTACTCTTGTATTATTTTAATTTTAGTTTCTTGTGTACAATTTTGAAATTAGTATGGCGTTCATTATCACTGAATTAGTATATATTTATTTAGGGACCAGCTGAAGGACGACTCCGGGTGCGGACATTTTGCGTTTCATTGAAGACCTATTGGTGACCATCTGCTGTTGTTTTTTCTATGGTCGGGTTGGTGTCTCTTTGACACATTCTCCATTTCCATTCTCAATTTTATTGATAACATGTTTGATAGAAGAGGTAGCAGAAAAGTGTCTGGTAGAGAATTATTAGATTTTTATTTGTAGATAAGTGCGAATAACAATATCCAGATACATCAACTGTGATCAATCAAATTAATAATGTATTGAAATAATATTTTTCTCTCTTCATGTAAACTTAATGTGCAATAATTGTCAAAAACTGTCAATGAAGAAGTAATATTAAAAATGTAACATGTTGTATGCTATTTCGAATGGAAAGAAATATTATGACTGTCATTCCTTATAATTTTATTCTAAATTCCATTTTAAGCCGGAAAAAAACATGAAACACGTTGATGACGTCAGGGTCACATGATAAAATAATGTCTATGAGCTGATAGACAAAACACTGTCAGCCAATCAAAGACACATAACATCAGAAACTAAATTATTTTGCAATAACTTAAACAATCAAAGTGAGATGTTGGACATGATAATAGTAGTTTTGTTAACATATGTCGTAGGTAGCATTCGCATCATCTTTCTTGAATTGACAACAAGGATTTACATCGCAATAGTAAATATAAATGGTTGGTAAAATAATCATAATGATAAATAATGACATGAGAACATGCCATTATAATAGTATTCCTTTTGGTAAAATTCCGCTGCCGTCACGGTACATTCTGCTTCTTGAACGAGTACAGTCACAATATCGACTTGATGCTGCTTTCCAGATGATATGACCCATTCTAGTACGAAGTGCATCATAGAGTTTGAAAAGACCAAGAATATCAACACTTGCATATTTCAACATGTTGTCGTTCAGTGGCCTTTTCTCCCAAATATTTCTCGACACACTCATACTAGTCTGTCCTTGTAACTTGACATTCAATAATGTGTCGTCTTCTAAAAATACCTCTAAGCAATGCTTAAGGCTTCTGATCTTAGTATATCCATTTCTGTATACATGTATTCGATTGTTCACCTCTAGAATTTGAACGTCGAGTACTCCATTAAGTTTGACTTTGTGAATATGTAATAAAGCATCGGCATCTTCTCGGCAGTCGAACATTAGTTTTTCTATTCCACTATCCTCGAGTATAGAACGGAGACCATCATCAAATACACTATTCCCTATTTTCAAAATATCGATTAGATAGACCATATCTCGAGTGCCAATGTTAATCAATGTTACTGAGCCAAATCTCGACAAGTTTACCCCTTCGCAATCAACAGCTATCATTTGCTTATTTTTTATCATTTCCTGGAGCTCTTTCATGACTTCAACGAATTTATCCTTAGTGTCAACATATTTGTAAGTGCTGATTTCGTTCCTACCTATGAAGATGGGCAAGGGAATCATAGTACTACGGTCAAACTTTCTGGCAACTTGCTCTTCCTCCTCCGTAACAGGTTTTTCGTTCTGATCTGCTTTTTTATTGGAAGTTTCAGTGCTTTTTTCAATGTTTTCTTTTGTCAATGATCCTGATGAATTGTGTACTCTTTTTGTATCTGCGTCACTGGTGGATTGTTCTTCTATGCTACATGTATCTGTGCCTAACATGTCTATTTTGCGTGTAGTTGCTATTGTATGCTATATTTGTTATCCTAAAAAAAGACAAGACAGTTTAAAAGAAACAGTCGTACTCAATTCACTACTGAATGATAGCTAATACTAATATTTTATCATGTTTATTGAATATGTTTAGAAAAAAAATATATGAATATCTATCAATATATATAAAAAGGAAACTACAAATTATCGGCCAATAAATGTTGCACAGATATCACATTTTAAGAAACGTGTATTTATATCAATATTCATTAAAAAAATAAACGCGCTTCAATAAATATTTAAAAAGTCATTGTATATGACATAGATGACCACACCAATGCTTAGATAATTTCCCATTTCCATTCTCAATTTTAGTAATTAAGTACTTTATCCGCCTGTAAGTTGACGGAAGTCTTACCGTAAAAGGAAAGATAAATATAAAAGAAGATTTTAACACTTCAAGCAACACTTGTGTTGGTCAAATGATTTAACAAAAAATAATGTAAAAGTCGCTATTGTTGTCATGAAATATATCTTCCTCGTTTGTCTTGGCATATTTTGTGAAACTCAGGTTTTCTCATACGGTCATTAGATAAACCTAGCATAGCATGTTTTAAAAACAAGTGGAATTTTGAACTTTAAAAAACTGAACACGATTTATTATAAAAATATGAGAATTATTTGGTACAAGTATCTTTATAAAATGGAATATTCGTTATACAGATGGTATCGGATATGTTCCTTATGTCGTAATACAATCATAATCCATGTTCACGAATGTTACCTATCGAATTAGACTATTTACCGGCTTTGCAACATGAGCAACTCGACGTTTGCCGCGTGTGGTGAAGGATCTGGTTCTCCTTCCGGTGCACTTGAGATCACCCCTAGTTGTTGGTGGGGTCTGTGTTGTTTTGTACCCCTATTTATGACGTTTTGTTCACGTATTTTTGTCAATAAAATGGACATTGATGCGACTGTCGTACATGTGAGATGATTAGTGATATAGAATTAGGTTCAATCTACCATTTTATACAGTTGAAAATGCCTGTACCAAGTCAGGACAGTTGTTGTCCATTCGTTTGAAGTATTTTGTCCTTTGATTTTGCCATTTGATTATGAACTTTCCGTTTTGAGTTTTCCTTGGAGACCAGTATTTTTATGATTTTATTTTTAATACGTATCTGTCATAATGATAAATAATGACATGCATGAGAACATGCCATTATAATAGTATTCCTTTTGGTAAAATTCCGCTGCCGTCACGGTACATTCTGCTTCTTGAACGAGTACAGTCACAATATCGACTTGATGCTGCTTTCCAGACGATATGACCCATTCTAGTACGAAGTGCATCATAGAGTTTGAAAAGACCAATAATATCAACACTTGCATATTTCAACATGTTGTCGTTCAGTGGCCTTTTCTCCCAAATATTTCTCGACACACTCATACTAGTCTGTCCTTGTAACTTGACATTCAATAATGTGTCGTCTTCTAAAAATACCTCTAAGCAATGCTTAAGGCTTCTGATCTTAGTATATCCATTTCTGTATACATGTATTCGATTGTTCACCTCTAGAATTTGAACGTCTAGTACTCCATTAAGTTTGACTTTGTGAATATGTAATAAAGCATCGGCATCTTCTCGGCAGTCGAACATTAGTTTTTCTATTCCACTATCCTCGAGTATAGAACGGAGACCATCATCAAATACACTATTCCCTATTTTCAAAATATCGATTAGATAGACCATATCTCGAGTGCCAATGTTAATCAATGTTATTGAGCTAAATCTCGACAAGTTTACCCCTTCGCAATCAACAGCTATCATTTGCTTATTTTTGATCATTTCCTGGAGCTCTTTCATGACTTCAACGAATTTATCCTTAGTGTCAACATATTTGTAAGTGCTGATTTCGTTCCTACCTATGAAGATGGGCAAGGGAATCATAGTACTATGGTCAAACTTTCTGGCAACTTGCTCTTCCTCCTCCGTAACAGGTTTTTCGTTCTGATCTGCTTTTTTATTGGAAGATTCAGTGCTTTTTTCAATGTTTTCTTTTGTCAATGATCCTGATGAATTGTGTACTCTTTTTGTATCTGCGTCACTGGTGGATTGTTCTTCTATGCTACATGTATCTGTGCCTAACATGTCTATTTTGCGTGTAGTTGCTATTGTATGCTATATTTGTTATCCTAAAAAAAGACAAGACAGTTTAAAAGAAACAGTCGTACTCAATTCACTACTGAATGATAGCTAATACTAATATTTTATCATGTTTATTGAATATGTTTAGAAAAAAAATATATGAATATCTATCAATATATATAAAAAGGAAGCTACAAATTATCGGCCAATAAATGTTGCACAGATATCACATTTTAAGAAACGTGTATTTATATCAATATTCATTAAAAAAAAATAAACGCGCTTCAATAAATATTTAAAAAGTCATTGTATATGACATAGATGACCACACCAATGCTTAGATAATTTCCCATTTCCATTCTCAATTTTAGTAATTAAGTACTTTATTCGTCTGTAAGTTGACGGAAGTCTTACCGTAAAAGGAAAGATAAATATAAAAGAAGATTTTAACACTTCAAGCAACACTTGTGTTGGTCAAATGATTTAACAAAAAATAATGTAAAAGTCGCTTATTGTTGTCACGAAATATATCTTCCCCGTTTGTCTTGGCATATTCTGTGATACTCAGGTTTTCTCATACGGTCATTAGATAAACCTAGCATAGCATGTTTTAAAAACAAGTGGAATTTTGAACTGTAAAAAACTGAACACGATTTATTAGAAAAATATGAGAATTATTTGGTACAAGTATCTTTATAAAATGGAATATTCGTTATACAGATGGTATCGGATATGTTCCTTATGTCGTAATACAATCATAATCCATGTTCACGAATGTTACTTATCGAATTAGACTATTTACCGGCTTTGCAACATGAGCAACTCGACGTTTGCCGCGTGTGGTGAAGGATCTGGTTCTCCTTCCGGTGCACCTGAGATCACCCCTAGTTGTTGGTGGGGTCTGTGTTGTTTTGTACCCCTATTTATGACGTTTTGTTCACGTATTTTTGTCAATAAAATGGACATTGATGCGACTGTCGTACATGTGAGATGATTAGTGATATAGAATTAGGTTCAATCTACCATTTTCTACAGTTGAAAATGCCTGTACCAAGTCAGGACAGTTGTTGTCCATTCGTTTGAAGTATTTTGTCCTTTGATTTTGCCATTTGATTAGGAACTTTCCGTTTTGAGTTTTCCTTGGAGACCAGTATTTTTATGATTTTATTTTTAATACGTATCTGTCATGTTTATGGTATTTGAATATAATTGGAGTGTTGTACTTTTTGAAAACAATATGCGTTTATCATAAACTTTGAGTATTTTTTTAAGGAGAATTAGCCTACATGTAAAGTGTGAAGTCAATTATTACATCCAGACGATATATATGATGTAGCTAGTCCAGTTATATTTATCTGCAACAAAGACACTCCAGGGAATGACACTTATTCTCTTCATTGTTATATTCTAAAAAGTCAAAATGCTTTGAGAGTCGAAGTCTAGTTGATAGATAATATTTAAAACTTTATTATTGTGACATAATCTATTACCGTATATTCGTTTGTTGAAAGGTTGATGTACGCGATAAAAGTTGACTAAAATATTTTACTTGTAAGATTTTTGTTATACAAGATCCTGATTTAAACATGAGCAAATCAGATTATTACCAAATGATAATTAGTATTACACTGGCATATAAAAATCGAGATGACAATCAAAACTAAAATGTATGTACAAAAGAATTTCAATATTCCTATTAGAAAAGTCAAGTTCGGATACCAAAATATTTGATTGACCTAATACAAAAATACTGAGATAAATTCGATAAACAAATCTTAGATTATTTGACAATATGATAATCCAATCACATCAGAGACTTGATTTTTTACAGTGAAAAAAAAAGATAACAAAAATACCAAACTCCGGGGTAAATTCAAAATAGAAAGTTTATTCATTATTGAAAAAGAATTCCTAGAGCTCCAATCAAACGAATGAAACATGACGATCTTATAAATGACTGGGTACAGGCATTCCTTTATGTACAATACAATATAATACAAAACATTAATATATAGACAACCGCTGTTCAAAACTCGTAAATATATGGACAAAAACAAAATTGGGGTGACAAGCTAACACTGAGGGACACGCATTAAATATAAAAGGAGAACAGCGACACAACATTAAAGTTTAACACACAAACAAACAGACTAAGCATTAGACAATTCCGATGAGAATAACAAATATAACATCGAATCCAAATACATGAATTTAGGATAGAAAAGTACCGTGACACGTCTTATACATGTTATAGTAATGTAAATTCACACTCAAATATATGAAAAGATAAACGACCCAACGGAAACACAACGTTAAAATGTAACACACACAGAAACTATCTATAATATAGCAATGGCCATATTCCTGACATGGTACATGACATTTTTAAAGAAAAAAATGGTGGGTTGACCTGGCCATGGGTTGACCTGGTTTTGTGGCATGCCAAACCTCGCACTTTATTGGCAATGTTAAATATAAAATTAAACTGACAAACTGACAACATTATATTACATGTCTACAATACAAATAAATAGGAGAATACAAATAAATAGGAGAGCGTATTAGACAAAGAAACACATCAATTATAGCTAAAAAAAGCAGCAGTTAAAAAATACGCCAGAAACGCGCGTCGTCCACACAAGACTCACCAGTGACACTCAGATATAAAAGTTCAAAATAAAAAAAAAGTTGTACAGCACTGAGGATAAAAAGTTCAAAAGGTTGCGCCAAATACGGCTAGAATTTTCTACTAGGGATAAGAACAGCCTTATTATTTAAAACAATTTATGCTATTGCAAACAGTAAATTTTATCAAATGAATATAAAAGATACTACTACTAGAACACACCCGTGATATCGCGGGTAACCGACCGTGCAAGGGCTGTACAATGTATAGCTAGTCAATGTCCGATTGAAAACGTCCATTTGATATCGCGGGTCCGTGATTGATTTAAAGTATATAACTATACGTAAGCTTTATATAAGTATTCAATTTGGTATTGTAATCTGATAAAGTCATGCCGATTATAGGATATACAGTTTTCTCTGCTTTCAAAATCTTTCTGTTTGAACCCGTCGACCTGGGACTTATCAATTATTGGTAATATTAATTATTTGTAAAAAAAAAAGGTCCTGGATTGCAATATTTTTTATTTAACAGCATTGTCCTATATTAGTTTTAAATAAAGTTGCTAAAATAAACCGCTGTTTTACGTGTCACGCCCGCTAACAAATTGGAAACTGTACCTATATGCCTTATGTTAAGTCCAGATTGTTAGAATTCGTATAGTTATATTAAAAAGTCTTACTGATTGAAATACTACAATGGAGGAACAATTTGACAATGATTGAATTTAGTAGTGTCAACCTTGTGATTTTCACCTGTTTATCTAGAAAATCCTGAATACACCGTTTTGTGGTGCGCCTGTCAGATTGCGGAACGTACAGATAAGGTAATAGGTCACAGATGAATATACTATTGGTATCGGTATCGGATTCGACCCGGAACTTGTTGATTATTGGCAAAATTAAGTATGTGGAAAACAAAAGGGTCTGGAGTGGTGTAATTTGTTATCTACATCATTGTCTTCTATTAACTTTATGTAAAGTTGAATTCTTTGATTTGTCGTTTTTCCCCGATGACGGCTGACAAATTGGACCTTGTTAATTTATTATTATAGATACATGATAAAACTGAAGAATTAACTAATAACAGAAAACAAAACCCAGATACATTACACAAACAATCGACACACCCGACTTATATAATATATACTCATTATCAAGAGAATTATTATTCCATAGTAATAACTAATTCTAACGATCACCATTAGAATGTGTCTTATGAACAGCAAGGACTCCGTGACAAAAAAAAGATAAAACTTTTCCTACCGTTCGGAACTTTAAGTTTATTAAAATATGTTTATGACTCACTTTACGTTTTATTTTTTTTCACATATGAATGAATATTAAAATTTTACATATACTTACATGACGTATATAGGTTATTCGATTTCCGGAAAATTAAAAACTTCTGGATACTTTAGCCACACCACATTACAATCATCTACTGATTGAGATTATAAAAAAAATATATTTTCTAGTATCTGGTTAAATTCAATCAAATATTCGTGTGGGTGCTAGTGTGTTGCAGCCTGTAGCTCGCTGCCATTTTTGGCATGACCATAGACGGCGCTCGCAGCATGAATCAGAATTTTGGAATTCCCGTATAGTTTAAATTAGAAATTTGGAATTCCCGTATCGGGCACTGGTTAATATGCTGTCGACAAGAAAGCAGGTGTTACGCAAATTAGTTAAACTGTTAAAAGTCGCCCACCCTCCCTATGAGCATTTTGCTGCTGTTTTTGTTTTATATTTTCAGGCACTTGTTTGCTGTATTTGCTTGCAATATTATGGTTACCAGTATACAAGCAGGACCTTTATAGTATTTGACCTATACAGGATAATTTGGAATAAACTTGCGTTTCTATGATTTGGACATTAACGTCATAAAGCACGTTATTAACGTATGGACTATTGTGATTTAAGCATCATGAATTAAATCTAAGTAATAAACAATTGTAATTATTGTAAAAACACAAGACGTTTCAAAGAAATTAATTATCTTCTACTATCTTTAGGCGCAGAGTCTATTTTGGGGAGGTCCAGGAAGACTGGTAGTGATTAGGGGATTATTTCATTCGGCCCTTGATCTGGGCCTGACAAGTTCTACAATTTGCAGGATTGGAAAATTGTGTATAGGTAATCGGTAGTCACCCTGGCGCCTCAACAAAATATTGTAGAATACTATGTAGCCAAAGTAATGCTGTATATTCTAGTTATGAAAATGTAAATATAAGTTGGTGTAATAAAATGTATGTTTAATTCAAAGGATTGTTTTTGTATTAATTGTAAAAGTTATGAATGAAAAACAGAGGATGGAACCTCTACACAAATGAGTATAATAAACAGAAATTCTTTTTTTTTTATTTTGGTATTTTTGAATTACAGTAAACAACAAATAAAGCGAAACAACTCTAGATCAATTTTTAAATCACTTTGTGATTAAAGGAAGGACTTCAACATAGTTTAGCAAATACGTCAACAACTCTTGATTGTTGTTCTTCGTCTCATTGTTATTCGTTCAGTGTTGATATGGGGTCTACTTCTATGAGTATTGCAACTAACTGTCATTGATATCATTTTAGGTTATTGTTTTGATAAAGTATTAGAAAATACAATCAACCGATGATAAAGAAAAAAACAAACTAATCACGTGATCGAATATCTGTTATCGCTTTAATTATACATTTCTATTAGAGGTCTATAAATCAATTGTATGACTTATGCAATATTGATTTAGTTAAACTTTATAACATCCTGAATATATTTTATTAAAGATGAACGATTAACTTCATTCCCAATTATTTTGCGAGAAAAAAGATAGAACCGGAAAAGATAATGAAAAACAGAAGTCTTAAGTGATCAACAACAGTATAGTAATAAATAGAAACACAACAGTGATAAATGTTGCAATCTACAGGGTATTTTGTTTCAGGTGATGAACTCATCTGCCCCCGAAGATTAATATTTCGTTTGCATAAGTTGCACTGATTGTGCATTGTGTGTGGTGTGTAACAAGTTAAAATATTTTGTTTTTGTACAATGTTCATATGTATATCATGTCTGATATATTATAAAAAGAAGACATGTAAACACCATTAGAACAAAACACTCAACCAAACGTTGATAAAGCCTTTTATAGCTTAATATGCGATATAGGTTTTGTTCGTTGTTGGAAGCCGTACGGTATCCTATAGTTGTTAATTTCTCTGTCATTTTGGTCAATTTTTGAGAGTTGTCCCATTGGCAATCATACCACATCTTCTTTCTTATAATCGAAAACCTGTGTTACCTTCTAATAAAAAAAAACTCTCTGTGTGATTGTATAGCCATGTTTTATTTATATAAGAATACATGTATAACAAATAAAAAAAGAGAATTTGTTCAATAGATAAGAAGAGTCTAGCGAGTAAATAATAAATGATATCTGTGGAAAAACAATGCGAATGTTGTTTACATATTTTAATTAAAGCTCAAGTCTGATATGAAAACTCTTAAACACGATCATATGTCATAAGCAGACCTATTCTTAGGTCTGGGCAATATCAGGCTTGTCCACAGGTCTGGTCAGGAGCAGACCTGTCTACAGGTCTGGTCTGAGATAGACCTGTCCCTAGGACTGGTCAAAAGCAGACTTGTCCACAGGTCTGGTCTGGGACAGACCTGTCCTCAGAACTGGTTAAAAGCAGACTTGTCCACAGGTCTGGTCAAAAGCAGACCTGTCGTTAGGTCTGCAGCAGTCCTAAAAAAGCAGATAGTAGGTTTGGTCCACAAACGACGAAGTTAACTTGCTTGACTGCTTGAAAATTCTCAAGTCAACTCAGAAAGCAGTCCATAAGTTAACTCCAAGTAAACTTTCGTCAAGGTTAGGACCGTGCCCATCTGTAGTTAAATCCGTGTCCAGTTTGTACCAAAGTTTCAAGACAATAGCTTATGAGAAAGAAACATTATTGAACATAACTTACCATTTTTCTATCAATTTCCGACGTTTCAAAACAACTTGTGTAGAAATAAATTCAAGGGTATATAGAAACAAAATTAATCAAGAACAGTAAACCAGCTGTTTTACATTCAATAGATCATAAAAGATAATATTATTAAATAATCGATAACGATTGAACAATCGATGCTTTTTCCGTAAGTTTCACGATATAGATCGTGTAACATCTCTACCTTTATTCGACCGTATATGATTTTTATAGTTTTAACGTAATTATAGGTAAAAGAACATCGAACTGTATTATAATAACTATTTATAAAATTAAGCATGTTTTACTAAAAATTTCTCCCTCGATTTTGTTAAACTATAAATGATTCTTATAAAGAATTTATAACAGCTAAAAAAACGTCATATCAAAATTAGTAATTTAAACAAAAGACTACCGGTCTGATCAAAACAATTCACGATAAATATAAATTCCACAACCCAAACTAATGTGTAACAATATTTTTGCGCTACAGACAGTTACATTTTGGTATTTGAAGCGCAAACATTTACGAGCTTTTATAAAGACAAATTTTTACTGTTGTGAGTGGAGAAAAAATTGTAATGCATGAGTTATACATGTTGAACTGACAAAATCTGTGTCTCTAATGCCTTTTGTCCTTCCTTTTCAAAGATTTTCTTTATATATGACATCATCAGATATGATCGACCCTTTTCATAACTTGAAAGTGGGAAATTGAAAGGACACCAAGAAAATTATAAGACAGAGATAAATTTCGACATTTCATTTGCCGAGAACAGATGTTTCACAACTATGTCAAAAAACGTCAACAAAAAAATTATAGTTTACTTTAGGAATATGAATAGTGTTTTATTGTTTTGAACTGTTAATAAAAAAAAACGATTCTCTCACATATGCAAAGCTGCTGACAGATAATGATTTCATTACTCACCTTTGATTCATGTTATTAGTATGTCAGGTTGATCTATTTTGCGGATGACTCCATGCTGAATACTTTTAGATGCCGACCGTCAAAACGAACTTTTCATAACAACGGTGTCAAAGTAAGAATGTATACGTACACATATTAACAAGGGGAAAATATATAGATACACAATTTAAGGTTACTGTGGATTCATTTAAATTTAGTGGGTATTAATTTTCGTGGATTGAGGAAAAAGTTTTTTTGATTTCGTGGTTTTGACAATCTCTGCATACAAAAATAAATTGAAAGCTTGTAATTCGTTGTACATTCGAATTCGTTGTTCACTCGTAACCACGAAACGCATGGAAATTAGTATCCAACGAATTATAATGAATCCACAGTACTGTAAGAAAGATATCAACTTTTTGTAAGAGACTTGTAAATTGGGTAAAGACGAGTATCATCATGCCATTTTTTTCTTGCAACAATCTTGTTGTCATACTGCAACGAAAAACTGGTACAGTTAAAAAAAATGAAAATGTAAACACAAAAAAATAAGATGTGTTTTATATTCCTAAACGAGCAACAATTTGTGAAGAAAACTGATGAGACATGAAATCGATATTGAATTTTAATGTTCCTATGGTTATGCGTTTACTTTTTTGCATTGGCTAGAGGTATAAGGGGAGGGTTGAGATCTCATGTACATGTTTAACCCGTCGCATGTTTGCGCCTATCTCAAGTCAGGATCCTCTGGCTTTTGTCAGTCTTGTATTATTTTAACTTTTAGGTTCTTGTGTACAATTTGGAGTTTGGTATGGTGTTCATTATCACTGAACTAGTATATATTTGTTTAGGGGCCAGCTAAAGGACGCCTCCGGGTGCGTGAATTTCTCGTTACATTGTAGACCAGTTTGTGACATTCTGCTGGTGTCTGATCTATGGTCGGGTTGTTTTCTCTTTGACGCATTCCCCATTTCCATTCCCAACTATATTTTATTTAACGAAATATCACTGTTTAACTTTATATGAAGACAACATAAAGTGATAGTTCTGAAGTATAATAAGTAAATAAATAACAAGAAATACTTTAATAAAACATCATTAATGAGAGACAATCATGCCAAAAGCATGTTCTTCGTTATTACATGTACACTTTATTGGACGCCATGAAATTTATCCTGCAAATCGTTTGAGTTAAGTTGCGATCGAATCTTTTATTTGTGCTCGCAAAAGCTAAACGTTGTTAGTCCTTTCACATTGTAGTAATCGAAGACGTATATGAATAGTGTGGTACACGTATATATGCAGATCAATATACATACAAAACTGAATTATAAGAAGTTCTGGTGAGGTTTTCATTTCTCTTTCTTTTTTTTTTTAAATATTTTGTACTTTTTTCACTATTAAGAATGCTTAAACATTCTCTATTCTGTATGTTTTTGTGTAGTTAAGGTCGATAAAAACGTTAATGAATGGAAGATAGATACCAGGATAATAAATTACACCAGACGCACGGTTTCGTCTACAAAACAATCATCGATGACGCTTTTTTTTAAATTTAAAAGGAAAAAAAAGACTGCCATATGTATAAATATGTATATATAACACAGCAGACTAAAATCATATAAGCTAGGACAATTTTAAATTGGCAATAATATGTGTTCACGAAATCAAAATATGGTCGTGTATTCGATTTTTTTACAATTTGCGCGTGTTAAATATTAATCTATTAAAGCACTCTCTGAATTAAATTTATTTTGATGAAAGAGTATTAGTTTACTGTACAATTATTAATGAACAATCGATAACAATATTATCACATGTTAAATGACTTTTTGAACATTATCTAATATTTTCTTTTCTGAAAGCTACTTTTTATTTTGATGTTCTACAGTTTTTCGATTAAATATACCCCATTTTTAAAAATCATCAATGTTTCTAGAAATAGGAATCTATTCATGTCAAATATAAAAGCCAATATGACAGCTGTTTGGTTTTTTGTGTGTAATTTACTCTACTGTCCGTTATACTGTCATGTTTTAGCTGATATCTATCAATTGTTAAACTTTAAAGAAACCCTTTCTTGAGATGAATTGGATGTTTAATCTTAAATTAATAAGCCTTAGGGTACATTTTAAAAAAAACAATAACACACGATATAGTATCCAATGTTCCTTTTATTGGAAGTCAAATTCTTTAATATACCGTACTTCAATCCTATACGTATAAATTATTTACTGCAAATTGATCTTTTTTTTTTTTGGCATTAGAGTTAAAATGCAGCCTCCATTCATTTGACCATATCTGTATTACATTTTTATGGATATATATTGTTTTTAAGTTAACTAATATATATCTGTTTGCTATTTCCATTGATTTGCATTGAAAGTTTAAGTATGTTATTGTTTGTATAACTGAAATGTCTATTCTCTTGTTTTTTCTTACAAAAAAACAATAGTTCGCATCGTAAGACAGTTGCCTGTTGACTGGTTTGTATAGTTTCGATTTCGGCTTGTACGATTTATATCGTTTATATCGTTTATTTTGCATATTGTAACCAAGAATTGTGCGAAATACAGGATCGTCTGTGCCGTCCCATGATAACAAATAGGATTCGATAAATTCTTCTGATTTCTTAGGAGGACAATAATGCTTAGGAGCGAGACAGAAGATATTTGGATTTTGTTTCATTGTTGTGCACGCTTCTTTGGAACGTCCCACCTATTTTTGAACTGGAAATGAGATTAAGGTGCATAATTCGATTCAATCTTTTCAATTTTGATATTCAATGAAATTTGATCAAACTAGTATTGACCTCTAGCAGAAATTTATGACTGACGGTGGTCCATTGTAGACATACAATTTATAATATTGTCTAAAAATGAATTTTAATAAAGTTGTTAATGTGCGATTTGTTTTCTTTGGTTCATATTGTATTTAAGAGATATTATTTAAATGTTTTAGCTCTTTTTTATTTTTCATATTTATGTAGCAGAATATTCCCTTGACAACCTTCGAATACTGTCGTATATCCATTTCCATATGTCTAATGTAGCATTCAAATCAGGACTTTCCTTTTAAAAATTTCCTCAGATATCAGTATTTTTTTTCTGTTAACATGGCTTGAAGATCGCGTACATGTATACCATGAAGTATGTGTTGATCAGCCCTCCTCGCTCCTGTAGAAGTTCATACGATTCCCACGAGTTGTATCTGTTTTTCTTTAAAGAGAGTCACATCTGTTAACTACTGTTACTTGAAATTCACCTTTTTAACCTTATTGATCGATTATCGGACATAAATGAGAGCAAGAAAATGAGAATGTTTATGTATTAAATAAGTTATAGATTGAGAATAAAAATAGGGAATGTATGAAAGAGACAATAACGTGACCACGCAGTAGAGATATTGCAAGGCCACACATGGGATATCATTTTGGTCTCTTGTCTCATTGGAATTCATACAACATCATCTTTGTTGTATTCTTAACCTTGTGACAATATTCCTCACCAGGAAGCGGGCCTCAGCTGGCCATTTGACTTAAATAATTATTATTTAAAGGGGAACTTAACGTGACACTGAACCCTGAAACAAATCGCCCATGTCTTATATAAATAATCTAAAATTAGAATTAAAAATCCAATCAATAAGTGCATTCTTGATAATATGTTTAATAGAAGCGGTAACAGAAAAGTGTCTGGTAGATAATAATTAAATTGTCATTTGTAGATAATAGACAATAATGATATCCAGTTACATCAACTTTGTTCAAACAAAATATTAATGTATTGAAATAATATTTTTCTTCCTTCCCTTAATGTAAATGGGGATTTTCAACAAATGCAACATTTGTTCTGTCAGTGATAAAGTAATATTGAAAATGTAGTGAACTCTCAATAACATGTTTTATGTTATTTCGAATAGATAGAAATAATATTACAGTCATTCCTTATAATTTGATTCTAAAATCCATCGTAAGCGGAAAAACATGAAACCCGTTGATGACGTCAGGGTCACATGATAACATTTTGTCTACGAGCTGATAGACCAAACAGAGTCAGCCAATCAAAGACGCATAACATCCGAAAATTATTTTGCGATAACTTAAACAAACAAAGTGGGATGTTGGATATAGTAATATAAGTTTTGTTAACATATGTCGTAGGTAGCATTCGAATTATATTTCTTGAAATGAAAACAAGGATTCACATCGCATTGGTAAATATTAATGTGTGGTAAAATAATCATAAAGATAAATCATGACATGAGAACATGCCATTATAATATTGTGCCTTTTGGTAAAATTCCACTGCCATCACGGTACGTTCTGTTTTTTGAACGGGTAGTGTCACAATATCGACTGGATGCTGCTTTCCAGACACTATGGCTCATTCTAGTACGAAGTGCGTCATAGAGTTTGAAAAGACCAAGAATATCAGCACTTGCATATTTCAACATGTTTTCGTCCAGTGGCCTTTTCTTCCAAATATTACTCGATATATTCATACTTGACCGTCCTTGTAACTTGATATTCACTAATGTGTTGTCATTCACAAATAACTCTAGGCAATGCTTAAGACTTCTGATCTTAGTATATCCATTTCTGTATACATGTATTCGATTGTTCACCTCTAGTATTTGAACGTCTAGTACTCCATTAAGTTTGACTTTGTGAATATGTAATAAAGCATCGGCATCTTCTCGGCAGTCGAACATCAGTTTTTCTATTCCACTGTCCTCGAGTATAGAACGGAGACCATCATCGAATACGCTGTTCCCTATTTTCAAAATATCGATTAGATAGACTAAATCTCGAGTGCCAATATTAACCAGTGTTACTGATCCAAATCTTGACAAATCTACTCCTTCGCAATCAACAGCTATCATTTGCTTATTTTCTATCTTTTCCTGGAGCTCTTTCATGACTTCAATAAACTTATCTTTCGTGTCAACATATTTGTAAGTGCTGGTTTCGTTCCTACCAATGTTTATGGTAATAGGAATCATAGTACCATGGTCATCCTTTCTGGCAACCTTCTCCTCCTTCTCATTAACAGGTTTTTCGTTTTGATCTGCCTTTTTTTCTGAGGATTGATTGCTTTTCTCGACGTTTTCTGTTGTCAATGATCCTGATGAACATTCTAAAGAAACTTTTACTCTTTTGGTTTTGACCTCACTGCTAGTTTGTTCTTCTGTGTCATCTGTGCCTAACGTGTCTATTTTGCGTTTAGTTGCCATTGTATGTTATCTTGTTATCCTGAAAAAAGATAAGACCGTTTATAAAATATATTTTGTTCTCAATTAACTACTGTATGATATCTACATGTAAAACTATCAATTCATTGAATATATCTAGAACAAATATACAAAAAATCACCAAATACATATATAAAAAAGAAACGACAAATTCTTGGCAAAACATGTGAAAGTCGCATGTTTGTCAGAGTTCTAGATACATGTAATTACGTCAATATTTATTTAAAAAATAAACTAGCTCTTACAATTATTAAAACATCAAATGAATATGTAGATATGTTTGTAGTATTAAAAAAATGCAACAAAAAGTGTTTAATACTATATCCGTATGACCAGTCTCGCTGTAAAAATAAAGATGATTATAAAAGAAGATTTTAACATTTTCAGCAACATTTGTGTTGGTCAAAATGAAATAACAACTGTAAGAGCCACTTTTGTTGACACTAAATAGCTCTTCCCCGTTTAAGATGACATATCCTATACAAATCAAGTTTTTCATACGTTGAACCATTGCAGAGCATATTTAATAATTCTTGATTTTGAAATGTAAAATTGAACACAATTTACTGAAAATATAATTGAATATTCGTCACAATTTGTTTGTCCTTAATGGTATACATACCTGATATGTTTAGATGTATTTGAATAAAATTTGAGTTCTGCATTATTTTTTAAAAGTGCGTTAATTTACTTGCTATAATGACACTTTACGGAATAACACTTAGTTCCATGATACTTATATTACATGATGTCAACATTTAACTTGGTCGATAGATATACCACCAACTTTATTATTGTAACATAATCTCTTACCGCATATCCGTGTGTTGAAAAGTTAATTCACACGACAAGATTTGACTAACATATTTTGTACTGTAAGATTGTGTAATAGAAGATTCTGGTATACTCGTAAACAGATACATTTTTAATAGATTGTTTACAAATAATAACGATACAATGTAAAATATAGTTTGCCATTAAAAAAAAGTGTCAATCACTATGAGCTCGAGAAATGTTTTACTAGGTACAAATTGATTTCAATATTTTCATTAAAAGAGTCAAGTTCCGTTACTAATTTCTATATGCTTCACTAGAACTTTGTTCAAAAAGAAAAAAAAATCGGTGAACAGGTTGCATCAAGTATTAGACGAATTTACAGTATAATAATATAAGTATTAGAGACTATTTTTTGTCAGTTAACACACAAACTAACACATATATCAAACTCTAAGGAAAAAAGTAAACAAAAAATTTCATACTTAACAAAGAGGACTACCAAAAGCTCATCAAACGAATGGTTGATACTTGTCATATTTCTGACTATGAGAAGATATTTCCTTATGACAAAATGTTGATTAAACCTGTTTTAGAGCTAACTAAACCTCTGACTTGTATGACAGTCGTAATGAACTCCATTATATTTACAACAGTGTTTGAGTTATTCGCGCTATCTTTTTGTGTCACTTTATTTGTTATTATTTTGAATCAATGATAAATGTTCTTTCAAATTCGATGAAAATGACTCTATTCCATTATAAAAATGTCAAACACATCAAATAAATGAAGAACAACATGTATTCCTGACTTTGAACAGGCATTTTCTTATGGTGAAAATGATGGAACAAACCTGGTGTATACTTACCTTAATCTGTCACTTGTATGACAGTCCTATATAATTCCATTGATGTGTTAACAAAACAAACAGACACAATAGGTTAAAATGTCAAAATATGGGTACAGCCGTCAACGTCGTGTTATCATCTTAATCACTATATCAATGTACTTAGAATGTACAAAGACAAGATTTTGTATGTCTTCTAAAACCATTTATCATATGACCTTTGTACTAGAATTAACATACATAATATGTACTCATTAGCAAAATCATTGTTTTGATTTTTTTCATAGAAATAACTTATAAAATAGACAATAGACAATATTTAATGGCACTAACGCATTTACAATAAATGGTAATGACCGAATGGATAAACAGTTTGCAATACATGGTAGTAAAGTACAAACAATTATATATATATATATATATTTGAATAACAGATTAAAGGTATAATGAAAATCTATTGCAATAGATTACTTCTTGCATTTAATCATTTTTTTTACGAAAGAGGAAGAATACTTTAGTGATGTAATATTAAATATAAGATTTATTTTATTTTTATCGCACACTGTGGATATATTTTTTCCTGTAATTTTGAACATTTTTAATACAAAAGTCTCTCTAAAACTGGAGTACCCTCTGCAGTGTAGCAGCATGTGCTGTTTATTTTCAATTTCGCCACTTCTAAAGATTTCACAAATTCTTTAATCTCTGTGCACTTTTAAATATCTTCCTCTTTCAATGGCAAGGTTGTGAACACTAACTCTTAATTTACACAATGATGATCGATCTCATCCATTTCGTAAAGCATTAACATAACCTGCCGGTTCACTCATTTTGTAAACAATCTGGAAAAATTTAAATTTTGGAGATGTTGGAATATTTGCATGTTATTCCTTAATCTACTTAGTCCTGACAGGGCTTTCCAAAGTAGCCAGAAAACGGTGAATTTCCGCCGTTTACGGTGGTTTCAAGTGCCGGCTACTTCACGGACAAAAAATATGAATTCAAAAAGAAAAAAAATACTTTTTTTCAAATGTTTACAGGCAGACGAGAGACGTGTTGTCGCAAAGTCATGGTCACGATAAACAAGGATGAAAAGTCAGTGTTTACCTTGGGCTAAATATAGTGCACAAAAATTCAGATCACTGATTGGTTTTCTATTTCAAATCAAAATGTATCGTTTCTTTTTAAAGATAACAAGAGAGACGTTCCGGTTTTCATTGAACGATAACAATAGAGACGTTCCATTGGTCATTTACTCGTTCGTTTTGGCTTTCAGAACGTGAAACCAATCAGATAGGATGACAATTTCATGTTATGGAATTATATCAGTCAAATAAATAAATTAAAGTAGATCATGTTGTTCAGAATCGGGAAAACAGTATCTTTTGAAGTTGATTTTGCAAAGCCAACGTAGTGTTCAGAGAATCAAGGTCAAAAAGGAAAGAAGGTTATTATCGACTCAACCACAAGTAACTAGCATTTCCAAATGGTTTATGTATCCGACTTATTAAACAGTTAACATAAAGAGAAAAATCAGAGGATATATCAATTTTATGTCAATGCTTGAGAAATAATTGTATGATTTAAATACGCGTTACAGTCGTTCAAGAAAAAAGGGGGGTGGGGCATTTGTTTACAGATAAATCGGATTATCATATAAATAAAACACCTTTTAAAGCAAATAAATTTAAGCATAAGGTAAAGAAAATAAAAAAAAAAAACACTTTATTTTTAATGTCAAAATGTGGGAACAGCCGTCAACATTCTGTTATCATCTTAATCACTATATATGATATAAATGTACTTAGAATGTACAAAGACAAGATTTTGTATTTCTTCTAAACCCATATATCATAGAACTTTCGTACTAAAATTTACATACATAATATGAACTCCTTATCAAGATCATTAATTATTTTTTTCATTGAAATAACTAAATGTAGCGATTACCATCAAAATGTATCTTAAGAACAGAAAACGTTCAACAAATAAGAATTATAAAGATACAACAATATCTATCGTTTAAATTAATAATTTTATGAATGTATATGTATGACTTACTGTATTTTTCTTTCACCTATGATTAAAGATTTAAATGTGTTACATAATACGATTTTCTGAAAATCAAAACTTCCTGTTACCTAAGCCACACTACATTAACATTAATCTATTAACTGTCACTGATATCATTTCATGTTATCTTTTGGATAAACTATTTAAAAAAAATCGATGATTAGAAAAACACAAACCATACACTCGATCGATTATCTTTTATAGCTTTCATCATACATTTCTATATTCAGAAGTCTAAAAATCATTTTAATGACTTATGCAATATTATGTGGTTTACCTTGATAGAGGATGAATGAATAACTTCATTCAAAACCAATATTGTGATTCAGAAAAGGGGGTTCTTAAAAGCAAAAAGATAGATACGGAAAAAATATTAGAAAAAAAACAAAAGTCTTAAAGTTATCGACAACATTATAGAAATAAGTATATAGAAACAACAACAAAAAACGAACTTATTTATATACAAAAAAAAGCAGAATAATTAACCAATACAAACATATCACAGTTTACGTGCTTGTCGCAAATAAACATGTTTAAAATAGAAAAAAAATCAAAAATACTGAAATATGTAAAAAAAAATAAAAAAAATACTTATAGATTTTGTAAAAACTGTCAGACAAGAAATGAACAAAGTCTTAAGTACTTTTGGTGAAATATGATAGATGTTATTAATTTTGTGCATATTCTCTACCTATCAAATTCTAAATATGAAAATATTCTAAGTATTATTCTACAGACGTCAGTTAATATTTCATAATCGAAAACTGACCTTTCTGAAAGATGTTTGTATTAAAAAAAAAAGTTGAGATGTGGTATGATTATGATGATTGCGAATGGCACAACTATTCACTTTAATTCAGATGAAGTGAATGTAAATAATAATAGGCAACTGTTATGCTTTCATGCAACAATCAGAAAAACCCATACCGTATAATCGCTATAAAAATGATGATTATACATACGTTGTTGTTTTTAAGAAACCATCAAATGAATAAATTATTTTTTTCGAATTAAATTACTTTTTAATAATTAAAGGAGGTACAATATCATAAAATCATTATTGTGATAAACTTTGAAATTTTAGTAACCCCATCAGATTTTCGACACACTTTAAGCCCTCTCCTTTTTTACGAACACAAAGTTCAAGGATCTCACTTTCTTTTTCACTACTTATATGAAAGTTGCTGTCCTTGTGAAGATTAGCACTGGCAGTCATAGACGGCTAGCTTTACACTAGTAAGTTTGACTTATTGGTAGTTGTGGTTATCATTGTTGTTTCTTTGCTGTCTGGTTGACCAATACCTAATATATCGTAGTCATCATAATACATATTAATGGCTATATATCGGGTAATTAGAAAACTTGTTTTTTCGCTTTAAAATACTTCTTCGTTAATTTTAGCATGCAACGACCACTTTTTATCACGAACTGTAAATGTGGATACAAGAAATGAAAAACTAAGCGAAATTGTCAATCCTGCAAACTATGACAAAATGTGTTGTATTTTTGTGAATAATGCGTGTTCTCGGTTGATTGTAAACACGTAGTATTCCATCATGCATTGTTACTCATTTAGTGGATTGGTAAAAAAAAACAAGGTAAAATTAAATTGCGTCACACGTTAATATCCAATAACTGTGCGAGGACATAAATATGCTAATTCAAACATATCCATATAATGAAGTGTTCCCGACCTGTTCAATCATTAATAGCGATATGTAATGTATTGGCTCTTGATCAACAGTATTCTAAAATGTTGATACAATGTAACAAAAGTGTTGATTATTTTGTTTATATCATCATTAATAAAGCATAGAGGTCTCGACCAATGCAATTTAAAAATTTGCTGTTTCTTTTTTTAGAAGAATGCATTAAATCGTGTTCTTAGTATTGGATTATTCTATTGCTTAGGGTTCTTACAATTCAAAACAAAGAGTTTCGATTAATATGTTGTCTATGCACACGAAACACAAATTCAGCTTCAAAGAATTTGTGACTAAAAGTTGAATTTTAAGCAAAAAAAAAATCATTTAACGTAAAGTTTACTGTTATAGTAACATTGGTGTTTTATTGCACTTAGGTGTTCTGATGTTTTCCTTCTAATAGTTGATACATTTCCTTGAGTTTGTAACCCCGATTTTTCTCTTTTAATCAACATGATCAATTTAAGACTTTTAAACAGCGGTATACTACTGTTGACTTTAAAAATACTACATTGTACTGCTGTGTCATCTAATGTTTCAAACTATTATATTTTTTGAAATTACTTTACATCACTAAAAAAAAATTCTAAATGAAATGATCAAAAAGTGGATCTTGAATTAATTGCAAAATATGTTTTGAAACTAATTATTGCTTACAACTTATCAAGAGATCGTTCAAATCTTCAGCTCTTTACAGTATTCTATGTTTTTAAGAAAACGATAAACCCTTTCTTCATGATGAAGCAAAAGCGTCATAAGGTAAAGGAACTGTAATTATCTCTCATATACACAGATGATGACAGATAATGATTTGATTACTCACCTTTGAATCAGGTTATTAGTACGTCAAGTTGATCTTTTTTTCGGATGACTGCACGCTAATGTGATTCTAATTGAACAACCATTAGTAAAAAATACTTTTATAGACCGATAGTCAAAACAAACTTTTCATAACAATGGTTTCAAAGTAAGAATGTATATACACGTAAGAACAAGGGAAAATATGTACTCAGAAGATACACAATTTCTATGCTATTGTGGATTCATTTCAATTTAGTTGGTATCACTGTTCGTGGATTGAGGCAACAGTTGCATTTTCGTAGATATTTGATTTCGTGGCTTTGACAATCTCTGCATACAAAAGTTAATCAAAAACTTCTAATTCGTTGTACATTTAAATTCGTGGTTCAATCGTAACAACTAAACCCCTGTAAATTAGTATCACACGAATTATAATGAATCCACAGTAATGTAAGAAAGATATAAACTTCTTGTAAGAGACTTGAAACTGGGGAAAGACGAGTATCATCATGTCATTTTTTTCTTGCAACAATATTGTTGTTGTACTGCAATTAAAAACGGCTACAGTTTAAAAAATGAATATGAAAACACAAAAATAAGATGTGTTTTTTATATTCTTAAACGAGCAAACATTTGTGAAGAAAATTAAGAAGACATGAAATCGACATTGAACGAAATAGCACTGTTTGAATTTATATTAAGACAACATTTTTTTATTTTTTTTTATATATAGATTTTACCGTTGGTTTTCCCGCTTAAATAGTATTAATAGATCTTTATAGCTTGTTGTTCGGTGTGAGCCAAGGCGCCGTGTTGAAGGCCGTACATTGACCTTTACTGGTTTACTTGTTTAAAGTGTTATTTGGATGGAAAGTTGTCTCATTGGCATCACACCACATCTTCCTATATCTACATAAAGTGATTGCTCTTCAGTATAATAAATAAATAAATAACAAGAATTACTTTAATAAAACATCATATAGGAGACACAATCATCGCACAATCATGTTTTTCGTTATGACATGTACACTTTATTGGAGGCCATGAAATTAATCCTGCAAATCGTTTGAGTTAAGTTGCGATCGCATCTTTTATTTGTGCTCGCAAAAGCTAAAAGATGTTAGTGCTGTCGCATTGTAGTAACCGAAGCCATATATAAATAGTGTGGTACACGTATATATGCAGATCAATATACAGATAAAAATGTATTATCAGAAGTTCTGGTGAGGTTTTCATTTCTCTATTTTTAAATATTTTGTACCATTTTCACTATTAAGAATGCTTAAACATTCTCTGAACTATTATATATGTTTTATCACTGAGCTAGAATATATTTGTTTAGTGGCCAGCTGAAGGACGCCTCCGTGTGCGGGAATTTCTCGCTACATTGAAGACCTGTTGGTGATCTTCTGCTGTTGTTTTTTTCTATGGTCGGGTTGTTGTCTCTTTGACACATTCCCCATTTCCATTCTCAATTTTATCTATTTTGTGTAGTTAAGATCGACAAAACCATTAATGAATGGATCTAACATTGCTGGGTTGATGTTTAGACGAGTTGTATATACATAATGTACACAGCCATGTATCACCATCATTGATGGCGATCCGATGAATAAATCTGTTGTAGAGTTGTCACTGACTCAGACGTACTTATGAATATAATTATTTTCTGTGACTGTATCTTTCATTAATTTGTAGGATCCTTTACTATAGATAATTGAGCTGATCTGTAACAATAACATCTCCATGCCTTATATATCATGTACTGTAGTACGCCGCTAGATTCAAATTGACGAGGAAAGGTAACACACGGCCACTGAAAGCTCTGTGATTTTTAGAGCCCAGGTGTTCGTGTGGTCTAGCGGCACGGCTGCAGGGCAGGCGATTTTGGTGTCACGATATCACAGTAGCATGGGTTCAAATCCCGGTGAGGTAAGAGCAAAAATATTTGCGAAAGCAAATTTACAGATCTTACATTGTTGGGTTGATTTTTAGACGAGTTGTATATACATAATTTACACAGTCATGTATCACCATCATTGATGGCGATCCGATGGATAAATCTGTTGTAGAGTTGTCACTGACTCAGACGTACTTATAAACATAAATATTTTCTGTGTCTGCATCTTACATTAATTTGTAGGATCCTTTACCATAGATAATTGAGCTGATCTGAAACAATAACATCTCCATGCCTTATATATCATGTACTGTAGTACGCCGCCAGATTAAAACTGACGAGGAAAGGTAACACACGGCCAGTGAAAGCTTTATTATTTGTAGAGCCCAGGTGGTCGTGTGGTCTAGCGGGACGGCTTTAGTGCAGGCGTCGCGATATCACAGTAGCATGGGTTCGAATCCCGGCGAGGGAAGAACAAAAAATTTGCGAAAGCAAATTTACAGATCTAACATTGTTGGGTTGATGTTTAGACGAGTTATATATATATATTTATGTGTGTGTGTTTACTGTAGTACGACGCTAGATTAAAACTGACGAGGAAAGGTAACACACGGCCACCGAAAGCTTTATTATAGTGAAGCCCATGTGGTCGTGTGGTCTAGCGGGACGACTACTGTGCAGGCGATTTGGTGTCACGATATCTCAGTAGCATGGGTTCGAATCCCGGTCAGGGTGGAACAAAAAAATTGCGAACATTGTTGCGTTGATGTTTAGAAGAGTTGTATATATATTATATAACACAGCAGTGTAAGACCATATAAGCTAGGACAAGGTTAAAAAGTCAATGATATGTGTCCACGAAATCAAAATATTGTCGTGTATTCGATTTTTTTTTACAATTTGCGCGTGTTAAATATTAATTTATTAAAGCACTCTCTGAACTGATTTTTTTTTATGATAAAGTATTAGTATACTGTACAATGATTAATTAACAATGGTAAACGATGTTATCACATGTTAAATGACTTTTTCAAAATCATCTAATATTTTCTTTTCGGAAATCTAGTTTCTATTTTGATGTACTACAGTTTGACGATTAAATATACCCGTTTTTTAAAAATCATCAATGTTTCTAAAAATAGGAATCTATTCATGAAAGCTAATATGACAGCTGTTGGCTTTTTGTGGAATTTACTATTCTGTCTGTTATACTGTCCAGTTTAGCTGATATATCAATTATTAATCTATTAAGAAACCATTGCGTGAGATGAACCGGCTGTTAGATCGGGCGAATCAATTTTCAATTTCGAAATAATAATAAAAAAAATAACACACGATGTAGTATCATATTTACCTATTATCGGAAGACAAATTCTTAATTATACCGTACATAAATCCTATACATTTAAAAAATTGACTGGAAATTGATCGTTTTTAGCATTAGAGTTATACTGCAGCCTCCATTCTTAGGACCACATCTTTATTACACTTGTATGAATATATACATATATATGATATATTTTGTTATAGGTTAATTACTATTATATATATATATAATACTTGTGTGTGCTAATTCCATTGACTTGCATTTAAAGTATAAGTATATTATTGTTTGTATAGTTGACATGTCTATTCCTCTGTTGTGCCTTACACAAAACAATATTTCGCATCGTAAGACAGTTGCCTGTTGAATGATTTGTCTAGTTTTGATTTTGGCTTGTGCGAGTTGTATCGTTTATATTGTTTATTTTGAATATTGCAACCATGAATTGTGCGAAATGCAGGATCGTCTGTGTCGTCGTATGGTAACAAATAGGATTCGATGAATTTTTCTGATTTCTTAGGAGGACAATAATGCTTAGGAGCAAGACAGAAGATATTTGGATTTTGTTTCATTGTTGTCCACGCTTCTTTGGAATCAGTCTCCCAATAACGGTGTTCAGATGAAACAATAACAAAATCATTTGTTTTTCTTACATATTCATCAATTAGTTTAGCGCATGCGTGTACTCTCAGCATGCATGGAACATAGTGAGAAAAGATACAAATCAGATATGTTGTGCTTGTCCGAAATTTTTGAAAAAATTGAGATTTCATTCTATCTAGGAATTTTATATCATTTAAGCAAACTGCTGACTCTGCGTTCAAATGACATATATTTCTACGAATACGACCATCCGGGTCTAATAATCGTTCTTCGCCATGCATACTAGGATCTGGAAGGTTTAATAAGACAACGATCCTTTCAAAACACAGACTGTAATTTTCGAAGCTATCAGATTCGTTATTATCCGTTAAAATTCTTTCTAATTTATTTCTAGGTTCAACAATGAATCGAAAATCTTCATTTTCAATTTCTCCAAGAGATATGATAGAGGCTACCATATACTGCTTCTTTTTACATCCAGTTTTGTGAAACAACAAAGGCAAGGCTTTCTTACCAAATTCCCTGAGTAGTTTGAATAATTTTGCCACTGAATCAGTTTTCAATTGATTATTCATTACGTTTGAATCATGTATGCTCTAATATCCTTGTTTTTCAGCTATTTATCTGTTGATTGATTGTATTTGATTTATGTCAATTTTTATGATTTTCACTTTTATAAATTTTCCTTCAAGTTCATCATTTTTGATTAAAAAAAAAAAAAAATGTATCCAGTAGTTGTGAAAGTGAAAGTTGACACACTTTACTGGTACATAGCATCTAAAATGTTGATTTGATGAAATATTTGATATATAAGTTGATATGATTAATCATATCGAATTATCCTACTATCTGTAACCAATCAGGACAACCTGTATCGCATTCAGAAACTAGTATCCATACTGCATATTGTGAATAAACGGTTTTTATCAGGTTTTCACTCGGAAGCTTTGTTAGTGTAGATACATCCGTCCAATTTGAGTAAAATAGATACCAAATGATTTATCTTGTGTATATCTCATAATCAATGACGATGACTGTTTTATATATTTTATCAGTTTGAAAATATTTTTTTAAAAAGGAAGTAGTTTAAAACATAGTAAACAAATATAATTTAATATGTACTATTTAAAGTAACGTTACAATATTTCTTTTTAAATATTTGTATACAATAGTTTATATTGAGGTACAAAATCGACATTCATGTGTACAAAATTGTATAAAGAATACGAAATGTTTTCGATCTCCTTATTTCGGCTCTCTGTCTATTTGGCAGCACGTCTATTCCCACGCTTGTCATATTGTAACTGTATATATTTAATGAATCAATTCTTGATGATCTTCAACACAATTATTCACTTGATATTATATTTAGATCATTTTTTTTAATATTGACTATGTTTTGTACCAAGTGCATGTAAGTATCATGACAGTTGTAATCCATTTATTTAGTGTGTTTGCTATTTTGATTTTGATATTTGAATAGGGACTTACGTTTTGAATTTTTCTTGGAGTTTGGTATTTTTATGATTTTTCTTTTTGTTTGTTCTTATTGTTTTGATCGGTTAATCACTCTTTTATCAGCGCCTTGTATCATTATTAAGGAAGCCTAACAATTTTGAATTTTTGATGGTTTTTTTCTCTTATACTAGTAGTTGATATTTTCCCTTGATTTTGGTTTATGAACGGGATTCGTTTCAATTGAATCGATTTACTACTATTGAACAGGGGTATACTACTGTTGCCTTTAATTATCAAATATCCCATGACATATAACATTATTAGGACATACACGAGTTAGTGTGTATTTGTAGTTAATAATACTACAGGTTATGGTAACCCGAAAACACACAAACAAATGGAAGTCTACATATTAACTAACGATTTTTAGCAAATGGCAAGTGTAAGATTATAACAGATATGTAAGTACAAAATTTCCTTCATAGCAAATATTTCATCAGATAGAATAAAACAAAATAAAAAACAAGCAAGCAGGTTATATCTTATCCCGAACGTCGAACAAAATCAGTGATATGCATACATATGGCTTGTAGTTAGCATCGTTTTTTTTTTTGTCTATATCAAAGGAAAGAACTTTACATCACAGAGCATACCATCACAGTAAGATCAGGTAAGGAGTTTCCTTCCATTATACAGGAGTATATATATATATGTCAAAGGCATATTCAACACAAAACCAGGACACTGAAGTATAAGATAATTGTGAATCTGATTCGCAAGAGATAGTTTCTATTATCCTGATTTAGATTAATTTCTCGCAATTTGATTGACTGATGTTGTCCTAATAAATTTCAGTACAATTTTTATCACGTCAATTGGAATTATCTCCCTTATTTATTAGGTCAATTGAAATTATCTCCCTTTTACCACTGACCTAATAAAAATATTATAATTTCAGTTGCTTTAAATAGTCCTAATATTTTAAATTTTTCACAGTTTTAGATTAGATATCTAAAATATAATTGGTTGATATTGTCCTATTTTTGAATTTGAATATAATAATATGTAATATAACAAAATCAGGAAATTCGCCTCACCCGATATGAATTTTATTGACCCGATAAATTCTCGTATTAGGACAATTGCACACTGTGTAACAATTGCACACTGTGTAACTAATAATATTCCCTGTGTATTTTAGAGAGAAAAAAAATTAATACCCCTACGTACTGTTAAAGAATTGTAAATAAAATATGACAGACATCTGATATATATACACTTAAAAAAAAGAGTTTTCAAGTATCAAAATATCACCATCACAAATGCGATCATTTAGAACAGGCAATTTCGTTCTGTCTGTCATCAAGAATGAAGACTGTGAAAATGTCATACGATAATCTGCGTTCATTTTGTTGGCTTCTTCACCACCATAAGACATAGTATTGCATCGAAGACTTTCAAAGGCTAAGATAATGTTCCATGGCAACCAATATATGTAATATCATCAAAAGCATTCAAAACACTCTCACTTTTCACCTGACAACCTTCTCTTTGAAAAATTTTATTACATTTTGAAGCGAAAAAAACATGCAAACGTCTTCAAATGTCGATTCTTCAAGCTAAACACCGACAAAGACTGTGTGACGTCATACTAGCAAGTGAAATCACTAGATCATGGATTCACGGTATTTCTAATTCAACACAATGTGAGTATCCACATTAAGAGAAACACTTATAACAACTTTGGGTTTATTTTGATACCAATTCAACCATCGTTATTGATTTAAAAAGTCCTAGTTAACTCGCCAATCTCTCGTTTTATATTATATTGAAATGAAATAACTCTAGTTGATCATTATCCCTCGTTATGAAATCTATAATTATGCAATGAAATATCTTTCCGTTAAAAGATTTGGTCATTTAAAAATGAATAAACCCTCACACACTATAGGTGTAATACCACCATTGATTTTCCCCTATTTGTCTTAGTTAAATTTGCACTTTTCAATAAATGAGCAGAAACCATCTTTGTTTCAAAAAAAGAAATCCTACGCATGAGTAAAGATTTATCTTGTCCAGTACTATAGAAAAATATTCTCATAAAATGTCATTACATATAAGAAAAAAAAATCACTGGAAGTTAACCAATCAAATTTCTCCCCTTATTTTATCTGTTTACAAGGTTTTGTCACCATGTTACCTTAAGATTACAAAACATTCTAAGGAAATCCGAAATAAAAAAAAAATTATGTTGCTTTAAAATACAAAAGACATATGTTTATGACACAGAAATGATTTACTGCAATAAAATATAGGATTAATTACCTACAACTGTCTAATTCCAGGGAACATTTTTTTTTACCTATTTTCGTATACAACCGGATGTGACGTACCATGATTTGGTGGAATTACACCTAAAACATCTTATCAAAAAGTTACGTTATATCGTGATAACCGGACTGTAAATGACAAAAAATTGGGTGTGTCAAATAGAATAATTGTTATGGTGATCGGAGCCTACTGTCTACAAATACGCATTGCAGTATAGTGAATAATGTCTGATCTATATGTCTATTTCAGACACAATACTAAAGAACTTTTTTTATATCTTTTAAAGTTTACGATCCCAAGGGTAACTGGATTATAGAAATATGGTCACTTCTCCCGACCGGCAGTAGAGCTTGCCGAAGTGGGGCGTCCGTTTGGCTGTGCGGGATGTATCAAGTTCGCAGTCACGTCCGGTCAGAATGGGGACGTCAAATCCGATGCCCCATGTAAAGAGAGTGTCACGCTCTTTGCATGTAAATAACCCTTGCAACAACTCTATGAGGGGTCCGTAGGTGGCCTGTTGCAAGGCAAAATTTCTGTCCTTATCCAATATACCATCATTCTCCAGTGGCAGTCCAAATTTCCTCGACCCTCATCCTAGATGGCCTCTATTAAAACAACCTACCTTTTGTATTTATTGTTAACTTGTTCTCGTCCTGAATATGCATGAAATATTTGCCACTGGACGTTAAGCAACCAACAATCAATGTATGTTTACGTCCAAAATGTATTTCTCAACAATCTAATAAAATTCCATATGTAATTTGATTATCAGGTTTATATCATTTCAGGTTATACGTATAAGCATTTTTTTCTTCTGTACTTCTCATGGGATTTTATGCTAAATAAGCACACCGAAAACTCGCCGTAAGAACTATAAAGATGCAATGTCACGTCCTGTCGAATTTGTTAAAATCAGCCCTTTTAGTAGATCTAGCGTAAGCAACACAAAAAGTCCCGCGAGTACAAGACTGCCATCATCGTTTAATCGAGGATTTTAACTACTACGTTCAGGCCCCTTTTGGTGATGAAGTTCGTCGTGTTTTTGATGTATCCTTGGTATTCATATACGTGTTCTTTGTGTTTGAGACGGATCAAACTAGTGCATTCGACATCACAACATTCACAAATCCTGAATAAAAGTTTATCTTAGAAAATGTATGTTACTGTCAAATTAATATTTTGTCAATCTCCACAAACATTCACCTCATTGGCTTTCGAATGTTGTAGTCTTCAGCGTTCCTGCTAAAGGTTATTCCAGAAGAAAACAAGTTTCTTATTTCGAATTTGGAAAAAGGAAACTACATTTTCAATAACATTAACGGTACCAATTTTCTTGCACCAGATGCGCATTTCGACAATACATGTCTCTTCAGTGATGCTCGTCAAGTGTGCAGTCTTTTATGGTGAAAAGGGGAGAGAAAAAAACATTTTGTGATTGTTTCAAATCCAATAAAATATTTGTCCGATGATGAAGACATAACCAGACCTGAGAAAAAGCAATGTGCATTCAATTTATTTGAAAGATGTTATGTTTGTAAAACTATCACGAACATTTATCAAGCAATGAAGTATAGAATTTATTTCAGAAAATAACATAACAAGAAGAGCCTGAATGGCTCACCTTGATTTTTTTGGTAAAATCTCTCATCAATGATTATTTTGGCCTTTCAACTCATCTAAATGTTCTTTGAATCGTCCTATTTTCTTCAAAAGCAAAAAAACCCAACATTTTCTCCTATGTTCTATTTTAGCCATAGGAGCTACATGTATGTTTCTTGACATACAAGGAAATAAAATATAAAACTTATACTGGATACTCTGAAACTCATTAAGCCTAAGTTTGGCTGAAATTGATACAGCAGTTTCAAAGGAGAAGATTTTTTAAAGTAAGTCAACATGGTGAACAAATTGTGAAAAAAGTCTTTAAAGGGCAATAACTCCTTAAGAGGTAAATTGACAATTTTTGTCAAATTGACTTATTTGTAGATCTTACTTTGCTTAATATTTTTGCTATTAACAGTTTATCTGTATCTACAATAATATTCAAGATAATAACCAAAAACTGCAAAACTTCTTTAAAATCATCAATTCAGGGGCATTATACCTGAAAAATCAGTTACCCAATTCGGCTGAAAATTTCAGGACAGGTAGACCTTGACCTAATGAATACTTTAACTTCTTGTCTTATTTGCTCTAAATGCTGGAGTTTTTGAGATATAAGTCAAAAACTGCATTTTACCCTGTGTTCTATTTTTAGCCATGACGGCCATGTTTTTTGACGAAATAGAAAATAAAACACAAACTTTATTTTATACCCCCTACTGATCATTCAGTTGAAGTTTGGTTGAATTTGGTTGAGTAGTTTTAGAGAAGAAGATTTTTTTAAAGTTAGCAAATTTAATGAACAAATTGTGAAAAATTGTCATTAAAGGACAATAACCCCTTAAGGGATCAATTGACAATTTTGGTCATGTTAACTTATTTGTAGATCTTTCATTGCGGATCATTTTTGCTGTTTACAGTTTATCTTTATTCTATAATAGTATTCAAGATAATGACCAAAAACTGCAAAATTTCCTTAAAATTACCAATTAAGTGGCAGCAACCCAACAATGGGATGTTTGATTCATCTGAACATTTCAGGGCTGATAGATCTTAACCTAATTAACATTTTTACCCCCATGTCAGATTTGCACTTAATGCTTTCGTTTTTGAGATATAAGCCAACAACTGCATTTGACCCCTATGTTCTATTTTAGGTAACGGTGGCCATGTTTTTTTACGGATAAAAAATCGAAGCACAAACTTTGTGCAGGATAATCTAAGGAACAATCATGCTTAGTTTTATCCAAATCCATTCAGTAGTTTCAGAGGAGAAGATGTTTGGAAAATTGTTAATGACGACAGACGACGACGACAACGACGACGACGACGGACGCCAAGTGATGAGAAAAGCTCACATTACCTTTTAGGAAAGGTGAGGTAACAAGATATGGATGATGCCCTCAGTGTTCTGACATACTAGTATGCATGAGTATAGTTCCATCTTCTTTACAGTTGACCGACAGTGATGTTGAAATACAACTAGAAATTGTTGCGTAGTCTGACCATTAGAAATTATAAATTTAACACTATGTATGATTATTTATCTTTTATGTTTCACCTGCTAGACAGAATGGCCAGTAAATTATTCCTTCTTCTAAGAATACAGCTGTCAGCAACAATATTTTACCAAGTTGAACTGTCCGATATTGATGAGTTATTTCAAGAAAAAAAACTTTTTTTGTCATTTTTGTCTCTTCTGGAGAGCTATCCCATTAGCAATCATATCACATCTTCTTCTTTATATTTTCTTTTTACCTTTTAAAAATTTTTCAGAGCGTCATCGACGAGTGTTTTGTAGACGAAACCGTGCGTCTGTCGTAATTTATTATCCAGGTATATATGATGAGTTTGTTCACTCTCCCATTGATTAGTGTTTTTATTGACCTTATCTACACAAAAGACATACAGAATAGATAATGTTTTAGCATTTTGAGAATATTTGAAATAAAATTATGTGCACCTCTAGTATGCGTACAAACATCCTAAAAAATATTAAAGCTGCAGGTGAAAAGGGAAGGGGAGATACACGGACAGACAGACGGACGGATAAAGATAAACAAATATGGCAATCGACATTTGTCGGGAGGCCATAAAAATGATTGGTAAAATCAACTGTACATATACTTGGTTTTGTTAATTCATAATATTACAGTATTATATCACGCACGCGTATCGGCAAATTGGCATCTCCATCACGATATGTTCTTGCTCGAGATCTTTTGTTGTTACAGTATAGGCAGGATGCAGCTTTCAAAGTCTTTAGTGTCATTCTGTTTTCATACTTTCACTCAGGGGTCTATCTTTCCATATATTTTTTGTATTGAGCATAGTTTCCCGTCCCTGTTTTTTCAATCTAAGGAGAGTATCGTCAGAAAGAAATTTTTGAAGGCATTTCTCTAAACTGCCCAATATTGTGTATCCATTTCTATAAATCCTGTTACTTAATTCTAACAGCTGAACATATAATACTCCGTCCAGGTTTACTTGGTGTAGATGAAATAAAGCATCTGCGTCTTCTCGACAGTCGAACATTAATTTTTCAATAGTATTATTTTCGAGTATAGAGCGAAGCCCGTCATCGAATACGCTGTCTCCTATCTTCAAAACATCAATTAGATAGACCATATCTTTAGTACCTACATTAACCATCGTTACGCATCCAAATCTTGACAAGTCTACTCCTTCACAGTCCAATGCTATGGTTTTGCCGTCTTTAATCTTGTCGTGTAGCTCATTGATAGCAGAACTGAACTTTCCCTTCGTGTCAATATACTTGTAAAAACTTGTTTCGTTTATTCCAACTTGTATTGTCCAACTTTGAGTTGTTTCTACTGCTGCTTCTCTCCTGTATAAAACATCATCTGAGTTGGAATTGCTAAGGTTATTTGCATTGGTGTTTGATCCGTCAGACAGATTCTGTTGATCTTCTTCGTTATCTGGGTCTGCATTACGTAATTGTATTGACCCGCTAAGTGTTTGTTCTTCATCTGATTCCCTTCCAAACAAAACATCGGCTTTGCTATTATCGCTAGTCTTATTTGCATTGCTGGTTGAACCGTCTGACTGCAGTTGTTGGTCTTCGCTGTCTGGTTCTGAATTACGTTGTTGTATTGACTGGCTTTGGATAATTGCCTCTTGTGATTCTCTTTTACTTCCATCTTCTGTGTGAGAACCGTTAGTACCATTTACATTGTGTTCATCTAAAGAAGTATCGTTATTAGCGAAATTGTGTGTGACCTTCTTATCGCTCGTTGTACCGTCGGATTGCTGCTGTTGGTCTTCATAATCTGGTTCTAATTTACGCTTGGTTGCCATTGATATCTATGTTCTGAAAAACAATAAATAACTTCTTTAATAAAAACGGTCAACTTTAAATTCTAAATAACACTTTTTACTACGAATTCATAATTCTTCTTTTGTAGGAATTTAAAATTTTAAACACATACAGCTGGGGTAAAGAAAGGGTATCCTCTTTAGCGTAGTAGAAACAGACTTGTCAAAACAACGTCTTATAAAAAAGAAGATGTGGTATAATTGCTAATGAGACAACTGTCCATAAGAGACCAAAATGACACAAAAATAAACAACTATATAGCTAAAGGTCACCATACGGTCTTCAACAATGAGCAAAGCCTATAACTGCATCGTCAGCTATAACAGGCGTCGAAATGACAATGTAAAACAATTCAAACGAAAAAACTAACGACCTTATTCATGTACAAAATATGAACGAAAAACAAATATGTAACACATAAACAAACGACAGGCACATACACACATAATGTGGCAGGGTTAAACATGCTAGTGGGATCTTAGATCATCTGTTAAATGACATGAAACGAATTGTAATTCATTAATGTATTTTAAACGTTCATGCTAAATAGTTCATATGCATATTCAGGACTCACCTTTTTCGCATAGGATGACCAAATTACGATACTACAGTCAACCGAAGAGTAAAATATTCTTCTTAGTTTTATGTATAAAAAACAAATTGCAGCATCGAAGGAAATCAGTTGATATATTTTAAAACCACAGTTCATTCACAATTTTTACGAACAATAAGTATTTTTTTATTATTCAGTTGGAGAATTGTTTCGAATTAAATATATGCTTAATCAATTTGTTCCTTCCTTTCAGTTAATAGATTTCCTGATAGACTTTCCTTGAATCAAACGAACAAAAAATATTTTTTCTGTTTTCAGAAAATTGAAGATATGCTAAATGCAAGTAAGCATAAAGTTTATTAACGTTGTTCGATCTTTAAATTAATTTCAATTGAAATATGTTATATGATATCGTAATTTTTGTATACATGAGTAATTTAAGAAATAATATGCACGTTTGTTGATATATAGCATTAAAATCAATAGATTGCAATTCGATACCAATCATAAATGCTAACTGTACAATTTTGTAAAGGGAGGGTTGAAATTTGAAAGTGTGTCGACTAGTATAAAGGATGTGAAATTAATCAACCAAACAGACATAAAAGCGATATATGATTAATTTTGAAATAAATTAATTGAATGAAATGAAATATATAAATGTTTAATAAGTTAACAATGTAAATGCGCGCAACACTTATTACGGAAAAACCTTATTCAGATACGCTATAGATAATGCAAACTAACATGTATGCCAAAAACACAATTTATGAAACACATGTGTAAGCTCCAAACTAAAAACGTTTATATCAAAACCACAGAGTACGCTGTAAGCTGATAATAAAAATGGTAGTTTGAATTTGTAACCATTTTTCGTATTTCCTTTCTATAAAAATTACATCCCAGTACTACTAACAAACATAACAATAAATCAATATAAGCTAAATAGCTGGCACATTAATTTCGTTTTAAAGTTAATTTTGCATTTCAGAACTGTACCTAGTGACTTATCTCCGGTCACACAGAAGGTTAGAATCCTATAACAAGTTAATAGTTATAACTCAATACCTGTACATAGAATCCCCAAAAAGCTCGACCGGTTTGAAGATCGAGCGAGAGTTGCACTGCAGAATAGAAGTCCAAGGAGGACCGTGAGTCTATAACAGGACGTCCAGAAGGGGTTTCGAACATTTGACTTAAAAAATAAGTTTGATAAATGGGCGGGTTTTTTTTAAATATCAAAATGAAAAAAAATAAGTCATGTGTTTAATTGATTAATAACTATGCACTTGTTCAAAAATTTCCTATTGTCTAGCTGGTCAATTACAAATGACAGTCACATACATGTATGCACTATTTTTTCAACACGAAGAAAATCGAAGTGGTTGTTTCAAACAATAAAAACACCACATGCGAAAGTCTATTTAAATTGTATACTATACCAACGAAGAAAATAAAAATATACGGACTCAAGTACCCAGTGTTATTTACCTTTGTATATACATGTTTTGATTTATAAAAATGCAAAATGAATTTAATTGAAAATAATTTATTATTTTAGATGACCCAAAATGTGTTCTTTGTGGTAAGCCAGCAAACTTGGAGCACATATTGTCTTCATGCTCGAGTGCTTTGAAAGACGGGAGGTATACATGGCGGCACGACAAGGTATTAGGGACACTTACAGACATCCTAGAAAGAAACATCAGGAAGCCAAGGAAAAACAAGGAAGGACTTACTTTTGTCAATTTTGTTAAGGAAGGAGAGAAAGGTCAGAAGAAGAAGGTGGAAGGAAGTTGTTTACTGGTAACAGCAACTGATTGGCAAATGTTGGTGGATCTTAGACATCGTCATTTGGTCCGCCTCAACTAAACAGGCAATCTTGCTGGAACTAACTGTACCATGGAAAGAAAGAATAGATATGCCTACGAAAGAAAGAGACTAAATTATCAAGATCTACTTGCAGAATGTAGAGACAATGGATGGCGGGTTTGGTTATTTCCAGTTGAAGTGGGAAGCAGAGGGTTTGTTGGACAGTCTATGTGGCGAGCATTGAGAGCACTTGGTATTGTTGGAGGGGAAAGAAGTAAATAATCCACCCGTGCAAATTACTACGCATAACGGTATTCGTTAAGCCTTATAACGGAAAGAAATTTATTTCTCTCATTGCGTAATTTTATTGGTTAATAACTATATGATATTTTTTTCACCAAAGCGAGACGCATTGCGGGGTACATAAAATATCGCATGTTCATTCCTTTGTCTGTCCTTCCAGTCCTTCTGGTATCAAAGCCCGATTTATATAATTCCAAGGCCCTCAGTCGGCTCCAGAAGCGAGGAGGCAGCGCATCTTTTTTGGGTGGGCAACTATCCACTTTTTGATATGGGACAAGCTCTGACGTCCCACGGCCCCAGCATGTCTGGCAAAACAGCCGTCGGACGTCAGAGTAATCTCGGACTAATTTTACAGATGTCAGATAACTGTAGATATGTCAAATGCTAGTAAGCCTAGACGTTGGAAATTATGGTTCTTGGAAGATTGAAAAATGGCATTTCCAGTCGTGTCCGTGCATTTACGCATGAACTGTTCAACCAAAGCTTTCCAAATTTTAATATGTTGTTACTGATGACAAAATGGAGATCAATTTCAATAATGACGATTTTGACTTTTACCGTTCAGGAATTATGGTTCTTGAAAGATTGAAAAATGACTATTCCAGTCGTGTCTGTGCATTTACTCATTAACTGTTCAACCATTATTTTCAATTGAAATACGTTATATTATATTGTGAATTTATGGATATATGATTAATTAAAGAACTAATATGTTTGTTAAATATACCACTAGAATCAATATAATACATATCAATTTGATACCAAAACACACTTTACAATTGGAAAAGGCATAGTTTAATATAGAATACGTATCGACTGGTATACGGGTTTTGAACTTAAAACAATAAAACAGACTTGAATGCGACACATAATTTATTTAGAACTAAAGTAATTGGGGGTAATGAAACATATAAATGCTTAATAAGTAAACAATTTAATGCGCGCGACACTTGTCACGAAATAACCTTATTCGGGTCGCTCTAGATAATACAAGTTGTTATGGAAGCAAAAAACACAAATAATGTTACACGTGTGTAAGCACCAAACTATAAATCCATTTCTATAAATCCTGTTACTCAATTCTAAGAGCTGAACATTTAATACCGAATGACACTGTTAGCTGATAAAAAAAAACCTGGTAGTTTGAATTTTCAATAGTGCTTTCTATCCATAATTATTACATTTCAGTACAACTAAGCGTTTCAATAGGGCCTATATGTCAGGATTTAACACTATGTATGATAATTTATCTTTAATTTTTCACCTGCAGGACTGAATTTTCAGTCAAAATGTTTCACTTTTAAGTATAGAGTCACCAACAACATTTAACCAAGTTGAACTACCCGATATTGATGAGATATTTGCAAAAAGGCACATTAAACTTTTACAATAGTAGTACAAAAAAATGTGTATTATTTTTTAAAACCGTTTTTTTTCTAAAGTGAATATTGATTGGTTTAATATTTCTCAGTGATGTCCTGCCATGGCTTTGTTTTAATTTGTTTGTTAGCTTTTTGTTCATGAATGTTTGTCTCTAATATTTAATTAACTGTGCATTTGTATTCAGATATCGCAGATCAAATTCATTCGTTCATTGTGTAATCATACGTGTTTTGATTGAGTTAAGTCTGCCAATTGATATTTTATCGTGTGTTTTTCTATGTTGTGATGTTATGCTATAGTTTCAGAAAAAAGGGAGAAGGTTTGGATCCATTAAAACGTTTAATCCCGCTGCAAATGTTTGCACCTGTCCTAAGTCAGGAATCTGATGTACAGTAGTTGTCGTTTGTTTATGTAATATATGCGTGTTTCTCGTTTCTCGTTTCTCGTTTCTCGTTTTGTTTATATAGATTAGACCGTTGGTTTTCCCGTTTGAATGGTTTTAATTTTGGGGCCCTTTATAGCTTGTTGTTCGGTGTGAGCCAAGGCTCCGTGTTGAAGGCCGTACTTTAACCTATAATGGTTTACTTTTTAAATTGTTATTTGGATGGAGAGTTGTCTCATTGGCACTCAAACCACATCTTCCTATATTTAATCAATGATATAGAAAGTGAGAATGAAATTAAGTCCAACAAGAAGTATGTTTTTGTAAATATCTAACATACCCCTTTTTATTTTATTTTATGTACACACAGATATTAAAGTCCAATAACCTGGTATTTGAGAATATTTTCAGAAAAAAAATAACTTCAAAATCACGTGGACATGCATGCACACTTTCATTATATGTACAAAAAATTTTCAAAAAAATAAAAATGCAGCTCCGAAACAGTATGAGTACAAAGCTGTCACCGCGTATATACCATGGTCTGTTCTATGCAGCCAGTACTAAAACGTGACTATATAAAAAAAACTGGCACTTTGAGAATATTTCAAATAAAATATAAATCATGTGAACATGCACACCTCTAGTTTGTGTACAAACATCCTATAAAATATAAAAGCTGAAGCCCAAAAATTGTAAGAAGAGTTATCCGGACAGACGGAAGGACGGGCGGACGGACAGGCGGACAGACAGAGGTAAATAAATATTGCATTCGACACTTGTCGCGCGGCCATAAAAATGACAGATAAAATAATTCTACAGGTACTTGGTTTTATTAATTCATAATATTACAATATTATATCACGCACGCGTATCGGCAAATGGGCATCTCCATCACGATATGTTCTTGCTCGAGATCTTTTGTTGTTACAATATAGGTTAGATGCAGCTTTCCAGGTATTGTGTGTCATTCTGTTTTTAAACTTATCATATAACTTGAAAAGTGCTAGAACATCCACTGCTGCATATTTGAGCATACTTTCACTCAGAGGTCTATCTTTCCATATATTGTTTGTATTGAGCATAGTTTCCCGTCCCTGCTTTTTCAATCTAAGGAGAGTATCGTCAGAAAGAAAGTTTTGAAGGCATTTCTCTAAACTGCCCAATATTGTGTATCCATTTCTATAAATCCTGTTACTCAATTCTAACAATTGAACATCTAATACCCCGTCCAGGTTTACTTTATGTAAATGAAATAAAGCATCTGCGTCTTCTCGACAGTCGAACATTAATTTTTCAATAGTATTATTTTCGAGTATAGAGCGAAGCCCGTCATCGAATACGCTGTCTCCTATCTTCAAAACATCAATTAGATAGACCATATCTTTAGTACCTACATTAACCATCGTTACGCATCCAAATCTTGACAAGTCTACTCCTTCACAGTCCAATGCTATGGTTTTGCCGTCTTTAATCTTGTTGTTTAGATCATTGATAGCAGAGCTGAACTTTCCCTTCGTGTCAATATACTTGTAAGAACTTGTTTCGTTTATTCCAACTTGTATTGTCCCACTTTGGGTTGTTTCTACTGCTGCTTTTCTCCTGTATAAAACATCATCTGAGTTGGAATCGCTAATGTTATTTGCATTGATGGTTGAACCGTCAGACTGCTGCTGTTGATCTTCTTCGTTATCTTGGTCTGAATTACGTAATTGTGTTGACCCGCTAAGCTTTTGTTCTCCATCTGATTCCCTTGTAAACAAAACATCGGCTTCGTTATTATCGCTAATCCTATTTGCATTGCTGGTTGAACCGTCGGACTGCTGTTGTTGGTCTTCGCTGTCTGGTTCTGAATTACGTAGTTGTATTGACCTGCTTTGGAATATTGACCCTGGTGATTCTCTTTTAACTGCATCATCTGTGTGAGAACCGTTAGTTTCATTTACCTTGTGTTCATCTAAAGAAGTATCGTGATTAGCGGAATTCTGTTTGACCTTCTTATCGCTCATTGTACCGTCGGATTGCTGCTGTTGATCTTCATCATCTGGTTCTAATTTACGCTTGGTTGCCATTGATATCTATGTTCTGAAAAAACAAAAAGTAACTTTTAGAATAAAAACAGTCAACTTTAAATACGAAATAACACTTATTGCAACGAATTTATAATTCTTCTTTTGTAGGAATTTAAAATTTTAAACACATACAGATCGGGTTAAGAAAGAGTACCCTCTTTACCGTAGAAACAGACTTGTCAAAACAACGTCTTATAAAAAAAGAAGAAGATGTGGTATGATTGTCAAAGAGACAACTGTTCACAAGAGACCAAAATGACACAAAAATAAACAACTATATACTATAGGTCACCATACGGTCTTCCAAAATGAGCAAAGCCCATAAATGCATAGTCAGCTATAACGGCGTCGAAATGACAATGTAAAACATTTCAAACGAAAAAACTAACGACCTTATTCATGTATAAAAAAATGAACGAAAAACAAATATGTAACACCTAAACAAACGACAGGCACATAAATACATAATGTGGCGGGGTTAAACATGCTAGTGGGATCTTAGATCATCTGTTAAATGACATGAAATGACTGTGATTCATTAATGCATTCTAAATGTTCAATGGTAAATAGTTCATATGCATATTCAGGATACACAACTTAAATTTTGCATGGGATGACCAAATTACGATACTACAGTCTACCGAAGAGTAACATATTCTACTAAGTTTTATATATGAAAAAAAACTTGCAGCATCGAAGGAATTCAGTTGATATATTTTAAAATTAAAGTTCATTCACAATTTTTACAAACAATAGGCTTATGAGTTTTCGATTGTAAATACCTGACATTAAGAGGATATGGATGGACTATTTTCGTTTGAACAGAGTAAAATCATCAGAATTATAATACTTAAATGATTCAGACTGTGGCAGATAAGGTCGTATTACGAACGCAAAAAAGCTTAATTTTTTTATTCGAAATATAAATAACGTCATGTAGTGGTGCACTCAGACTCGTCAGTTCGAACAATGACATAACACATTGTCAGACATAAACAAATTCAAAATGACATACATAAAAAGACGATATGATAATGATATAGTTAATTGAACTAAATGCCTCGAATAACATAAATAGAAATATTTGTTCTACCTATCCTTTTGTTCCTTGTAAAGGGCATTTTGTTAACATGGCAACTGAATTATATGGAGGCCGTACATTGTACATTATAATGCCTACTAAATGTTATGACTTTTCTCAATTTTTGAAGGCCGTACGGTGATTTATAATAATTTATTGCTTACATGTATGTCTCTTAAATATTTGAACGCTCACTGATGGAAAGTTGTCTCATTGCCAATCATACCACTTCTCAATCTTTTTTTTTTTTTTATCTTAGCCACTATTTCATTTTTGTACAGTAGAGAAAAATAACGTGTTGCAAATTGAATTCTTAAATTAACACTCTTCAGTGCAAATGTATAGTTTTGAATAATGCAATGCTTTGTTGATTTGGTTTTTTAAAAGACTTTTACATTGTATCGTTATCGAAAATAAGTATTTTTTTTATTATTCATTTGGAGGATTTTTTCGAATTAAATATGTGCTTTATCAATTTGTTCCTACCTTTCACTTGATTTTTAATAGATTTCCCGATAGACTTTCCTTGAATCAAACGAACAATAAATATTTCACTGTTTTCCGAAAATTGAAGATATGCTAAATGCAAGTAAGCATAAACGTTGTTTGATCTTTAAATTAATTTCAATTGAAATATGTTATATGATATCGTAATTTGTGTATACATGAGTAATTTAAGAAATAATATGCACGTTCGTTGCTATTTAGCATTAAAATCAATAGATTGCAATTCGCTACCAATCATAAATGCTTATACTGTACAATTTTGTAAAGGGAGGGTTGAAATTTGAAAGCGTGTCGACTAGTATAAAAGATTTGAACTTAAACAACCAAACAGACATAAAAGCGATATATGATTAAATTGAACTAAATTAATTGAGTGAAATAAAATTATAATTCTTAATGAGCTAACAATGTAAATGCGCGCAACACTTATAACGGAATAACCTTATTCTGATTTCAGATACGATATAGATAATGCAAACTGAAATGGATGCCATAAACACAATTTATGTAACACATGTGTAACTAAACTTAACACGTGTATATCAAAACCACAGAGTACGCTGTTAGCTGATAACAAAAATGGTAACTTGAATATGTAACTAGTTTTCGTATTTCCTGTCCATAAAAATTACATCCCAGTACTACTGACAAACATAACAATAAATCAATATAAGCTAAATGTCTGGCACATTTATTTCGTTTTAAAATGAATTTTCCATATCAGAAATGTATCTAGTGACTTATATCCGGCCACACAGAAAGTTCTATCCTAGAACAAGTTAACAGTTACAACTCAATACCTGTACGTAGAATCCCAAAAAAGCCCGACCGGTTTGAAGATTGAGCGAGAGTTGCACTGCAGAATAGAAGTCCAAGGAGGACCGTGTGTCTATACCAGGACGACCAGGAGGGGGTTAGAACATTTAACTTAATAAATAAGGTTGATAAATGGGCAGGTTCTTTTTAAAAAATCAGTCATGTGTTTGATTGATTTATAACGATGCACGTGTTCAAAAATTTTCTATGGTCTATAGCTGATCCGTTACAAATGCCATCACATACACGTATGCACTATTTTCAGCTCACCTGGCCCAAAGGGTGTCCGGTGACCTGTTCATCCAACCAAGATGGCCGCCACGGCTAAAAATAGAGCATAGGGGTAAAATTTTGCAGTTTTTGGTTATTATCTCGAATACTTTTATAGATAGAGATAACCTGTAAAGAGCGATAATGTTAAGCAAAGTAAGATTTACAAATAATTCAACATGACTGAAATGGTTAATTGACCCCCTTAGGAGTTATTGTCCTTTATCATGTTTATAGTCAATTTTTAACGATTTTCATAAAATTGGTAAATTTTTAATAACATTTTTCACTGAAACTACTGGGCCAAGTTCATTATAGATAGAGATAATTGTGAGCAGCAAGAATGTTCAGTAAAAGAGGGACGAAAGATACCAAAGGGACAGTCAAACTCGTAAATCTAAAACAAACTGACAACCCCATGGCTAAAAATGAAAAAGACAAACAGAAAAACAATAGCACACATGACACAACATAGAAAACCAAAGAATAAACAACACGAACCCCACCAAAAACCAGGGGTGATCTCAGGTGTTCCGGAAGTAAAGTAAGATGTACAAACACATCACCATCACCAAAACACTATTTTGTCATGAATCCATCTGCTTCTTTTGTTTAGTATTCACATATATATACCAAGGTGAGCGACACAGGCTCTTTAGAGCCTCTAGTTTCAACACGAAGAGAATCGAAGTTGTGGTTTGAAACAATAAACACACATGCGAAAGTCTATTTCAATGTTATACTATACCAACGAAATAAAATATACGGACTCAAGTACTCAGTGTTATCTACCTTTGTGTATACATGTTTTGAATAATAAAAATGCAAAATGAATTTAATTGAAAATTATTTATTATAAAAAAATATATCTTGTTTGTTTGTAGACTGGTCTGTGTCTTTTTTTATATATATTTAATTTTCATAAATACCTCTGTAACAAAGAGTATTCGTCACTTGACTTCTTTTTGCATATATTGTATATAAAACTACATTTTTCAAAAAAATATTTTGGGTTCATTTTTGGTTTGATTTTAACCAACTTGGTACGCTATATATTTAACCATTGAATTTAATAATTAAAGTGTATTGTATGTGTTCACATCAAGAGAAAACAAAAACACATGAGGTAAGTATAAATAAAATTAGTTATAAATATTTCGGATAACAAATATCCTTCATTGGTGTATATGATTCTGATGTGGAATGCATCATTTATCAGTCTACTTACATTAAGCTGTTACAATCTTGAATTTATACAATAAAAAAGTCAGACCGATCATAAGACGCTTGCACAATTCTGAAAATCTGTTTAATACGACATAGGTTATATGACTCATTACAACAGAGAGCTCAAATATATGCTTTAAATACAAATAATAATGTGCGATTTGAACTAGCACAATTCTAAAGCTTTAATGGTGTCGACAATTATGATGTTACAAGAAAGATTGCGTCAATAAGACTTCCAAATAAACAGCACTGAACGGTCTAAATTTGTAAATATGTCAGATTTTACAACGGTAGAGTAGTTACATGTGTACATCAGAGTCGTTATAATATAAAAATAAATTTTGACAAAGGTAAAAGAGGGACGAAAGATACCAGAGGGACAGTCAAACTCACAAATCTAAAACAAACTGACAACACCATGGCTAAAAATGAAAAAGACAAACAATTGTACACATGACACAACATAGAAAACTAAAGAATAAACAACACGAACCCCACCAAAACCTAGGGGTGATCGCAGGTGACCCGGAAGGATAATCAGATCCTGCTCCACATGTGGCACCCGTCGTGTTGCTTATTTGATAACAAATCCGATAAATAGTCTAATTCGATAGGTCACATTCATGAAAGGAAAGGGGATTGTAGTTACGACGTAAGGAACATAATTTATCTGATATCATTTGTGAAACGGTTATTCCATAACGGTCAACCAACTAGTTGAACGTGGCTTGGTATTTATACATCCCTAAAAAATTTAAGCAAATTGAATTGTTATATTCAGCAGATTTATTTTAGAGATGAGTTAGGTAATAAAATAGAAATAGAGACTGTGATAATAAGTAATATAAACCAGATGTGAAGCACTGCATGGAGTCGAACTACATCTTTTCATTTATCCCATTTGATGACTAAGTTGTTAATTTTCTTATCCAAATCTTTCCCGAGTAAGTCTTTCCTCCCTAGACCAAGAAGAGTTGTGGTCAATGATTATAATGGTCAGTCGATTGAGATATGCCTTAGTGTGACCAGGGGATCTCAAATGTCGACTCAGAGGGAGGTCTGGCTTGCATTTGTAGTCGCTACGATGACCGTTCATTCGTTTATTCAGACGTTTTATATATGTATATATATTATAAGATATGGTATGATTGTCACTGAGACAACACTTCTCAAGAGACCAAATGGCATATAAGTGTTACTAATTTACAGTTTAAGAATGCTATACTATTTCTACAGTTATGTATTTCGATTTTTAGTTCAAATTTGTTTTATACAGTGGTTTTCTAATAGGTTACGTACATTCAATTTTCATCCCATTTCATTGGCAGAAGGGTTACAATAGGCTCTGGATGTGTTTGAGCAATATTGTTTTGAGGGGAAACTCACTGTTAATGTATCAAAAACAAAGATTGTATTTTTTTCAAAGAGAAAGTTTAATAAAAATGTTACTTTTAAACTATGTAATGAAATTATTGAAATTAAAGATTCATATGTCTAACTTGGTGTACTATTGAATTACAACGGAAATTTCTTTCAAGCTCGAAAACAATTGGTAGACCAAGCTCAAAAAGCACGTAATGCTCTTTACAAGAAGATACAAAATATCTCACTCCCAAATTGATTTACAGTTAACACTATTTAATGCATTGATGGTTCCTATATTTTGACTTATTCCTCGGAAATATGGGGGATCGAAAATAAAAATAATGCTGAAAAAATACATTTATAGTTCTGTAAGCGCAGTTTGGGGTGCAATCATCTACGCCAAATTTATGGTGTATAGGGAACTTAGAAGATTCCCCTTGAACTACATGCAGGTCAAATTAACAATGGTATGTTTTTGGCACAAGCTAGCAACAAATGATGCAAAAAATATCGGGTAAACTGTACAAGTTACACTGGTACATGCATGAGCATGAAGGTTATAATTTCAAATGGTTTAACTATGTAAATTATGTGTGTAATGACTGTGGCTTTTATGAACTATATAATATTCCAGAACAATTTGATTTTACTTACATTAGAATTAATGTAAGGCAGCGTCTCCAGGACCAGTTTATTCAAAAAATGGTTCTCTGATATACACAACTGAAGTTCATATCCCATATTATTTAAAATATCGAGAAAACTAACGGCCTTATTTATGTAAAAAAATGAACGAAAAACAAATATGCAACACATAAACAAACGACAACCACTGAATGACAGGCTCCTGACTTGGGACAGGCACATACATAAATAATGTGGCGGGTTTAAACATGTTAGCGGGATCCCAACCCTCCCCTAACTTGGGACAGTGGTACAGTATAACAGTACAACAAAGAACGAACTATAAAAATCAGTTAAATAAGACTTATTTCTGAAGATGAACCATGTTGTAATTAAAATTGTGTATAATAATTATGCTGCTGGTACGCAGTCTTCTACGGCTGGGATTTCTTAAGTTACCTATTATATATATGAAACTATAAACTAAACTAACTAAAATATATGAAGAGTAAACTAAAGACTCATTTGTAGATCTCGTCTTACTGGTTATTTTTGCTACTACAATAAGGGTCTATCTATCTGTAAAAGTTTTCAAGATAATAGGCCTAGGCAAAAGCATTAATTTTGAACTGACGATTATATTTACTTATTTATATAGCATGTCTTCCTTATCATCTCACCTTATTTCAGTTTCCAATGGTAAAACAAACCATGTTTATAAACAAATACACGTGAAGATACACGTGGATAAGGTATCAGATGTTGCATAACAGGAATAAAAACATAATAAATATGTTTGGGTTGGGAATTATGAGGATTTAGCACATTCTTTCTAGAGGTTATTTTACTTATACTTTTATTACATTATACACTGTATTGAGATTGTGAGATAATCGGCCTTGTTTAAATGTCAATAACATCTACAGGAAAAATAATTCTATATATAAAAAAGGAGATGTGGTATGATTGACAATGAGACAACTGTCCACAAGAGACCAACATGACGCAGAAATTAACAACTTTACCCTTAAATTGGCCTTAATCCTAAATTATTCTTTATAATAAGTATTTCTTTTAGGCTGCATTTGATGCTGTCTTTTATCATATGCTAACAGATGTATATTGGGGGAGTCATTTTATTCTTTGTATTGATTGTTTAGTTGCATATTGTAACTTCAGAATAAAACAGACCTAATTGGACCGACATGTACGGGTTGCTGCCATTAAACATGTCTACCATACAATTGCTTACCGAAAGTGATTGTTATATGTTTAAGCTGTACAATTCGATCGTCGGATGTATGTTGTAAAGTGATGAATTATTTTGTCTTTTTTCAAGCATACATGTAGCAAAGACATATTCTAAATTGCGATAACAAATATATTAACAATAGAGAGACTGTTGTTTTGTAATGGAACCGCTTTAGAAATTAAATATAATATGTATGCCACCGACGCTTTAATTAAGTGTAAACGTTTTCCGTCTGGTCTACCCTCACAGACGTCCTTAAAACAGGGTTTCGTTCTCTTTCTTTAGTTTGTCTCATCAAATGATAAAAAAACTCAAATACACAATTCTTATTATTACAAAACACTGATCAAGTACGGAATTGGTAGATGTCATTTTTTTCCAGTTATGAATTTATCGTTTACGGATTTTTTTGTTGTTAAGTTTGCCTAGCTTAATGTTGTGAAACTTATCAACAATGCTTATATAATTATTATCACAAAACACAGATCAAGGTCGAAACTGGGTGACTTCACTTTACCATTTATGAGTTATGTCCCTTTTAAAGTATAGCAATTGCTGAATGTTTCGTTTCCGTTTTTATAAAATTTATACACAATGCTTATTACCACAAAACACGGACCAAGTTTGAAATAGAGTGACGTTACTTTAACCGATCTAGAGTTATGCTCCCTCACAAATGAAAAAAAAAATGTTTAATTTTCGTTTCTTTTTTCTAATTCAAGTTTGTCAATCAACTGTTATCAAACTCAAACATACAAGTTATTATGACGTGTTATGTTATGACCCTTACTGACTGTATACTCAAGCCAAAGGGACATCGTCTGTGTCTAATGTACACATTCTCCATTTATGTTCTGCTTATCATTAAAAATTTATAAATATCCTCATATTTATATAATGTAGATGTACGATTAACGTGTGTCTCGTTTATTTCGTTCAGATAGTAACAAATATAATAAGTTTAAACTATAATAACGCTGAGAATAAAACACTTTTTTACCATTCACCCGACTTATCCAGGGACGGATCCAGCCATTTTAAAAATGGGGCTCTCAACCCAGAATAAAGGGGGGTTCCAAACATATGTTCCAATTCAAATGCATTGATCGGCCAAAAAAAAGGGGGGTTCTAATCCCCGGAATCCTCCCCCTGGATCCACCACTGCTGTTCACATTGTATATTCCAGCCATTAAAAACATCAATTACTTTTTATTGCAGATTATAAATCGTATAAATAGTTGCTTTAGAAATTTTAAAAAAGTCAAAGAGCATAATGTCGACATAACAATAACTATTATAGTACTTAAATTCTTTTAACCTCCCTACATTATAAACCAACCAACCAGTACAGTACAATTAACACTAATTACATAATTATATTCAAACATATTCGTATTTAAATGTACATAAAGGTATTTTTACTTAATTGTTTCGCTATAGATTTCGCCTTTGTGTTTAGTCTGGTTTGTTTATCTTTTCGATTGGATCCGCATGGGTATGCTTTTGTTTTCCGCCATATTTCAAAACAATGTAAAAGTTAAATGGCAACGGAAAAGGTTCGTCCTTAAATCGTGTTAAAACATTTGGGTTATAACCCATCACACCTTCGTACAAAGAATCCAGGAGGTACATTTATGAAATGTAAATAATAAATTCTATCGAAGTTCTAATCGAATTACTTCGCATTATTTCATCAAAGAAAATGTTAACTTAAAGTTATACAAAGGTAAGTAAATTTTCTTCTTATTTTCATAATTTTAATAATTTTTTTATATGTACTTTATAATATATCCTTTTTTATCGTACATGTAGTCTTGTTTGTCAGTCCTGTCTTGCTGCAGAAGATCTAAACTGCCTATCTGTATCGGCAGACTTCTTCGTTATGAGAAATCAATAGTGGGTGTATTTATTTTTAGAGTTTTTCTGTCAACAAAAATTGGTTAATAATGAATAAAATTCTTTCAATTAAATTTCCGATTCCTTTTTAAACAATGTTTTTTTTATTCTTAAATTTTTTTGGGGGGAGGGGGTGTAATGAATGGCCTAAGAGGGGGTGCCAGTCATGCTTTAGTTATTACCGATATAATCAACCAATTTCTAACAAAAGAGACGACCCAGACCCCTCCCCCGGATCAACAATGAAGCCTCATATCCTTCTTGATACGGAGCGAATATATTCTAATGTACATGTACAACTAGCAAAAATCGGTAACTGCTAAACACATAAACACTCCTTTTCGACATGATACCCCTGCTATAAAGATAACTAGCACACACCCGTGATATCGTGAATTAAAGTATATAACTATGCGTATGCCTTATTTTAGGATTGGCAATGTCATCTGATAAAGTCATGCCAAAATAAGATGTACAGTTTTGTCTGCTTTCAACATCTTTCTGATTGAACCCGTCGACCTGGAGCCTATCAATTGTTGGTAATATTATTAATTTGCAAAACAAAAGAGCCTGGAATGGAGTATTTTTTACTCAACGGTATACAGAATTTTTTTAAATACACCGTTTGGTGGTGCGCCTGTCAGATGCGGAACGTACAGATAAGGTAATAGGTAACAGTTGAATATACTACTGATATTGGTGTCGGACTCGACCCCGAACTTCTTAATTATTGGCAATATTAATTACGTGGAAAACAAATGGGCCTGGAGTGGTGTAATTTTTAATCAACACCATTGTACTATATTAGTTATATATAAAGTCGAATTCTTTGATTCATCGTTTTTACGTGATGACAGCTGACAAATTGGACCTCGTAATTTTAGTATAATAGATAGCATGAGAGTATCCGTGATTGCCTCTGCTCGTCTTTCGGGCAGTCACAACAATATGTTCTTGATATGAGGCACCAAACTTCATCTTGTGATGTGTTATCGTATGTTCCTGTATCCTCTATAGGGGGTCTCATTTCTTTTTTCGTTGGGGGGGGGGGGGGGGGGGGGTCTGATACCGGACCCCGCTTACACTTTGTACGTAAGCAATTCTCATGTTTTTTTGTAAATTCCCGTGCCCCCGCGTTTTTGCGCCTGTCCTGAGTCAGGAGCCTCGGGCCTTTGTTAGTCTTATATTATTCTAATTGTATAGTTTCTTGTGTACAATTTGGAGTTTAGTATGGCGTTAATTATCACTGAACTAGTATATATTTGTGAAGGGGCAAGTTGAAGGATGCCTCCGGATGCGGGAATTTCTTGCTACATTGAAGACCTGTTGGTGACCTTCTGATGTTGTTTTTTCTATGGTCGGATTGTTGTCTCTTTGACACATTCCCCATTTCCATTCTCAATTTTATTCATTTCCCGTTTAAATTACGTCACAAATATTGGACTTTTACGTGTCACTTATACCCCAATGAGACCCACTCTATATAATACTTCCTTATTTGGAGAAAACTTTCATTTTTTTACATAAATAAGGCCGTTAGCTTTCTCGTTTGAATTGTTTTACATTGTCTTATCGGGGCCTTTTATAGCTGACTATGCGGTATGGGGTTTACGCATTGTTGAAGGCCGTACGGTTACCTATAGTTGTTAATGTTTATGTTATTTTTGTCTTTTGTGGATAGTTGTCTCATTGGCAATAATACCACATCTTTTTTTTTATATTATATCTTTGTAACACCTTACGTTTATATAAAATGTTTGTCAATAATTTCTCAACAACGTTCCTCTTCATATCTGCTTGATATAATGAGTGAGCATTGATATCGTACATACCATTATTATGACATATTATATACTTCTGTGTTTAATGTACAATAAAAATAATACAGTTCTCAAAGAAGCACCACGAGACTTACAAAACTGTATCCAATGTGTATTAATGTGTTGACTTGTTAAGTTGCCGTCCCCTTAACACTACGATTTGTAATTATTTTTAAAAGTAGTAATATGGTAGAACACTATGACAAACCAGTTTTCATCAAAATTTAATATAATGATAAATTGGAGTAAAGTATGTTTTTACGGGTAAGGGAGGGGCTGAATGTTGTTTTGTTATCAACATTTACATTTTATTTGTTTATTTGTTTTTCATTTTTTTTCTTTCGTCGATTTTTTGTTTATCTGTTGTGTGTGGTCGTGTGGGTGGTTGAATACGCCCCTAGTACCGATGTGTATGTGGGTTGTTCAGTGGTTAACAATTCTGACATGTGGTTGTTCTTGTCTCTCTTTCAGATAGTCTTCACTATCTGTTTTACATGTAATTAGATCTTATCCGTTTGTAAATTTGGTATTTTCTTTAGACTTCTTATGCTTTTAATGAAAAATCCGATGCATTCATTCGGGTTTTTTTTCACAACCTTTGCACAGTTTTCTGTTGGAACCGATCATCTAGTACTTGTTCTAATTAACTGTATGCGTTAAAGTATAAGTCTGCTTTATAACTCTCTTACGTTCAAGTAAATAAAAAAACAAGGGCAACATGTATTTTACATCGGCGGATCTAGGGGGTGGGGTGGGGGTCCGGGGTTGGTCCCTATATCCTACTTCAGCCACATTGAACGGGTCTCGTCAATCAAAAATACCATAAAAAGTAACTAATGATTTGTTTTATAAGATTACAAAGAAAATCGTAGAGACGCTGAGAGGAACAATTTAGAACCATATCATTTTTTGCTCATTTTTTTTTTTTGGGGGGGGGGGGGGAGGGAGGGGACAGCAGAAAGCAAACTTATAATATGGTTAAATAGGGTTAATGAACAAAAATATTCAAGAAAAACATTCGTTTCGGCAAAAAAAAATGAAAAATATTCGTAACAGTAACAAACAGACTATTGCACAGCACACATTGTTGGATACCGGTATCATAAAAAACAAAATATTTATTTCGAAATCATGTAAAAAAAACAACTAAACTGCTATACTGAAAAACAATAAGACCTGGCAATGCCATGCTTAAATTAAACGTATTAAAACGATAATAAGCGATTTGTTATGTAATATGAAAGAATGAATTGCTTGATAATTGTTAATATAACGTCCGGTGGCAAATATTTCATACATATTTAGGACATCCGGATGGAAGAAGTGTATGCCTCTAATTAATAACTGGGTCTTGAAATAAAATCCAGCAGGCTAAACGGGCGTGCCTCAATACGAGTTTTTAAGACGAGCAAAAGATGTGTACATATTCCCATTACATAGGGAATAAGGAAAAATAAATGCTTTATTTATACAGATGTATACATAATTTTTCTTACTTTGCTTAAGGCCTCATACGAAGCAATATGAAACAAACAAACAACTGAAAAACATTATGAACGAAGTAACATATTTCATTTGACAAAATTGCGGAGGAGGGCTGATATCACCTTATGATAGGGATACCCATATTGCAAAATTTGGATAAACCAATATATGATTAAATTGACTGTTCTTACTAGTATGGACATTCATCCGTTCATTCGCAAGGCGATTGGCGGTTTCTCATGATAAGTAAAGTTGTACTAAATTAAGTGCTTGCATTTGGGTTTTTTATGAAACATTCATGAAAGTGTTACAGATCAAAAATAAACTTATTCATTTTCTCTCTATAATCATTAATTTATTCGTTTAATTTATTCAATATGGAATTATAATTACAAGTAGATAAAAAGAAACGGGTTGCTATTTTCGAATTTAACTAGGCGTTTAGTATAATATTTGCCTCATAAAACTGTGTTCATGGAGTTTTAATTCGTGTACCATGGCATTACAGTTTATATTATCATAAATTAAACGACAAGAATGATCGATTACAAATTATATATGTCTTTGTAGTGATTTAAATCATCAGATATTATACAATTATTGTTTTAATAAGGTAATTTTCTGAGTTTTATTGACTTTCGAATATATATTAACTGAGTCAAATGAGCGAAATAAATATCTAATTTGAAATGTTTATAAAGCAACGAATTTTTGTGATCAAATCAGAAATTGTTATAATCCATATATATACGGCACTTTGTAGTTTATCTTTCATGTAGAAATAATGTATATAAGTAAATTCCGTGTACCAATGTGATAAAAATGCATGTGTGTAAAAGAATAACATTTATTTTTCATTATTATTAAATGACACACCAAATTATTCAAAAGTAGTATAGCACATTTCGCTATAATTGATGTAAGAAATACCATCGAGCCTTCAATCTGAAATTTGACGTCTGTGTTTAGTTTTCCGTAATAGCTAGTAACACACTCAGCTTTGTTATTATGGCACCCTCAACGGAGTTTCTTTTTTTTCTTTTTATTATTAGTATTAGTCCACGATAATATACTTGAGTATCACGTGACACCACCTTCCTACTTACGCGCGAGTCTAATTTTAAATTTAAAAGGATTCCCAAACTATGGTTAGAACTGAAACGTATTCTACGGAAGAGGAAAAAAAAGGGGGGGGGGGGGGGGGGGTAAACATGCTGATTCCGACATGTATAATAGATATGCCATTTGACTTTTGTACATTGATAATTGTTGATGCTACTGTGACAATGTGCAGTACGGGGTGCCATCCTCCGCTATTGCTTGCAATAGCAAATCTAGTTACTAATGAGATTCTTCACTTGTGAATTCAAATGTCCTACAGGTTGCCTTCAGTTATACGCAAAATTCATACAATACGAGATTTAAATGTTCTTTTTCCACATCAGCCCTCGTTTGATTCCTCGACCCATATTAGCCATCGTCGAGTTGTGTCTCATGCTACCACTAGTTGTTGGATGATATCAGGGCCGATATATATGGAATATATTTCATTATAATCTATATCATTTAGAAGCATGTCAATTAAAGAGGTTACCCTGACAGAAGTTTTATTTTATACAATGCTATATGTTCACGGTCTTTCCCTGTTAAAACAAATATTATATTATAATAAGTACCCTTTATTCTGTTGGAAACAAATATTGCAATGTTTTTTTCTTTTCAAGAGATAATAACCTTTTAGAATATTTCTTACATTTGGAACTTAAACGTTAATTTAAAAAGAATTTTAAATTCCATTGCAACATGTACAACAATGTACCTCTTGAAAATTGTGGTACACTCTGGTAAGGGGGTAGATTACATGTAACACACATCATAGGTTTTATGTTGATGTGACATAAACCTGGTTTCGTCCAAAATATAATATAAAGATTGTCCAATGCACGTTTAGCGATCAAAGACCCCGCCCGGCAATACCTACCTCATAGTATATAATATATAAAAAAAAAAGTAGAAGTTGGATGAATGCCTATATGACAATTCTCCACACGCGATCAAATGACACATAAATTAACAGCTATATGTCACCATACGTCTTCAATACCGACTAAAGCCAATACCGCATAGTCAGCTGCATGTAGGTTACTTTGTAACAATCCAGGAATTTTATAGTACTCGTATTTCTGATTTAAGGGTCAATGTTCCATTTTTTTCTTTAGCAATATTTATATTTTTTTATTATTAGTAAACAAGATATTTCAAACGTCTTATATTTAACCTTATATTGCTATGTGCACTGGAAAATAAAATGACAATGAATAAGGTATTATATTATGACTATGCCGGTCAAATAAACCACATTCTGTAATTATGTACCTATCCCAAGTCAGGAGTCTGTAATTCAGTGGTTGTCGTTTGCTGACTTTTTACTAAATTTGTTTTCGTTGTTTTTTTCGTTATTTTTTTTTTACATAAATTCGGCCGTTAGTTTACCCGTTTGAATTGCTTTACATTTGTCATTTCGGGCCTTTTGTAGCCGACTATACGCAGTATGTGCTTTGATCATTGTTGAAGGCTGTACAGTGACCTATAGGTGTAAAATTCTTGTACTGTGTATGGTCTCTTGTGGAGAGTTGTCTAATTGGCAATCATACCACATCTTCTTTTTTTTTATTGTAATAGAACGCATATATATGTATAAGGATATATGAAAATAAGAAGATGTGATATGATTGCCATATCTTTCTATAGAAGACAGGCGTTCATGGAAAAATCTAATAAATTCAACTATTTGTTTTGCGAATAAGACACTTCTGTGTCTAAGATGAATTAAGGAACTGAGTCTTGTCTTGTCTTAGGAAATATTCACATGGCGATCGGTTGTATTTGTACTTTCTATACTAGCACTAGTACATACAGATCTGTTCATGTAAGTAATTAGATAAGGTGTTAAATAGAACCTTATCATCCATTTAAAACTAATACAAACATAGCAAGAACAACCCAAAACTATTATTAAAGTCGATACATAACTATTGTGTAACATTATATCATCTTTCTTGAATATAAATTCATAGTTTTAGAAAAAGTGCGCAAAAATTTTAAAATGCTAAAAATATGTTTTATAGCGCTCTCTCGGACTTGAAATAGTGACCACAGTAACATAATACAACATTTTTGTAACTAATGGTCAAGTACATGTATTAGACGGATTACTTCACAAAAAACTTTAAATTCTAATATCACGTGGTATTTTGTAAACAAATTTCACTTGGAATTATCAATATTACGTTAAAGGTAAGAAAAAACGATTTTATGATTAGTGTTTTAAATGGTTTAGTGATTAAAGACGGAGAGATCATTTCATGATAAATATTGACAAATGTGAAGTTATTGTTACTTTTAAAAATCAACACCTCACTGTAGGATACAAATTTGGCTTTTTAGTGAAATAGCAATTAGTGGTATTTGTTAGTTTAGTGGAAAGGTGAATATTCAGGCTGATTTTGGGTAAGAAATTTTTCTTATGTTTATTGTACGCTATTTTATGTTATTTTCTCAACAATTTAGCCAAACATTTATAATATATGAAATTAGATTTTTCTTTTTATTTGTTAATGAACTTGTTACTTACTTTTCACTAGTGATACACGAACCGTCTTTCAAGTATTCACTGTGTCTACGTTTTGATTACAGAAGTTCCTCTTCGAAAATGATGTCCACGTTTAAAATACTGTATATATTTTGCCGTGTTCCATCAGAGCGATATCAGAAGTTTTCTTCTCATTATAACAAAATGAAAACGTTAAAATGCTCATTCTCTTTTTTGTTATTTTGCAAATATTAGAAAATTAGAGATCAAGCTATGTTCTTCAGTGCATCTGCCGGAGGCTTTTGAAATATTATACAGCTATGAAATTAGTATTGACAAAAGATAAGACATTGATTTTTTTTTTTTTTTTTAAAGCATATATTATAGCTGTAAAACCATCAAAATCAATCAGAAACATATTTATATGCTTATACATTTGTTAGTATACTAGTCTAAAAATCTATACTCTGTATATAAAAAAACAAACAATGACAAAAAGATGTCATATATGAAGGTATTTTTATTTTTACTGCTCATCTTTATATAATTATACGTTTGTAAGTAGGCTACATTGTATGTCTAAAAAAAAGAAGCAAAAAACAAGGGAAATTCTTCTAAAAAGCAGACAAAAGCAATAAATATTTCAGGGCTGATAGTTTGTTATGGCTTTGTTGAATGGTACTTTGCAATAAGTAAAAAATATTGGGATTTTCCTTTTTTTCTTTAGACATAAAAAAAGAAATGCTGACTATGTAGGCTTTTTGTCATTGATAAAGGCCGTGCGGTGACTTACAGTCTTTAAATTCTTTGTCAATCTTGAAAACCACTTTCAAGAATTGCAGTCATACACCAACCTGCCTTTTACTTTCTAAAACTACGTACTCTTTAACTTGTTCTTGTAAATTGCATTATGGACTATGATCTCAAATTCATAATGCTTTCATCCTACGTACATTTTAGTGGATGTTACCGAGTTCATCGCCCATTTGCACCCTACGTTAGCTTGAATGATTGAATGTTCAGTCATTCTTTCGAAACATCTAAGGGATTTCCAAGAAATTTGCACTAGAAAGTTACAAAATTATCAGATGAAAGAAAATTTTATATAGATACAATCTTATTAAAATTTAAAGGTATAATAAGAATTTTAAAACATAACCCGATTTCCTAGGGCGATCAAGGCTGTAAACGGATTTAAATGAAAACTAACAAATATTTCATTCAATTTAATCTGAAGTGTTATCAATACAATGTTTCGAAAATTTATCATTGATATGCGATATTATTATGAAGTGATTGTGAATGTTTTCAACTAAAGTATAGGCTAATCTTCGACAGTGCAAAAGGATCGAAATTTACCAAAAAGAATATTTGTATTTAAAGGAAACCAAAACTGTCAAACGGTGGTTTAAGTGGGTATATGTTTACTTGTAGGATTAAATATTTGTTGATACAAGAAAATATCTGAATCTATGCACTCAAAAATATCAAGGTAATGTCATGACATATTATTTGTTTGTACATTGCAGGACATTAAGCAAACAAAAAGATGTACTCGAATGCTACGCCGAGGATTTGCGTTACGTAACCGTGGATTGGTTGGTCCGGAATACTACTATAACAAGTGAAAGGAAATTAAACATTTAATAAATTTTTGTCATCACCCCGTTTCTAGATTGTCAGAAATATTTACTTTTAAATTGTAAATTGTTCAGCAATATGGGAATATTGAAGTAGTCGCAAACTAGTTGCATGGTAAATGGATATGTCGGTTCTTTAAAGAGAAATATGAACTGTCTGTCTCACTTGAACTATGCAAATATAGTCAGAAGCCCTATCTAGAGAACAAACAGACACACAAAGAAACCGAATTTACAAAATTTGTCAGATATTGTTTGATCAATGACAGCTGTAAATCCACTGGACAAATCGATAATTATAAACTTGTTATCTTTGTTTCGTTAATTTAAGATTTTGTATAAGGGTAATTTATCTAAATACACATTGTTTATAATTTGAAACAAATCGCCGAGATGGAATCTATTTTGAAAACTAGTTGTTCGGAAAAAGTGAATTCGAGGGCAATCAGTCCGCTGAGGAGGTGCGAAAGTTCATTAGCAAGAATATTTCCAAACATGTCTGAAATGTTGTCTCGAGAGGACCGAAACCAAATTTCTCGCTTAAATAAAGTAAAACGTCAACGATTACGTCCAAATCAAACTGTTTCCATCGATTCATCACCGATGATGATGCTTCCGAAGGCAAGAATCAGGACAGATTACAATCAATTGAACAGACGAAAAATGAGTGTGATTTCGGCAGACGATACATCGGGTCTCCATCTTTCTACAATTTCCGGTTCAGCCATTGTTTCAAAATCATTTTCGAAGTCTTCATTGCGAAATCATCATCACAGTAGCCGAAGTGATGTTGATAGTGGTATTGGATCGATGAGAAGAAGTGTGACGTTCGATGAAATCAGCTTTGGACGATCATCGTTTAAATCGATAGACGATATCGACGCAATATCGGACTTTGACCATCAAGAAAGTAAGGAAAGGGACGATCATATATACGAACCATTCCCCGAAGGCAGATACAATGAAATGCCACAGTATGTGGACACATATAGTGATAATCAGTTTACACCTACTAAGTTCTCAAAGAAGAAAAAACAAAAACGTGTGCTTCCTGTATCAAATCCGGACACTGAAGAAAATCACGAAGCAAATTGTCCAATATGCAGTGGATTTAATAATCAAACGGCGAGAATGCAGAAATATTTCGGTAGTGTTGACGAATTTTTCAAATGGTTTTGGTCAAGATGGGGAAAGGTGAGTAATACTTTTTTAACGGTATAAGAATATTATATATCACATTTTCATTATTTTATTTAGAAATCAAATCTATGGAGATTGAGGCGTTCAAATTTGATGTTCTATAATAAATATACCGGATATATTTGCCACTGAACGTAAACACCAATTAACCAATAAGTCAATTTTAAAGGTTAAAAAATTTTAAAAAAAAAGCAACCAACAAAAAAAATCTTTAATCGTATATGATCTTTCTATAATCTTAAACATGAAGTAAATAATCGAACAATGTTACAGTTCATAATAGGATGTTATACAACTGTACATTGTACTCTTAAACTAATACTTTATCAGTTTCCTTTTAACATGTGAAAAGCACAGTGAGTCTTTTGTCTAGAACGACTACCTGTATACCTTAGTACTATGCATTTAGACAATTTTGTTTTATTAATAAGACAATTTGATTTAAAGACAATTTTGTTTAAAGACAATTTTGTTTAAAGACAAGTGTCTGTGTTTCAAATGTGAAATGTTTCTTGAACGCTATAAGAGTGTTCTAACGACCAGATCTCGGACGATTTGCCATGTTATCAAATACAACTAGGCTTAGAAAATCGGATGAAAATGCCGATGATCGAAACGAACAGTTTAAAGTATTAGGTTCGATAAGGGCCGATTTTGGACTGCTATTTTGATGTAGCAGAAGCATTCTACTTTCCGGTATGCTAAAAGTTTATATTTTCACAATTTTGTAAAACTGTATTTTGGATCCAAAGAGGGGTCTTACGGAACCTACTCCTTTGCTTTTAGAACTTGTTTATTTAAGAAAAAAGTCCTTAGCAGAAAGTTGAATGAAAACAAGGCAATGCTTAGTGATTGCAAAACATGTTTTCCTGTTCTGAAAGTTATAGTTAAAGAATGATGTAATTTTATTTAAATTTCCGAGAAGCGAACATAATATGGTATCACTCATAATATTAGCACGATCTTAAGGATTTTAAATATCAAGATGTTACGATTGTTCATTGTAGACAAGACACTTCTCCTTGCTCTTCAAATTGTCAGGGTTATCTATTTTAGAAGCATGTTAAGTGCTTTAATTATGTTTGATATGACGATTATAGAAAATTATTACTTCAGTTAAACATTTCGAATTTCGAAATGAGCGCATGACTGCGATAAAACAGTTTACCCCCGTGTATTGACACGGCGTTAAAAACTATGAAAACCAAACTCGTAAATCCGGGAGGCGGATTTAGAGGTAGACGCCACGCCTTCTATATACATGTATGTAGCCACATACCGGTATGTGGTTAATGCAAAGATTTAAATGCAGTTTGCATTTGTTCTACCATAAACTAATTTTGCATTTTAGACATTGTCCGTCAATAGTCGGGCGCACCGTTATAACTCTTGCAGAACAGTACAAACCCCTCTTTTGTCTGTTACAACCAGTTCACAACCAGTTCTTCATCGTTCGCTACAAGTCGAAATGTGATCTAACCACGACGTCATCTCGTTCCGATCGTGGTATTCATTACGTCCTTGTCAAACGGTTATGAAAACCCAGCATGTTTTCACCAGTTAACATAATTTTTCACCGCACTAAGTTGTGAACAAGATATATAGAAGGACTCTTGATCATATGACCAGACCCCCTCCATCAGGTGATGATAATATTGTATAACGGACTAGGTCTATGTGTACATGTAAATCTCATTCAGCCCCGACCAGACCACGCCATATCACGTTCCTAGTTCATTCCTAGTACATTCAAGGTACGTAAATTCCGTTCGTAGTACTCCCGACTCATTTTTATTCTGTCTAAGGTTGGACGGAATGGTTGTAAGTATGTTTTGAACAAGCTCAAAATTCAAGAACACTACTCCTGATCTACAAATTTCGAAAACTATTGTAAAAAAACTCTGTGTTCACAAAGTGTAACCCAATAACCATGTTCATCTATTTTCTTCAGAACGAGTTCGACATGACGGAGCATAAATAGGGGCCGGGATGACATCTTAAAAATTGGTCCGATTTTGAATCATAAATCATTTTTTTACATAAAAAATGCGCAACGGTTTAGGTGTGATTTTCAAGTGTACATGCAATTGATGGTAGTTACGTGCATATTTGAAGAAAATACAGCACTATTGCGTGGGTTTTTTGCTCTCTCTTTTCTCTTGGTAATTACATTTGTATGTATTTATGCCATATAATTTATATTTCATGTACTTTTTAAGCACTCATTTGTCAACTTAATGTTGAATAATATGTACCATATACATTTTGTTTGAAGTCTCATTATGCCGACCTTAAGATTTTAGGATTGATATATGATTGTCTTATTTGTAATTGAGCGTCAATGTTGAGTGATTTTTGTCACATTTGAAAACAAAAGTGAATGGCACTAAATCGTATGTCTAATATTTTATAATCTGCTCTAGATCTGGGTCATATGTATATATATGTAAGTTTTGAATAAGTGTTATTTTTGGTGACTTGGTAACCACTTACTAGGTTTTTGCAATCCGTATGAAATAATTAAGTTTTTTTTTATTTGTTTTGTTCCAAATTATATAATAATGTACTAGATAGACTTCTGATAATATGCCTGGTTATAAAAGAAAAAAGACCAAATTGATATATAACAATTACGAAAACTTTTTTAATTTGACGGATGAGATATTCAACATTCATGTATATTTTTTTGACGACCATTTGATATCTGTAAGGAGAGTGGGAGATATTTTGTGCAAACATTTCTTTACAGTTTTCTTCAAATTTAAATTTACTCTTACATTTTGTGTTGTAGAATACTCATGAACACCCCTTTTCTGCATGGTTATTTATTTTCAGTTCATGGGATTCATTTTAAAAATAGCCCGCAACCCTAATAAAATAAGCAATGAAGATCTGGTATTTCAGTTTTACTTTAAATTGGCTATACAGCATATCATTGAAACCACAAACTGTGTGAATCGCTGTGTGTCTTACATTGAAACTCAAACATGTAGTTAACCTTGAATCACGTGCCTTGAATATCAGAATTATCAAACTCTATGTACAAAAATGTAAGCGAAACATATTGATATTGATATAACTGATTCTTTGAGTTGAGCTTTCACAAACCAGAAATGCCAGATTTAAGACTTTATAATGTGTTTTATTTTAGCAATTCCAACAATATTTTGGAATTAAATTGATTTGTTTCTATCGAAAACTGGAAATTCGTATGTAATAATTGTGTTTTTGTCTTGAAGTATATTGTACATGTGTATAATTATATTGAACGTTTAGTTTTATTTGCTGTTTTATCGGATATTTTGTAAAAGTTAAACCTTTGAATCTGAAATGCTGGCTTATATCAAAGAAAAGTTGATAAATATGTATGCATAATGATTTCTTGCATTTGATGTATCAAAAACAAAGTATATTGAATCAATACTCTACAAATAATTTTCTACATATTTATCGTTACAAGATTGTTGTGACGTCACCATATGCATCAGTCAAGTCGTGTTTCCGGTTTTTCGAATAAATGCATCATCTGATACTGAAATTTGCATAAAATTATATCGAATTGTTCACGTTGTTTAATCAAACATTGAAAATCAGACTAAATATTCATGTTATATAATTCAATTCACTCGAAGCTATAACTGTATTACATTTTGTATATTTGTTGATTTAAGATTTCAGCTTACTACATGTACAACTGTTATTTTCGACGTGTTTACATGTACCTTGGTGGTAAAATTGGTTTAAACCGCCTACATAAAGTCACCCTACATGGATTCGTTGTTGATATTTATTGTTGTTTGTTAGTTTGTCTCATCTTCAGTTTCTAGGAGCAGTCATGCATTGACGATTTGTGTGATATGTTATACTGTCTAGTTTTTTGTATCTCATTTCTGCTTAATTTTAACAAAGTGTTTTATATACTTAATATATAAACTGTTTTCATTTTTTGCATAATTATGCACGCTTTGATAGATTCCAACTTTGTAAACTTTATATTTAACTGACTATTTGATTTGATTTGAAAACTCGCAATTTCTTACCATATACATTGTTTTCGCCTATTTAAATTCGACTGTATTTCTTAGGATTTACGGAATTATGCCCCTTTTTATCAATTTTAAAGTCGCCTCCTGTGGATTCTAAGTAAACTCCTCATATATACCAGGATTGAAATTTTGTATTAGCGCAAGACGTGCGTTTTCATGGTCTACAAAAGACTCATCAGTGATTCTCGTAGAAAAAAAGTAAAGAAGGCCTAATAAACTACGCAGTTGAAGAGCATTGACTGGGACCAAAAAATCCTAAAAGTTTTGCCAAATACAGCTAACGATATTTTTTTGTAATGTTTTATCCTATTAATATAAACAAGTTTTCCGTTTATAGGACCAATATTGAAGGTAGTGATATGTAATGACCATGGAAATATAAATCCGTTTAAAAAACAGCAATGTTTGGCTTTTGCTTTCATGACGTCATTTGACAAAATTCACATAAAACAGCATTTTCAAAAACAGAAGTTCCAACTAATGATGTTAACCTCTCATTTAAAGGTAAAGACAAGTTTTGCCATCAATTCTTTTTTTTAATCGTACAGTTTCTTAGTTTTTTTCTAAAGCAAAGTTCGATCCCACAAGAAATCGTTAAAATGTAAACATTTATTTATCATTTGATTTGCCATTGACAGTTCATATGTGTAAAGTGAAATAAAGAAAAAACAATCTTCAAACTAATCCGAAACGTTCCAAATTTACAGTGTGTTGTTTTCATATCTAAAACATTGATTCTGTTTATGACCCCGCAACGAGACTACCATCATGTTTGTGTCCACACATGTGTTATTGAAATTGCAGATTTTTCAACTTTTTGGGACGGGGCCATTCGTGTCGCTTTAACACATCTAGTTTTGCCTTTTTTGAGATTTCAAAAGTACCCAAAATTATAAAAAGAAACAATATTTCAACCCATTAGTTACAATATGAACATAACTTGATTAGCATATTGAATATTTTAAAACAAATTTGAAAAATCATTTTGGTACATTAAATTGTGTGTCGATTTTGTGTCCAACTTTCCACAAAAAAATTGCACCCTATGATCGTTTACTCGCGGAATTTAGTTACTTTCCAAAAGGTTTTGATTTTCATTAGCATATGTGCATACATTGCAAATGAAAGCTTTTGGCAATAGTGTATCTTTTTTAGTTCTAATACTTTTTGATAAATTTTATTCTAAAGTCGTGTACCGTTTCTTTTTGTTGACTAGTATATATCAAGATATTGTTTCGCTTAATTTCAAATTTCTTGTGAAATATGATAATTTAACGAAAGTTTTGGCGTAAATCTGAACGTGACAAATAATTTTACAGTGTATGTAAAGTGCGGATCATAAAATATCATTTTTACTGTATATGCCATAAATGTCTAATGTAGAATGATAAATAAACAGACGATCTTTTTTTAATTTTTGAAGAAAATGAAGAAAATGAGTTAAAATGTATATGTTCAGAAATACATATTACTAATAAAACAAAGTAAGAGATGCGAGCGGGGTTTTATCGCGCCTAAGCCATCCAGCTGTAAAATATATACCAAAATAGGAGAATATTTAGGACATTTCACGAACAGATCGTGCAGGTGCTTTATAACTAACAGATAAGATGTTGTTGCAGTAAAAAATATTCATTTTAATACAATTATTAAAGTTGTATAACGTAGAATATGTTTTGTCATTCAGTTTCTTCATGTTTAACTAAATTCCACTATGATGATTTCGTAATGCTAGTCATGTTTACTGTCGAATAATGATACTATTCTTTCATTTTCACTGTGGAGCGAATCATTAGTATTGTATATGCGGTGCATTTTCACTGTATATATTTTTTTTTTATCTATTACAGCTTATTTCTTTAAGCATGTAGAACAAGACTTTAGTTGATTTGCTTGCTTTTTTTTATTGGATAATCATTATGATAACACCCAATTTAATTCAAATATTAAAAATACAGGTTAAACTATGCCTATTCATATTGTTTAAAAATGTCAATCTTATTTACAAAGTTTATATAAACAATTATACAAACAAAGCAAGCAAGCCAACCAAAGTTTTGCTTTACATGCATTATGAAATTAGCTGTAAAGCCTTAATTTAGCCGACTTGCTCAAATAATAGATAAAGTAAGAGAAAGATTTGATAAAATTTAACTTACGGAGGAAAGTTTGGTTTTAAAACACTCTAATAAATTCAATAGAAATAACATTTATTTCAAATGTATTCCATTTAGTTTCTTATAAAGCGTATAGGGATCTTTATCCTTATTTTTTTTATCCATTTCCATGACACTTCACCACTAATTACGTACATCTTGATATAGATTGCACCTTTGTTTTCCCGTTTAAAAGGTTTTACACTGGAGCCCTTTATAACTTCCTGTTCGGTGTGAGCCAAGACTCCATGTTGAAGACCGTATTGTGACGTATAATAGTCTACTTTTATAAATTGTGACTCGGATGGAGAATTGTCTCATTGTCACATACGACATCTATATATGGCTCAAAACGAAACGAGACGGGACCAAAAGGGATAAAAAAAATCACGCTACTTTTTTAATATACTTATAATGGGCTTAATATGAGTCAAAATAGAGTAAAATAGTGGGTCGCATTTGGGTATAAGCGTCACGCCGGATTGCCGATTTTTTGCAAGCGTGACAGGTGAAAGTCAAATGATTGTGTAGTGAAAAACGGGAAATGACGTCTAGCGGGACACGGATAATTACAAAAAATTAGAACTGCATAGTATAAGCGGGATACGGGAATCTGACAAAACAATAAGCGGAATACGGGAACCCCCCCCCCCCCCCCCAATGAGACCCCAGAATAAGATATTTTTGTATATTCATCCTATTGTTACAGTCATGCCTTCAATAACACATGTGTCCGATGCATGCATTTTTATTTTTTTTTGGTCCCTTTTTCAATTTTGTGGGGTCCAAATTTATAGACAAAAGTCCTTTAATATAGATATTTGGAATTCGTTGACATGCTGAATCTAACCGTGTATCTAGTTTGTGGATTTTTTGCCTAATTGCTGAAATAGCCCACATAGAGTTCAAAAAGGTCTAAAATCAACAAAAATGAATTGTAGCATGCATATAGTGATTCCCTATATAAGTTAAAATCAAGGAGAAACGTAATCTGAATAATACAATATGACATTTTGAGAATCGCTTTTGTTACAAGTTTGAAAAGCTATATATTTGATGAAGAATGAATGAGGAGTTTGTATTTCAATTTGAAAATACATGTATCATAACTCCTAAAGTCATCAACTAAGTTTTTTTTCGTTTGTTGCAAGTGCATTTATCACATAATTCTACAATAAAAATTCCTTGCATCTTTGAAAATTCTACATTAATAATGACTGCACTAACAGTGATAATTCATCGCATCTATAGTTAAAATGGATCGCTTTCAATAATCGATATGCTATATTATGATGCTTTTATAACACTTATTTGAACTTTAATGCTATGTTTGTATATTATAAAGACATATCACAATGAAAATATGTAAAAACTTAACTTAAAATCCTTTAACTTGATATTTTCAAAACGTAAACAAATACAGTTTTCCCATGATCCTTTATTCTACAATAGACATACCCGCATATAACAGTAAAAATGAACTAGCTGGATTCGCACTTTATATACACTGATTTTATATATGAGGGTTCGGCTGTTCATACATATATCGTGTCGATTACTTCACACGTTATGTATTGATTATGTCCCCTGTTGTATATGAAATGAATTTGATCTCGGTTGTGATTAATGAATTATGTCAGTTCTATAAAAAAAATATTTACTCGATATTTTGTTTATATTAACACGTCCCATCTTCTGACCTCTTTTTTACTTAGAATTACGACAGTATAGTTACATTTTATGTATAAAACATGTGTAATTGACCAAATAAGTGTTGAATCTGCGGGAAATCATATGAAAATAAACAACAATTTTATTGTTATTTAAAAAGCCATGATCAAAATATTTATATTCGGTCGCGAATTATGCAATTTTATACTTCATCCTAAACCCGGACCACATTGGGAAAATTTTAGGATTGGTTGTTTATTTTGCTGAGAGCTTGTCTGCGCATAATTGTGCACGTAAAAGACGAATGTTTGACTTAGAAGAGTTGTTGTCCAAAATTTCGAAAACTATAATCGATTATTTGAGATGGAAAGCAGGAAACAATTACTAGCAATACAAGCTCTGTTGGTAGACTTCTGCTGTTGTCTGTTCTATGGTTGGGTTGTTGTCTCTTTGACACAATTCCCAATTCCATTCTTTATTTTATCTATTGAATTTTCATAGCCCTTAAATAACGAGTATACTTTCAAATCGTCGTGCTTTTGCCTTCTTTTTCAATATTTGACAGGAAACGATGCAACGTGTAAGGATCATCTTGTGTTTTTCTTAGAATCCAAAGAAATGGTCAATAAATAAAAAGAAATGTCCATGCGAAATCGCCAATAGGAAGTCAAGGTCGTTAAAAACCCAAGTACATGTAGTAGTAAGATGAAACATGATTCTAATAAAAAAAATAACGGTCATGAATGTATGTGAATTCAAGAACATTATTAGTTATAGCTATCATTGTTAACAACAAAACAATGATAGCTAGATAATAAATAATATACGCTTGTATTTATAGCAAAGCTAACTTATAAATATAAAAAAGAAGATGTTGTTTGATTGGCAATGAGACAACTGTCCACAAAAGACCAAAATGACACAGACATTATCAACTATAGGTCGCCATACGGCCTTCAACAATGAGCAAAGACGATACAGCATAGTCAGCTATAAATGGCCCCGATAAGACAGTGTAAAACAATTCAAACGAGAAAACTAATGGCCTTATTTATGTGAAAAAATGACCGAAAAACAAATATGTAACACATAAACAAACGACAACCACTGAATTACAGGTTTCTTTTGTCTCGCATGCAGCAAAGACTTTTATATTTTATACCATTTTCATTAAATAAATGTTATTCCAGAACTAACTTTGGCTGTAAATAATTAGTGGACATTTGAAACTCTCCCAATCTTGATTAATTTCTTCTCGGTATGAGGTCTTTTTCATTTCCCACTACTTATAATTTGATATCTCGAACGAAATCAGAAATTATTTCAAAGTTTAAAATTGACCAATTAAGATGTCAACTTTATTAAGTTTGTCATTTAAACGTGTTTCTAGAGGTTATTTGAGTAAGTCTATATGTACATAAGTTGATAAATTACAATTATTAAAAAGTGTAAAAAGTAAAGGTCAATATAAATCTTCGTAAATTCAAAAAATCGGACGCGATCTCATTAAGGTTGTCCATCTTATGTATTTAAATGGTAGTTCACGGTAAATTGTTGTTTGTTATTGGTAATGACTTTCTGTTTGAAGGATATTTGAGCAAAGAAATTTATCAACGTACATTAGAATAAATAAACTTTGTTACAACTGTTTTTACAAATACATTACTAATTGCAACTACATTAGGCGTTCCTATCCGGTAAACAATTATTATACAGAAATTAAAGGCCACTTCTTCACAAATACAAATGTACGTGTACCTTAAATGATTTATCTTTAAAAAAGCTTTCCGAGTGTCGCTGCATGTTACTTGTACTCTGTTTGGTAGTTATCTCACTGACAGTTATACTGTATGTCCTTGCTTTGTCCTCTTGTTTGGCTTTATAGATATTTCGATATGAGCGTCACTGGTGAGTCTCATTTAGACGAAACGCGCAACTGGCGTACTAAATTATAATCCTGGTACCTTTGATAACTATTATAATAGTATATTGTAGATAACATTTTATTTAAGGGTTTTTCCTCAGTCGAGTCTGCGACTTTTGTTGCAGAAAGCTCCACATAGGGAAAGTGATCCGACGGCGTTATCTGACTCTTTAAAAGCGTTCTATCTTAGAAGATGGAAGACCTGGATGCTTCATACTTTGTATACAGATGCCTTATGTTACGAAAACTCCGTCTAACTGTCACATGTCTATTGTCCTAAACCTCATTTTCAATAGTTCAGTGACTACTTGAAAATAAGTTAATTTTTTTTTATAATGTTAATTTTTCTCTGATAGTGAAAAACAGGATAGCTATATTTGGTATGTGCGTACCTAGCAAGGTTCTCATTCCTGTCAGACAGTTTTCACTTAACCTCGACCTCATTTCATGGATAGTGAACATAGTTGAATTTTGGTGGTCAAGTCCATATCTCAGATACTAAAAGAATATAGGGCTAGTATATTTGGTGTATGGAAGGATTGTAAGGTGTACGTGTCCAACTGGCAAGTGTCAGCTGACCTTGATCTCATTTTCATGGTTCCGTGTTATAGTTGTTTGTGTCTTTGTCTGTTTTTCTTATACTGTTTGCAATAAGTCTATAATTGTAGTAAGGAATGATTGAATTCGAGTGAAAATTAAAAGAATTTTTTAGTATGGTCCATATCTAACAAAACGTCAAAATACTGTCAAATTCTTTGAACTTATGTCCAATACAATAAAACCAGTTCTGAAGAAGCTTTGTTTTTTAATGAAAAAAAAATATAAATACTTGTGTTTGTACTCATGGCTTGTAACTAATGTAACCTCTTTCACTTGTTTTGTGCAAATCTGTATTGTTGTATTTTGTAATGCATTGACTTTATGAAAATAACACATATGAGTATGGTCCGGGTGTAAAATTAAACCCTGTTCTACTCAGTATGAGCATGGAAGTATTATATGGTCAATATAATACTTCCGTGGTATGAGGTTTTCAAACCGCTATAACAATAAATGAACATCGAAGTTCAATAAGTCCAGAAAATCAATATGTTATTGATATGATTTCTTAAATCTGCACAAGTGTGCATGCTAAAAATGTGTGCAAGAACATGTATATGGTTTACATATAGAAGTAACGTCCTCGTATATAAGATGTTTTTCCTCTAAAATAGTCAAACATTAAACCGTTTATGAAATTGATGTAATTGATAGTATTTGATGTTGTTACATCTCACAAGTTAAAATGAAATTCGATTAAATATTTAAATCTCATCTAATGTATTATGATTATACCTTATATAGTATGCCGCGCAATATAAAAACATGATGATATGTTAATTGTACGCAATATGTTAACATGGTTAATTTACTAAAAATCAAAGTATGCAGTGGGATTTTAAATGTAATACAAATCTCATAGATAAATTAGGTTATCCGTCTAGCAGTGAAATAAGATATAAGAACTTTAATATAATATTAAAGTTATGTTTTTTAAAGTTGGTTGTCCTTGTAGAGAAAAAAATCGATAACAAATTAGAGTTATCTCCCGTTTATTACTTTTAACGTCGCCTAATTCAGCTTGATTTTACCAAATAGTTCTAACTTTTCTATCTTTATTCTCAAATGGAAAATTTATAATATGGTTTGTTTTGGTAATGAAAACTTAAAACTATAATCCTGTCAAAAATATGATGCAATGGTTCTTCAAACCATCATGATTATCATACTGTTTATTGTGGATTGCTCAAACGGTTAAAGTTATATTCCGGCTCAAGGGATGCTTGTAACAATAAAAACATATGTGTCTTTCGTTGGGAAATGCAGGAAAATGGTTCCTTACATTCGATAGTGAAATCATGGCGTTCTTCGCTCTAATATCGTCAGCTGTACAATGATGATATAAAACGTAGAACTATACGAACTTTTCTTGGGTAGGCAAGGTCGTTAAAAGTCACCCTCATCTGTAATCATTTATAATAACATTAGAGGTAAGTTTCATTATAATACTTTATTATGATTGGCGAATTGCACGTCACGTGTTAATTATTCCTTAAGCAATTGCATTACGCAATAAAAACTTTTCTTTCATCATAACACGAGGTCCCACAGTAGAGTTCACAGGTGAATTAAAGAATTTTTTTTTTATAAAATTCGTGCTTCCGCGCTTCATACTTCGGTCAACGCTTTCAAACCCCAATAGAGTTACAAAATGCGTTTCATTTTCAAATACAGATACTTATTTAACGATTTCTTAAGCAGTAAAGCGATATATAATGATTTAAATCAACACACGATAATATTTGAAGGAAACGTTCTGCATGTGTTTGTTTTACCAATAAAATCCTAATGGAAATATTAATGGAAATACAACTTTTTGAAAATTCTGCAACACAAAATGCATGAAATGTTTGTGTAAAATATATTTAAGCGTCATTGTCGCGGGAAAAGGTAATCTTCTTCCAACCGAATTTCAAATTTAAACCATTTTTGTACATATTTTTGGAACAAACTAGATTTTTTTTTTATAAAACAGGAATTTTAAAACTTATCGTAAGTTACACGTCTAGGTGCGTTTGGGCTTTTTAAGTGCATGCATGTACAATGTATGCACACAAACAAAGTATAAGGGTACATGTATAATGTTTACTGAAGGATTGGTCTACACCCATCTGTAGTAAACCTATACATGTAATCGTAATACACGCAATGACGTATCCATTTGAGAAGATAATTGAATATAACATTTGCAAGTCAAAATAACATGCAGGGTGGTTTGATGTATCTCATTTAAACAGTGATCTATCATGGTCATTTGCTTTTTAATAAAATTTGATGAAAAAATGGCTCTGTATGCGAGATTCCTTCCAATAAAAAATTGATGTCAGAAGTGAGTCATTCGTTTGTTTTTCAAGATTAAACGGTTCAATTTGATATTTTATGCATATTTATAAATATTTCAATTTTTCAAATGTTTAGTGGGACGAAGTTCTCTAGGCGTGGTATTAAATCATTTAAGATTGATGACCAGTTGTGTAAATACTTCGCCTTGCTTTATTTAAAATTTAAAGCATTAAAACATAAGTGGGAAGAAGGATGTCATTGGAATCGGTTTGATTCATATAAGAGGGTCTATGATTGGGTTAATATGTGTAATCGCGAAAAGAGAAACACAGTCCTTATAAAGAACAGAAAATTATGAATCAAAAATATTGAATAGCTAATTATAAGAGAAAAGTAACACATAAATAGATGAATACTGAAATAAAGGGCCCTTTTATTTAATCATAGTTTTACCCTCATTTGCTCTTGAAAAGTTTACCAAATCAAGAATTTGAGGGGACTTGGTGCCTGAGTTGTCTAAGTAGTCCGGCCATCAACCATCACTAGTCTAGGCAGTAACTGAGGCTGTGAGTAAGAAACAGAAAAATGGGGCAAGATGCGTTCGACTTAAGTGTGCAGTTGCAGTAGGGAGGATGGTATAAGTAGTTAGAAATTAGTATGGCGTTCATTATTACTCTTTGACACATTCCCCATTTCCATTCTCAATTTTAATTTTCAGTGACTAATAGCCAGTTAACATTAATGTTATTGAATTAGAACCTCGTTAGTTGTATGTAGTTCGACTTCAGTTTAGCAAGTCATTGTTTGTGATCGGAATTTCTCCGTCGAGATTCTGTGGTTCTCTTAAGTTAGTCTAGCTTGCTTCGCCAATACGAAACTGGCCATCGTTATAAAATCAAGTGTGCTAAAAGTGGCATTAAACATCAAAAATCAATCAAAAAGTGAATGGCATCCGAAAGACGATATAAAGAAATCAGTAAAAATAACAGGAACAGTTAAATACGCATACGAATGGCCTGTTATACATGCCCTTATTTTAGTGTACTCAAACTTGTCATATTCATAACTTTACGTCCGTCAACATCAATGAATGATAATATTTATTGATTTATACTATCTTGCGTGTTGATTTGAAGTGCAATTTGAAGGGTTGGACTAAAGACGTAAACGGAAAGTAAATACGTTGTGGCTCAAAGTCAATATTTGCATTTTCAATTATATATCAAAATATTTTGTCTGCGAAGATAACGTTATACAAGTGATCGCACTGGGTATCTTTGTAATATTGATAGTTTATTGCAAGTAATAAATGCGGCCTCTTAAAACTGTGCATATTAAACCATTTTTCGTTTATTTTATAAAACTTTATTACAGTGAAGTTTACAGGGGTTTCGATTAAAAATAACAACAATGATTTATCAAAAACGGTATCGAACGTTATTTTAAAATCTAACGGATCTCAATGTTTTTAAGATTTCAGTTGAAAATTGATCTGTTTAACTAAAGTGCAGATTGATTTCTTTAAACATGTGGTCCGAGAACACAATTAATTCGTAGTGCATTTCTTTTAGAACATAAATGAAAATAAAAAAAATCCCACCTGCGCTTTCTCAAAGAAACTTTTACAGTGTGTTGTACTACTTTTGGGACAAATTATATCAAATTTATAGAAAACTTCATCGCCTCTAACTCAAAATATGGACAATTTTATGTTTAGGGCGTCTTGAAATCTTTTTACAGCTTCCAAAGTGATCATTTTCAACCTTTTTCAGCTGGACCAAATCACTACTTTCCTTTAAAATTCTGGACCCAAATTTTTTTAGTGTAATTTCATCCCCCTACTTTCAATTTGAGGCATTGGACATGGAGAAATAAATTTGGAAGGGGTATAAAAATTAATGGCAAGTAACCCACTGTCAACACTAGGGACTATATTTGTGGGACGACAATGGTGGTCTCGGACCATGTATCAACCTTTAAATTACAATGCAAATACGTCCTTTGTGATATATCAAAAGGAATATCAGAAATTGAAGAGATACAATTTTGGATTCACGTCCGTTTACTGGTCCCGTCGATGAATGATTGTATTGCTAAATATTCCATTGACGATTGCAACTTGCTCTTTGAATACACCAGTTTCATTCCTTGGTCTGTATCTATACTATTAAACGAGAAGATCTCATTTTGGGTGTCGCTTCTCTTCTTTCCACAATAAATTAATCATCATGCCTTTGTGTCATATGGGTACAGTGCATAATCGCATTTGTCATCCATTCATATGATTATTCAGATTGAGTTATTTTGGGTGAAAAACGAGAAAAAAGACGTCCGAAAATGTTTCCGTCATTGGGCGAAATTTTAAGTCAGATCAGACTTCCGGTATGCGTTTTCCTGTATACTTTGAACATACATTAATACTACCGAATACAGTGTATTTTCTGTCTTATATCCGTCATTTTAAGTCAGATTAGACCTCCGGTTTGCGATTTTGTTTTTACTTTGAAACAAATGCATATACTACGAATAAAGTGTATTTTCTGTCTGATTCATTTCAAGTTTACTATCCACGGCAATCACAGGGTTTTTTAAAAGAGAGGGTCTGAATTATATATCAATGACCGCTGTGGATCAATTATTAAACTGAGAATTGACTGTTAATGACGTCTGGAACGGGTGTTTTTAAAATCGAAATTTCAGGAGTGACCATTTCGCGATCCGGGATTTCTTTTTTCGAATTTCGGGATGTCGAGATATTTAATTTGTATAATAAATTCAGAACCTCGGGATTTCATGTTTTTAAGCCCGGGATATTGGGATCAGGGCCCCATCCGCAGTGGCGGATCCAGAAATTTCCATATGCAGGGGCCCGCTCCGGTCATGCTTCAGTGATTCCCTATATAAACAACCAATTATTTTCCAGACTTGAAAAGGGGGGTGGGCGGATTTTTGTGTGGAAAAAGGAGGATCCGGGCTAGAAAAACAATTATACTGTCCCAAATTACCTATGACTTTTGGTACCTTTTCTGAAATTCTCAAGTCACTAAATGTTTAACAAAAAAAGAAGATGTGGTATGAATGCCAATGAGACAGCTCTCCACAAGAGACCAAAATGACACCGACATTTAAAGGTCATCTTACGGCCTTCAACAATAAACAAAAGCCGATACTGCATAGTCTGATATAAAAGGCCCCGAAATTACAACGTAAAGCAATTCAAATGAGAAAACCAACAGCCTTATTTATGTACAAAAATGAACAAAAACAAATATCACTGAACCACTGAATTACAGGCTCCTGACTGGAATGTTCATAATACATGTTCACTAAATGTATGTTCATAATGAAATTAATAGAAGAAAAAAAAATGGGAATTTTGGAAATAAAGGAGGAGGGTTAAAAAAACATTTTCCTGTCCCCAAGTACCTATGACTTTTGATACTTTTCCTGAAATTCTCAAGTCATTAAATCTTTTACAAAATTCTTCCTACAACACTTTATATCCTTTCAAATACGCTCTGAATTCCCGCGATTTCGCGGGTATGTTCTAGTATATTGTTGTAGGGTTGTCACTGACTCAGACGTACTTATGAATATAATTATTTTCTGTGACTGTATCTTACATTAATTTGTAGGATCCTTTACTATAGATAATTTAGCTGATCTGTAACAATAACATCTTCATGCCTTATATATCATGTACTGTAGTACGCCGCTAGATTAAAACTGACGTGGAAAGGTAACATATGGCCACCGAAAGCTCTTTTTTTGAGAGCCCAGGTGGTCGTGTGGTCTAGCGGGACGGCTGCAGTGCAGGCGATTTGGTGTCACGATATCACAGTAGCATGGGTTCGAATCCCGGCGAGGGAAGAACCAAAAGTTTGCGAAAGCAAATTTACAGATCTAACATTGTTGGGTTGATGTTTAGACGAGTTGTATATATATATATATATATATATAAAAAGAAGATGTGATATGATTGTCAATGAGATAACTCTCCTTAAGAGACCAATTTTGAAATGTCACAGAAATTAACAACTATAGGTCACCGTAAGGCCTTCAACAGTGAGCAAAGCCTACATACCGCACAATCAGCCATAAAGGGCCCGTTTTGATAATTAATAAATGTGATGAAAATTGTGTTTGATTTTGTAGAGTGCAAGATCCCAATTACAATATATAAAAGACTTCATGCTTAGAGAATTAAGTGGTCATTTCAATATTCCATCATGTCTTCATAGGACAACTCATTTTCGCCCATAAAGACATTTCATTTCACAATCCAACAATTCATAATAGAAACAAGGTAGTGTTTTTTTTTTCAATCTAAAATATAAATTAAATTACATGTTATATATATTTGATCTTTGAAATTACATATAACATTTCTGTTTACAATACATTTTCTTTTAAATAAAAGAAAATATGTAATTAAAACCGCTATAAAATTGTTTTTCACAAATCTTTTTAAAAATCAATAGTGTTACCGAGATAAATTATGTTTTTAATTATTGTTACCTGTCGAAGGTGTGATTTTCAATAATTACACGTATTGATCCATGCATATTTAGTAACTCCAATTGTTACAAACAAAGTAATTTATTCATTGGAACAAAAGGTTGTTGATAAATAGAACACTAGAAATTTAATCAGTCGTGCTCTGGCCTTGTGAAAGGGGATGCCCGACGAACCTGGCCAAATTTTAATCTTGATTGAATCGATTTTAAGCTTATTGGAAATATTTAAAATGTCAGTATGAAAATATTTTCTTGCGAAAAGTTTAAGAAGATTAGAAATAATTGTATTACGACTGGCTTCGTCTAATATTCGGATTATCTAAATTCAATATCTACCATTATGCCACTCGTGCATGTCATGTCGAAGGAATAAGAGCCCCAGCGTTGTTTTAACGGTAAATAAAAGATTCATTTGTTATTGATGACGGGATACAACAACGGAACGGAACTGATTTAATGATACGCAGATTCATCTGATTGTGAAAAAGAAGTCGTTTAGCTTATTGACTAGATCCAATTGTGTTCAGGAGTGCTTTAATTGATTATCAGATATGCTTGAAGAATTTTTATTTGAATGGTGATGTACAAATAGATGCATAAACGTTACATATTTCATATCGAATTTCAATTGATACATTTAAATTTTGACTTGTGCTAGGTAGCATTCATTTAAAATTTTGATCTGTTCATACAATATATATTAATATCTTAGGACTGTTTAATAGTTTGTACGTGACTCATGTTAGTGGATAGGCGTGTGTTGTTTTTCGTTTTATGTTATGGATTTCGTGGTTTTTAATGGATATATGTGTAAAGTTTACATAAAATAATGAAACGCTAACTGATTGTATGTTTAACGACACGACACTGCTTTTAATTTAAAACATGGTGTTCGAAGATTATCACGAAGGCCTTGCCTGGATTGCTGACGGTTATAAACATAAATTATTTGCAAGTGATGCTAGGAAAAGTACAGAAGTCTTGCCACAGGATGATTCGTTTGTGCTTCGATCGTCCGAGAAAACAGATACCTATGCTGAACTCAGGATAAAACCACCAAGTCCGCTACAGAAACACGTGAGTAGAGCTAGAAATCAACGACCTGGTACAGCTCCTCCAAGTTATGGAGGAAGAAGGACAGAAAGACCATGGAGCAGTAAGAGTAACAAATCTCGTCTGTCTAATGAATCACTGAGGCCACCAAACCAACCTCGAATTCGTAGTGCAGGGTCTGTTGTAGAACGTCACAGAGTTGCAGCTCAGATGAGAAGTGGGTTTACACTTGTCAACAAATTATACGAAGACTGCCAGCGACGACAGAACATAAACCTACACCCAGCGAGTCCTGCTCCTGATTATCGTTATTTCGATAGACATTCTCGGTGCCATGATTACACGCACATGCACGATATTCTGTTGCACGACCGACCTCAGACTGCATGTGACTTGGAACCATGTTCCTTACATTCACGGCCTGTCTCGGCGATGTCCAATTACTCTCGGACATCAACGCCAACGGAAGAACAAATAGATACAATGAAACAACCGAAAAGATATATAAATTATCATCGACCAAGGACGGCTCCTTCCGCAATGGTAGGTTATTTTTTTTTTTAGATATGAGCTACAATTTAAAAAGTCCAAATGATAAATTTGGTATGATTCTCCTGATTGAATTAGATGGATTTTGATGTGAGCAAGTTTACATTGAATGTTTGTTCTATGGTTTCAATACACCCATTTGTTTTTTATAAAAATCACAGTCCTTGGTAAAGGATCTATATATGACAGTTATCAAAATTTTTTTTGACTGAAAAAAAAGACGTGAACGGACGAAGCCTCAATTACCTTAAGCCTTCAATTACTTTATTCACAAGAACTACACTGTTCTCCTTTGCACCTGAAGATTAAAGAGGCTCTTTGTGGTGTTTTTAGAGACCCATAAACCCCTGTTGGTGACATAATTTAAAGGCTGATTGTTTATTTTGACTATGCAGAAATGATTTGTCTTACTTTTCATTAATGAGTGAAATATATTAAACATGAATAATACATTCATATTATAAAAGGGATTTCAATAAACATGGTCCTAACAGACCTAATGCTTGCGCAAGTCAATTAAATATGACTTTTACTGATACACAACAATACAAGTTTATAACATGTCTGATAAGACCTCGGAAGTGCATTAGATATTAACTATAGATACTATAGCAATGCGCAAACTGTAATAAACTTGCTATCGAATAGTACAATAAGTTTATTGAAGTTCAGGGCTATTGTATATATATGGTATACGTATAAAAACTAACTGACAGCGGTATATGAACGTTACGTAATCTATTTCTATTGTTCAATTCATGTCAAACAGAAATAGATTAGCGCACATTGCCAACTAAATGGACTGTTTGTGGTCTAAACAATGCCTACCCCACACGGAATATTTAAAATATTTTAATATAGATACTATTTGCGATAAATACGTTATTATGTCTTTATGGTCTATATGAAGAACACAGAGATTATATTTAAAACTATGACCAATGTTAACATCTTACATGTAACAGTGCATGTAGGAATAGCTTGCATGCTGATTAAAAGTAAAATTGTTTGGGATCAGCCCGATCAGGCGAAACGAATATATTAGAATCCCAAATCATGATTTTCTTTAATCATATAACTTTTGTATAGTTCTTATCTTAAAGACGTGCTTTTTTTAAAATAATTTAAAAGGGTGTTACCACTTTCATTAATCAAATCATTATGTCGTGCCAACGTAGCGTCTGGATTGGGTCTTTCAATTCTGTTATAAGTCATTTTCTATTTTTTAGATACATTGTGTCCCTTATTCTCTATTCTGTACATTTAAGGACCCTATAATCTCTAAGCTTTATTTTTGCGTTTCGTATATTTCTCTATTCTTTGATATTAGCCAATTCGTCTGTAGTATTGGCCCATTATTGTCTTTCTCTAACCCCAAACTAAACCCTCCAACACGACACAAGTACCAAATGATATATTTACCAGAGTTACTGAGGTACAATTCTCATAGATGTTATAAGTATAATTGGGCAATGGCACTGTAAAGCGCGAAGCAATGAAATGTAGAAAGAATAAAGTGTATTGCAGAGAAACATACATTAGTGTTCTTGTGTCTCCTGTTTTCACACGAGTCATAAACATCTTACGCGGATATAGTTTTAAGATTGTGAGTGTAAGGATTAAAAATAGTTTATCTTGATTTTTGCTTGAAAGTTGAAGGGTGTAGTTGTCTATGTCCTCTTTCCGAGTTTTGTCAATACGATTTGAAATTCGTGGAGTCCGTCTTATAGTTTCAGCATTATGTTTTTGCTTTACTTACAGATATTGGCATTCGATTGTTGTGTCTTTTTATGGTAGCTTTGTCTTGTGTATTTTTCGTATTTTTGTGTTTTTACTTTATACAATGTTTATTCCACTATTTATATCTATTATTGTATGGAGTCAAGATTTAATTACAGCGTATTGAAAAGTTATTGGTATTGTTATTTCAGCGGATTAAACATGTGGGAATATTTAATTTTTATTACGAGTACTAGAAGGGTACATTTAAATTAACATCGTGAGGTTTACCTGTTTGTATTACTTACTTTATATTGAAATACTTATATTAGTGAAAATGTAGATACACAATCAATACGATTTAATATTTTATTAAAATATACACATAATAAGATTGAAATCTACATTTTGTATTTAGAGTGAACCATGTTGAACAGACTTTTTAAAACATAGTATGTGTAATAAAATTTCTTTCTTAGAATACTTTATGTTAATGTGTATTAAGTATTCTTAGAATGAAACCATATACGATAAAGAGGCGTTCGACACCACCAGAAACTAGCAAACAAATAAATAGACAGCAATACATATTGCGGATAACAAATATATACTTTATCAGTATGACAAAAGAGCGATAAAAGATACCAATGGGGGAAATGAAAATGAAAAGTCTAGTAAAACCTTATTTATTAAGTTAACTTAGGCCACATTTCTTTCTAGCCAAAATTTTGTAAACGTTGTGTCGCGTTTGTTGTTGTTTTTTAAAAGTAGAAACAAATACATCGTTTAATAAGTCTTTACTGACCTTGTTTGAACTTTCGATAATGCATACACATGTCGTTGAAAGACAGACTTTTACAAACGTAGAAACTAATACATAGTTTAATCAGGTTGAAGCTAGAAACAAATGTAGTGTTTGTATTAACAAACGACAAACGACAAACTGCAGACGCATTTTTAGCGTGTGCATACATTGTCAAAGTTTATGTTAACTTTGCAAACGAATGATTGAAAGAAAAGATCAAAACATGTGCGCGCTAAGCCGTTTGCATCGTTTGTGTTAGAGAAAAATGCACTCTAAGTTCATTTAAATATGTTTTCGTCGTGTTGAAGACCCATTGGTGACCTTGGGCCGTTTTCTGCATATGGTCGGGCTGTTGTTTCTCTGACATATTGCCCGTTTCCATTCTCAATTTGTCTACCATGGCAAATTGGAACTTTTTGCCTAGATTTTAAATAAGAAATAGTTTCTTAGCTTATTAAAGCAAAACTAATTGCTTAGGTTTTAAAACCAAACTATTTGCTAAGGCTATAAAACAAAAACATTTCATTAGGTTTTGATACGAAACTACATGTATTTTATTATATCTTAGTACATGCTTAAGTATTATTAACGATAGCCCTTTTCCGTTAATTTTATGGCTTGTTTGATAGCAGTCTCGTTGACTTTTACCCACATACTCTCTTTTATGGGTTAACTATTTTGAGATTTTATTTTTATCCCAAAACGTTATATGCATACTCTGTCGTTGAAAAGTGGTTTATTGGTTTATCTGCATATGGTGTTAGTCCCATTCCAAATCTACCATCATCACAACATTAAACTTTGATATAATTCTAACAGTATATATTGGTTTTACAGGGATCAGAAGGAAACAACTTTCAAAGAAGAGGTTATGTAAGTAACATTAAATATAATCTTGAATTAATTCACGTATATGCTTAGTCTACTTAATTGGCTTATGATATAATATTATGTTCGGTCATTTTGTGGAACTTTTTTTATGTATTAATTGTCACAACATACCTGTAATAATAAGAATTTCGAATGATGTAATACGCATATATACTGATATTAAGATCTCGATATTCTCCGATAAAATATGTCTCGAGTTAATCCCAAATCAGCATACATCAGCGTACCACATTTACTGTTTTGGTCAAAGCGAAGCTTATTTTCGTTCATTCCACACTAAAACTAAAACGTTTCCCGTAAAAACTATTGAGTATCGACTTCATAACTTTAGGTGATTGTTTTTTGACGTCATTGTATTTGACATTAGCTGTAGGATGCTTGTCAAATATAATTTTTATATGTCTGGGTTCTTTTTGCATAAAAGTCTGCACTTGTTTAGTTGGAATTTAATGGATAAGGGTACATTGTACTTCCTGCAACTACAGTGACAAGTCTAAGATTGTTCTTATATTCAAAGGTGACTATATATATATAGGGAATAGAACTGTGGTCACTATAGGTCTTCGTCTAACCAGCAGTACAACCTTTTCCAAAGTGTGGGGAGAGCGACACGCTCTTTGCAAGTTAAGAAAAATTGCAACAACTCTTTTGGGGTCCGTAGTCAACCTGTCCCTATACATGACCTCATTACCCAGTGGCAGTATAGACTTACACTAGGTTCATTCCTGACAGCCTCTATTACAGAACCTACCTGCATTTATTGTAAATGTGTCCTGTCTTCCTGAACATGCATGAAATAGTTGCAACTGGACGTGAATCAACCGACAGTCAATCAATATATTTAATGTCATTTTTCTTGCCGAAGTTCGGTTGTTCTCTTCCTTCACCCAGACTTTCTCCACCTACAAATGTATACAAATGGATTGGCTAAAAGTGGTGTTAGGAATTTTAATGAAATAAAATAAAATATATGTTTAAATAATGAAACATGTATATGTTATAAACAGGGCTTGCAAGGATACAGACCTAGGTTCTGTAATATCGTCAAAAGTATGCAGTTACATTCAAGAGAGGGTCGGGATATGTCTCCGTGTACAGGAGACTCTGGGTTCGATGAATTTGATTATTTCACAAAAGATGGAAGGATGATAAACCGGTGGAGAAAAGAAAGCACAGCAAGGTAAGTTAAGATCGAGTTACTTCTAGAATACTTATATAATATACGGAAACAAATTGCTTTAGTGTATGGATAATGTTAGTGGTAACTTAAAAAGGGTTAGGAGTGTTTAGTGTTTATCTATTATCAAAGTTAATCGGAAACTCATGTTATTGATACATTAAGCTAATATTTTTTTTTGTTAACTAGAAAGTAGATACCTTTTACTGACTTTATAGTTGATCTAGTATTGTATACAAGATTTGATCAATTGTTTAAATAGTTGATTTTTCTGATATATTGAGGCTGCAGCATTTATCTTTTTTTCCAACGTAAATAATCTTACTTTATAATAAGAGGACGACTGTGAAAAAATTGTGTACTTGTTTCCGAAATTTTCTAGTATAATAGTAGTCAATGATATGAATGGATTTCAGTGTTTTAAAGGCAACAAAGAGGAAAAGTGCAATGTATTTTAGTTGGACCCATATTTAAAAGTATATAAGATTCAAACCTTACTCTGTTCATGCCAAACACACCTTTCAGGCTCATCAAAAACATATTTACATACATGCAGATGATTTTCTTTGTATATTTTCTTCTTCGAATGATGTAAAAATGAACAAATCTAAACTTTGAATGATGATATATACCAAAGATTAAACATCTAAGTCACGTTAAATACTAAAAAAATATTATGAAATCAAACAAACATCAATCATAATCTTGACTTTAATAAGTATTTTTTCTCTGGAGAAAAGTGAAAGAAAATGTTATGGCATATAAAAGGAAATTTTCGTTTCTCAGTTCCGCCGTTCGAACCCATTGATTTTAAAACGCCAATCGTTATATTGAAGATAAATTAACGTGCTAGCTGTTCCAGAACAATATTTTTATAGTTCTTTTCGTTTTAATTTGATAAGTCGTTTCCGATAATTTCAATCATTATTGGCTTTTATAAAGGGAGAATATGATTATATCAACCTTTCTTTGAATAGGGTTCTATATTAATGGCCAAATTATTCTTAAATAATTTGAAATTTTATTTTGTTCAGTGGGAAATTGCGATATTTCATAATTAATCCAAAGTTTTCAAAGCCCAATTAGAGTTTTAAGATGTACATTTAAAGATTAAATTAAATTTGAGAGTAAGTGCTTAATGTTTGAAGCGAAGCAAACGTGAAATTGCTATAAATATTCTTACTGGTGAAGTAACTATTTTTGTTTTAGTTCGGTTTTGGCCGCATTTGTGTGTTCAAATATTGTTTTGTCTATGCTGAAGTAAAACTGTTCTTGGAGTTTCGTAAATAATGTCTTAACTGTTCGTTTCATGAAAATTGAATGTTGCATATTCACATGTACAATGGCATGAAACTTCGAAGAATATTTGTAAAATATGCCATCTACATCTAGCATGGGAAGTAACTCAAGTGACGGTAAAACAGTTCGTTTTTCACAATCATTAGATATTCATATACCTGATTTCAGCTATGACGATGAAGGCAGTGACGTTTTTGAGCAAGCGTAAGTGTATCGCGTCCTAACCAATTTTGCGATTCGTTTTAACATTCCGTAAAATTAACATTAACATGCATTCACTACTTTTCATTATTACCCATAGTAATTTAATCACTGTTGAAAACATAACAATTTTTGAAACAATACCTAACAATATGTTGTTTACGTATATTCCATACATTAGTACTAACAATTGTTGTTTATATTTTCACCATGTCTTACAATAATGCATAACATTCCCCAAATGCGTGTGAAATCCCTTGAAACTGAAAAGAGTCAACACTCTATATTCTACGTTGAAAATGGTCGTTAATCAGATACAAATTTGTACAGGGAGACTGAGTAACTTTACTGATTTTAATATTTTTACCGAAACAGATTTACAGTGACTGTGTTTCGAAATGTTATTGCAATTTCAATGCTCGTCCATTTGATTTATTTTCGTGAAAAAAGAACGCAAATCAAGAATTGTAATCGAAATAGACGCAGAACAATCCCAAACTACATGTAGATATGTTGTGTAAAATTGAAAATGAAACTGGGGAATGTTTCCCTAACTAAATTTTGATTCATTCTTAAATAGCAAAGCCGATCGTCATACAAGAAATGCACTCGACTTGTGGCTATCTTTGGGAGAGGACGAGTATGGGAATCGAGTGAACTTCAGACCAAATTACATGTTTGGCTTGTTCAGGTGACCGAAGTGTACTTGTGATGGAATTTGTAATATTTGCCGCACGGTGCAGTTTCTTGTGTGCAAATGTATGCAATGATGGATTTTTGCATACAAAGATGAATACAGTGATGTGTACAGTTACCAATATCACACTTGTTTATTGAACATTGTATTCAGGTCTACACGAGCTACATTTCGGGAATGGGTTAAGGCACATGTTTCTTCTATTTGTTGCAGGATTCTCGTCTTTATCCGTAAAGGATTAACACATTTAAACTAAACAGTCATATATTTGTTTCATTATATACACTTTTTCATACTTTCATATGTTATGGTATACTCTGTGTGTTTTAGCTTATACGTTTTGTGTGGATGTTAAATTGATTGACATATATAAATTGACTTCTTGCTTTAAATCAAATAAAGAGTAAAATTCATTCTGAGATTTCAGCAACATTATCGGGCTGCATTGAATCAAGTATATACTATGAAACTATAATAATTTTCAGTTTTTTAATTATATTAAAAAATGAGACGGATCATATGCAACTTAATTTCATGTCCTTGGAGAAAATAATGTGACGTCATTACCTTGCTGAATGATAATTGAAAAATTCTACATAAAAAATGTTGATTTAGAGTTTGCTGAATTTACATAATATAAGAGGCTCTGTTATTTCATCTTCACCATTTTTGTTCAACAGCTCCATACCAGAACACCCTGAGGTTATTAAACAAGATGATTTATCGTAAGTCGAACACATGTTCATTTCGCACACTTCTTTGACACATGTGTACCTATGTTGTGTTCACCAATTTTGTTTTATATCTCCAATATATACATTGTTTTGTTTCTTTTCTCTGTCTTATTTTTATATCAAATGTACCCACTGCACTACTGATATATTGTTTCTCTTATGTTCTTGGTATATTGTATATCACTACAACTTCTTGATTTCACAATGGTATTATTACAACCACTTTTTTGCAGTTTTGCATATTATCTCCTTTGTGTTTTTTCTTTGTTTTGCCATTATCACATAATCACTCAATTTTAATCATTCTTTCTCCCTTTTCTACCATATAGTCTTTTTTGAGGTTATTCTTTCTTAAATCCTATTTTTATTAGAATTTGTATCTGGTAATTCATGTTATATTCGATGCCAAACACTGAGTTATGAGAAGTAAATTTTATTATAAACTGTCAGCATTCATATATTACTGTGGATGTAGCTAACGAATTTTTCCAATAGTACTGATTTTGCATTATTTGCAATAGCACTCCAAATCATTGTGTATTTCGATATCGTTTAGTACAATACCAGAAGACTCTGAATTCATACGAGACGTATTTTCGTAAGTCATGCACGCTCGACAATACCCACACCATGTATATATTTAGTTATCATCTTTGTAAATACAAATATTCAACCATTTCGAAATGTATGCATGCATGCTTTTATTTCATAATCGATATTTACTGCAGAATATTGAAGTTTTAAAGTCTGTAAACAATTATATACATATATAGTTTTAGCCTATTGAAAATAATTAAGTTTCAATCTCCATCTAAAAAACACGTGTAATGTATCTTTTATTTGAATGTTTTGTGTTCATATACTTTGAACCAGTCACCTATATTTTTGTAAATATCTCGTTATTGTATCCTAGTTTCAATTATCGGTTATGACTTTTTTTGCATAAAGTTTAAGATATAATATTATATTGTGTTGTCAGTATGATTCTGTGTATAGCTCTGTGTAAATTCTATGTTACCAACGATTCGTGTATGGGACCAGTCTAAACGCAGCTTCTGTTCAATAAAGCGGTTTGTTTTCTTTATTGGCTAATTGGTCAAAACCGCTACCAAAAGAACAGCGTAATTTGCATATTATGTAGATTTATACGTATTTCTTAGGGCGAATTTGAACATTTTTGTACACACTAGCTTATTCAACATATTCAAACATGCTTTTTTTCATACCACATTCTGTAATTTATAAAGTAGTAACACAATATGTTACAGTATTCAAGTTTCATGATGTTTGAGATATAATACAGCATACTAAGCTTCTTATCTTGGAAGATACATATTTTCTATAATCAACTTCAGTTGATGTTCTATGGAGGTACAATCTAACTAGCGATCCCATCAAAATAAAAGGTCCGACATCTATGTATAATATCACATAATTTAATACGAATACATTATTTGTGAACCGACGCCTCGATTTTTTGGACTGTTTCCATCAGATTGATTTTTGAGATATTAAAGTTCAATCAAATATTTAGATATATCATACAACGTTAAGATTATCATGGTGATCCTGTCAATAATCGTGGTCAGATTGACAATGTCTGAAAGACTGACAGTTGCACGCGTCTCCAGTCATAATCGATTAATCGCTTCATTAAGTTTTGTTTTTTTGATTATCAAGATGATAAAATTGATATTTGAGATACCAAAAAGAATAACAAAATTGCATGTTTATCATACCATCCTTGACCTTTTCATATATGTTACTGTACTGTTTTGGTGACAGGGAATTCCTCCATGTATAGTGTTGTAAAATGTTACCCTGTGCACGTACAACACTATATCATGCCGTCTTAGTTACATATCAGATTCGTAAGCTTCAAGGTTAAAGCGTATTGTAATGCAATTCTGCAAAAGAGTGCAACAGAATAAAACATTTTAGATTTTGCGCAGCTTAAAGAATTCTTGGTGATATTTTTGGAAAATACTTAGTCGTCAAGATTGGTTAAAATCTGGAGGTTTTACTAAACGAGCATTGTACTATGCTTGACGAAGCGTTATTGTCATTTCAATAGCGTACACAAAAACTGTAATTGCCCATAGCTCATTATAGACTGCCAAACTTGAAGGTGCACGTTTTTACGAGTCTTGATAATATGCAATAGTTAATTTGTTCTATGTTATACTGATACTTAGAGATGCCTAACTAACTTGATTCTTTGTAACATAGCATGACTAAAACCCTTAAGCTAATGGGTACATGTACACATGTATATATAAAGCTTAAACCTTTATGAATTCAAACCATTGCATGCAATCATTGTCCCGCGATCTATACTACGATCAATTTTAAAGAATCGCATTATTTTACCATTAAATAAAACTGCATTGCATGATATATTATGAGCATGGCTACATCACTATGAGCTTAGTATAACAATGTAACACAGCACTGAAGAAAACTTTCGTTAGAAACATAGCATTACATGTAGTGATGCATGTGTATTTCTAAATAGGGAATACGTTTCAAATTTATATTTTTCCTGTTGTGCAAACTGCACAGCATGCATTGATGACGATTATTTTATAAGGTACATGTAGTACTGATAATCAAATACATCAATTATATTAAAAATGCTTGTCATTTCCTGTGATAAATTATAAAAGTAAACACTGCATGATAACAAAAGGTCCATGAATTTAAAGATGATAAATATTTTAGTTTTTCATATGCATTCCATTGCAGACTGGACGTCTCTCTAAACTATACAAACAACATTTTATCTTATAATTGTATTACAGGCTTCATAAGTGTCCTTATTGGTATTAAATTAAATCATTTACAAAAAACATCACAATATTTTTTATAATTTCTCAGGAAAGGTGCCGGTAGCGGCCTCGATGGAAAACCCGGAACACCTACCTCAATCAACGAAGATTTAGATCGTATGGATTTGACCAATTTGAGTGAGTAGAAATTTGACTTTACTGCTACACCACCTGTTAAGCAGATGCATGTCACTAGTTCATAGCACGACATCTTGAAACAGCATAAACCAAAATGTAAAAAGAAATAAGTTTGATCTAGATTTAAATGAGAAAGAAAGACGTAAAATCATTGAATTAACCATACAAAGACACAACTACATACATGTATAGCTTCTAGTTCAATGAGGACCTGTTGAGCTCCCGTTTAACAGCATGCTTAATAATTGGTGAAGTAAATTTATTTTGAAATATTTGCCACTGGAAGTTAGGCAAACAACAACAAATCAATGATTTTGATATTAATAACTACGATATTTACGAGAAAATAAATCCACCAAAGGAAATAAATGATTTCATATGCATGTAAGTGGTGCAGACTTAGGGGAATTCTTATAATTGTTTGTCGTATATGAGTTTCACTTAAATGAGATGCAAAAAGACTATCTCAAAGACTACCATCAAAACGTTTAAAGTAAAACTTGAAAAAGAATAGCAATATTTAAATATGCAAACACAATCGTGCTCGTTTAAATAGCTTATGATAGCAACTTTGTTTTATATCATTACTGAAAAAACACATTGCATGCATTGTTTAATTATTTTAAATTGAATGTCGAAACATTATATATATTAATGTATATTTATGCAGTAGTATTTATTATTTATATTCGGAGCTTTTTTCTTTATTTTTGTTATTTAGAAATTAAATAAAATGTAAATTCACGTCTTTTTCTTGAATCATATAGGACATTTTAGGTCTGTTAGCTTGCACCTACATTCAAATGGGTAGACCTGTTATTCGTTCAATTGAAGAATGTTCATGAATATCGATATTAATTAATCAATATTTTACTTGTATTAGTTTTATTGTTACAAGTTATTATTCTGATAAAAAGAACAGAACACCCCAAACCCCCTGTTAGTCATGCCAGCTATGTCAATAAGTATGGACATGTCCTGGTTGATGTATAAAACAATCTTACTTGTTGCATGGGTTTTAAGCATCAAGAGTATGTCTTTATTAACGTATGTAAAAAAAACAATAAGCATGCAACACACGTCAACCTTATAATTTTTACAGATAATGAGGATTATGATCCGGAGTCAATTGAACTGGTACCTCCAGTTGTTATTGTAGAGAGTAAGTCGGGCAAACCACTGCACCGTCTGTCTATCGATATCAAACTTGCTTCTGGTATATCTTCCCTTTATTACACGCTGCTTTGTATGCTGCTTAATAAGTAAGAAGACATGGGTAACAGTTTATTGTTCAAATGTTGACACGGTGTAAACAAATATACAATAAGTTTTCACACAGTGTGAATGAAAAAATCAATCAGTTATTACACGGTGTAAACGAAAAGGCAATAAGTTTTCACACGGTGTGAATGAAAAAAACACCAATCAGTTATTACACAGTGTAAACGAAAATGAAGTGAGTTTTTACACGATAAACGGTGTAAACGAAAATGCAATCAGTTTTCACACGGTGTAAATAAATATGCAATCAGTTTCCACATGGTGAAAATCAAAAATACAATCTATAATACTAAAATTACGAGGTCCAATTTTTCAGCCGTCATCACGTAAAAACGACGATTCACAGAATTCAACTTTATATATAACTAATATAGTATAAAGGTGTAGATTAAAAATTACACCACTCCAGACCCTTTTGTTTTCCACGTAATTGATATTGCCAATAATTAAGAAGTTCCGGGTCGAGTCCGATACCGATACCAATAGTATATTCACCTGTTACCTATTACCTTATCTGTACGTTCCGCATCTAACGGGCGCACCACCAAACGGTGTATTCAGGATAAATATGCTATATGTACACGGGTCATAATCACCGGGTAATACTTTAATTCGGTCACGAACCCGTGATATCACGGGTGTGTTCTAGTAAGAATATAAACATGTGAATGAACTAATGCAATAAGGATCAAGCGTGAAAATGAAAATGAAAATGTTTCAGACAATGTAAATGCGAACGCAATAAGTGTCTTGTATTTACACTGAAATTAATTTGACTACAAGAATCACGATTCAATAAACATTAAAATTACGGAGGTGTTTATGATATACACTGAACAAATAAATGATTGTTTCATGTCTTCATTTTGAGTCTTCTATATAACAAAATATAAACGGACTTTTCGTTCCCTCAAAAAATATTACTCAGTAAAACATTGTATCGAAAAACGATGGAGCTAAAGTTTAATTTTTGTACACATTTTACAGAGATATTACATGTACATTCGCTAATACTCACTATCGCTAGACAAACAGGAAACATTTTTAAATTAAATTCATTTCTTTGACTTATCATATCGTTTCATTGCCAATATTTTGAACAATAAACAATTGTCTTCTTAAAATTTGCTTGCGAGATGATGAAGTGCTTGGTAAACTCGTGCAGTGAATGGAGTTGTGTTAATTTAAGTCTAATGAGGTTTTATTTGAATTTTATATCTGTATTTTCCATAACATTTGAATTTTGAATTGATTCTGAGCAATGAATAATTTATATGTATTACATAGACCGCGTGTATAAGTATATTAGACAGAAAAAGATAAAAGGTTTGTTCATAGAGAGCTTGGAGAAGGAATTGTTGCAATAGATACGTAACCAAATAGGTTGGGATTAGTAAATTAATTGGGTTGAAGAGGTTCATAGATATTTTTACACACTCATGTTTTTTTTTTAACAAAATTACATTTTGTCATGCTTTTATCGCCGCGAGAAAAACTGTTATTGCTGATGACCCAATACTTATTTGTTGTAATTCTTGTGACGTTTAAACACAGATGAAGATGTTTTATTGGGTGGCATTGCGTTTTGTTAATATCTTACATACATGTACACGAAGATATCATTATATAGGACACATTTGTCTGTTGCGCACCGACACTTACTTGTCGAAATAAACCTTTCTTATGGTGACGGTTGGTTTTTATTTATAGGTCTAAATAAGTCTTTCTTATGGTGACGGTTGGTTTTTATTTATAGATGCTAAATTAATGCTTATATTACTATTAACAAACTAACGACCATTTGAACAAGCTAATCCGTTTTAAATTTATTACAAAATCAAAATATTCTGATAAAACGAATACCTTTCCAATACCTGATTATGTTTCTTAGATTTTGAAAAAACTGAACATATCTCGTTTATTGTAATTTTCAGTATAATAGCATTATACCATAACAAGAATCGTTTTCGACCTTGTGCTTCAAATAGTAAATCCAACCATCCAACCATTAGCCTATGATATACTTGCATCACTATACATGTATACTTATATCGATTATAAATTTTAGCCTGCAGCTATCAAATGGTCGTTTTTTACATTATGTGGTAGCTTTCTACTAAAATACTTTCATTTACTGAGTCTGAATAATTTAAAGCAACTTAAGTTTATAAAAACTATTGCAGTGTCTAAGTGACTCAGTTTTTGAAAATTGCTGTAATATATAAACATTTTTGTAGTTAAGCATTGTTTTTATAAATTATGTTGATTTTACCTACAATATTACATGTCATGAATGTTTCACATGCTTCGTTTGAAAGCAATTACCATGTTTTAACTATTTTATTTTGCCATTGATATAAATTAACGTCCATTTTCACTTGTAAAGTAGTGTAAATCATGCATTCAAATTAATTTGCAAAATTTACCTCATACATGTACTGGTATATAGTGTGATAAAGCAAATTTTACAATTGGATTGGAAACAGAACTGAAAAAAATATCAATGTTTGACTGAAATCTTATGTATTGTAGGATTACAAGACGATGATGATGATTTATTGAAGAAAAAGAGACATGTAAGTAAAGAATTAAGTCCTCCATTTTGATTAATATTTGGCCGTTATTATGTTCAATTATCATGTCTTGTCTACCCGAGACTTTTTTCGTATATATAGTAGTATACCCACACGTCCTGTATCAGGAGCAACTAAAAGTATGCTTATCAATATCCTTTGTGTTTCTATTATGTATAAAACTTAATAAAAATTATGGTCGTTCGATCAGACGGACGGACGATAAAACGCATATCTTTATTATCACGGTAATTTTCTAGTTCAATGTATTGCGTATGAGTTTCGAATTCAACTCATAACACTTTACACTTTACACTTTAAAACTACCAAACAACCCGGTAAGAGCATTCCAACAAACCACCACCGCCCGTATTAAACAAAAATATGACAAGAATAAATTGCAATAGCACAACGACAATCAGACCAAAGGGAGATAAATCAAATTTCAAGTTGATTTTATGAAATGCAGAAAGTCTCCATTTGAAATTTAAATTTAAAATAAATTAATATCATAGTACTGTTTTGTTATTCAAAATGACATGTTTAATTTTTAACACAGAGGTTGACTTGAAAATAATTTCGAAACTTCACATTACTGCATCACTAAAATTTAAAAAAAACATTTTAAAAACTCAATAGCGTATTTCACTATTTTCGATGCACTAGTTTATACCAAAATGAAAGTTATTGTTATGACTCTGAGAAGAAAAGGGTGAAAAAATGGAAAATAACCATTCTACGAGGCTCCAAACAAATACTTAACTAAGCTGGTTCATAAGAATTGCACATTCTGATCCTAAATATTGAATATAGTGCAAACTTATTCTAAAGTCTGACGATTTATATTTGGAGATATCCACAATTGACAGGTGTTGAAAATGCATTCTTTTAATTGAGGCCCTTTGATATTTTGCTCTCGTCTCTGCTTCTCCAACATTATTAGAGCTCTATTTTGATTCAAATATCTTTAAAAAAATCTATGTTCATACACTTATGTACAATGTAGCCGTAACACCGTAAATTACCAATATTGTTTATTAAATCTATAAAGTACGGTATTAACCTGCTAAACTTGAAAACATACGCACATCCTGGTAATACATGGGACAAAGCTAAACAAACGTCAGATAATTACAAAAATATTGATTACCGACAAACTTCTATTGACAAACGATAAACGTTTTCTAATTGATTCCGACGGCGCTAAACAGTATTCCTAAAAGGCTTTTCATCATCACCAATGGTGCTGTATTTTTTCATCAATATTTTAACATCTCATCCTATTCAGACTAGGAATTTGCATGTAAAACGTTTTTATTCAACACCCAGTGATAGATTATTTGAGTTCTGACATGGAAAAGGAGATATTATGTAAATTCACTAGTAAGTCGATAATTTTCTGATTAATTTTACATTGTTTCAATTAAATGTATCATGTTAAGTTTTTACCTTTGTTTAGCGCAGTCGTTTAATTATTTATGATGATGCTTAAATTAGAAATCGAATTAAGATCCATCTGATATTTAATGAACTAGGGCGATGTATTTTATCGATAGATGATAAAGAAAGAAAACTGGAGTCTAAGTAGACGTTCAAGTTGAACTGTAGTTATATGTAAACAAGTGTTTTTAAGCCCCACCTATGATAGGAGAGGGGCATTATGTTTTCAGGTCTGTTCGTCGTTTGTCTGTTCGTCCGTTTGTCTGTTCGTCCGTTTGTTCATTCGTCTGTCCAGTTTCAAGTTGAAGATTTTGGTCGAGGTAGTTTTTGATGAAGTTGAAGTCGAATCAACCTGACACTTAGTATATATGTTTCTTATGATATGATCATTCTAATTTCAATGTCAAATTAGAGTTCTGACCCCAATTTCACGGTCCACTGAACATAGAAAAATGATACTATAAGTGGGGCATCCGTGTACTGGGGACACATTCTGTTTTATTAGATATAATGATTTATTGTCGAACCCCTGCAGAAAGTATGTTCTACCAGCAAATCGCTGTAGGAGAAAGTGTCGAGTCCATTCGGATCAGTATATAACTTAAGATTTAGTATTTGCATTGCAATTGATACCAGATAGTGTCAAGTACACCTTTTTGTTTAGAGCCAGCAGAAAAAACATCTCCGGGTGCTAAAAAATAAGAGAATAATGGGGCGCTTAAATAAATGAATAAGATAATAATGGACAAAAGAATAGAAAAAATAGCATAAAATGGAATGCATACTGAATAAATAAAGCTTCCATTCAGACCCCCCCCCCCCCACATACATAAACTTGAACCTGTTTCTCGCGCGATCGTCAATGCAATATAAATGCTACTATCAGTCCATCCGGACTTTGATAGTACTACATTTAATTGTACATTTCCAGTTCATAAATCCACGCACCTGTATAAGCGCCTGCCAGTTGTGAAAGTTGCAGGAGCGAGACTAGGGTACGCTGCTTCTATCGTTAGCGTCAATCATGGTTAACGGTTTTTGATAATGTCACACATAAGTTATGTATCTCTGTATAAACAGTTTTGTTTTACAATTGTTATAATGATTCCCCGACTGTTTTTCTTGCAGATACATACACTCACCATACCCAATGACACTACATATAGAAATACTGACGACGACCACAACAGAGCTACAGAATCACCCACACAACCCCCTCCCTCTCCGGATGTTTCGTTCTCAAAAGAACCAGTGAAACCACCTTCTCCTCCTAAAACTAAGAAACCCGTAACTAAGAAAACATTAGAAAAGAAACCTTTCAACAAAAAGAAAAAAGAAGATATGGAAAAACCAGTTGAAGTACCGCCACCACCGAGAGAACCAACGCCGCCACCGCCGCCACCTGTTGAAGAAAAGTAAGTGAACTTGATTGTTTTTATTTTGGCTTACTTTTTTATTCCCTGATTTGATTCTAAATACTTATGTCAAGGAGTTTGTTAATTGAACCAAGCATTAAACGAGATACCTTCCTATACTAAGGATACATAGAAGGAACTTGCATGGGCAAGTCTCTTTTCTCAGAAACTATAAAAAAAAACATTCATAAACTGCAGATTGTGTATATCTAGGAGAAATGCAGTATGTTTTGCAGTATGTTTTAGATCATTTTACAACCACGGAATGCATGGTCATAACTTATGGTAGAAATCCAAGCAGTTCATATTATGGTTTTGACATGAAATGTTGATTTTGTTTTCATTTTGGTATATCAAATGTTCATAAATTGTCGAATAAATGGTTTTTGTATATTCTCATGCATAACATGCCTTTGCCAGTTATAATAAGCGTAACAATATATGGATGTTTTTGGGACATGTATACAACTCGCTAATTGATTTGGTCTTAAATTTTTGGGTCACCAATGCTGTGATTCGTTTACAGACGAATCGTGCACCTAGTGTACTCCATTATAAGCCTGGTATATTTCAGCACCTTTCAAAGTTAGGAACAACAAACAATAGCACTCAGTACTATATCTTTTTTCTGGGTTTTTTTCTCCTTCATATGTCATCGTGAGGGTCTGGACTGACAAAAGCCCGCCGAAATGTTTGCCCTTCTCTAACATAAACTACTAGTATCTTGTTTTCACAGTGGTTGTAAACAAACTATCATATCGGTTCACATTCTAAAGACGCATGGTGCAATGTATGTTTGCCACTGGACGTTCAGCAAATAACAATCAATTTCTACAAAAGAAAATTAACGTTGTTAGGCTCAGTTCTTGTTTGCTAAGCTTTTCATTGTGATAAGAGGAAATTACTGTCATGTACATATAATTCTTAAGTTCTGAAATTCATAAATATGTGTTACAATATAAATAAGAACCACAAAAAGAAATAGACATTAAAACAAATGTTAAATTACATAGACTTAAAAGTATTTTGTGGTTATGTGTAAACAAGAATTAGTAATGTTTACAATAGCTTTCTATAGCATGAAAAGTCTACCAAATACTTCAACGTTTCTTAAATACTGAAAATTCCAATATTGTAAATCAGTTGTATAAAAGCGCTTAATAAAACCTGTAGACATCAATAAATAGTGAAACTATACAAAGGTTATATAAACAATGCGATTCATTGTACGCCACTTGTTTGTTTTGTTTTATGTGCTGGCAATTAAGTGTAAAGTGACATCAAACACACTGCGTGTTAAATGTTTTCGAAAGAAGACACGGATTTCTCTTTTACGACTTTAGGTGTCAATAACGATTTGTGAAAAAGAGGCTACCGTAAATAGATATATTTACTTAGCTACATAATCACCTAGTTACCACTTGTACTTACTCAATTAAAACATTCACGCAATGTAGAATAAATGAAATACAAATTTGCACCTTTTAAAAATTGTTAAATTGACAATAAAGAAATTGAATTTAAAAAGTACGGTTCAATACCTCTTAAGAAAAATTAAAAAGACAAGATTGAACTTAAAAGGAAAACAGTGCAGTTATATCATTTAAATAAAATTTCTTTACTACTGAGTGAAATATTTTATTGGCTTCATTCCAATAAAGCTAATAAAAACTTTTATTTCAATAGTTAAAATAAGTTTTGGTAAGTATTTTTATTTGGGATTATCATTTTGATGATGAAGTTGCAACGGTAGTCGATTATATAGGAAAATTAAATTAAATCTAACAGACGAATTTGACATACCGCAATTGAAGGTTTGTTAGTAGATAGATAAAAGTAGCTATTAGTCAGTGTGTGCGTGTGTTATTTTTTTTTTCTTTCTTGAAACAGATCTTTTTTCTGTAGGTTGTAAATGGCTGTGGTTGCTATTTTTTTTAGCTAACCAACGACGAGGCACTTGTTTATAAAACTTTTATAATCTGTTATACACCAAACATGCATCTTGCTTACTGACTAGATAATAACCAACATGCAAACATTTGTTTATTTGTTTGTTTGATTATAATAGTTTACAAGCAACGAGTTCTGTAATAGCAGCTGCAATTTCATTTGAAGGATGTACAGTAGTTGTCGTTTGTTTATGTAATACAAAAAAATTAATCAAAAAGTTCGGCAGTATCCATTCTCTAAAAAATGAGTATTATTATCGCCAGTGTTCGATCTTTATTTCTCAGTAGAGATAGGAAGATTATAAATTGACCCCGACGTAAATATCTGACATTTGCAAAGCCCATACATTACATGTCTATCAGACATGACTATCAGACTATCAGAATAGTCTGCTATAAGCAGTTTGAACGTTAAATCAAGGTATACTTTGCTAATGTGATTTTCACATGAACTTTACTAACACTTTTAGAGTTTTTCAAGATTTTTATTAAATTGTGAATTTTTAAATGTTATTTGAACAACTTTCTTTTCCAAAAAAACGTGATTAAGATTTTTTTGTTTTTTTTACGCATGCACGTGCAATACACGTGAACCGCACGCGAATCGAGTCCATGTGAGTTTTAGATATGAGCTCACTTGAGGTGAAATTTACGTTAATCTCCCTTGAGAATCGCGTGAAATATCGCGGGTCAATAGTCCCTGTGTACTTTAACTAATAGAGAAGAAACTATACAGAGACTTTATATCTTTTTTGACATTTGAATAATAAACACATCCGTTTGTACGAGGCAAATGTTTAATGTGTTCAAATTGAGATGAAATATACATATTAGTAATCCGAAAACTGTTCCAAGTAGGGAACGATCCATTAGATACACATAATTTAAAATTATACTGTATATAAAATGCAAGCAACATTTATAATTTTTGCCATTTAAATACTTGTGAAGTTCGTTGAAGTATAGTACCGTGTCTCAGTGATGGTATTAAGGTCATCAATATTTACTTGTCATATTAATATTGTTAAAGTCGTTCAGATAAATGAGTTGGATTTAGGATAAAAACACCTGTATAGTTTCACTAACATGTCATAATTACAAATGCAGACTGATATGTTTTACTTTCCAAGGGATATTTACCTATGGAGACTGGCATGTCATACTTATTAAGGAAAACTAACATATCATACTTACCCGGGGAGACTGGTATGTCATACTTACCAAGAAAGACTGATATTGCATACTTTCAAATAGAGGCTGACATGTAATATTTACCCAAAGAAACTGACATGTCATACTTTCCCCAAGAAACTGACATGTCATACTTTCCCCAAGAAATTCATGTCTAAAGAAGACTGACATGTCATACTTTCCCCAAGAAATTCATATGTCTAAAGAAGACTGAAATGTCATATTTATTAATGGAGACTGACATGTCATACTTACCAAAGTATACTGACATGTCATACTATCCGAGGGATGTTGATATGTCATACTTATTAATGGAGACTGATATATCATACTGATCAAGGGACACTAGTCTAAAAATTCATACTTATCAATGGAGAATGACATACATATCCAGGGAGTCTGACATGTCGTACTTATCAAGGGAGCTCGTCTTGTCATACTTATCCAAGGTTATTGATAATAATTATCAAGGGAGACTGACATGTCATAATTGTCAAGGGAGACTGACGTGTCATTCTTATCCAGGAAAACTTATGTGTCTTACTTAAAAAAGTATACTGATAAGTCATACTTATTAAGTGCCACTGACATGTCCTACTTATCAAGGGAGACTGACATGTCATACTTAACAATGGAAATTGATATGTCATACCTATCTAGGGAAACTGACATGTCCTACTCATCAAGGGACACTGACATGTCATAATTTTAAATTGAGGCTGGCATTTTATACTTAGCTTCGCAAGGGATACTGACATGTCATACTTGTCAAAGTATAATGCCATGTTATACTTACCTAAAGATAATGACATGTCATATTTATCAAGGTAGACTGATATGTCATTCTTATCAAGGTAGACTGACATGTCATACTTACCTTTGGAAATGAAATGCTCTACTTATCATGGTAAACTGACATAAAGGTAGACTGACTTGTAATACTTTCAAAGTGAGACTTATATGTCATACTTTCCAAGTGAGACTGACATCTCATACTTATCAAAGAAGACTAACATGTCTTACTTATCATGATTAACTGACATGCCATACTTATCTATGGAGACTGACATGTCATAATAACCTATGGAGACTGACATGTCATATTTACCGACAAATCGTACTTATCAAGAGAGACTGATATGTCATACTTACATAGGGAGACTATAATGTCATACTTATCAAAGGAGAGTTATTATATTATACTTACCAATGACGACATGTCCTACTTATTCAGGGTTATAGACATGTCCTTATTATAAAGAGATACTGAAATGTCATGCCTCTTTTGGGAGACTGACATGTCATACTTATCAATGTTGACTGACATGTCATACTTACCTATGGAGAGTGACATGTCATACTTACCTATTGATATTAACATGGCATACTAACCTATGGAGACTGATGTGTCATACTTATCAAGGAAGACTGACATGTCATACTTACCTATGGAGAGTGACATGTCATACTTACCTATTGATATTAACATGTCATACTTACCTATGGAGACTGACATGTCATACTTATCAAAGGAGACTGACATGTCATACTTGTCAAGGCAGAATGACATGGTATACTTATCAAAGGGAGAATGACATGTCATACTTACCGAGAAAGACTGACTTGTCATACTTACCTATGGAGACTGACATGCTATACTTGTCAAGGTAGACTGACATGTCATACTTATCAAAGGAAGACTGATATATCATACTTATCAAGGGAGACTGACATGTCATACTGATAAAGGTAGACTGACATATCATACTTATCAAGGAAGACTGACATTTAATACTTATCAAAGTAGACTGACATGTCATTCTTACCTATGGAAACTGACTTGTCATACTTATCAGGGGATACCGACATGACATATTTATCAAGGTAGAATGACATTTCATACTTTTAAATGTATACTGACATGTCATTCTTATCAATGTATACTGACATGTCATACTTATCAAGGGACACTGACATGTCATACTTACCTATGGAGAATGAAATGCTATACTTATCAAGGTAGATTGACGTGTCATTCTCATCTCGGTTGACTTACATGTCATACTTATCATGGTAAACTGACATAAAGGTAGACTGACTTGTAATACTTTCAAAGTTAGACTTATATGTCATACTTTCCAAGTGAGACTGACATCTCATACTTATCAAAGAAGACTAACATGTCATTCTTATCATGATAAACTGACATGCCATACATACCTATGTAGACTGATATGTCATAATAAACTATGGAGACTGACATGTCATATTTACCTATGAAGACTGACATGTCATACTTACCTATGGAGACTGACATGCCATATTTACCGACAAATCGTACTTATCAAGGGAGGCTGACATGTCATACTTACCTATGGAGACTATAATGTCATACTTAATCAAAGGAGAGTGATATATTATACTTACCAATGACGACATGTCCTACTTATTCAGGGTTATAGACATGTCCTAATTATTAAGAGAGATTGAAATGTCATGCCTCTTTTGGGAGACTGACATGTCATACTGACCTATGTAGAGTGACATGTCATACTTACCTATTGATATTAACTTGTCATACTTATCAAGGAAGACTGACATGTCATACTTACCTATGGAGAGTGACATAACATATTTACCTATTGATATTAACATGTCATACTTACCTATGGAGACTGACATGTCATACTTACCTATGGAGACTGACATGTCATACTTACCTATGGAGACCGATATGTCATACATACATACCTATTGAAGGTGGCATGTCCTACTTATTAAGAGTGACTGAAATGCCATACCTCTTTTGAGAGACTGACATGTCATACTTACCTATGAAGACCGACATGTCATACTTACCTATGGAGACTGATTTGTCATACTTACCTATTGATGATGACTTGTCCTACTTATTAAGAGAGACTGAAATGTTATACCTCTTTTAAGAGACTGACATGTCATACTTACCTATGGAGACTGACATGTCATACTTACCTATGGAGACTGATATGTTATACTTACCTATTGAGGATGACATGTCCTACTTATTAAGAGAGATTGAAATGCCATACCTCTTTTGAGAGTCTGACAAGTCATACTTACCTAAGGAGACTGACATGTCATACTTACCTTTGGGGACTGACATGTCATCCTTACCTATTGAGACTGACAAATCATACTTATCAAGGGAGACGAATTTCAATCACAAACAAATCTGCGCAAGAAATCGTTTGAATAACCATGCGAAGAAATATTCATAAGACAACATGCAATATTCTGACGCAAAGAAACTCTTTTACAAAATATAACACCTTTATGACCATGCTACTTTTGATGTAGCTGTTGTCGTTGAAATAACTATCACTTGGAACAGTACGTAGTTCCACCAAAATATTTCTTGACGTACAATTGTAATAATTGTACTTTTTGCAGAGTTTTTCGTCATTAAACATGTAGTTGTTCTTTTACTAAAATCTACCAAGGGAGACTACAAATCATTCAAGAAATGTTTAAAGGAAATATGCAATATTCTGATAAAAAGGACTATACAAAGTGCAACACCCTTAGGACATGGTTATTTATTAATGCAGTAATTGTTAAAAGCAATAAAACTGTAAATGGAACAATAATTCCATCAAAATAAGTCGTGTCAAAGTATTGTTTTGAGCTAATATTTATTTTGCAGATTCATTCTTCATTAGTTATTTAATTGATGTTTTTGTTCTTTTATTCTTAATTAACAGCATATATTGTGAAATTTAATTCAAAATGTCAATTAAAACGAATAAAACAATTTTATTTCAAACCGTCTGTTTAATTGATTAACTCGATTAGGTAAGTGAAAACTATCATTTTGTCCATTTCCTCCTGATTGTAATATACGGCGCATGTTCATGGTGGATTAATAGAGTCAATATTAGCTGATTAGATTTCTATCAAATAGAATTTTTAATTGTTGATTCTTAGATACAGACAGATAAAACGTTGTTATGTACAGTCACTGGTTATACCAAGACAAGTTTCTTAAACAAGTCCGATTTTTGATTATCTTCGGATTATTGTACTCAATTTTGCAATACTAGAAAATAATTTGTGATATGAGACTAAAAAGAGAAACGGGAAATATTTTTTAAAGTGCAAATTACATAGTGATACAAAAGTGATTGTTTACATTTTCGCATTCTGTAGATGGTAAGAAATGATACATGTACATGTAGGAGTTCTAGTTTTCGTTTACTTGTTATTCGAGAAGAACGTATACCTTGTAGAGTGCTCATGAAAGTAACGTACCGCTTAATCTATATACATAACTTTGAACGTAACTATTATTAAATAATAGTTATTTCTATTTTTAAAGATTTATCAACTTGGATTGAAAAAAAATAAAACGGATATTTTTTCTATTACTTCTGAAATGTAATTTAAAAAATGGAGATAACGAACTGACATTTTTTTTGAAGGAATATATAGAGAATAATACATGGCAAAATCCGTATCATATGTCGTATCATCCCGAGACATCAATATCAGCCCGAGGGCCTTTAGGCCCGAGGGATGATATTGGTCGAGGGTGATACGGCATGTGATACGGATTTTGCCATGTATTATACGCTTTATCATATATTTCAACAGAAGAGTATTATAGTATATGAACTGTTTTCTGATCCATAGCACTGGGTTACCTTCAGTTCTGCTTTTGTCTTGTTTCAAAGCTTTAAAATAACTGCTCAATTATTTATACAAAGCACCTAGGTTACCTTACAATCTGTTGTTTTGAAAATATTTTGTTTATTATTGTATATATTAAGTGTTTTGTATTTTTAATAGTTGCATTGAGTGTGCCAAAAAATATGTTGTAAAAACTTGATGTTCGTGACGTCACATACAATATGAAAACTTGATGTACGTGACGTTACATACCAAACAATGACGTCATTCCAGAAAATTACCTATTTTTTGAAAAAAAATTCTTAAGCAAAAAAAACCCCTAAAAAACTGACTTTAGTTAAAAAAAAAAAAAAAAAAAAAGGTATGCGATACGGGTTTTACCATGCGATACGGGGTATGCGATACGGGTTTAGCCATGCGATACGGGGTATGCGATACAGGGTAGGTGATACAGACTGGAAAAAAGAACCTTTATTAGATATACAAAATAGCTGTATTTTGTACTAAATATATGATAAAACTTAGTATCATTTTTTTGTAAAATAACCCTCACTTTTCTTCTTTGAATCTTTGATCATGGAGTACAAAATCAAATATTAACATTGTAGAACGTCGCACATTCAATATTGATCTTGTTATTTCAAACGGTGACAGAACTTTGTACATGTTATAAAATGGAAATGTCATGTCAGGGGAGGATTATTCCAAAGCTATGTAAATTAAGATAAGAAAGAAAATATCTATCAAACTGAGACATTTTCAAATGTTCCCGGATTTATGGTAGGTTCTTATGTTTTTTATTTATTTTTTCAAGTGGTTTATTTTTCAAATAATAAGACTATTCAAGTGAAAAAAAATATCTAATATACAATGTATCAACTGTTTACTAATAATTAGATATAGGAAGATGTGGTGTGAGTGCCAATGAGAATAATAAACATATTCTGGTATATGACCTTTAGATCCTTTCCATACGAACAATTTTAACTTCTTTTAATTTCTAATTTGAAATGCCCTATTGTGAAATGGTAGAGTATGATAATAAAAAAAAAAGATACTGATGCTGCAAGTTTTGAAAGATATAAATAGAAATGTATATCATTGTCAATGTTATCAATTGGTTTGGTTTCGGAAAAGGGGGTAGTAGGGGACGCATCTACATTATAGTTTGAAGACTTATCAACAAAGTTAAGTACTTGCTTAAATAACTAACCGTCTAAAAGAACATGAACATTTATGAAAACAGTGCGATAAAACACTAACGACTAAGCAATGTAAACTCCGTTCGAGTTGGATGAACCATATGAACAACAGAAAAGTGACAAAATATGACGTTTCTTACAATATTTACATATTATTCTTATCAATTGATTTATTGATTTCAAAATGATTTTACCTGTGTGAATTATCTCACTTGATCATAAATGCAAATAAAGAATATCGCTTTATTAAAATTCATAAATGATAACTGGCACGAATTCAATGAATTGACATATTATACAAGCAATTGAAATATGTGATGCACTTTTCAATTCATAGTTTTCACTTACACCATTACGGATATTTAAAATGCAAATACTTATAAAGCATCATTATTATTAAGAGGGATTTATATCTACAGAAGAGGCTAGTAATTATTAATTTATTTATTGCAATTTAAACTTTTTAGATTTACATTTGTTTTCTTTTGAAACGCATATTTAGTTTAGAAATATGTAACCCTGCTTACATTTCAAAAAAGAGGTCCACCAGTATTAAACAACCTTACAAAACAATCGGTTGCCGATTCAGATGAGCTTAGAGTGTGTCCCCCCTTTTTTATATTAGAAATCATCATTTTTGACATACACCCTTCCAAAAATGTATCGGCAGATTTTTTATCATTTTTATGGCATTACGCTCCCCCTTTCAATCTGGATTTGTCCGTAATAACTGGGCATATCTGTTGACAAAGTAAAGCTTGCAAATAGTGTATAGACGTCTTTATTTGATTGGCACAGTGTTGTTCTATTCATTGTAGACATTGTAATATTCTAGAAACATGTTACTTTTATTTATAACTTTGCATGTACCAAGCATCTCTGTTATGTGAAACTGTTTAAACTCGTTTGATATTAGATTTTTGAGAATTAGACTATGTAAAAGTGCTATTTGGGGCTCCTTGTGATTTTTTTTGTGTAGCTGGGATATTGTAAATGTACTAAGTTTATTTTTGTAAAAGAAAAATCCAAGGACAGTATGCGACTAATTGATGGCTGCTAAACGTTCAGCGACAAATATTACTTGAAAATTAAGGCAATTATCATCATACATAAATGAGTATCATGGCTTGGTTAAAACTGACAGCTGAAAAAAAATAACCTTGCATAAGACAGGACGAAATTGAACATTCCGCAAAATACTATAAGCATGTGTAGCTACAGATACATATACAGAGTAATGTCAATCCACCAAAAAATATCATGTCCCCTACCAAAAGAGGGAAAAATGATAGTCGTTCCCTGACAATTACTGTATATGATCCACATATTGAGAAAAAAAAATCAAGACTTTTACGTAAGTCCTACTTTAGATGTAAATCTATTTTAAACTTATAAAAAATGGACATACGTAAGACATACAAGCTAGCTGTGAGGAATTCACATTAAATTTTAATTTAACTTTTTCATCCGATTGATTTTATGTTTTTAAGATTCGAAAATTGTTAAGCTCCGTAGGTAACATTTAAATGCACTCAACTTTTATACCAATTGAGACAGCAATAGAGAAAATATTGGATATATTCAATTTGAACAGGGTCAATGAAATTTTTGAGAGTTAAACTTGACTATTGACATAAGCTTTGTCAATACTCCGGACAATACATTAAAGTAAAGTTTATGTCCTTATTGAACTAATATATTAACTTTTGACAAATGAATTGTTAAAATAAACACGTATTTTAAAGAATTCGTTATTTTATGTTTTGATCTTGCTACTTTTAAAAGAAAATTTTGTAAATAATGGAAATATGAAAAATAGATCTATATTTTAACCGTCAAAAAGGACTATAAAAATGCATCTTCGTGAAAGTAAATTAAATTAATACATGTAATGTATGTTGTGCTAAAATTAGATTTAGAAATATAAGTCTTAGAGTTGAATAATTTTATAAATTTTAATCATTTGTTTTATGTTTGTTGTGGACGAAACGCAATTCTGTCGTAGGAATTTTAATCCTGTTATCTTCCAAGTCTGGGGCACATGACTGCAATAGCTGCAGTATTTACAAAACACGTCACATTTATATGTATTTGAATGAAGTGTGTCTTTTCTTCATACTTGTATATAAAAGGGACAACATATTGCATCAGAAATGACAAAACGATCGCACCTGTAACGCGCTAGTTACAGCTCACAATCCCATGCAGTGTTGAAAGTCTTGTGATGCAGCAATGGCACTACTTAAAATACTCTGCCCTCGGGGCCTCCAGCATGAACAAGTTTCTTAGAAACTGTATACTAAAGATTTTCTTTTTTCTTTTTCCAGAAAAGAACCAATTATAGTTAATCTGCCAGAACCATCCTTGCCTGAATTTAAAGAACCAGCGTCAAAACAAAAGAAAGAGAAAAACAAACCGGAAAAGTTTGCGATACCAAAAACTGAAAAACCTAAAGTAGAAGATGATGTAAGATATAGTTTTATTCTAACTGATCTATATTATTATACTGTTCAATTCTGTAAAAAAAAACACTCATTCAGTTGATTTGACAGGGCATACAAAATGGAAAAAGTGGCGTGTACAAATCGGACGAAGACATTTGCATTGACGAATACAAATAATTGATAGATGATTCTTTGTGATATATAATGAAATAGAAATTAAAAATAGTTGATTTTCCATATTACTTGTTTTTTGCATTGCCATTGTCGGATAGTTTATATGTTTAATATTAGGATTATTTGCCAAATATGCGTTATAATTTGTGTATATTGCTCTGCAGCCGTGAACGTCGGTATTCTTGTATTTTTGGGATGTTCATTTGTATGTTTAGTTGGCGTTCATTTCTCTGAACATATTTATATATATATTATTGTTTATGGATCTCCAACTGAAGCTCGCCTTTGGGGCGGCAATACTTTAAATGCTGTGAAGTAAGAGTTTTTTCTCTTGTATATTGATGACATCACATTTCTTTCTGTTGTTTATAAAACTGTGAAAAGATGTTTCGTTTGCTTTTTTATAAAATTTGCAACTTATATTTCATTTCAGAGTTTGTTTAATGACGCATTGACAGACCATCTAAAGAAGTTTGAACTTATGGTATCAGATATGACTAGTCCAGAAGAATCCCCGAAGGTTGGTACATTATTTTTGTTCAATTTATGCATGTTTCACCTATCAGAAAACAAGTTATTTGCTTGAAACACATATTAAAGGTGAAATTACCAAGTCAAGTCTTAAAAAATATTTCAATTTTACAATGATACATCATTCTCGATATTGAAAACATACACTGACTTGGAAGAGTTTGTAATAAATGTATATAATGTTATAACTGTATCTTCGAATCAAATAACAATCTTTTAAATTTAATGATTACTTCCAAATAAAAATATACATCTCCTTATTTTGCGTTACTATTGTTGGAATAGAACTTAAAAGGACGATTCCGTTGAACTTTCTAATGAAAATATGTATTTCACAAGATAACTCTAATTTTCAGAAACATACAAACAAACCGGTGAAGATAACAGGGAGATTAGCCCTGTCCCAACAGTCCAGTAGGTTCACATTACCCATGGATATGAAAGAGCTGGAAAGTAAGTCAAGCATAAATTAGAATTGAATTAATACATTGTATTAAAATAAGAAGATGTGGTATGATTGTCATTGAGACTACTCTCCATAAAGAAAAACGTAGAAGTTGACAAATATATTATGTCACTGTACCACCTTCAACAGTGATCAAAACTAATATCACAAAGTTAGCTATTAAAGGCCCCAACATGTTTATGTATGTCAGAAAACTTTCCTGATTTACAATGATCGATGTAACCAGGTCAGAAACAATTTTTGAAAGTAACTTTTGAATAAGAACGTTTTACATGTTAATAATTTTTTATTTTCTATTTTAAGCAATGACTCCAAAGCAATATATTGTAAAGTATTGTAAAATTACAAAAAGACGCCAGCACCTGTATGATAATGTGTATAGACAAACTGTTGGTGCTGTAACTAAACCAATGCATTATAAGGTATGTTGAAACTTTTATGATCATGATAATGATGACAACAAAATAATGTATAATGTCCAGCGGCAAATATTACACCATATTAGAACGAAAAGAATGATTGTATAACAGTATTTATTATGAAAAAAATTATTCTAGAGATTTTCATCACAGTGTATTAATCAGAGTATCATTTGCATTTCGTTGAAACAATGTATAAACTATTTGCGTCTGGTTTAAAAAAACAAACAAAAAAACAACTATAAGTGTACTTTTTGAAAATTGTGAATTGTTGATAGGCAATATAATTACAAAATCTATCTGTAAAAAAAAAAGATAATCTAATGATATTATTCACATGTTGAACAAATTGTATATTAACTCAATATCATTATTTAGGCTTGTATTTGTGTTTATTTACAATTTGTAAGAGACAAACAAATATCATTATAAACAATGTAACTTTACATAATTTTTTTAATTTTCTTTCCTTAATTTTAGGAATTGGAAAAAGCCTTGAAGAATGTGCTAGTTGATACATTAAATCATGAACATTATCAATATATTTGTGAACTCTTAGAAATAAAGGAAGGTGAAGATATAAACTCAGACTTATTTGCAAAAATGTCAGCTTTAGCAGAAAGATTGCTTTATCCACAATATGTGTAAGTATTCTATGTAATGAGGAAAATAGGATGTGAACAAACACCTTAAAACTAGAAGATTAAGGTCGATGTTATTTGGATAAATCGAAAAGGAGCAATGTTATGTTATTAATCACATATCTATTGTTTTTGACACTTAACATATTCACAAAATGTCCAATCAACCTGAAACTTAGTATTTATGTTCCTTATGATATGATATTTCTAATTTTAATGTCAAATTAGAGAATTTCACTGCATCCGTGTACTGGCATTCTTGTTTGTCTTTCTTTTATGATTCAAACGGATTATTTTAGACTAACTTCTCTTGATTTCATTATGATGATCTAGTTTCAAACGAGGCAGAAGATAAAACAAATAAATATTCAATCCTGACAACTTCGTCAAAAACGAATTAACAAAGTCAAAGCAAAAACGAAAACAACAAAAGAAAAAGAAATCTACGAAACACAACATAGATAACTTAAGATGGATCAACACAAACACAACAAAAAAAACGGGTGGTGATCTCAGGTGCTCCGAAAGGGTAATTTTTTGTTGATTTTTCTTGCAATTTATAGACAGTCTGTCGTTGTTGTTTTTGCCTCTATATTGGTACTACACTGAAAAAAAATAGAATATATATCTTACATGGCTTTTAGTTTGTTACCCCAATTTTGTTTTTTGTCCATAGATTTACGAGTTTTGAACAGCGGTATATTACTGTTGCCTTTATTTCATACATTCTATCTATTTTTTTTTAGAACAAAAGAAACAGAAGACCACAAAGATTATCAGAAAGAACTAATAGAGGTAGCAGATTTTAGTGCATTAGAATGGAAGTTTCATGGTGTCAATGTTAGACCTGATATTCAAAAACTACTCAAAACATTGTGCTGAATTGTTAAAACTTATTGTATGTTTAGTCAGATACTACTCAAATGGTCGAATCTGCTGAAAAGGAATTAGAAGTTGTATGGGGTCAATATTAAAACTCTCTAGACAATCTAGTGAATATGGTCTGGCGTGATTATTTAGGATAAAAGTTTTAAACTAGGAGCAGCAATTTACATATTTATACTTGTTCAAATAAACTGATATTTGCAATGTGATTCCCAGATTAGACTATGTTTGTCCATTCTGTGATACTGTATGTCTTCTTTTTTCAAGATGTTATGCTTATATGATGTGATGTTGTTTGGACACAGTCATGAAACACTTAAATAAGAAATGTCCTGACCACTACAGCTTACATGATATTTATTCCAAAAGTTATATTTTTAAGGATTTTATTTTCATTTTTTTAATATAAATGAGACTTGATAACCATACTGATAAAAATCAATCTGTTGCCATATGAAATGCACAGCTTTGTTCTTTTAAATTCTGTCTATTTCTAAGATTTTTCGTTTTATACAAAAGTGGTTGACAGGATTAAAAAAGTCTATTGAAACAGCTTTATCGAATTGAAATGCATTAAATGAAAACTTTTAAATATTACTTATATCTAGAATTATATTAGTTCAATATGTGAAAATTGATTGACTTATCTGATGATATATAAAGAAATGAATGAAGATATACAACGGTAGATTCCATGTTGAATTTAATGCAGATGTGCTTATAAATTTTTTATGTTATTTCAAATTGTTATTGTACTTTTGTCTCTATTAAAATTGGATGGAAGCAAATTCATTGTTTTCATCTATGAATTTAATTATGATGTGTTGGTCTATCTTAATCGGTTTCCATTTTTTTTTCAGCATGTTCTACTTTTAATATGTGTTTGACTACAAACTCTTATCGCCGCAAAACAAAACCAAATGTACTGATAATTATCAAACTTGCAATAAATAAAACTGAGTATACCACCGGAAACTCTTAGCCTTTTTACCTGCGTCGCCGAAGGTGAAAGCAGGATTAATAACCGGTCAAAATCCGTCTGTTTGTCCACTAGACATTTGGTAAAAACATACCAGGGTTTCCCTACCATTGATGAAAACGGAAAAAATTTAATTTTTAGCATGCAGCTTAATAAGTTTAAGTTGTGGCGAGTAACTTAATTTTTACATCCGCCATGCAGCCACTTCTGATTTTTAACCGGATTTTTGTGACAAAAATGTCGGTTATTGATTTGGGGATGCTCGGCGGGCGGGCGGCTGGGCGGGCGGGCGGGCGGTCGGTCGGGCGGGCGGGCGGCAATCAAATGTTGTCCGTGCATTAACTGATGAACCATTCAACCAAAGCTTTTAAAATTTTAATATGTTGTTACTGACAACTAAATGAAGGTTAAGTTCAATAATGGCGATTTTGACTTTTACCGTTCAGGAGTTATGGTTCTTGAAAGATTGAAAAATGGCGTTTCCAGTCGTGTCCGTGCATTTACACATGAACTGTTCTACCAAAGGTTCCCAAATTTTAATATGTTGTTACTGGTGACAAAACAGAGGTCAAGTTCAATAATGACGATTTTGACTTTTACCGTTCAGGAGTTATGGTTCTTGGAAGATTGAAAAATGGTGTTTCCAGTCATGTCCGTGCATTTTCTCATGAACCATTCAATCAAAGCTTCTCAAATTTTAATATGTTGTTACTGATGACAAAAAAGAAGTCAAGTTCAATAATGACGATTTTGACTTTTACCGTTCAGGAGTTATGGTTCTTCAAAGATTGAAAAATGGCGTTTCCAGTCGTGTCCGTGCATTTACGCATGAACTGTTCTACCAAAGCTTCCCAAATTTTAATTTGTTGTTACTGGTCACAAAATTGAGGTCAAGTTCAATAATGACGATTTTGACTTTTACTGTTCAGGAGTTATGGTTCTTGAAACATTGAAAAATCGTGTTTCCAGTCGTGTCCATGCATTTTCTCATGAACCATTCAACCAAAGCTTTTCAAATTTTAATATGTTGTTACTGATGACAAAAAAGAAGTCAAGTTCAATAATAACGATTTTGACTTTTACCGTTCAGGAGTTATGGTTCTTGAAAGATCGTAAAATGGTGTTTCCATTCACGTTGTTGCATTTACTCACGAACCATTCAATCTAAGCTTTTCAAATTTTAATATGTTGATACTGATGACAAAATAGAGGTCAAATTTGATATTGACAATTTTCACTTTCACCAATCATCAGTAATTATGGTTCTTGTGATATTGCCAGGACACAAATAAATGCTAATTAATCCGGTTTGCTGTCGTTGTGACAGCCTCTTGTTTCCATTAGTGTTCAATCTTGTGGCCTTATAGCACAATTTTTCAATTGATGCATCTTACAAAAAATGTAGACACTATGTGAATCTTCCTCATTCTGTCTAAACTCGACTGTACTTTCATGATCTAGTCTTTTAAGTGGGGTACATGTGTTGATATTGCGTAACCCTAGTTCCTTTATTTCTGGTGGTACATAACGTATAGTTTATCTATATAGTTTGAGCACTGCATGATATAGTGTTGTGTGATTCAGGGCTTTCACATCCGCACAATTCGTTGTTTCTGCCTGTTACCGTGCTGATAGAGGTTTAGGGTGGTATTTTGTGTTTTTAACTCTGGGAAGATACCAATTGAATGATTTCTTTTGTGAAAGTCGAAGATTGGAATATTTTCTACGTAAGGTTCTTTTCAAATATCTCTTCTAGATCTAGTGTTATTTGTGACATTTTTATTGCTTCTTCAACTGCTGCGTTGCCAGTAAATCCGACTCATCATTATTCTGTACATTTGTATGTCCTGGGTTCCATAGGATATACTATTCCAAATCTTTAGATCTGAGGTCTTTTTGTATTCTTAAATGTCTTAAATCACATCAACATATTATTTTGGCGCCACATTTAGTCTCAGCTAGGAGACCCATAATGCAATTTGCACTTCAACTGTCTCAATGTTGTACTGGTGTTTTTCAGTCTCTCAGATATTAAAAATTCTAACACCATTAACATTTATACTAGATATAGGAAGATGTGTTGTGTGAGTGCCAATGAGAAAACTCTCCATCCAAATAACAATTTATAAAAGTAAACCAGTATAGGTCTATGTACGGCCTTCAACACGGAGCCTTGGCTCACACCGAAAAAAAAGCTATAAAGGGCTCCAAAGTCCTTTGTATATATAATTGCACCATCTCCACTCGGTCCTGTAGTTTTTTGAACGTTCGAAATTTTGCTACACCAATTGTACTAGACTACATTTTCATCAATACTTTCTTTGCTTATATCACGACGGACCATTATGCTTTGAATTGTGGTCTGCTGCTTGATAATGTCCAGTTGTTGGGAGTGAGCAATTCTAACATCATCCGTGTATTAACTGGCTGTTTTTTTAAGAATTAGAATATTTTCAGCAATCATCGTACAAAATAAATTCTTTCGAATAAGTTTAAATCTATGCATCGAGGAGAAAAGATCAAGATGATCAAAATTCTATATCCAAAGCACAATTCTGGCTTCTCAAGCTATAGAGTATCAAATGCATTGCAGCTTTTCAGTTCTAAAGGAAAGAGTAATTTGAGCGGTCAGAATATTGCATGTGAATATAGTAACATGTACAACAATGTATTTTAAGGGAATATTTTAATACATTGAGATCTACAGCATACCCATATAACGATATTACTCTGGATGTTGTTTTAGTACAAATAAAGAATTATTCACCTTACTCTATGACCCTTCATAAAGCTAAAATGTTCCAACTGTATGTCAAGCATCCAAATAAACAATCATTACTATATATATAATGAAAACAGCTATTTTAAAAAGTATTAAATATCTCTCAGGTGTATTTTTATTTATACACGCACATCTTAATCTTATCAGTCCACATATGATATTTACCAAACTAAGACAATTCATCTTGTAAAATTGCACCTGCTTTGCTTCCTTGAGATATACCGGTATAAAAAAATGTCGGACTCTTGACTTCTTTTAAACTGAATTTTAAATGTGCGTATTGCTGTTTGTTTATTTATTCTACATTAGCTAGATGTATGGGGGAAGGCTGAGATCTTACAAAACAAGTTTAACACAGTCGCTTTTTTGCACTGGTCCCATGTCAGTAGCCTCTGGCCTTTGTTAGTCTTGTGTGAATTTTATTTTTAAATTTTAGTTTATTTATACATTTTGTAGTTCGATGTCACGTTCATTTTACTGAACTAGTACACATTTTTTGCAGTGCCTGTTAAGCCCACCTCCGGTTAAATCACCTGGTCTAATGATGTGATGTGAAACCCTCACTTGGCGTCCGTCGTCTTCCGTGTTAAGTTTAAAGATAAATAAGACAAGAATAACAAGTGGATCCGGAAATCGTCAGTTGACTTCGTATATCAGTTGTTAATATTTTTCGTTATTTTAAGAGTCTCAGTAAAGCAAAGAACAAAAACAGTAGTGAGGTATATATACAAAGAAATTTAAAAAGCAGTATAATAGACGAATAGAAAGTTTATAAGGGGCAACACGATCAGTAAGACACAATCTACAAGGAAGTCAAAGTGCCTGAGTTATATGGTTTGCTACTGACCATCTCCGGATCCATAGAGGATGATTAAAATATATATCTTTTACTAACCCTCTATGGACCCGGAGTGATCGGTAGCGAAACATATAACTTATAATAGCAATCCCGAGCAGCAAAGGTCCCAAGAGTTGATATTTGTCAAATGGTGATACAATTGTGATACGGATTCCCCATGTCTTGATCTGTTTATCATATATTTCGATATAATCATATACATGATATATATCATATCCGTGTTTTTTTTAATCATTCGAAATCATAAGAGAGACAAGAAAATGATAATTTTCCTGTCGTTTTCCAGTGGACTTTATTTTTAATCTGACACACGAAACCGTTATATTGTAACAATGATCATACCAAAAGGTGAACAAAATAACGACTACAGATACAGTAGTAATTAATAAATACTTTTATTAAACGAGAAATCTAGTCATCTGTTGAAATAATCCAACATTTGAATTTCTTGCCCTAATCTGTATATCTAACTATATATCATTATGTAATGATATTAATCCTTGCACATTGTACTGATTCGGCGAAAATCAGTTTTTCATCTTTAGTAACAATATAAGTGGCCAAGAAGCTACACGATATTAAAATTAGACCATGTCAATGAGAAGAGTTGTTTTCTTTTGAAATATCGGCTTTGTGTTGAAAAGAAAGTTCACCAAACTAACAAAATTGTAAAATTATATAAAGGTAAAGACAAATCATGCATCATCATGTCGCTTCACTTCACATAATAGATCTCTCGTTTGAACCAAAGCATACTAACCAAGTATAAATTGTCCATTCTTACCAACAGGGAATTTGTATCAATGCTGATAATATTTATGAAAGAGAAAAAATAAATGCATGTATAACTCCAGATTAATGATAAGGACAAAATGTGTAGAGGCGAGTACACTACTATGGAAATTTTAAATACTTCATTTTTTCTTGTCATTGCTCCTTTTTTTTTCAAGTAACATTTGTTCGGCAGCTGCCTCATTGTCGCAATGGAAGCTACGCCACTGCTGTATACTAGTTTGAGGTGTATTACTAAATTGGTAATAGGCACATGTACATGATTCAAATTGGATTATCTCCCTTTAGTCAGAAGGAAATACTTTTCTCATCACAGGCATAGATTACCTTAGCCGTATTTAGCACAACGTTTTGGAATTTTGGATCCTCAATGCCCTTCAACTTTGTACTTGTTTGGCTTTATAAATATTTTGATATGAGCGTCACTAATGAGTCTTATGTAGACGAAACACGCGTCTGGCGTACTAAATTATTATCCTGTTACCTTTAATAACTATTTACACCACTGGGTCGATGCCACTGCTGGTAGACGTTTCGTCCCCGAGGGTTTCACCAGCCCAGTAGTCACTATTTCGGTGTTGACATGAATATCAATAATGTGTTTTTTTTTTTATAAATTTCCTTTTAACAAAACTTTAAATTTTTCGACAAACTAAGGATATTTTTTTTTTTTATCCCAGACATAGATTACCTTCATTAGCCGTATTTGGCACAACTTTATTGAATTTTGGAATCCTCAATGCTTTTCAATTTTGTACTTGTTTGGCTTAATAATTTTTTTTATATGAGCGTCACTGATGAGTCTTATGTAGACGAAACGAGCGTCTTGCGTACTAAATGATAATCCTGGTACCTTTGATAACTATTAACAGGCATCATAATTATTTTTTTAGATACTGGTCGATGACTTATGCCAATTTGCACCATAGATCGCTTGAAAACTGTACTCAATCTGCATATATATATATATATTCATTCATTAAATAAAATAATAAAATAAGTAAACAGTTCCAGAGGGTTTAATCGAAAGTGGAATTCGAAAATCTAAACTCTTGACGCTTCAAGAATTACGAACCCTGAAAGTGAAAGACACGGACGAAACATTAAAGAAAATACCGTTTGTTAGTACACATGACCCGTATTTACCAAACGTTTTTAATACAATTAAATCAAACCTTCCGATTCTACACGAAAGTGAAACTATGAAAAAATTGATACCGGAAGGAAACTTAATCTACAGCCGAAGACAACATAAAAACTAAAAGGAACACTTAACCAGAGCTTGGTTCGAACCGAAGGTTAATGACTTTGAAATAAAGTCTTGCGGAGATTCAAGATGCGGTGTTTGTGGCCGAGATACGGAATATTTAGAAACGGGTAAAAAGAAATCATTTAAAGATGGCAAAAAATTTCATGTGAACGCCAATATGACTTGTAAGACAACAAACCTTATTTACTGCGTCACATGTCCTGGTTGTCACGAAAATTATATTGGACAGATCGGGAATAGCCTCTGTGAACGGGTGCGAGTTCACAAAGAACAAATAAAACACCCCCAATACAGAAATTCGCCAATTAGTGCCTATCTTGACATTTGTGGTAAAAACTATTTTCAAATAATGCCTATTTTTAAATGTAGACGGATTGAAGCATATAGAAAAGATATGGAACGTTATTTCATAACAACATTCCGATCAAAATTAAAACCAGAGAACTTTTAAGTGCCAGTCTGCCTAAGGATCAGACAGTGACCAAAACATGATAGTCTCAGATTTTGATAAAAACTTGCATAAATCATCATAAAAACAAGTTAAGAAAAAAAAATACTTTTCGGACCAATAACATATTGTTGCTATGGAAACAGAGCCATATGATTTAACAAAGCAACGAGTTGTTGAAATAAGCATAAAACTCACAGTTTTTCACTTTTTTAGTTTCATAAAAACTAATGTTCAGATAAAGTGTAGTACTTCTCCATTGTACTGCAACTTTTTCAACTATCAAATATTCTTGAAGATGTTGTTTGTGCTGTTTTTAGACCCTTCTACAACGAAATTTGTTTGACATGCACACGTATAAAAATTACGGTTTTTATCCAACGTAATCATAGGTTTGAACGTAGTTTTCAATTTAGACTCGTTTTTATATAAATATATATATATATACATGTAACAAACATAAAATACAATCCGAGCTCTGAAAAGCTAAGGTTCGTGCACACAGGTTTTTGGGAAGGGGTTATTCAACGTAATGGAAAACCAATGTGTGCCGAGTTAAGTTATTCTGCCAAAACGATTATTCAAATCAGAGAGAGGAGTGTACACCCACGACACCTCTCACTGAATCAGACGCTGTTTAGTTACACGAAATAACAATACAATTACCTATAAAAGAAGTACAGTTAAACAATTAAAAAGTTCAACCTTTAGAAGTAGTTAATGAGCAGCCTGAATTATCTCATTCGATCAAAGTTTGTACGATCACGGAAAATAACTGTATTAAATTGGATTGATACAGCGAAGTCAGTGAGGCTGTTTATATAATTGACAATACACCTCCGTCATGAAATAGCAGTAATTCCGAATACCCATATGATCCAAGTTCCATGTTATAAAAGGAGTCCCTTTAAGCCCTAGTCACATTGTCACGTTTTCACAGCTAGGTTTTAGACCTCACGATAACGAAAACCAACACCCAACATTCAACATTCTAAGAACTCAGAGAGGTCCCTGCCATCAATTTCCTACTGTAAGAGGCATTACTAAAGGAGAAAAGCTCCGTTTTAAGTGTTATTACAGTTTAGTACGTATCTGCCACGTTTCATAAAGTTTTTGTACAGTATATTACGGTTCATAGTACGCATTTTGAGGTTTAATATCGTTTTTCCATGCATTATTACGTGTCAATCCGTATTTCTACGCATCTTTATCTTTTTTTATGTATATTCAAACCACGTTTCATCATATTTCACGCCAATTGCTAAAATATTTGTCAATCTTAGAGCAAGATGAACTGACAATAAATAAAATTGACAGATTATGGATTATTGTTACACATTTATTTCAATAATTATTTGTCAAATCCTATCCCATAGATCACAAGGTGTTTCGAACATCTATTTAGACTAATTAGAAAAAAACGACGGCCATGTTCATCGTGATGAGCCCATGCATTGCATGGGGACAGTTATTCTAAAAATACTGCAAATTTGAGAAGGGCTCAACACCTGTGATCCGTTTGACTAATACTTTTCTTTCCGTTTTGCATGTGTATCAATTAACTAAACACAGTATAGAATATGTTTTCCTAGTTTGCAACATGTTAAATGCCAGAGTTGCATATAGTACTGTGTCTTTCAAATTTGTATACCTATGAAAAATGAAAAAAAAAGTTCTTTTATCAAAGAAAGTTCTGTCTCTTAGTCATCTTTTTTTTTATCCCAGTGCTTTAAAAAATTGTCTTTTTATGTGTGTTTTCTGTCTTGAAAAATACTAGGGTAAATGCCTAAGGAATCTACTGTTATACAGATTTAGTTTTTACCATAAATGTGTCATTTCTTTGTTGTGCAGTTACTTCCTGCATCACAGTTTGAAAATTATTTGTTTAACTATTCCTTTTAATAAGTTGTTCAGAAAAAAAAACATATTGTGTTATAAAAAAACTGCATTTTAGTATGTTATTTATCGTATGTAAGTTTTAGTGGTGCTTGGTGTCTGTTGTTATCTTAAAGTTAGTCTTTGTGTCTGTTGCATTTTTTGTTAAAATTTAGTATTCTGTTATTTCATTGCTTTCCTCTTATAGTTGATGTCTTTCCCTCGGTTTTAGTTGTAACCCTGATTTTTCTCCTCTCAATTGATTTATGACTTTTGAACAACAGTATACTACTGTTGCATTTATTCAGCATATTCAGAACATTGTGCTAGTTCATCATCAGTACCTTTATTGTAAATTAAAAAGAAATCGTCCCATAATATATATATATATAAATATATAGAGAGAGAGGCTCAATAGTTTTTTGTTTATGATGGAAAGTCCTTAAATACTATTATAGACTTCAAATCGGTTGTTAACGGTGATAAACTATTTCCCATTGATATTCCAGGTCAACTTATCAGGCGACAGACAAGCAGCTTCCACGACACTCTTCACGACCCATTCCTCTGCATATGGCCTGATTATAAACACGCTAAAATATTAATCAAATACCGGTAGGATGAGAATTGGAATTAAAACGACAATGTGCAACGTAAAATATTTCAAAAGATCAATTAACAGAAAAGCAAATGCATTAACAAAGTTCCCACCAAGGCATTGAAAGTTTTTTATGAGTTATGTAATCACCAAAAAAAGATGAACAACAAAAACAGCAATATCTTTTTTTGGAGTACAAAAAATAAAACAAAATTAGACCATCAAATAGGAACCAAATAGTCTTATGAAATGACAAATGTATTACTATTAATAACTTGTATCGCTGTTAATTTCTCTTGTTTTCTGGAGTTTTCTTTGCCCTCTCTCTGCATATGTCTTTTTTTTTTTTCTAAATAAATGATGCGGTGTTCATGTCATTGATCAATGAATACAGCGTAGTACAACGTTAATACTGCGTAGAATAAATTACAAAACCGTAGGAAAGCGTGAGAAAACGTACTTCAACCGTTTTTAACAGAATTAGAAACGTACTAACCCCTTGTAATACATACTGAAACGTAGGTTATACGTAATGAACAAAACGTATTAAAAAAAATCAAGAGCTGTACGAACGATTCAGTAGATTTGTAAACATAATATTCCTAATTTTATAAACGCCATATTAAACGATTGATAAAATAAAATGAAATTTAAACTGTTATGCAGAAAGTGACTGCACAAATCACAAATAATAAATCACAAAGAAATGACACATTATTAGTAAGACCTAAATCTGTTTTACAGTCGATTCCCATGGTATACTCCACAGTGTTTTCCAGACAGAAAACGCACATAAAGATTAATATTTTAAAACACTGGGATACATTAAAAGACAATGAAGAGAAAAAAAAGTATAGAAAAGCATTAGTCAAACACATTACGAGGTGTATAGCCCCTAAACACAATTTCAATTTTTTTACAATAAGTGTCCCAATGCAATGTATTTGGCTCCTGACGATGGCCATGGTCAAGTAGATCATTCTTAATGGTTTAAGTAGATGTTTAAAACACCTTGTGATCTCTGGGTTAGCTATAGGTTGCTGGGATTTGACAACATATTACTGAAATAACTATATATTAATAATACTTATTTTGTTAATTACATCTGTTGTCTTTCAATCTTGCTATTAGACTAACAAAATATGGATACAATGTTTTAATAAAGGAGAAGATAAACATGCGTAGTAATTCGCATAGACTCGTACTAATGCCTATAATAAAGCAGTCAATCCTACTAATACGTACCACGAAGCGTAATAAACTTTGCGAAAACCTCATGAAACGTGGAAGATGCGTACTTATTATCATCGATTGAGTAGAAACAAATAAGTTTTGGAATGTTTCTAAACTGTTGTACTGCGCTTTTCTACGTTTTTACTACGTTTGTATTGCAGAACAATACCTATGGGACCGATAACGTATCAATTCACGCATAGCTACGTATATTGTTGTTTTAAGTATGTTTCGCTACGTATTTTGTCGCCAAAACGTGACAGTGTGACTTGGGCTCATTATCGTTCGTGACCGAGAGTTAAGGACCTAAATATCAACTCCTTGTAGATTAATAATTGAAATGAGTGTTATAACATCACCAACGACACACTCTGTACTGACATGTGCTGCTGTAAATGGATAAGACAAAAAAAAAGTGGACAAAAATCTTTAGAATCATTTTTAATTCAGTATTGAATATAGTTGATAAACGTATACAACATGTTAAGTAATACTTTACTCATAACGCGTTCTATTTGAAAAAGAGAATATCTATTTTATTCTCTTTTTAGTGTGGTTTCAAATTCGGTAAACAAAAAGATTGTCAACGTTTTTTGTAAAAAAACATCTTTATTTGAAGAAGGCAAGGCGATTCAGTTGCTAAAAATTAGTAAAAGTGTAACCAGAATTACACCTGATGTTAACTTTATATTCATGCAGCAACAAATAATGATGAAAGTCCTTGCTATAACATACATTTAAATGTAAACATTGAAATTATTCCTCATCTATGATCATAATGAATTTAAAAAAAAAAATGAAAATGGGGAAATATCCCCGGAATAAAAAGACCTTTAGACTGGGGAAATATCTGTAGAAATAAAGATCTTCAGACTGGGGAAATATCCCCACTTTTCTTCAAATATAATTATAAGTTTAAGAAGTGTGTGTTAGTAACTGTAATTAACATCATGAACAAAGTGGGGAAATATCCCCAAATTAAATATGACTTTCAATATGGTGATAAAAGAATACGAAATGGGGAAATTTCCCCATTAAATTACAATTAGTGTGAAAACATCCATACAGGAAGACAACACATACGTGAAAACTAAACAATATTGGGGAAATTTCCCAACATGAAAATAATCTTTAAAACAGGCTGTGTAATTGGTCATTTTCTATGTCGAAGAAATAAACAATAAACACGGAATGGGGAAATGTTCCCATTATGTGTATTTATCGATTTCTACAGCATTTTGCAAAGATTTACTTTCCGTCTAAAAACGCCAATCTTGAATATAAAAATGACGAACATTTATCAGGTGAAGCTTGGAAAAGCAGTGTGATTCTCAATGCACTTTTTGACTGAGTTTTCTTTTTTATTGCAAACAAGTCAAGCTAGTGAAAATACTGCTTTAAATCATTTTGCAAAGTTAGATAGCGGGCCTTAGATTTGAAGGTCATAATTAACACTAGCTAAATAAATGTACATGTACAAGACTTTAAATGACTTTGAAACATTCAAATACGAAATAAAAGATGAATCTCGGTGATTATGTTGGCTTATATAAGCGGGAAATAAATATGCATATTCAGGACAAGAACCAGTTAATGTAACAGAAAAAGATACCAGAGGGACATTCAAACTCATAAATCTAAGCTAAACTAACGCCATGGCTACAAAAGAAAAGACAAGCAATAGTGAAGAAGAAACGTCAAAGAAATTAAAACCTACAAGCAACACGAATCCCACAAAAAGGCAGGGGTGATCTCGGCAACTCCGAAAGGGAAGAAAATACTGCTTCACATGTGACAACCGTCATGTTGTTCATAAGATAACAGTCCACCGAAACGGACATAGCATTATCACTTCGAGCCAATCAATCCTTTGATCAAACTCCTTCATGCTGCGTGCAAAGCGGAGAAGCAACATATACAATTTCTGAAGTCTCTGTTTTTATCCAGCCGGGTTCCAACCTACGACCTCTCACACTCGGGGTGATCAAGCTACCACGTATTCGTGTATCCATCAATTTAAAGGAAAGTAAACGAGATAGACATCAATGTTTTTTTTCAAAAGAAAACATAATTACAAACTGTTTAATGTCAGTACAGCACAAACAGAAAATGTAAATTTTTGAAAATTACATATTAAAGCATGCACAATATTTTGAATACAACATAATTGTACTGTTGCTGTTGAAACCATATGTTGTTCAACTGCTAGGTAAAATAGCCACAACAAATATGATAACTCATGTATAAAACAAATCAAATCAAAAAAGAAAATGAGTTCCATTGATTTTCTCGCTTGAGCTGGAACAGCGAAAGTGAGGAAAGCAATCGAGTTGAGATGACCAATGATAATCTGTTTATCGCTATTTTACCTATGACGATGTTGTCAATTTCAATGTCAATTTCATTAGCAACGCCACGTGGCCTCCTTAGTTTCTAGCAATACTTTTTCCATCTCAAGCGAGAAACATGATATGAAAATTATTACAAAAAAGATCAAAGGAAAAATGCACAAAATAGCGATAAAATAAAATGTCTGTTTCTTTTGACATATATAGCCATATACATATGAGCTATTATATATGGTGCGTCTAGTAGTCATGTTCTTCGTATTTCCTGAAAATACAAAAAAAACAAAACAACAATTGATTTCGACCTTAAATGTTGCTGATTGATGATAAAAGAAAAACAAATAAACATTATAAAGTAGTCAATTACGATTTCAAGTTGAGTTTGCTAATAAAACGTCCAGATGTTTTGCTCAAAATATTTAATATTTAAAAATATTTAATTTGAAAAGAAGAAAAATATTTATTTTTCTCAAATACTTTTCTCAGTAAAATAAGCAAGCAAAGACAACGCGTTTTACTTAACTTATTAAAAAATACTTTGAAATCAGTTGAACTAAAAGAATTCTAATCAATATATCATATGCCAACTCCTCCTATGAATATTTTGAATATTCAAACAAACTAAAATATGTCCGTTTTTTTGTGATAGCAAACAGTGGTAATGATTGCCACCGGTAACGGCATCGAACATAATCGTCATTGTTCCTCCAACATTCCAAATGACACTGTAACAAGAACTGTACAATAGCGTACCTTTTTTGCCTTTCTTCTGCTTTTTCAATTCAGGTCTGGTTTTGTCTTGTTCACTTTGTTTTCTTTTTCTTTTCTGGCTAATCTGAATCTATGGTTGAAAAATAATAATGTTCTACTAGTATTTAAGGTGTAATCAGATCAATGTCAAAGGTACTATTGCATAGGAAAAATCATTTTTTTTTATTAATATTAATTATCCATTAATATTTGACTTGAAGTGTATATTTCTGAATGTTTTATTACTAAATTTAGAAATTATGACGAAACCAGGGTTTACACTTTTCCAGGCAAAAGCCATAGCATATTTATGCATCCCTTTTATTAACCTTTACGGTAAAAAAAAATATGTACTCGCTATAGAATAGAAAAACAGTAAGTTATAAAATTCCCTGATTTATGATGTACACATACATACATTTTGTACATAGTATTGTCTATGACCTATAAATGAAATTGTAGAAGGAAAATGATGTATTAAACAAATAAAGTCACACTATTCCCTTCGATGAAAACCTTGCAAGATCTTGCAATAATGTCTGTGTTTTTGTGTCGTCCGAGCAAAAATATTAAAACTACAAAGAAAGTAAGAAATAGAATAAAACATTGGAATCGGAATATAATTTGTGTGTCAACTGAAGACTTTAAATTGACAGCGGAGAAAGGGGACTTTGTGGACGAGGTCAGTATCGATGATGATTATTTAGTTCGTACCTCGTGTTCTATAAGCTCTTGATTTACCATGTCCTCTATTTCCTTTGGTGGGTTGTTATCATGCGAACAGTCTGGTGTCACTCTAATTTTCGGTAATTTATCAAAGTACCAAACTGCCTTTTGTATGATTTCACTTTTCATAAATTGATTATCATCTCTTAATTTCTTCATGTAGTTAACCCGGCTCTTCCATCAATTAAATTGGTGATGTTCTATTTGATCCGTGAAGAGACATTTCCAGTCATTAATTCCACTTTCAATTTTTTCGATAGATATTTTGTCAAAAACTGGCGTGGAGACTTTTGGTACACCCTTTGGCAATTCTACATCACCTTTCTCGTTAAACATGAACATTCCACTTGTTGAAATCTTCCAAGGCCCAGCATGATTGGATTTGTAACACAGTTTAATCTTATTAGATACTTCAGCCATTGTAAATTTATAATGTAATGGCTTGGTATGTTTCCGTACATCAGCAATAAATGGTTCAAGCCAGTTCCTAATGTCGTATTGCCAAATTAAATTGCTTGGATTTGGTAATAGATCCAAAAGCATAGTTTCTGTGTCATTTCGACGGAGGGAATCTGCTATTTTGCTGAAACCGGCGTCAATATCCTCATGTGTGTGTCCAACATACAGAAAAGAAAGGTGAACCTGCAAAAAAAAAAAAAAATTCAAAAATAAATTCTATCAAATTTTATATTGATTTGCACTTTAAACTGTCCGCATAACGATTCTTGTTCGTTCTTTTGCTTATTGTTTTGACATTTCTCTGACGCAACATTCCGACAGTCATGATAGTGGATGTATGTGGAGTAGATATATATTACACTTGATAAATATCATGAATTCAGTTGGTCTGAACATACGACGGGTGTCCCTCGAGGAGCTGTTAACCGAGTTTTCCGGTGGTACTGCAGTTACTTTATATTTTTAGGTAATGGTTTGTCATAGTTTTTTTACTGTTGAATATTGAGATGATTTATTCTAATTGACTTTTCATTATAATTCTCCGTTGGTATATTTTCTCGGTTTATTATATCTTATTCATCATGTTCATTTGGATACAGTTATTCATGTTAATACATAATGATACAACCCTTATAAAAATGGTAGGAGGAATCACCGCTCAATTCAGTAGAAATATGTGTGTTCATTGTCATGATTGTTTTCCTGGATTTTTTTAGATAGGAATTCTATTATTTAACAGTCGTATGATTACTGTGGGCTATAAGATATCAAATGTCTACCTCTTGAAATACTTTCATGTGCACCAGTAACTCGCAAAACGATTTATTTTTGTTTTCCCGCAGCAGTTGTCGGCTTGAATATACAATACTGGAGGCAACGTTCCACCCTGCCAAAAATATAATTCAAACTTTAAACATGTTATTTTATTTATCTTGCTCATTCATTACTTGATGTGTCAAAACAGGAGTTTGTTGTCCACTTAATAGCTGTATAGCTGACTAAAATAATTGCAAGTAGCGCTTGTATATATAATACTGCTTTAGCAGCCAAGTACAGTATGTCCAATGAACATACACACCAATATGTGTTATTCCTCCCTTACCGTGTTGCTTTTAGTTGTTTTGTCATCGTAGTTGCAATGTTTCCCCCTTTCTTGATGTGGTATGGTATATGCTATATTTGTAACATAACTGAATTAATCTTCGATATTATGAAAAGACAAAATATTGGTTGAAATCCATGTTGCTTTTTGAATATCAAGATACATTGTATTAAGAATGTCCCAGACACCCACAGAAGTCGACTTAAACACATACGTATGCATGTAAACACATATAAATTATTATTTATCCTTTTGGCTGTGCGGGATGTATACGTTTGAAGCCACGTCCCTTCGGAATGGGGACGTCAATCCGATGCCTCGTGTAAAATTTCAGTCCCTATTCAATATACCCGTATTTTCCTGTGGCAGACCAAATTTCCCCGACCTTCATCCTGTATGGCCTCTATTTCAAGGCCTACCTGTTGTCTTTGTTGTTAACTTGTTCTTTTTTGGAAATGCATGAAATATTTGCCACTGACATGACGTTTAGAAACCTGCAACCAATCAATCAATGATTATGCTCTGTAGTTATCTGATGAATGAAGCCCTTATCGACTGATCTCTCTAGATTGTTCTTGTTCTTGTGATGTGTTGTAGTGTTGTAACACTACTGGCAGAGGTTATGGGAATTTCAAGCACTTCCAAAGATTATGTATGAGCCTGCCCCAAGTCAGAAGCCAGCTATATATTTGTTGTTATGTTGATGTACACATCGTATTTGTATACTAGTTCGTGTTGTGTTGTACTGTTGTAACACTGATTAGCGGTAGTTGCAATACTGATTAGCGGTAATATATTGCGCGCACAATCATGTGTAAACCCTCAGAAATTATCATGTGTCTATTGCAAGTCAAGCGCCTACAATTCAATGGTTGTCATTTGTTTTTGTATATAATTTTCCCCCGATTTGTACATTATGACTCTTGTTTTCTCGATTGCAGTGTTTCACATTTTGGAACCTTTTATTGCTTGTTATTTGATACGGTTTTGCTCATTATTGAAACGCTGTATCTGACACGTCTTTCCTAACCTTTACGGTATTTGGGCTTTGGTGGAGAGGTGTTTTACTGGTTATCATAACAATCTTATTTTTATATGCGACAAAATGCAACTTTCCAAAACAAATTAAAATGTCTATAGTTGTTAATGTTTGTGTCATTTTGGTCTTTTGTGGATAGTTGTCTCATTGGCAATCATACCACATCTTCTTTTTTTTTATATTTTGTCTAAGATACGCTACTGTTTATCTTATATTTACCTTGGCTGTTCTCCCTACAAAATGTGGCAAGTTGGTCTTTGCTGAAAAATAAATTTACTTATAAGCAATCAATCAACAGACTGAACAGATCTTGACTGTTTTATTTTACACACGAACACTTTTTATGTCCCACCTACGATAGTAGAGGGGCATTATGTTTTCTGGTCTGTGCGTCCGTTCGTCCGTCTGTTCGTTCGTCCCGCTTGAGATTAAGGTTTTGGTCAAGGTAGTTTTTGAGGAAGTTGAAGTCCAATCAACTTGAAACTTAGAACACATGTTCCGTATGGTATGATCTTACTAATTGTAATGCCAAATTAGATTTTTTTATACCAATTTCACGGTCCATTGAACATGGAAAATGATAGTGCGAGTGGGGCATCCGTGTACTTTGGACACATTCTCGTTTTTGAAGGAATACTACAAATTCCAATACATGTATATTTATCTTTATGGAACGAAATATAAGTCAGGCTAGGTAATATTGTACAAGATGTTGCATACTTACACTGGTCCATGACATTTATAATCAAACTTAAATACCGCGTCGGGTTTTAGCAAGATCTCTTTTTCTGTAGTAGTACTTTCTCTCTGCTCTGAAATATACGTTCACAATGTTATATGTGCGTACAGAATAAGTAATATTGGCCAAGGTTTGATTGTTTAAATAATGTTAATATTAACTTTTCACAAAATCACGTGTGTATCAAAAAAGGTATCAATGGGTAATATCAATGAGTAGTTGGCTCGAAGTCAAAATAATGTGTCCGGGTAGAGCGACATTTCTTCCTACAGACTGTTTCCTTACATTTATTTTTCATTTCATATTTTATTTATTACCTTAGTTTATTAGTTTGTTATTTAATCATATGGTATAAAAATCAATCTAAAAAACCAATTCGTGTTGGCCAATGATGACTTTTAAAATGTGTATACTATTGAAAAGGCTCCAAATTATCTCCTTTTGGTGCAAAAACACCTTTTTAAAAATTGAAATATCTTTTCAACTCATCGGTGACCTATATTTTTTATCATAATTTTCAATTAAGCTGTACTTTAACTACACTATTGTAAAATTTGCGCGATTTCTGTGATCAAGTTCTTTTTTTATTTCGATAGTACCTCTATTTCTCCTAATAGCTCAACAGAAAAAGTACCTTTACAAAAGTGCTTGCTTATTTCGAAGTCAGATTGTGAGCGTAAATGAACAGTGATCCCATTTTTTTTTTGTATTAAGTATAAAATAAAGTTCATTTAAAGAAAAAAAATGCGAAACCCTATATTTAAAAAAAATGATTTAGACCTGCGAGCCCCCTTTAATCACTGTGCTTAAACGTCCGTAAGTAACTTAAGTTACCCACAGCCCAAGATGGTTAGGAAGTTTGCTCCTATATAATAACAATACCATGAATATAAAAGAAATGTTCAGTAATTAAAAAGTTATATAAGTCTTTTAGGGAAACTCTGCAATGGAAAACAAAATAAACGATTACAGCACGGTTTGCCATGAAACACTTATGATGTCCGTAACTTCAAAACAACTTGTCCGTAACTTTTTTCCTTATACCACTAGGGATGTCCATAACTTTAGCATGATGTCAGTAACTTTCAAAGAATCTTTATTCGTGGATGTAATTATTTTAAAGAAATGATAAATGACAAAAATACCGAACTCCTAGGAATATTCAAACGGGAAATCCTTTATGGAATTGAAAAGCTAAAATCTCAATTTAACACACCAAACGAACGGAAAACAACGGTCATATTCCTGCCTTGGTACAGGCCTTAAAAAGTAAAATTACAAAAATGCCGAACCTTGAAAAAAATTCAAAAAGGAAAGTCACTTATTAAATGAAAAAATCCAAAGCTCAACCGATCGCGCGAGTGGATAACAACTGCCATTTTCCTGACTTGGTACAGGCATTTTCTTGTGTAGAAAATTGTACGGCAAAAATTAGCACGTCATTATGTAACTAAACATCAGTAGGTAAAATAAAATATATCGGAATGCTAGAAAACATTCTTCTGGCTTCATAGAGGGTTAACTGCTTAAGTTTCAGATGATAAATCATGACATGCAGGTTATAAATCTCAGCATTTCCAACTGTAGAAATTACATTAGGGAGCTACCATATGATTTTTAGGGGGGGAGGCTAGGATGATAAATGAAAAATTAGTTTATCCTGACTTTTTTAACATAAATTGCCATCCTGACTTTATTTTGCAAGTGTCTCTTCCTGCCTTTTTTTTACTCAAAACCTCTGCCCTGCCTATTTTTTTTCCAACTTCATCCTATTTCTCACAATCAACAACACATCACACTAGATATAGTGAAGAGACCATACTTTTTTTGGCTAACAATTCAGAAATTATTTAAAGGAAAGAATATAATTTTTTTCCGCGGCTACACAGGCCAAGGACTCAACAGTGAACAATCTATAAAGCTAGAAGAATGTTAGATTAATTTCGCCGTACCGTCAGATCCCGTTTTATCCGGGGAATAATTAAAAAAAAAAACGGAAAATCCATGACACTCCGGTTTGCTTTTTTCTCTTGTTTAGTTTGAAGCATATCGTCATTGTATGAATTTATGTTATAATTAAGGGGTTTGATAGTGTTTATTGTCTATTAAGTTACGGACATCTTATGCGTTTTTTAAAAGTTTGTCTTGTGATAAAGTGAAGTCAAAATTAACAAATTTGTAGTGATGGTAAGTGATTTCTTCATTCAAAAATGCTATCAATATTTAAATAGATCATGAAAAACGTTGCAAAAAGTAGATTTCGTATCAACTATCATCTCAACGAGTTAAGAAACCGCTACACACACGTTACAAACGCTACACGCTATAAGTTTGAGACACGTTTAGGGCACGTTGTATACGCTTCGAGATCGTTCGACTTTAACTAAAACATATGCGGGTGTGTTTGTAACAAACACCCCATAATAGAACGTTTAAAATACGACCGGGACGCATCTGAAATACGTTCAAGAAACACTTTTCCTTCGTAGCGTGTGTTCCATCTACGTTAGACAAACACCCACCTGGGGTTGAAGTCATTAAACTTTGTTCAGTGCTCGGAGCACAAAAATCATGCTCGAAACAAGAAATCCAGTATTTTGATTGGTTGAATCTCGAGTCTGAGTACAAAAATCGTGCTCGAAAGTTTTATGACCGCGAGGCCAGGCATACGCAGCCATACGTTTCTTGAAAACCCGAAAAAGGCTTAGGTACACTTCTTGTACGCCCAATACACGCTTAAATCTCGTTGTGCACACGTTACAGATATGATTGATAAGTTAATTGCTTCCAAAACTTCTAGCGTATTGGCAGCGTACATGATTTTTTACCACTCCCTGTGTACGTCGGAACTATACGCTGATGTGTGACACCGGTATAAGCTTACTCGTTATAACGACTTTAAATAAAACTCCAATCAATTTTAATGTTAAAAAATGCTAATTTCCCTTTAAATTAAAATATCAGGGGAAGCAACCACAAAACGCGTTGTCTAATGTAACTGAAAAAGCGCGGACCGATAGATTTTGACATGATTCATATTTTTATCCCAGGCTCTAAATGCTTTAGTTTCAAAGATATAAGCTAAAACCTACATTTTACCACAATGTTATATTTTTAGACATGACGGTCATCTTGGTTATTGGGAGTGGTATAATCAGATACTTTTTTGAAACTAGATACCCTAAGGATGATTGCAGCCATATTTCTTTAATTTAGCCATAAGTTTCAGATTTTCTGAAAGTTAACGACGACGACGGATGCCAAGCTATGACAAAAGCTCACTTAACCCTCTGGTCCAGGTGAGCTAAAAAGGCAAAACGGACAAAAAACAACGGACAAAAAGCAAAAGTGTCGTACAAAAAGCAAAATTATCGGACAAAAAGCAAAATGGACAAAAAACAAAATTATCGGACAAAAAGCGAAACGGACAAAAAGCAACGGACTAAGTGCAAAAGTGTCGGACAAATAGAAAAAGCGGACAAAGGGCAAATTGCGGACAAAAAGCGCCGTATCAAACGTCTAGATATATGAAAGTATTTATATTGATGCTTTCTATCAACTGACGTATTGAATTATTACAACAAAACCAATCGAAACAAAAACTAAAAAAATATTCCCTTAGTTTAAATGATCTTTAATAACTAAATATAACCCATATATACGTAAGATTAAGAAAAGTAAGTAAAAAGTAAGTACTAATATAACAAAGAAGATGTGGTATGATTGCCAATGAGACAACTATCCACAAAAGACCAAAATGACACAAACATTAACAACTATAGGTAACCGTACGGCCTTCAACAATGAGCAACGCCCATACCGCATAGTCAGCTATAAAAGGCCCCGATAAGATAATGTAAGTAAATTTTATTAGGGTCGGCATATATATACACAATAACAGACAAAACATGAGGTCTGGTGAGCTTTATAAACGACTACTGATGCTAAATTTGGTTGATTATGATATAGGAAATCACCGAAGCAGGACCAGAGCGGACCCCCTCTTATGCAGTCAGTGGGCCCCCTCTTGTGCACATTTCTGGATCTGCCACTGATCAATGTTATAATGTTTCATGTATACAAACCTTTGGATATGGTAATTATGTGCAAATGTCAAAATAATCGGATTTATAGCATCTATGACTAGTATCAGTGGAAATACTACGTTAGAATAATAGAGATTAATTAGTTTGACAAATAGCTTATGCCTTTACATTACAACTATCCATCAGAGTTTAAATGCAGTGGATGTAAGAAATCATAAAAAGGCAACCGTACAGCCTTCAACACTCCGTATATAAAAAGAGAAGATGTGGTATGATTGCCAATGAGACAACTATCCACAAAAGACCAATTTGAAAATGACACAAACATTAACAACTATAGGTCACCGTACGGCATTTAACAATGAGCAAAGTCCATACTGCATAGTCAGCTATAAAATACACCGATAAGACAACGTAAAACAATTCAAACGAGAAAATTTACGGCCTTATTTATGTAAATAAAATGAACGAAAAACAAATAAGTAACACATAAACAAACGACAACCACTGAATTACAGGCTCCTGACTTGAAAAAGTCCACGGAACCATGTGTCTCGCCTGATATTGATGCTCTCAGTGTAAAAGCGTAATGTTGATCGGATGTACATTCATCGGTCAAAAAACATTAAAAAAAAATGTTTTTCTGTAGATGCTTTTTTTCTTGATAGATACCTATGTCGTCGACTTGATATCGAATTGTTCTGCATTGGTTCTACATTAATATGTTACAGTAGATAAATTGAAAACTTATGCAAATGGTGTTTTTGAAATAAAACACTTCGCTATTGAGAGAAAATTGTCGTTGTGTAAAGTTTAATAAGAAATATCCTTTTTTAATGTCAAATAGACTTCAGACACTTTATTCGTGGTCAAGGGATATAGTTCTCAAGTACTGTTTTGTTATATGTGTTTAATTTTCAAATGGTCCTATCAGTTGCATATTCCTACCCGTAAGAAGTACGTAAGTCATTATTCATGTTATTTTCTATCTTCTTATGTCTAAATTATGGTAAATAAAACCATGGTCATACAACTAACATATGACAATGAATCATGCCAAAGTTTTAATTAATTTTACAGTTAAAATAAATTTGCCCATCAACCAATGTTTAACTAAAGATCACTAAAAGTTAAGAGTGTTGTCTGTAAATATAAATATGAAAATTTCAATCGACTAGTATTGCCGACTTGAGTATAATATTATGATATAATTCTGCAACATCTCAAAATCCGAAGTGATCACATAGATCCATTACGGCTGTATAAAAAAAAATGTCATAATGACATTTTCATATTCTAATTGAACTTGGGCAAACCTCGGTTTTTCATAATCATATTAAATCATAATTTTAAATATCACCACAATTTGGTTTTTTTTCTCTTCATATTTTCTATGAATTAAAAAGTATACCTTACCAGAACTCTCGTATGTATCAGGTTAGCTTCAGACTCTAGTTCCTTTAAAACGAAATCCCATCAGTCTCCTTTTCCTTTTCTAAGGGACTCCATCTTTCTCTTCCTTTGACCAAAGTACACAACAAAATGACCTCGTTTCACTTTACAGTACTGTATGTATTACAAAACACGCGTCATAATCCATCACTGGCAATACAATAATTCCAAATTATTATTGTACCGCAAAGTTCTACTACACTGACTTTATAGACGTAAGAATAAACATGATAACCATACGGTGTACATGGTGTATTCAATATAATACTTCCTTCCGAGTCTTGGGTCAATCAAAGAGGTAACATTAGAAGGATATAACACCCAATTAACATCTCTAGCAATAAAATATGATAAGAAAAAGAAAAGAACCAGCATGTGTACATGTATAACCCACTGGATATAACCATTATGAACATTCCTTATTTTCGAAATATTATACGTTTCAATATGTTAATGTTGAAAGTAAAAATGTATGTTGTAAACGTAACTTCATAATATCATGGTATTAACTGTTTTCACTTTAAACTGCAAGGTTTTATGTAATGTAACCTCAACTTTTGAAAGTGGTTTAATAACATCAACAGAATGGAAAAGACTTGAAAGACAGTCTATATTGAAAGCTCGGGAGGGGGGGGGGGGGGGGCTTCAAGCTTTTTTTATAGGGATGAGCAGCTGATACAGCAAGTACCCCACCCTTTTTATATATTTTGTTTATTAAAAATATATATCTTGTCAACGAACAAAAAAAACTATTGAGATATTTGAATATTTTTCATCTTCTGGTACATTTAGTATTTATAATTTGTTTTGGGTCCCATTTATTTTCACGTTCTTGTTTAGAAGCAACGCAGTTGCAATTATCACAGTTAATTTAATAAATTCGTCACATCTTAATTACTTTCCTCTATTTGCCCCTTTTATATCTTTCATTAAAAAAGAAATTTTAATTTCAAAAGACAATAAATTTAAGATGTTTGGTCAGATAAGTATAGTAACACTCCAAAATTAAAGATGTTTGGTCAGATAAGTATAGTAACACTCCAGAGAGAAACACTTTCACTAAGTTTTATGTTTGAAAACTGATCAAAAGTTACATTGCCGTTCCATCTCATAGCTGACACTATGGAATTTCTTAAAATAATTGTTATCATGTTTCATGTAAACAAACCGTTGAATGTTAATTAGGTGCAAATGTCAAAATGATGAGATTTATAGCATCTGTATCTAGCATTCAATTTAGCGGAAATACTACATAGGTCTTAATAGACTTTAAATTGTTTGACAAATAGTTGATGCATTCACGACTGTGGTTTAACCGCATCACAAAAAAATAAGGACATCTGATTAATTTCAAATACTTTGATATAATTAAGCAAGTAAAAATATCCACCTATTGATATATTTAATCTGAATTTAATTTCTCACCCTTTTTATATATCATCCCGATGGAGCATGAAAAAGTGACCTATTCCAGGGAATCATCGCTACCACTCAATACATAGTAAGAAGTGACCCCCCCCCCCCCCCCCCGAGATTGAAAGTAAAGTTGCGTTTGATAGTTTTCATTGGTGTCTGGAAAAATATTAATTAATATATCCCCCTATATATACACTCTGAGTGCCTGTAATAGTTTGAACGGAAATCGTGACAAAACCGCATAAAAAGTTTTACATATACGTATAGAATGGTTAAATTTGTATTATTCATGAGAGGAGGGTGTGTGGTTTATACCCCCGTCACACTTGGTCACGATCGCACCTTGTCAGATCTCAAATGCAAATTTTGACGATCGTAGTGCAATTGTGTAGATCAAAGTAAAGTCGTGGTAAATGTTTCTGGTGATCATGAAGTCTTTTTGATCGTGCTGAGCGAGGACCAACTTTGAACATGTTCCAAACAATCGTGATGCGGTCGTGGCGAGATCAGGTCGCGGTAGAAATGATAGGGAGAGTGTAGTTAGGTCGTAGTAAGATCATAAAATAACTGTACTAACGTAGCAAGAGCGTAGCAAAAGCACGATTATTGTCGAAGAGACTGCGCTACGATTTCACAGCGACTATGTTACGACCTTACTACGACCATCATGTTCTCATTGAGACCCAACCACGCTTCTAATTCGACTGTTCCACGTTCATACCACGCTGTTCAAGCTTATAGTACGATTATAGTACGCTCATGCCATCATCATCACGCTCTTCTTACGAACTGACTATATTACGACCCACTGTCGTTCACTAAAACATCGTCATTTAATTTTAACGGACCAGCAATTACTATAGGTTTATTCGGGTTGGATTGGTCAGACGACCTGTCTACTGGATCATGCAGGAACTGACCAGATGGCATCATCTGCTAAATCATCCCTAACGGGCTCGTCTAGATATTCCACATGATATAGTCAGTATCAAAAACGAAACTATCTATTATTCTATATATCCTATCGATTCTTTGTGAAATCTAATGCACTAAATACCTTTTATTTGACAATAGAATATTGGTGACAACTACAAAGAGGGTGGCCTAAAATGCTTACAGCGATAGCGGCAATCGACAGCAATCTTCATGTCATTTACAGACCACACCCGCAGTAGTTTTTATAGGACCACATGATGATGCTGAACATCATAATTTATTGGCTTCAGTTAATGAAGTGTGAAATTAGATTTCACCCAGAATTTTTTTTATTTAAAAAAAAAAGATACCGCAAGTCGTTTTCCTCTCGTTACCCTTATAGGCGTCATAAATATAGAGCTACACGTAGACCAAGAGCAGAAAGAATATTATGCAAACAATTAACTTGTGATTATCGTTTGGGATTCGGGTATACGCGGAACACTCTATTATGACCGCTTTAAAAATTTCAAAGTAAATAGGCCGTACTTTAACCTATAATGGTTTAATTTTTAAATTGTTATTTGGATGGAGAGTTGTCTCATTGGCACTCACACCACATCTTCCTATATCTATATAGAAACCCCCTAAACAAAAACCCCGTATGTACTGGTTGATCGGATTTACAAAATGTAGTAGAGATTGCTTGATTGTTATATGTATTCCATCCAGTAACAAGTATTTCATGCATTTTCAGGTTTTCATGACGAGATTCATCTTGTGTTTTACACCATTGTCATAGTTTAAGTAGATGCTGGACTTGCAAACATGATTTACCCAAGCGCATTACTAGTATGTACTTGTGACCCCAAAGGCTGACTGGGGAATAGTTATGGTCACTTTGGTATTTTTCCGACCGGAGGTAAAACCCTCTCCGAAGTGTTACACACCTGTTGAGCTGTGTGGGATGTAAACGATACCACGTCCAATCAGAATGCGAATATAAGATGCAATGTCTCATGTTGAGAGAACAACAGTCTCTCTACATTTTACTAACCTTCTCAAAAACTCTACGAGAGTCCGTAAATCGCCTGTTGCAAGGCAACACTTTTGTCCTTATCCAATATACTTTATTTTATCCAGTGCCTGTCCAAACTTCCGCGATATTACTCCGGACGGCCTCCTTCCAAAACCAACCTGTAGTATTGTTACTTTGTGTTCATCCTGGACATTCATGAACTATTTGCAAGTGAACGTTAAGCAAACAACAATCATGCATTATCAATACGAGCGTCATTAACACATGGGGCTCCAGAAATTTTTCAGAGCAGTTTCACCAGTACCAACTTTGAAGCGTTTCATTGTTTATTGATAACTATAAAGACATGCATGAAAGACGCAACAAAGCAACTATATAAGGTTATGTAGATGACTGATACTTTGTTCAACTGTATCATTTATACCGACAACACCAAGGGTAACTGGGGTAAAAAAAAAATATGGTCCCCTTGCAATTGGTCTTCTTCCGACCGACAGTACAACCTTAGCTGAAATTGGGTGTTCGTTTGGCTATGATGAATGTCTTAATAAGCAAACACGTTAGTTTAGATTTGTGACATTCACGCCGATGACCCGTATTGAGAGTGCCTTGTCTTGTGCACGTTAAAAGAATTCGAACCACTACAACAACTCTTAATGGACCCAATAAGTGGCACTTTGAAGGACCAGTCAATCCCCCTATCACCACAATCTCGTACCGATCAAATTTTATTATAGGACGTTTGAGTATATGAAGGAACATGCATGGGCTTCATATTTTAGCGCTATTATATTCTTATATATATGCTGACAATTTAAAAATGGCAAATGTTAAGAAAATCACAAAGTTTTTCTGTTTCTAAATGCTGATTGACATTGGTAACATAGAATTTTGCATCGTTGGTTCTTCAGATTATTTTTATGTGTGCGTTTTTTTTTCTCATGAAGATAACACAGTGTAAAACACATAAGTCATTATTTGAGTGAAATTCATATCGATGGGTAGAGACTTTTTAAAAGATGCTTATAATATACAGAACGACAAATCCGTTGGATTTCGGCACATAGTAAAAAGACTGTAATGTTCGAGGAAATTAAGCATAACCTTTATACCTTGAAGATTAAAATAAACGAACAATGAAATAAACAACTATATGTCATCGTACTGCCTTCAACAATGAGAAAAGACCATACCACAAAGTCAGCTATTCAAGTCCCCGAAATGACAACTTTATGTGTTTCGGGGTTATTTTAAGATACGGGGTGAATATGTTTAAGATGACGGATTTCGGAGGAATGTGTTTTGATGTTTGTCACAGATCATGTTTTTGATTTATATGATAATAAAATTATTTGATTTTGATATACAATCAAAAACTTTGTTTTAAAGTTACTATTTAAAGTCTCTCTTGAATAGAAATATTTTTTTTTTATAAATTTACTTGTATTATTGGCGCAAATAAAAAGTTTTATTTCGGCGCAAATGAAATTTGGGTTGTGTCGCAAATGAAAGATTATTTTGGGGCATATAAAATGCGAATTGGCGGAAAAGTATAGCATCGCTTAAAATAAAACACATTTGTTTTCATTATTTATGATTTTTATCAAGTGAAACAGGCTGGGTTAATTACTCAAGGCTGAACTTTCAATGAATCAAGTCACTGTAATTTTAATCTGAACTAGTTTACGACCACACCAATTACAACAATATCAAAGATCAGATGTATCGATAACCATTCCTCATGTTAACTGTTTAAAAATAGAAAGTGATATAGATAAAACATTTCCAAAAAGATACCTCTCCTATATCTGTATTACGAATATCTTTTGTACAGTGCACAAAACTATATGTATTTGTCATGTTTTGTAGATTTTAATTAATGTTTTTTTTAGCATTAATATAAAAAAATAAAGATGGGATGTGATTGCCTATGAGAAAGTCAGCAATTGAAGTTCATTATGCAAAGAACCTTCAACAACGAAAAAACCGAAACCGTACTGTAAGGAATACAATGGTTGTCGTCTGTTTATGCGGTTCTATAGTGTTTACCTTTTCTCGTTTTTTATATAGTTAGACCGTTGGTTTTTCGCTTTGAATGGTTTTACACTAAGTGTTTTTTTTGTTAGTATAATAGTCCTAGCGTTAATTGGTATATACCCTTTTTTTAATTTAAATTTAAAAGCTTTAGCATTTCTCTACAGGTCTTTCCTTTTAAGCACTAACGTCGAATTAAGGGAGCAGGGGACCGGGTCCTCCCTTATTGAGCTTCGAAAGTAGAAATGCATTAATGCATAGACTTTTTTTACAAGTATCACTTCCAATGTTGGCTTTACAACCCAACCTCTCCTTTTCCAAAAATATTAGATCAGCACGATCTAAGCATGGGTTTCACCGAATGATAGGAGAAGGTTAATAAAGACCAATATATGCATAGTAAAAATGTCAGGGAAAATTAACCGTAATCAAATCCATTATATATTGCAGGTCCATTATAAAATTATAATTCGTCTAAATAACACCCCAACAATGTTGGACCTGAAAAGCGAATGCACATTTTTATTCTCCCCTAGCTGGGATTCGAACTGACATGCTTAAGAGATATCGTGGTACCAAGTCGCCTTGCACTATACCCTACATGCTAGACCACTCGATCACTATATATATATATATATATATATGCTCGACAAAAATCAAGCTTTTGGTTGCCGAATGATACCTTTTCTCGTCTGTTTTTATCTAGAGTCGTAATAAAAAAACATGAGCCCTCGTGAAATATGAATATTCTTTGTTGAACAAATCTTCATATCTACCTGAGGCACGGGAAATACATGTATACTATATACAAGGCATGAATATGGAATATCAAAAATCAGCTGAATTATCTATCGTAGAGGATCTTACATATTAATGTAGGATGCAGTCACATAAATAATTATATTATAAGCTACGCCTGAGCCAGTGACAAGTCTACGACAACTCTATTATATATAGTATTGTGTGTATATATGTCTCTGGACAAATATACAGGTTGTGGTCCGTTGGTTAGGCCTAAATTAAAATATTGTTTGTTTGCCATTCTCCTACCCAGAATTTTTTATGTGGGTAGGTAGGTAGGTAAATTATTTTATTTTTTTTCTGGAAAAATATTTTGGATGTTTATATAATAGTATGAATGAAAGGAGCTGCGTTCATCTTTTATCTCTGCATATGCATGCATTTATGTGTCACTTGCTATAACCTTCACCTCTTATATATTCTTTTATATGTGTATATCTGCTCTTTTTTTTCTCTATTGTGTTCTGCTAGATATATTCGCTGCTATTATATATGCACTTTTTAATCCTTAATCACCCACTGTAGTGTGCTTTCTGGCTTAGTAATACAACTGCACGTGTCATGCTGTTCTATTTGTAAATTAATATTAAACTTGTATATCTTCGAAACATTTCAATGCACTACCGCCACAGGGCTCATACTACTTCAGAATTATATGGGGGAGGTGAATTCTCTTTTTGAAACTGATAGGGAGAAGTGGTGAGATTTGAAAGAGAACTGCTCATTCGCGCGGTGCGCTACAATGTTTGGATTTTACTATAATATAAAGGGTCATATGTAAATAATGTTCTTTTTATATTGTTCAATTCATATCTGAGTATACAATTAAAGTAACATTTCATATTAAAAGTTGTTTAAGTTTTACTAAGGTTCTTGTGAGAAACTACCAACTAAATATTTAATATCTAGCACTAAAAAAAATATTTTTTATTTTAAAAAATGTAAAGAAATTATAATATATCAATTACAATTTAATTCAGAACTATCTTGTGTATGAAATTCTGTGTTTCTCATAAAAAAAAATATAAAAGTTATTAAGCTGGGCCAAAATATATTGATATTGATACATGTAGTAAAATAGTCTCAAAGTTAAGCAACTTTAATCAATAGTTTGAAACAATCAATAACAAAAATAGGGAATTATATACACCAATCAATTAGATGAAACCAACAGTCACTTAATGCGTGTGGAATACGTAATTTTCCCCTTTGGGATCAATATTTTTCTGTCAGCTGTTCCATCCGTGCGTCCGTAGTAATTATTGTAAAAGTACGGATTTCGGTCATAGCTGGTCCGGTTCAGATCCGTAGTATATAAATCGGTCAATGGCGGACTATTGCAAGAAAATTTACAAAAATAAACGATGTTTGATAAGTTATCTGGTTATTTGGAAAGGATAATGACGTTTTTAATGCAATTAATGGATTAAACATTTACTGGAGGCAACTTTTAACACGTTTAAATGAAGTAACAAACTTATATTGCCGGCGAAACTTAGGTTGATGGCCCAAGACCACAATTAATGACCCCGCTTTTCGTTGTCGTTGTTCACGAATATAGTTCCCCTTAATTATAGTGTATTTTTTCTTTATTTTTTTTCTTTGCCTTTTTCATTCATTTGTTAGTTTTTATGGGGTGGAAATGAAAGAAGAGAGGTGAAATAACTTTTTGATGAAGGTATTTTAACTGATTTTAATATGGAAAGAGTGATTAGGTCAAGTGCAAAAAGGTAATATTTTCTGTTTTCGGAACATCTCTTGACTTGTCCATAGGGGTATGGATGTGTATTGGCTAAATTTGTAAGTTACATCAGAGCAATCTTTCTGAATTTTGGATATGTTTTTGGACTAGTACTATACATTACACACACAAAAAATTTGACAAAAAGATTAGGTCCAATTTTTTTAATGAGACAAAAAGTTATAAAGAACTAATAGAGAAATTAATTGTGGTCTGTGGCCTGATGTACGTTTTCTAGTAACAATCACCGGAACTTGCGGAAATGCACGAAGTGATAAAAAGATGTAGTTTTATCAAATAGCCTGATACACACTGCAAAGACTACCGGAAATCAAAATCGCATGTAACACGGAAATCAGCACTCGATTCTAAACCGCAACAGGCAAAATTCCGGAATAAAAAAAAAATGTTTTCAAAAACGTCAATAAAATTATTTGGGTCGCGGCGATTTTTTTTGGTCGGTCGGCTGACAGCAAACAAACAATATTTTAATTTAGGCCCTAGTGTCAGAATTTTTTAAAAGATTTTATACAAAAATACAAAACTACAAAAAAACATATAATATCTGATCGTTTGAGATGTCGAGAGAAAATATATTCTTTTTTTATAACTCTATATATCGCATTGTTATTTGAACTTATTTCCCTCTTTCACTATTTATCAAAATATATATTGTATATGCATTTACTGCAGTAGTCAAAGTACAGTGGAGATCACTTCTAACCTCTCATTAAATCTGTCAGGAGAACTGTTCTATAACAGTACGTAGAACTGTCAGCCTGACACCTTTTAGTCAGTTCTATAGGTAAGAACTGTTCTAGCTAGAACTGATTTGAACAGTTCTACCTAGAACTGATCCTGACAGTTCTACCTAAAACTGATCCTGACAGTTCTACCCTAGAACAATTTTAGACAGTTCTAGCTAGAACTGACCAAATATTTGGTCAGTTCTACTTCTAGAACAGTTCTACGGTTAGAATTGATTTCTAATTCTAGAGAGCCGTGGTGTAGTGGTTAGTGCATCGGACTACTAACACAAAGGTTCCTGGTTCGATTCCCGTTTGGGATGAAAATTTCAGGAACTCAATTTTCGGCTCTCCCTTGACACCATTCGCGACTATGGTCTTGAGGAAACGATGATAGTCCGTCGGACGGGGACGATAAATGGCTGACCCGTGTTAAGAGAGGGCCATATCTCTTGCACGTTAAAGACACCCTTGTAGATTTCGAAAAAGAGTAGGCGAATGCCGCTACAAGGCAGCACTCGCACCCGCAAAGTGGAAAGGGATTAATATAAGTTGCAAAACTTGTTTCCCCAATCCACTATAAATAAATATGTTTAAACTAATTCTACGGCTAGAATTGATTTTTATAAATTCTACGGCCATAATTGGTTTATAAATTCTACGGCTAAAATTGATTTAAAAATTCTACGGCTAAAATTGATTTTTATAAATTCTACGACCAGAATTGATTTATAAATTCTACGGCTAAAATCGATTTATAAATTCTGTGGCTAAAATTGATTTATAAATTCTACAGCTAGAGTTGATTTATAAATTTCTTTGCCTTAACATAAAGGGTTGGGTAAAAAAGCGATTTAAATTATATAGAGTTTAGCTATTTTACCGTTTTTATTTCAGATTTATAATCGGCAAGACTAAGGCAGCAACCATTTGATTTTCGCTTGGGGGGGGGGGGGGGGGGCGAAAAAAAAAAGTTTGTACAGAAAAAAAACATAGCACCCCCCCCCCCCCCCCCCAGAAAATCAAATTGTTGCTGCCTTAGAGAACATGTTTAACCTGTTAACCCCGCCATATTCTGCATGTATGTGCCTGTTCCAAGTCAGGAGCATGTAATTCAGTGTTGTTTTCTTTTGTTGATCGATGTGTTACATAAATTTTTGTTTTTCTCTCAATTTTTATACATAAATTAGGCCGTTAGTATTAGGGGGGGGGGGGGGCATTATTATTTGAATTGTTTTACATATGTTATTCCGGGAGTCAGGATGGCTCATTATCACATAACAAAATTATCAGACCTCAATAACCAATATAATATCTGTTTACGAGTAGTTTTCATAACTCGGAGGACCTGTTTAGCAAAAATCCTTTGACCGCATCAATCTAAACTGCCTTTATTTGCTTTTTCTTTCTGCAAATCTATATAGCTGCACAGTACTTCAGTTTAATTTTAGGTCTAGAGGGACTGTAATATACAAGTAACAGCAGTTTTGGAAAAAAATATAATTTTTCACATCAATTTATAGTGCCAGCATGCAGGGGCAGCTAGATCAGACTGGGGGTCCAACTATATGCCCCCATTCATATGCATTTATGTTAAAAAAAAAAAAAAAGTGGGGTTCCAACCCCTGGACCCCCTCCCCTTGATCCTCCAATGAGCATGTCCTTGTTTTATTCAAAATATTGAATCACAAACAAATATCAGTAGTTTGTATACTTCAGACTGAGTCGTGTAATAAAATCTTTTGACTGCATCAACCAAAACTTACCATATTTGCTTTTTATTATGTAAATCTATATACAATGTAGCTGCACAGCAATTCAGTTATCATTTTAGTTCGAGAGGGACTGCTTTAGTATATAAATAACTGCAATATTGGAAATCAATGACCACAAATTTTTTTTCTCACATTAATTGAGGGTGCCAGCATTTCCTATTTTTATTCAAAATATCGCATCAAAAACAAATATCAGTAGTTTTCATACCTCAGACTGACTCGTGTAACAAAATTATTTGCCTGTATCAATCAAAACTTGACGTAACGAGTATACATATAAATAAGAAGATGTAGTGCGATAGCCATTGAGAAAACTCTTCACAAGAGACCCAATGACACAGAAAATAAAACAAATATAGGTCACCGCACGGCCTTCAACAATAAACAACGACCATACCACATAGTCAGCTAGAAATCACAAATGTAAAATAATTCAACCAGAATATAGCCGGTTACTGTATCGTGTTAGGTTATAACCTACATTCGGTTGTAGCTTTAGACTCCCGTTGAAGTGAGTATAGTACGCACTTGTTTATGTCAATATTGCCTAATTAAACAATTCATGGTTACAGTTAAAATGAACATCACGTCTTTATTTTTGATCTTTACATACATTTTCAAGATATTAAAATAAAGGGCTGCGCTTTAGCGCATGATACGCCCGTTGCTCTTTTAACTTGTCTTTTATGCTTTAAATGAATTCATATGATCAACTAGAAAAGTGAGAGCCTGTGAGCCATCATACAAAGGATCTGTTTGGATACCGATTAAATGTCCGGTTGTTTCGAATTTTTTTTAATAAGACAGCATAAAATGTAAAATCTGACGAAATTGGTATAGTTGATGTAAATTCAGATATTAATACAAATCAAAAGGATGGTTACATTAATATATTCACCAAAGTTTCACCAAAGTTGCATAAAATCCCCGTTTTTTTAGTATAAAAAATCATTACTTAAAAAACGTAAAATCTAAAATTTATAAAAATGGAAAGGGAGCTTATGTCAATAGATATAAACAATTTATCAAAGTTGCATAAAATTTTGTGAAAGTGTTAGTTATTGTCCAAAATTGGAAAATTCTCCCTTTTTTAAGCATGAAAATTCATAACACGGAAATGTAAAATCTGAAATTTTTAAAATTTGAAAGGGAGCTTACATCAATAGATATAAACAATTCACCAAAGTTTCATGGACATTGGTAAAAGCCTTTTGAGTTATTGTCCAAAGTTTTGAAAATACCCCCTTTTTTATGAATAAAGCCCCGTTAATCCAAAACTTAAAATCTGAAATAAAAAGAAAAACGAAAGGGAGCTTACGTCAATAGATATGAACAATTCACTTAAGTTTCATGGAAATTGGTGAAAGTGTTTTTGAGTTATTGTCCGAAGTGTGGACGACGGACGGACAGACGGACAACGTTATACCATAATACTTCCTGTCTAAAAGACGGGCGTATAAAAACGAATAGATAGCTGATCGTAATTTTTCTCGATTCGAGGGAGCTCGTTCGAAAACTGAAAGATTTGAATACGATTTCAAGAAAAACGATTGTATACAGACTACAAAGTCAGACAGAGACAGAGAAGATAAAGAGACAAAAGGTAGGTAGGTATGTATAGACTATACTTTAAAACAATTAATATTTTGAATGTAGAAGATAAATGTTTACGTCATTTAGACAAAATATAGTCCAACCGTCAAATGAAATATTCAGGAAATGACAAAAAAGAGTAACACAAAACACAGGTCCAACGTAAATTCTGAGGTTAACGCAGATCTTCAGAAGAATTGTTGTTGTGAATCAAAGTACATGAGAGTGAAAGTAATTCAGCAGACCCAACAGCACAAAACAATAAAATCATCGCTAGCGATGTTTATATGGATATGATTTTCAACAAACAACACAAGGAACAGAGTCCCAATAATGACAATACACAATAAGCGCAAGTTTAATTCACTTAAAGTGAAAAGAAAGTTGTGAATCTGTTTATTGTATCTGTCACTCAGTTTTTTCTCAGATGATAGATCAATTTCGTTACATATATAAATGTCCTAAATTTTACATTTTCTGAACAATTTCTGAAGCGACATTTATGTTTTTGTCCTATCCAAGGAAACGACCTGAGATGCTTTGATTTTTTTTGTTTGGGGGGGAGGGGGGTGAGAGAGAGGGGTGGCATTGAAATGCTGTGAATTTTTAATTCAAAAATTGCAGAATAAGCCAGCTTAGAAACTGGAATCCTCTTCAAAATCGTGCTATATAAATTATGAGTTAACGTTCTGTGTACAAATCTCAAGAGTTTCAAAATATAAATGGGAAAACTTGTATTTAGTTAACATTAAAACCAACGATATTTATCACATTATTTGATATAACTAATCATAAGACATAGTTTTGTTAATATTGCTAAAGATACAGTAACATCACAAATAACTTAGTTTAGTAATAACTCAGTCTGAATCTCCGTTCATTTTTATTTTACAATATTAAGAGCTGAATCAGAAATTTTTAAGTGACCTTGTTATTATCTTTACTTGGATCTTGTAGAGTTGCTCTTGACCTCATTAAGGTTTAGTCATTCGTTGAAATTCCGTAACACCCATCCCAATGTTCGCAACTGTAATAAATCATAGGTTAAGGTTAATGTAACCTATTTGTAAACAAGATTCCGCGCTTAAAATTTTGACAGGAAGACGTTCAGTTAAAAATTAAATACAGACATTGATCTTCATTTGGCAGTTTCCTTTTCTTCACAAAATGAGCAAAGTTAGATGTGTATTCGTCGTTGGGGACATACCACACCTGTCCTTGCGCTAGTTCTCTGAAATAGGTAAGAATTCAACAAACCTTCTTTTATATCATAAAAACTTTTCAAGGACACTAAGTTTCTTTAATTTCTGAGACGTTAGATTTATAAAACACAGTCATGTAGACTTTTTAAGGCGTGATGTACACACGAAAACAATATTACGAGACAACCGACGTGTTGGAGATCAAAGAGGTTCTTTAAAAAAGTTATAAAGACTATTTGTTACATATTTTATTATTTCAGGGCCCCTGTATTTCTTTTGGTTACAAAATATATTTAAACTGTTCATATGTACATAAAAATAGTTTAGGATATTACAGTTTTAAAAATCTCAGTGTTGCCATGTGTTTACGCTACTTGAAAAGCGCGCTTTATTTATAAACCAGATGATACACTCCAATCAGTGTTAAGCTTTCAAAATACAAGGCAAGAAAATTAAAGAGCTCTCTCAAAAACTGAAAAGGAATTTTGAATATCAAATCAAAACTCGAAGAAACAAATTTAGGGAATGAAATCTGAACTTTTGAAAATGATATTGTACGTATGTATCGAACTCATTAAATTATAAGCCTTTCACGGATACTGTGGTTCTACTGTAATGATATGCGCAGACAGATTTATGATGATATAAGATATAATCAAAGATAAAACTTTGACGGAGGAAGGATGAAATTTGGGACGCTTTCCCAAAGTTGAGAAATTATAGACCTTTATCGGACAGGATAGTCGCATCGAAGAAAATTAATTCTTTCCTTTTTCACAGTCCCAAATCAGCAAGAATATGTGATTAATAATAAAAACAACTCCTCATCAGATATCCTATAAATAGTACGGGAAAGTCCAAGTCAGTGAACTTATTAATATATTATAAACTCTGGTTAACATTTTTCTCTGCATTTCTTTGAATTTTAGACGATAAATTCAAATTAAAAAATCTCACTAGTTCTTTTCTAGCTTAAAAAAAGTTTTTACAGCGCACGGTAAAATACTACTTTTGGAACAAGAGGCGTATCTAAGGTGGTGGAATCCCCCTTTTTGACGGTGAATGTGTCTGAATAGGTAAACATAAAGTTGGAACCCACCCTTTATCCTGGGTTTGAACCTTTTTTGAAAATGGCTGGACCCAAATTATATCAAAATTACAGACAGGACTTGTCAAACTATATGTAAAAATATGGATAATTATTTATTTAAAATGGGGGGGGGGGGGTTCTCTTTTGCCAAGCTTGATTAGGTATTTTCATACTTTTGTTAACGGGTATTTTGAAAATATGTGTGCTGTTAACTGTTATTCAAATTATCAAATAACAATTATGGAATTTTTATCAATGCTCGATTTCCTTGTTTTTTCGATCGATATAAAGTATTTTGCCCAAGTTTGGCCCTTTTCTTAGGTAAAATCATTAATCAATTATTTTTTATATACAAGATGTATGTCGTACTGAGGCCGTGTTCACATTGACCTGAACTCGGTGTTGTGTTAGTGTAACTCCATATAAACTACTCATAATTACGTTCCCATTGATAAAACTCAATGTTTACATGTAGTTTAAATCATGTTTTGTCTACATGCAGTCGATAGTCGATGTAGGCCTTGTGTAGGTTAAGTGTACACTAAACTAGACATTCAGAACTTTAATTTTCCCATGAATATTTAAAAAAGAAACGATTTTCATATAAATTTGATACTTATAACACTTATTAATAAAGTGATTTATAGAAATATTTGTTTAAACTTAATATATTTATTTGTTATAAAAACACTTTACATAGGCTTATAAAACCCTTATCAAGACTCACCCATCATCATTGCCGAACACATAATACATTTGAAAAGGTCCTCCCGAATCGACTAGACGTACACACTGACAGAAATATTTGCCACTGCATGGTCTTTACACAAACAACGATTCACTCATAAATGCATTACTGAAAAAGGGTGAGGTTAATTGTTTGTTTGTGTAGTATCTCAGATCCGTTAAAATACATTTAAAAAAAATTATATATATATATATAATCCCTACCGTTTCCAAATACTCCTTGGTGAAAAAATACCATGTGAAACACACAGAAAAGATAGAAATATAATGGTCCTTAACATCGCAATTCTTCTTCTTCGTAGATGTAAGCACGCTGATGCACCCTACTTTTTAGTGCGTAATCGAGACATCATTAAACTACTGCAAATCATCCAAAATGACTTTCTTAAAGGACCAACCACTTAACTAAAAAAAGGGGGGATGAGTCATAATTTTTTCTCCCGCGAAAGTTTATATTTAGTTTTTTTTTTATGGTACCAATTCAATATTTAACACTATAACGTATTGGGAAACTTTGATTTCCGAATATTTGTTCATTTAAATCATCTGTATGATCCGATTCTTTTTTAATCAAACTGTGGAAAATCCTTCCCCCCCCCCTTTTTTTTAAAGTCAAATGGTCGTTCCCTACCTGCTTGAAAAGTTGTTCGAAAATTTGGTTCTACGTAATGAACTATTACATTTAAATGACATATAGTGTACAAGTGTGAAAAAATCTTATGTACAGGTAGCTAAACAAGGTGTATAGATGTGAACAAATTTAATGTGAAACTAGTGTTCATTACATTAAACCAAATGTAAACTTGTTTACTGTACTCGGCGTTTGGTGTGAACGCGGTCTGAGATTTCTTCCGGCAACACTGACATCCTAATCCAACCTTCTATTTCGGAAGCGTTAGCTTAAACTTGATCTATGGTTAAACAGTGGCCCAGGATCACAGGCTATAGCATATATGTTACTGGTCCTATTTGAAAAAATAGTATATTCAGCTTTAGATTATTATACTGAATTATTATTATTATATTTTATTGAGCAGATTCTTGCATACTCTCCATATTTGACAAATCAGAATATCGACAAGTTGAAACAGAATGTGTTATATCTGATTATACTCATTAATGTTTATTTGTATGCCCCACCTATGATAGTAGCGGGGCATTATGTTTTCTGGTCTGTGCTTCCGTCCGTACGTCTGTGCTTCCGTTCGTCCGTCCGTCTGTGCGTCCGTTCAGGTTAAAGTTTTTGGTCAAGGTAGTTTTCGATGAAGCTGAAGTCCAATCAACTTGAAACTTAGTACACTTGTTGCTTATGATATGATCTTTTTAATTTGAGGCCAAATTAGACTTTTGACCCCAATTTCACGGTCCACTGAACATAGAAAATGAAAGTGGGAGTTTCAGGTTAAAGTTTTTGGTCAAGGTTGTTTTAAATGAAGCTGAAGTTTAATCAACTTGAAACTTAGTACACTTGTTGCTTATGATATGATCTTTCCAATTTTAAAACCAAATTAGACTTTTGACCCCAATTTCAGGGTCTCCACTAAACATAGAAAATGAAAGTGGGAGTTTCAGGTTAACGTTTTTGGTCAAGGTAGTTTTTGGTGAAGCTGAAGTTTAATCAACTTGAAACTTAGTACACTTGTTGCTTATGATATGATCTTTCCAATTTTAAAACCAAATTAGACTTTTGACCCCAATTTCAGGGTCCACTAAACATAGAAAATGAAAGTGGGAGTGTCAGGTTAAAGTTTTTGGTCAAGGTAGTTTTTGATGAAGCTGAAGTTTAATCAACTTGAAACTTAGTAAACTTGTTGCTTATGATATGGTCTTTTAATTTTAAGCCAAATTAGACTTTTGAGCCCAATTAAACCGTCCACTGAACATAGAAAGTGAAAGTGGGAGTTTCAGGTTAAAGTTTTTGGTCAAGGTAGTTTTTGATGAAGCTGAAGTCCAATCAACTTGAAACTTAGTAAACTTGTTGCTTATGATATGGTCTTTTAAATTTTAAAGCCAAATTAGACTGTTGACCCCAATTTCAGGGTCCACTTAACATAGAAAATGAAAGTCAGCGTTTCAGGTTAAAGTTTTTGGTCAAGGTAGTTTTTGATAGAATTGAAGTCCAATCAACTTGAAACTTAGTACATATGTTCCCTATAGTATAATCTTTCTAATTGTAATGCCAAATTAGATTATTACCCAATTTCACGGTCCATGGAACATGGTAAAGGATAGTGCGAGTGGGGCATCCGTGTACTTTGGACACATTCTTGTTTCTTGTCGTTTTTCATAATATAATTAAAACCGCAAATACAATATTCTGTGTACAAATGTAAAACCTTTATTTACAATTTGAATCTTTTTTATAGGGAAAAGACAAGCCTAGCAAGGCAAAAAACAGAAAGTCACATGAAAACAAGGTGAGTTAAGTGATTTGCTATGAATCTATTCAGGGAACAGTTTTAAAAAGAAACACAGTTCTTCTTTCATTTTCTATTAACATATAGAACATAGCGACAATTGCATATTTCTAGTTGTCCAATTTGTCAGCCGTCATCGCGTAAAAACAACGAATCAAAGGATTCAACTTTATACATAACTAATATAGTACAAAAGTGTAGATTAAAAATTACACCACTCCAGGCCCTTTTGTTTTCCACATAATTAATATTGCCAATAATAAAGAAGTTCCGGGTCAAGTCCGATACCGATACCAATAGTATATTCACCTGTTACCTATTACCTTATCTGTACGTTCCGCATCTGACAGGCGCACCGGCAAACCGTGTATTCAGGATTAATATGCTTATTCAGGATTGATATGCTATATACACGGGTCATAATCACAGGGTTGACACTACTAAATTGTCAAATTGTTACAGGTCTATTGTAGTATTTTAATCAGTAAGACTTTCTAAGATAACAATGAGAATACTAAAAATCTGGACTAAAAAATAAGGTGTATAGGTACAGTTTTTAATTTGTTAGCGTGCATGACGTAAAACAGCGAATCAAAGAATTCAATTTTATTTATAACTAATATAAGACAATGCTGTTGATTAAAAAATACTTCATTCCAGGACCTTTTGTTTTCCAAATAATTAATATTACCAATAATTGATGAGTTCCAGTTCGACGGGTTCAAACAGAAAGATTTGAAAGCAGAAAAAACTGTATCATATAATCGGCATGACTTTATCATATGACAATACTAATACTAAAATAAGGCTTGCGCATAGTTAAATACTTCAATTCAGTCACGGACCCGCGACATCACGGGTGTGTTCTAGTGTATATTATTTTTACGTTCAGATTTGTACGTTGTGTAACTATTCATTTTTTTTTGGAAAATTGGTTGGGATCCAGTTTGCGGAAAAAGTGGGGAGGGTGTGTAAACCCGGAACAACATGATACATTTGCATTTTTGTGAACTTCAAAAAAAAAAAAAAAAGTATTTCAAGCCATGTTTCATTGCTGGAATGATTTCACACTTAATTAAAATATTTGTTTGCGTTTTGCCTGACGTTAAGTTGTGCCACATTTATACATGTTGTATGTCTGTCCGAAATCAGTAATTTAGTGGTCATTTTGACTGCTGTTTGTGATCTATGATTTCATTTCTATGTATCGGCCGTTGATATTCACGTTTAACTTTTTGACATTATGTTAAATCGTATTTTTTAAGCTTACACTACGGCATATGATTGCTTGTTGTTGAATATTGTACAGTAAAATATAGCTGCTTACATAAAAAAAAAGTTACGTCTATGTGATAGTATCACTAGAAATCATACCACATCTTTGTAATCCTATTTAGTTTAAAACATATTATTTTAATAAAATTAAAAGCAGCATTCACACAGAGGTGAAATTCTAAAGATGATTATAATGTTCTGATTTTTTTCTGAGGATTTCGCAGTGAACGAAAAAGTAATGGGCTTCTGGAAACCGGAGAAGAAATGGTATAATGCAACAGTCTTAGAAAAAACTAAATCAGGTAAACCATGATATAAATCAAAGAGAGATTACAAAAGAACGATAATTAATAAATTGATTGATAGTCAGGTAGTTTTTTGTTTTGTTTAATGCCACATTGTGCACCCTAGGCTATATCATCATGATCATAGATATAGGATTATGTCGTATGTATGCCAATGAGACAAGTCTCCATCAATGTAACAATTTATAAAAGTAAACCATTATAGGTCAAGCTAGGTCCTGCGGATTTGGATCATACTGAGCAGCAAGCTATAACGGGACCAAAAATTACTAGTGTAAAACAATTCAATCAGAAAAACGAATAGCGGTCTAACTTATATAAAAATTACCGTTTGTATTTATTGGCTGATAACATTGGCGTATCTGGAGAGAACACAGAACATTACATGTCGAACTAACAGAAACAATGTACATAGCATTCGAAGTAAAAGACTCACTAAGGAGTCAACATTTCCATATAAAGTCTGGGTAAAAATAAACTTTATAACTCTGTATATAGGGAGTACATACTAATTTAAAAATTAATCAAAGAAAAGTAGCGCTGAAAAGCAGTTTCTGTTTATTCAAATTTTGCGAGTTCCAGTGTAATTTTTCATGAACTTTCTTTTTCAGACCGTAAACATTGTATGAAAGGAAAGATGTAGATATATTTGATTTAATTTTATAATGCTTAATTTGTGTTTGTTTTTCTGTCCCTTTGATTGGATAGTCTCTATTTTACAGGTTACAAAGTCGTATTTGCAGACGACAACTTAGTACGAGTGTTAGGTCTACAAAATCTACGAAAAAAGACATCGAGATGAATTCAGCTAAAGGTGTTTTGTTCATATATGAACTTACAAGAAACTCACAACTCATCTGATAATATTCTCAAAACAGGATATAATAAACAATATCAACAACAAAACGAAGCTGTATTTCCTTGTCCTTGAACAAAAGACATTTAGCATCAGTCAAATGATCCTATATATTTATACATGTATACAAGATTGAACAAGGTTATATATTTGTTATTTAATTTATATTGGGACATTATCATGATATCTTAATGATAAAAAAAACCATTCATAAAATTAGCTTGTTTGGTCGGATTTTTCTTGTAATTTAATATGAAAAACTGTATGTAGAAAAAGAAGTAATTATCACACCATCAACGAAACAACATCAATGACTAAAATAAATAGATGAAAAAGACATCTACATGTAAATGCAAAAATCATCAACAACAGATAGATGTGCATAGAGTAAGTTATAAACTCCAAGTGTGTTACAATATTATGCACATAAAGCTGTTCAATATATTTGCAATATTGAAACATGTAACAATGTGTCATAGAGCACTTTTTATAATCATTAGTACACACAATCTTAGCATATTAAAATTGATGAAGATGTACTTACAAACATTTTTATCTTTGTGCAAGTATTGAGTATCATCTTTAACAGAATTACTTTTATAAATTCACTAAAACATCACCACCGTTTACATACAGGATAGATATTTTCTGAAAGAGGGACGAAAGATACCAAAGGGACAGTCAAACTCATAAATCCAAAACAAACTGACAACGCCATGGCTAAAAATGAAAAAAAAACCGGAAAAACAATAGTAAACATGACACAAAATAGAAAACCAAAGAACAAACAACACAAACCCCACCAAAAAGTAGGGGTGATCTCAGGTGCTCCGGAAGGGTAAGCAGATCCTGCTCCACATGCGGCACCCGTCGTGTTGCTTATGTGATTACAAATCCGGTAAATAGTCTAATTCGGTAGGTCAAAGTCATGAGAGGGAAGGGGATTGTAGTTACGACGTTAGGAACATATCCGATATCATTTGTGAAACGGTTATTCCATAACGGTCAACCAACTCTGAACATCAACAGCTTCAGGAAAACTATTTGAAATTTGAAAATATCGATATTTGGTATAACAAATTGATTGGAATTGATTTTTAGTAGTGCGGTCGGTAGTGTCTGCTGATTAAACAACCATAGATTTAAATTCCTTGTTTGTGTGCGTTTTGTGGTTTCGTAAGAATATAACAATCCCTTATGTTTTTGTGGGTTCTTGTTGCTTAGTCTTTGGTTTTCTATGTTGTGTTTTGTGTTCTATTGTTTGTCTGTTGGTCTTTTTTTTAAACCATGGCGTAGTCCGATTATTTTCGACTTATGAGTTTGAATTTTCTTCTGGTATCATTTGCCTCTCTTTTAAGGAGTTTTGTTCCTAATGATGACGATTTAAAGTAAGCTCCTCGAGTTTAAAAGCAATCTGTATTCAAAACATTCTGCCTTCTTTATACGGATAACCACAAAATATTCAAACATTTTGTCAGGAATCTGATGTTCAGTAGATGTCGTTTGTTGATGTGGTTCATAAGCTTTTCTCGTTTCTCGTTTTTGATATAGATTAGACCTTAGGTCATCCTGTTTTAATGGTTTTACGCTAGTCATTTTGGGCCCTTTATAGATTGCTGTTCGGTAGGAGCCAAGGCTCCGTGTTGAAGACCTTTTTTATACCCATAATGTTTTGTTTTTTTACAAATTGGGCCTTGGATGGAGAGTTTTCTCATTGGTACACATTTGTTTCATAAGTAGTCAACTGTCTAAAGACTGTCTAAATTTCACGACTTGGGATGACAGTTTTTTACATATTTTTTTTATAATTTGAATCTTATGAAATAATGGGGAAATTTCCCCAATTTGAATTCAACAATAACTTATTTGAACATGAAAAGATTATGGGGAAATTACCCCAACTTGTAGTCAAAAATATCTAATATGAACATGATGAGATTATGGGGAAATTTCCCCAATTGAAAGTCAACAATTTTTCTATGATTTGAACAAAATGAGATTATGGGGAAATTTCCCCATTTGATGGTCAGCAATATTAAAGCTTGTATTTTCCAATTATCTTATTTAATAATTTATAATTAATCTTATCGTGGGGATATCCGCATTCTGATTTTTTTTATTGTAGATGTGAATGTGGGGATATTTCCCCATTCTAATGTTATTGGTTTTATATGTGTAGTGTATGTTGGGATTTTCCCCTCTGGTACGTTTTTTCAATTCAAGAAGACTATTTTTCTTCATTGAGTGGGGAGATTTCCCCAAATTTGATAAAATCATGGAAGAGCATTTTCATTATCTTATAGAATTGTTGACAACAAGTGTTTATTTCAATTCACATCTTCAACCGAATTTGAAACCACCAAAAAAAGAGAATAAAATAGAAATTCTCTTTTTCAAATAGAATGCGTTTCATATATATGAAAGATGTGATATGAAAGCTTAAAAGACTTATCCACGCAACACACAATGTGTTAAAGTAATCAATAATAGGTCAAAGTACGGTCTTCTACACGGAGCCTTGGCTCACATTGAGCCGCAAGCTATAAAGGACCCTATAAAATGACTAGTGTAAAACCATTCAAACAGGAAAACACATGGTCTAATCCCTAATTATATGCAGGCATTGCACAAGTCATGTCTTCTTTGACTATTAATGACGTTAAAATACTAAATCCCTGTGATGTGTTTTAGTCGATTTTAGTCTCTGATGCATGATTGTTTACTATTAATTGGTTTTGGCTTTTAACTAGCTGTCAGTAACTGCGAGTACTCTCAAATCGTATTTTCTTGTTAATTCGACCTGTTGATACTGTTTATAATGCTTTTTTGTTATTTTTTATTTATATGGATCTTGTCTGTACACCAGCTTTGATTATTTGTAATATCTTCAATTTTTCACTTATTCTTACAACATTTGTATAAACTTCAAGATTATAAAAAAACGTTTTTTTCTAAAGTGAACATTGATTGGTTAAATATTTCTCAGTGTGTTTGAATTTGTTTGTTAGCTTTCTGGTCATGAATGTTTGTCTCTAATATTTAATTAACTGTGCATTTGTATTCAGATATCGCAGATCAAACTTATTCGTTCATTGTGTAATCATACGTTTTTTGATTGAGTTAAGTCTGCCAATTGATATTTTATCGTATGTTTTTCTATGTTGGGATGTTATGCTATTGTTTCAGAAAAAGGGAGAAGGTTTGGATCCATTAAAACGTTTAATCCCGCTGCAAATGTTTGCACTTGTCCTAAGTCAGGAATCTGATGTACAGTAGTTGTCGTTTGTTTATGTAATATATACGTGTTTCTCGTTTCTCGTTTTGTTTATATAGATTAGACCGTTGGTGTTCCCTTTTGAATGGTTTTACACTAGTAATTTTGGGGCCCTTTATAGCTTGTTGTTCGGTGTGAGCCAAGGTTCCGTGTTGAAGGCCGTACTTTAACCTATAATGGTTTACTTTTTAAATTGTTATTTGGATGGAGAGTTGTCTCATTGGCACTCACACCACATCTTCCTATATCTATGGTTATACTGGTGACTTTGAAATATGTTCAAACATGTCAAAGTTTTGTTTTGTCTTTCTTAATACCTCTGCCTCGTAATCTAATTAAGAAAAAAAATCACACACCCATTTAAATAAGCATTTAAAAAGTCAGAATATGAATATATATGTACAAACTCATTTTTTGTATGTAACAACAAACATAAGAACTATGTTAGATGAACCTCCGTTGGTACCATAACTGCCCTTGATTTATTTTCTACAGATTACGAAACAACATCTGATTAAAAAAACAAAAAACACTTACATATATGTGGATGATATGTTGGCTCTCAATGACAACTTCAGTGTGTACACTAAAATATTTATCCTGCCGAACTGACTTCAAATAAAGCTAATACAAACAATGAAAACTGCCCTTTTCTGGATCTAGATATCTATATATTTAACTGGAAGCTTACACGCAACACCAAACTTTATAATAAAAGATATGATATTCTACTACCTATCAATTTTTGTATGGGGACATTCCCCTGTCACTATTTTATGTTGTTATATATCACAATTTGTTCGATTCGTTTGTGTATATGACATCGCATTTGATTTTAACAAAAGTAATCTCTGTATAACTGAAAAATTATCAACCTAGGGTTTTCGATTTTACAAACTAGTCAAACCATTTACTCAACTTTCTCATCGGTACAGGAACACTGTTCGTAAATATAAATCAACATGCAGACGTCTTGTGCGTTCAGGTATTTTATATACTAGTCTCAAGCCAGCGAAGATCTGTAGCGAACAAATAGCCAATGCATTTTCAGGAGGTATACCATTACTAAAAACCACAATTTTACAAACGATAACCAGGTTTTTTTTTCGAGCTAGCGAACAATAACCGAGACATAGTTGACAATTATGAAAATATTTAAAACATTCAAAAAACTAGAGGCTCTAAAGAGCCTGTGTCGATCACCTTGGTCAAAATGTGCTCTAAATGCTTTGGTTTTTGAGGTATAAGCCAAAAACTGCATTTCACCCCTATGTTCTATTTTTTAGCCGTAGCGGCCATCTTGGTTGATTTGCCCGGTCACAAAACACAGTTTTTAAACTAGATAGCCTAATAATGATTCTGGCTATGTTTGGTAAAATTTGGCCCAGTAGTTGCAGAGGAGAAGATTTATGTAAAAGTCAACTAAGATTTACGAAAAATGGTTAACAATTGACTATAAAGGACAATAACTCCTAAAGGGGTCAACTGACCATTTTGGTCCTTTGACTTATTTGTAAATATCTTACTTTGCTGAACATTTTTACTGTTTACAGTTTATCTCTATCCATAATAGTATTCAAGATAGTATCCAAAAACAGCAAAATTTCCTTAAAATTACCACTTCAGGGGCAGCAACCCAACATGGGTTGTCCCATTCATCTTAAAATTTGAGGGCATATATATCTTGACCAGATAAACAATTTACCCCTTGTCAGATTTGCTCTAAATGCTTTGGTTTTTGAGTAATAGCCAAAAAGTGCATTTAATCTCCATGTTCTATTTTTAGCCGTGGCGGCCATCTTGGTTGATTGGCCGGGTAAAAAAACCACAAGATTTAAACTAGATACATCAATGATGATTGTGGCCAAGTTTGGATTAATTTGGCCCGGTAGTTACAGAGGAAAAGATTTTTGTAAAAGATCATGGAGATTTACGAAAAATGGTTAAAAATTGACTATAAAGGGCAATAACTCCTAAAAGAGTCAATTGACCATTTATGTCATGTTGACTTATTTGTAAATCCTACTTTGCTGAACATTATTGCTGTTTACAGTTTATCTCCATCTATAATAATTTTCAAAATAATAACCAAAAACAGTAAAATTTTCTTAAAATTACCAATTTAGGGGCAGCAACCCAACAATGGGTTGTCTGATTCATCTGAAAATTTCAGGGCAGATAGATCTTGACCTGATAAACAGTTTCACCACATGTCAGATTTGCTCTTAATGCTTTGGTTTTTTAGTATTAGCCAAAAAACTGCATTTTACCCATATGTTCTATTTTTAGCCATGGCGGCCATGTTTTTTGATGAAATGAGAATTAAAACACAAACTTTATTCTAGATAACCTAGGAATCAATCAGATGAAGTTTGGTTTGGATTGGTTCAGTAGTTTCAGAGGAGAAGATTTTTGTAAAAGTTAAAGCCGGACGACGGACGACAAGTGATTGGAAAAGCTCACTTGGCCCTTCGGACCAGGTGAGCTAAAACAAATAACAAAAAGATAAAACAAAAGCAATCCATACTATATATATAATACAGATTTTGCCAAATCTATATAGATTGTAACAGACAACGACTGTATAGGTAACGTAGAGGAGACATAATCGTCTCTAATAAGAAAAAAAAATCACGATCGTTTACGTTAAAAAATCTGCAGTAAGTTTTAAAATGATTAAAATAGGTTTTAAATTTTTAAAATAGGTTTAAAATTTAAAAATAGGTTTAAAATTTTTAAAATAGGTTTAAAATTTTTAAAATAGGTTTACATTTTTTTAAATAGGTTAAAATTGAAATTGCAAAAACGAAAAGGTAGGGAGGTGGCATACCTTAAGTTTATATTTGACCAATTTTTATAGATTGTGACTTTACACGACTGCATATATAGGTGATGCAACTGAGACATTATCATATCTATTAAGATAACTTCCAGATGCTTTAAGTTGAATAATCTGAAATTGCAGTTAAAAATTGAAAGTGACCAAATAAAATTAAAGGGTAGGGCACATCAAGTTAATGTTGGACCAATTTATAGATATTGTGATGAGCAACGAATATAGGTGTCGAAGAAGACATTGGCGCATTGTTTAGAAAAAGTCTAAAGTTACAGTCAAAACACTTAAATTCTGAAATTGACAAAATGAGATTAGTGGGGGTAAGGGACTTAAAGAAACGACTATATTTAGTGTTGTAAAGGAGAAATTGGCGGATCGTTTGAGAAGATCTCAATAGTCGAACCGAATATCAATTTAAATTTGTCACAAATTCACTTAAAATGTTCAACCCTTAAATTCAGTTTGTTAATTTCAGATTTGTCTTTACCACATCTCAAGATTTCGAATAAAAACCCTCTTGAAATTTTCCTAAACGATGCGAAACTTTCCCCTCTAAAACAGCTATGCAGTTGTAAAATGTTACAATCTTTATTACTTGGACCAATAAATGAAAGTTCGACCCCCTTCTCCAAAAATGCATTGTGTCAATTTGTTAACTTATGGTCATTGTAATCCAGCTGTCTGTTGAATGCCATATGTGGATTTTTTCAGTTAGGAAAGAAAAGCTTTGTATTCTTTATATATATATTGAGATGAACTAATGTCATTTAAAGGAAACTAGATACTTGTTAGCCTCTTCAATTTATATCACATTTCAACCGTGTTTTTTTTCTCAATATATATACACACAAAAAAAAAGAAAATGTTTCGAATACTTGTCACATTACAATATCCACTCAAAGCATCAATCGATCTTTTCCTGTTGTTTGGACAGGAGGAATACCTTCACATCGTTTTTTTCTTTTTTTTCCATTTTTTTTCATAACTCTTTAGAAACTTAGTCAATAAAACCTAACATTATCATACATTTAACTAAACAAATCAACGAAACAATTGTAAAACAACTCAACAAGGGCATTTTGCGAAGACAATGTTGGATTTAATCTGGTTTTCTATATATCTAAAGCACCAAATCTATTACAATTTATTTATTGTATTAGAAGGTTTATTCATAAGGGACATGTGTACTAAGTTTCAAGTTGAATTTACTTCAACTTCATTAAAAACTTTAACCCGAAGCGGGACATATGAACGGCCGACTGCACAAACGAACGGACACACAGACCGAAAAAACATAATGGCCTTAGGTGGCGCGTGGCATAAAATCCCGTCCCGCATGTAAATTAGTTTTGAATGATCACATGTTCGTAATAGTGTGTAAAATTTTCTACGATAATCAAAATGAGAATTAAAAATGTTGTTATTCTCTGTCAAACATAATTTGCAATTGTCATAGGACATTGAAGAAGAAACATAAGACTTTTTGTCAACTTCCAAAGTATATGGACATATAGTTGTCTTCAATGACAGGGAAAGACATATTGACAACATATTGTTATTTGGTTTTATCTATTTACATAGTAACCCTTCTAAAACTGTGTTATTGACTGGCACACAATTACCGAAATAAAACCGATTGTAACAAAACGTAGTATTTTAATTAATCAAAAAATAATAAATGTTATGTAGAACATTAACTAAGTAGTTTTGAAAAAAACCCAGTTTTGGTCTATTTTCAGAAATTTAATTTCATTTTGAATATACAAAACAAAAAATGAAAATAGTTTAAACATTGTTAGTCAAGTTCACTTTAATCTTTCAGCAATATTCAATGACTGCTGACCGATATAATAATCTCTTTATTTACCTTTTATGCAATAACCAATATATACATAATCATATACTCAATAATGATAGTGTACATATTTTAGAAGAATATATTAAATAACTACAGTTTACCGATTCTAAAGACCGTCACGATTTTTAATAACCCTTAATTGTTTCATTTTTCCGTTTGACGAAGTCAAACCTATTTTTTTTATTAACAAGCAGTTTTTGTGTCATATTCTATTTATAGGAGTGGGCTGTGTACAACCACTCACCGTGTTTAAAAGGCCCACACTACGCTTTTGTCTGCACGATGATTTGTTTACGTTTTGTATATTTATCGAATGCAATAAAGAAATATATGCGATTTTTACATACAGATATGAATAATTATCTTCATACTGTATCAAGTCAAAGATCTTTAAAGAAAGATGGTGTTCATGTTCTTGTGGTTGAAATCATCGATCTGTCACAATTAGATTTCGCGAAAATACAGCTCACGATAGCAATGCAACGTCATTACCACATCCCCCGGATAACGGTACCGTATGCCATGCATCAAGGGTTTAAAAAAACGTGATATAATATCTCAGTTCCATTTCATTGTGTTTCCTCTAGAGTGCATTTAACTAATTCTAGTGATAAACATCGTTGTTCTTTACAAAAATATAATAACAACTTCTAACGCACAGTTTTACATTGATCAATATTTTTTTGTATCCGTAAATAAAATATAACTGATACATTCGAATCTCGGAACGATCATGCACACACAAATTTTAATTTACGATGTTACAAATACGGTCATCTTTGTATCATGAAATTATTCGCAGTAACTTCAATATAGAAGACGGAGGCCTAAAGGTGTATGAAGTGATTCCGTTTGTCTGTTTACCGTCACAAGATCATTAGAGAAACAGAAACTTTATAATTTCACGAGGAAATCTTGAACAATATGATAATTCCCCACCCTCGACAGTTAACTTTTGAAAATTTCGAAAATTTCATCGTCTAAGTGGCGAAATAATGTATCACACTCTATGAAGTGGTAGACTTTGTGTTCATATTAAATCGGTGATAACTGTATATTTATCCTTAAGTATTATAGTAAAAGCTCAATGATAAGTTGATATTGATATAAAACCAGTGTATATAAAGTGCGAATCCAGCTAGTTCATTTTTACTGTTATATGCGGGTATGTCTATTGTAAAATAAAGGATCATGGGAAAACTGTATTTGTTTACGTTTTGAAAATATCAAGTTAAGTGATTTGAAGGAAAGTTTTAACATATTTTCATTGTGATATGTCTTTATAATATACAAACATAGCATTAAAGTTCAAATAAGTGTTATAAAAGCATCATAATATAGTATATCGATTATTGAAAGCGATCCATTTTAACTATAGATGCGATGAATTATCACTGTTAGTGCAGTCATTATTAATGTAGAATTTTCAAAGATGCGAGGAATTTTTATTGTAGAATTATGTGATAAATGCACTTGCAACAAATAATAAAAAAACTTAGTTGATGACTTTAGGATTTATGATACATTTATTTTCAAATTGAAATACAAAATCCTCATTCATTCTCTATCAAATATATAGCTTTTCAAACTTGTTACAAAAGCGATTCTCAAAATGAAAATTTTTATATCCGCGAATGGATACTACCGCATGAGAGGTACTAAAACCATACACATTTGGGTTATTGTACACGAAATGCATACTACAATTCATTTTTGTTGATTTTAGACCCTTTGGAACTCTATGTGGGCTATTTCAGAAACTAGGCAAAAAATCCCCATACTAGATACACGGTTAGATTCAGCATGTCAACAAATCCCAAATATCTATATTAAAGGACTTTTGTCTATAAATTTGTACCCCACAAAATTGAAAAATAAAATTGAAATAAAAAAAGGCATGCATCGGATACATTTGTTATTGAAGGCATGACTGTAACTATAGGATGAATATACAAAAATATCTTATTCTGGGGTCTCATTGGGGGGGTTCTGATCCTGGATCCCGCTTACTGTTTTGGCAGATTCCCGTATTCCGCTTATTGTTTTGTCAGATTCCCGTATCCCGCTGATACGTTGCTGTTGTAATTAATGCCGTGTCCCGCTAGACTTCATTTCTCGTTTTTCACGACACAATCATTTGACTTTCACCTGTCACGCTTGCAAAAAATCGGCAATCCGGCGTCACGCTTATACCCAATTGCGACCCACTATTTTACTCTATTCTGACTCATATTAAGTCCATTATAAATATATTAAAAAAGAAGCGTGAATTTTTGTATCCCGTCTTTATCCCGTCTCGTTTCGTTTTTGAGCCATATATAGATGTCGTACATGTATGTGACAATGAGACAACTCTCCATCCGAGTCACAATTTATAAAAGTAGACCATTATACGTCAAAATACGGTCTTCAACATGGAGTCTTGGCTCACACCAAACAGCAAGTTATAAACGGCTTCAGTGTACAACCTTTTAAACGGGAAAACAGAGGTTCAATCTATATCAAGATGTACGTAATTAGTGGTGAAGTGTCATGGAAATGGATAAAAAAAATAAGGATAAAGATCCATATACGCTTTATAAGAAACTAAATGGAATACATTTGAAATCAATGTTATTTCTATTGAATTTATTAGAGTGTTTTAAAACCAAACTTTCCTCCGTAAGTTAGATTTTATTTAATCTTTCTCTTACTTTATCTATTGTTTTAGCAAGTCGGCTTAATTAAGGCTTTACAGCTAATTTCCTAATGCATGTATTAAAAGCAAAAATTTGGTTGGCTTGCTTGCTTTGTTTGTTTAATTGTTTATACAAGCTTTGTAAATAAGATTGACATTTTTAAACAATATGAATAGGCAAAGTTTAACCTGTATGTTTAATATTTGAATTAAATTGGGTGTTATCATAATGATTATACAATAAAAGAAAAGCAAGCAAGTCAACTAAAGGCTTGCTCTACATGCTTAAAGAAATGAGCTGTAATAAAAAAAAAATTATACAGTGAAAATGCACCGCATATACAGTACTAATGATTCGCTCCACAGTTAAAATGAATGAATAGTATCATTATTCGACAGTAAACATGACTAGCATTACGAAATCATCATAGTGGAATTTAGTTAAAGTCATAAGAAACGAGTGACCGGTGGAAAATTATGTTCTTCCAATTCTTGAATCAATGCATACACACATCATAAACTTAGTCTTCTGTGCACGAATTTATCATTTTTTTCGTGTAAATTTCGTATAATCGTCAATTTTTTTTTCAATCGGTCAGTGTTGTTGTGAAAATATGGCAGGTAATTAAAGTTCGTGTTTTGAAGCCGAAGTTTAACGATGGTCACCTGTTTGTCAACAATCGACAAAAAATAAACAAAAAAGCATGGAAAGAGAGCACGTGTTTAACAGGTGTATTCAGATAATAGTTTATTTTAAGGACATCCATGCGTATTGTGATCACCGGAGTTTTACGAGATGGGTTACACTGAGGTCACTTTGCATACGGAAAATGTGTCGGGGGAATTGGTTGCTGGAAGCAAGCAATTAAAATAAAGTAAACTTCTTCTAAATATGAATAAATTAAAGAATTTTCTTCAGAAAAAAGTATATGTACATAAGTTTTATAATGAAAACTATCCATTGAGTTATAAAAAACATATGCATTATTTTTTTTTGATTTGAGGTTTCTTATGACTTTAAATATGAAGAAACTGAATGACAAAACGTATTCTACGTTATACAACTTTATTAATTGTATTAAAATGATTATCTTTTACTGCAACAACAACTTACTTGTTAATTAAAAGCACCTGCACGATCTGTTCGTGAAATGTCTTAAATATTCACCTATTTTGGTATATATTTCACAGCTGGGTGGCTTTAGGCGCGATAAACCCGCGCTCGCATCTCTTTCTTTGTTTTATTAGTATTATGTATTTCTGAACATATACATTTTAACTAATTTTCTTCATTTTCTTCAAAAATTAAAAAAAGTTCGTCTGTTTATTTATCATTCTACATTAGACATTTATAGCATATACAGTAAAAATGATATTTTAGGATCCGCACTTTACATACACTGTAAAACGCTCCTTTTGTGATGAGGACTTTAAAATCATTGAACGTTTTACTGACTTATTAACCGTCAAAAAGAAATTAAAAACACACAAACAGAGGGGTGTGTCATTAGTCATACCCGAGTAACTTTTAGTAAATTGAAGCTAAAGATCTACACTGGGTGAATAAGTTCGAGGTACAACATGTACAGTAAGTAAACAAAAGAGACCCTGAAGTTAGATCGTCTTAGATATTTATTTTTGTCTAGTATAACAATGGAAATTGCATGAACTGGTTTGTGAATGTATTTATTCTTACATATGAATAAAACTGGTTGGTACATGTATGTTAAAACTTTTTTTTATCACATATATATATATATATATATTCTTACATTGATCGGATTAATCCGAAAATCCACATTTACTAAGTAAAAATCTGTTTTTGCAATTTTGAAAACAGTATTTTTTTCTATTTATGTTTGACTAAAATCTGCTGCGAGTGCCTTCCACATTAAAAAAAAGTTATCAATTTTATAAACACCTGTTAGCGTATTTTGAGCATATAAAGGTTATGACCCTCAAATTCATCCAATCATCTTCTGCGATCACCGGCAACCACATGTCGATTAAATTTGTTATACAATAGGTTCGGGAAGGTTTAAATTTCCATAGAATTAAAGAAATCATGTTTAATTTTTAACACTGTACAAGGTAAGCTTGTTTTAATTGTTTGAGAAATTTTGATAAACTGGCCAACATACTCTTACCTAAGAATAACAATTATTTCAAAGATTAATTTTGCCATTCAATCCCTTAATTTGACCACTTAAAAAAAATTGCAATTATACATAAGATACATAACATAGAATGAAATATTTTTCAGATTAGCGGTATATTATTTTTCAAGCCTTTTGTTTTAATACAGACAAACATTAAAGTTAAAGTGCAAGTTTTCATTTAAAACAATAAAATGTTAAACATGTAATAATATGTATGATAACAAATGTAGTTGAGATTATGTTATTTATAAAAAAAAAACCACACATACACCTTGAATTCCTTTTAACGGATTTGACTGAATCTGTTTGAAACGTACTTATTATTGGGTGTTTTACCTTGTCTGTTTCACCGATTACCTTTATTTCTTTTACTAGATGGGTAGTTTTCAAAATCTGGGCCTTTTGAGGCTGACATTTCATACCGGTTTTAAGCAGTAGAGTGAATAAACTTTACATAATACCATACTTTATACATGGAAAGTTATAAACAACAGTATTGTTACATCCAGGCTTCATTTTTCCTCAGTTCTAAGCATGGAATTGAGGAATTAGAAGCATATTTCCATCTAACATATCATTTATATGCTTTTAATATGCAAATATGGAGTACGGCCTAAATAACAACCTTTGTTTTTGTTAAGTTTGGCATTGCTTACGACTATTTAACCCACATGTGTTTTGTTATTTGCACCTTATATTTCCATAAAAAGAATATTTGTAATGTGTAGAAGTTTTGTGTTACATGTAGTTGACAATATTATATCTCATATAAGTCCCCACTTTATCTGAAAACCTCTGTTTTTAGCACAGGCTTATATAAAACTAATTGTTGGTAAAGCTTTATAAGAATGATACATTAAGTATGCGATCTGCTGCTTTAAATAGGTCATGACTTTTGCTTTTAAATATGAAAAAGTGCACATTTTTGTATTATCTTGTTTTTGAAGCCCATATTTGATACCTGAAATTATTCAACGATAATTCAACACCCAAAAAGTTCAGATAAAAGTATTCTACTATTGATATCATTTGCCTCAGAAACTGAGTAAACTGTCTCATAATACACTTAGTTGAAGTTGTTTTTTTTTCGAATTGGTTAAGTTTTGTACCCTTAATAGGCCTTATACAACAATTAATTACCACGCTTTTCGATGTCCCCGAATATATTCCTTTTAATGAAAGAATATTTTTCGTTTTTCTCTTTCCCTTTCTCATTCGTTAACTAGTTTATATTTGGTGGAAATGAAAGAATAAAGATTAAATAGTTTGATTTGAATTTTAACTGATTTTGATATGGAAAGAGTGATTAGACCAGGTTCCAAGAGATAATGTATTTACAGTTTTCGAAACCTCTTTTTCCTTGTCAAAAGGGGTATTAACGTTTATCTTACCTCCTATAAATTTCTAGGAATATGATTGGTTAAAATCGCCCTCGGGGAGACCGTGTATATTATTAGGTTAGTACGGAGGCGAGGCTTATCTCATACACGTTTAGTAGTGTTACGTCCCTTTATAAAAACAAAACGGTATTGGAAAAATATTGTAAAGGTTTCAACAGACGAAGAAACTGATAATTAAGATTGAAATAAATTCATATAACACATTTAACCCTCACAAGTTGTTATTGTTGGTATCTGTTTTGTAGGATCAATGGAAGTAGTTTCTTAATGCTAACAGTATTGAGGACTTGCTCATTTTGATAGGTCTAAATTTCACACGTTTAGATAGTCGGTGAAATAAATTCGTTACATATTGTGCTCGTGACTTAATACGGTATATATGGGGTCAGTAAATTCCATATGGGGATTCGAGCTTCGCTCTCACCCCATATGGAATTAGTTACATAGTGTGCTAGTGACCAAATACGGTAAATGTGGGGTCAATTAACTCAATTTGCAAGATACGAAAGCGTAATCTTGTGAATGTAGGATATATATTTTTTATGCTAGTACTTTACTTTACACATACATAAGATTTGACAAAAAGACTATAGGTTTACTTTTCTTTAAGGAGACAAACTTTAGAAACAACTGATAGAGAAATTGAATTGTAGTCTATGCCAAAGACAAGGATTGTATGCTATACAAATTTATCTTACTAATAGTTTATGCTTATGTTATCATCTATATGGGGTTAAATGTATAATGTCTATAAATTGAAAACAATTTCAATACGAGACTGATAGGGGAAATTAATATACGTTTTATTTAATTTATTGATGACATAAAAGATCATTTTACAAGTAATATACGTGATATTCAGAATTACAGAAATTATCAATCAGCTTGTACATGTGTATCGTCTAATACAAATTAGGAATGCATTTCGATAATTATATAGCACTAAGTGACCGTATTCGTAACCGATTGTACAAACTAGTTTTTGATTTGCCGAAAATATCAAAGTTACGAAGAAAATGAACTAACTTAATTTTTTGGAAACTTAATTTTGATCTATTTTCTGCAAATCTACTTCCATTTTCAATATAGAAAAAATAGTTTGTCTCAAAAAATGTTATGCGGGTTCAGTGTAATCATTTGTGCATAGTTATTGACTGATGACCCGTATCATTACTACTTTATTTACCTTTCATCAGCACACTCGAGCAACTACTAAAGTATGCATATACTTGATATTCAAAGTGTATAACTTTCGAAAAGACCATATTTGATACTCGAAGCTTGTCGATTCAAAAGACCAGAAACTACTTGGTAAATTAACTCTAAAGTGCTTCATTGTTTCTTGTTTTACGAATACTAAGTTTAAATATTTTTAAACACGCTCAATTTCATTATCATATTCTATTATTAGTTACTGGGTTGTGTGTAACTATGCACCGCGTTTAAAACCAAACAATAAGCTGTTGACACCAAGGTTATTTGTTAACGAAAATTTATATGCCAGCATTAAAAAGTATACCTTTATGTGCTACATTAAAGAACACCTAAATGTCGAATAAACATAATGTTTTTCCCCCTCCAATTGCAAGTTATTTCAAGCATAAGTGTAAAGTTTTGTCTCAGTCAGAGCTATAGTCTCAGAGAAAATCACTATATACTGTAAGGGAAATTAATATACGTTTTTTTTTAATTTATTGATGACATAAAAGATAATTTTACAAGTAATATACGTGATATTCAGAATTACAGAAATTATCAATCAGCTTGTACATGTGTATCGTCTAATACAAATTAGGAATGCATTTCGATAAGGTGGTATAATTATATACATTATATAGCACTAAATGACCTTATTCGTAACCGATTGTACAAACTAGTTTTTGATTTTCAGAAAATATCAAAGTTACGAAGAAAATGAACAAACTGATTTTTTTGGAAACTTAATTTGATCTATTTTCTGTAAATCTACTTTCATTTTTAATATAGAAAAAAATAGATTTTCTCAAAAAATGTTATGCGGGTTCAGTGTAATCATTTGTGCATAGTTATTGACTGATGACCCATATCATTACTACTTTATTTACCTTTCATCAGCACACTCGAGCAACTACTAAAGTATGCATATACTTGATATTCAAAGTGTATAACTTTCGAAAAGACCATATTTGATACTCGAAGCTTGTCGATTCAAAAGACCAGAAACTACTTGGTAAATTAACTCTAAAGTGCTTCATTGTTTCTTGTTTTACGAATACTAAGTTTACATTTTTCATTATCATATTCTAATATTAGTTAGTGGGTTGTGTGTAACTATGCACCGCGTTTAAAACCAAACAATAAGCTGTTGACACCAAGGTTATTTGTTAACGAAAATTTATATGCCAGCATTACAAAGTATACCTTCATGTGCTACATTAAAGAACACCTAAATGTCGAATAAACATAATGTTTCCCCCCCCCCTCCATTGCAAGTTATTTCAAGCATAATTGTCCAGTTTTGTCTCAGTCAGAGCTATAGTCTCAGAGAAAATCACTATACTGTAAGGCCATATCCTACGACGATTTCAGTCTAATTTCTTCGAAAAATCCTAATTTCAGTGTATCATTATAAAATGCAGTGTTGACTAATATCTGATCATATACTCATGATCTATGCATTCAAACAACCAAATAGGACACAAAAGACAACTTGAAGATGATAAACAATTTTATTGCACCTTTTAGAGTTCATTTGAAGGTCTATTTTGGTCTATTTTGGTCTGATTTGGTCCATTTTCCTTCTTCCTTCTTTTGTCATCAAAACTTGATATCTTTTGTCAAAAAAATAAGGCAAATGTGATTATTTTCCAAAAAAAATGAAATAAATGTAATGTTAAATCAATAAGTAAAGTGTTTTAGCTGAAAGAACTGTCTCTATAAATGTTAACAGTCGCCACAGAAGTTTCTATTTGCCCTTATGTGTAACTTGAATTTTTGGTCTGTTCCTCTAGTGTGACAAATATTGATTCCCTTTCAGTCAATCATTTATTGTCCCTGGTATCAAAGTATTTTTATTTACTTATATCAGTATATTTCTAATAGATTTACACAAAAAATCCACTTTCATGTATTTTATATTAGAAAATGGGGAGAAAGAGTAATAAAAAAATACCTCAAAACGTTTTTAAAAAGGGTAATGTCCCTTTGAATGCTGGTAAAATAAATTGGTAAGAATTACAAAGTTTAAGTATGTGAGATTGGATTCTGATGTGTATAAATCAAGAACAAAAAAGTGTTTTGATGATGTTTCGTCGGTGCAAAAAGTCTTTGTTAAATTGGCACTTTAAAAAAAAATTGTACAGTATTTACCTTTATTTCAAACAAAACAATACTCTGCACGTATAACGTTTAATCCTTTCGAGTGCTACAGTGAAAATGTCACACTACATTTCATTGCATATAAGAAAGTAACCATTACCGGAAGTAAAAAACCCATTTTTTACACTGTTATTTACTGGTTACCTGCTTTGTTAACTATCTAACCTTAACTTTCCAAAATATTTTATAAGACAATCAAATCAAAAAGGAATGATGCTTTCAGACACCCAACATACAATTAAACGGAAGAAAAATCATTAAAATTATATAAAAGGTCAATATGATTTGTATATCTAAAATGTAATAAAGACTAATATACGTAACATTGAAGGACATATTTTCAGATTAGCAGTATAATTTTTTCAAGCCTCTTGTTTTAATACAGATAAAAAGTTAAAGTAAGAGGACAGGTTTTGAGTAGACAAAATTAAATGTTTAACGTGTATAATACATCCTTCTTTGCAAAAAGTACTTTAAGGAGGCTCGAGGGTATAAAAATTTCAGAAAAAAATTAACTTTTGTTTTTCATTACAAATTTTATTTATTACCTTTTGTAGTTGTTATTTTATCATATGGTACAAAAACATTCAAAACAATTAATTCGTGTTGTCCCCAGATGACTTTTAAAATGTAAACATCATTGAAAAAGTTCCAAATTATCTCCCTTTGGTGGAAAAATGCCATTTTTTTGGCTTTAAAATTGAAATATCTCTTTTAACTCATCGGTGACCTATATTTTTTAATATAATTTCGATATATGCTGTACTTAAACTAAATTATTGTAAAATTTGAGCGATTTCTGTAATAAATTTCTTTTTTTATTTCGATATTACCTTTATTTCTATTAGTTCAACAGAAAAAAACCACTTTTATGCTTCTTTCGAGGGCAGATTGTGAGCGCAAATGAACGGTGACCCCATTTTTTTATTTTATTTTTCTATTAACTATAAGATAAAGTTTATTTATAGAAAAATATAGAGAAATCTTATATAAATGATTTAGACCCGCGAACCCCCTTAAATCATGATATTTGCAAAAGTATGAGAAAAGTATGGATAACGTATTTTTATGAGGTTGTACAAAACAAGATTGTTTAATGATTCAACATGGAAAAAAACTCATTTTGTAGTGAGAACGGAATATAACAGGTGGTCTTGGAAATAAACTTAGAACAGATATCTTTTTAAAGTCTTTAATCACTTTTAATATACAAGATGAATAAGTATACAATTATTTGTTGTCAGTATTTTTAAACTGATGTGCTTTATAATTTGTTTATGGTCTTTTGGATAGGGTTCATATGTATAACGTACTAAATAGTATTCACACTATTGTAAGCTTGGAACATTTGGCGAAAATTCATCACAAATAGTGCTCATTTTTACATTTGTTAGCTTGAAATACTTTTGTCAATTGTACTGCAACAATTCTCAACTATTAGGGATCGACGCGACTTTATACAATTATGGCCCGTTGAAAAGGTGAATATCCAAAATTGTCAACACGACAAGGTTATTTCATTGAGGGCGCATGGATATTCATCAATGCTAAGGGGTCACAATTGTTTTATTATACCGAACTAACAGTGGAAGGGCATTTCGAACACTTACTATAGTGTCTATATTTTTAAAATAACACACAGACTGACGTTTGAAAATACACTTGTGATCGAATTTCTCGAGTTTACAACAAAAGAATAATCTTTTTGTAAAATATTGATGGCCCTGAAAAGGAACTTTTATAAGAGATTTATCGGCTGCTGGCACTCTTAGCTCTATTTATTTCCAATGCCTTATTTCCTCGTCTTTCGATGGGCTTCCAGTGTAACGTGTACGCTGCCATTTTGTTTATTTACGTCTGTGACGTCATTTTCATGGCAGGTAACTCAAGTACAAATCAACAAACTCAAAAGGTTATTCACCGGTGAATAATAGGGTTGTTTGTCCTTCCTTGCAATTGAATGAAAATTAACTGAATTATTCAATATCACAAACGTTTCACCCAATAAAATTGTTTAAAATATATGTAAGGTATAATAATATGTTAGAAACATCAAGTGATTGATAAAAAAATGGAGATCTCGTCTATACACCTGGAAAAAAGTATTGCAACACCAAATAAAAATTCAAATTAAAAAAACACTTTTTATTTTTTTGTGATATAATTTGGTAAAATAGAATTAGTTAAACAAAATTTAAGTATCACCTGAGTTTAATCAATAAATATAGACTCGAAAAGTTACTATCTGCACATGCAGCAACTGTACCCGTAAATAGCAAAACAGGTGTTTTAATCCTCATTGTTTTCAACACTTTAAATAACCAAGTTTTTGAAGTCATGTGATTGACTCCTTGTAATGGGTCCTCGACAACTCTTAACTGCAGCAAGATGGCATATTATCAACATGAGCGAAGCAGGGATGTCGCTATAACTACTGCGTGTATTGTGGGTCATCAACATTCCACTATAAGTCGTTTTGAAAATAAAAATCAGACAATAAACGTTGTTAAAGACCTTCTGAGATAAAGAAGACCCCCTATACCATTTGCTATGGAAAATTAGGCATAATGAAGGTTGGTCAGAAGGAAACCCATTACATACAATACAATCATAAAAAGAGAGTGGTGGGTATACAGGAGCCTTTTAACAAGAAGTGTTTGAGAGCAACTCATCGCTACTGGTTATCGTGCAATGAGACCATTTCGGATACCTTTGCTTACGAACAGACACACAGTTTTCCGTATCTAATGTAGTGCAGAGCTCGCCAAAGTTGAAAATTAGCATCGTGGAGGAAAATCCATTGTTCCCATAGAATTCAGTTCATCTTCCTTGGTCCGATAGTAGCCCGGATTTTAACCTTATCGAGCATATATGGGACACTATTGGGGGTAAAGTGCGCGAAAGGACACCACAGTTCAACCACATCATGAAATCAACAATGCCCTTCATCAGAAATGGTTGCTGCTACCTTGGAAACAAATAAGTGTATTTATGGCGGAAATCAGAAGACGTTATGTTGCGGTTATCCGTTTGAATGGAGGCAGCGCACAAAGTACTAATTATTTGGCGTATAACGATCACTCATGATGTGAACAGTCATCGGAAGATTAATTTTGAAATGTCTGACATTGTAATATTCGACTACAGTAATAGTTGTAAAATGCATTTTTTTGTACAAAAACACTTCATTTTGTTTTTAAAATTGTGGTTATATAAATCTTTTTTTGTTCGATTAAATGCCAATGTTATCATAAACTATGTTTCAATAATATTATACAAATATTTTTCTATATTTCATCAAAAAAAAGAGGTTGATTTTTCAAGTTTTAAAAAATCAAGGTGTTGCAATACTTTATTCCATGTGTATATTATAAATATATTTTTGCCCATAATATATAGGTTATCTGGGTATATAGTTATGACTGACCGTGCAATTCTTTCACGGCGAACCCCGACCTACAGACGGGTCTTATTTGTAAGTAATATATATTGCAACTTACAGAATGGAACATAACGTTACATTGATGTCTCGTATAGAAAGAGAACAATGCTTTCTGTACGTTATAAAATCAACTCATTGAGTGATTCCTTCGTGGATTGCCTTATCTATTATATATATTTTTACGACCTTATATCATCCTTTTTGTCTTTAATGAAAGCGTGTGTCAAATATGAGCATAACATGCTTTTGATTTAGGGTGTGCAACAATACAACGGCACAGTAACCCATATATCTTAGGTCACCTCTTTGTTTTTGAATGAAAACCATAACTAAATATAGAGAAATGGAGGAATGCAAGTACCCCAAAACGTTGACCATATTTCATGCAGTATTGGTTAATCTCATCATTATAGCAGTTAAAAGGATATTTTCAATCCTTATTCGTGTATTTGCTTAATCTTTGTTTTGGAGAATGAATAATAGTCAGGCTTAAATCTGTCATATAAATTATTGACTATAAAAAAACTAATAGCTTAATATTTCTGTTTAAGTGTTACGTGTTCCTGTATCATACTGTTTTTTGATAAAACAATAGAAAAAAATGACATTGGACTGGTAAAACCAATTGTGTAAAAATAAGGAGATGTGGTATGAGAGCCAATGCGACAGTTTTCCATCTTGGTCACAATTTGTAAAAAGTAAAACATAAAAGGTCAACTACAGCCTTCAACACGAAGCTTGGCTGACTTCGAAAAACAAGCTATAAAGGACACCCCCCAAAAAAATACCAAATCAAACAGGAAATCCAACGGTCTAACCTGTATAAAATAGGGCAACGAGAAACACTGTCTATGCATATATTTTTATTTATATTTAGAAATTCGTCGATGGTGACCATAGCAGAATTTGAAGATCTGACATTAAAAATCAAAACATTCAGTCTTTTCAAAAGTCAGGAATAATGTTATCCATTTGTTTGATGTGTTTGAGCGTTTGGTTTTTCCATTTGAATAGGGACTTTCCGTTTTGAATTTCCTTTATTTTTACAATTTTTGTGATTTTACCTTCTTTTGTCATTGAATTTTTGAGGGAAAGGCTTGTATAAAAAGTGTTGTCTTTGCATTTTAGTGCTACACATATTAAAATCGAGATAGCAATCAAAAAATGAAGCGATTTGTAAGATTCATCTTGGCCTTCAATTTTCAAAACTCAGTCACACTATGTCTGTATCCAATATAAATCAGTCACCCTATGTCTGTGTCCAATATAAATCATTCACATCATGTATGTGTCCAATATAAATTAGTCACACTATGTCTGTGTTCAATAAAAATCTGTCACACTATGTCTGTGTTCAACATAAATCGGCCACCCTATGTCTGTGTCCAATATAAATCAGTCACATCATGTATGTGTCCATTATAAATCAGTCACGCTATGTCTGTATCCAATATAAATCAGTCACCCTATGTCTGTGTCCAATATAAATCAGTCACATCATGTATGTGTCCAATATAAATCAGTCACACTATGTCTGTGTTCAATATAAATCAGTCACACTATGTTTGTGTCCAATATAAATCAGTCACACTATGTCTGTGTTCAATATAAATCAGTCACCCTATGTCTGTGTCCAATATAAATCAGTCACATCATGTATGTGTCCAATATAAATCAGTCACACTATTTCTGTGTCCAATATAAATCAGTCACATCATGTATGTGTCCAATATAAATCAGTCACACTATGTCTGTGTTCAATATAAATCAGTCACACTATGTCTGTGTTCAATATAAATCAGTCACACTATGTTTGTGTCCAATATAAATTAGTCACACTATGTCTGTGTCCAATATAAATCAGTCACATCATGTATGTGTCCAATATAAATCAGTCACACTATGTCTGTGTTCAATATAAATCAGTCACACTATGTTTGTGTACAATATAAATCAGTCACACTATGTCTGTGTCCAATATTAATCAGTCACATTATGTCTGTGTTCAATATTAATCAGTTAAACTATGACTGTGTACAATATAAATAAGTCATACTTAGTCTGATTCCAGTATACAACAGTCACATTATGTATGTGACCAATATAAATCAGTCATATTAACATGATAAAGTCTCTGTTCAATATCAATCAGTCAGACCAGGTCTATGTCCAATATAAATCAGTTACACTCTGTCTTTTTCGATTATAAATCCGTTACACTATGCATGTGTCAAGTAAAAATCAGTTACACTATGTTTGTATCCAATATACATCAGTCACATCATGTATGTGTCCAATATAAATCAGTCACATTATATCTTTGTGCAATATAAATCAGTCAAAATATGTCTGTGTGAAATATGAATCAGTAACATTAAGTATATGTCAAAAATGAATCAGTAACACTACGTGTGTGTCCAGTATAAATCAGTCATACTAGGTCTGTGTCCAGTATAAATCAGTCACACTAGGTTTGTGTCTTGTATAAATCAGTCACACTTTGTCTGTGTCCAAAATAAATCAGTTACACTTTGTTGTATATATAAAAAAGAAGATGTGGTATGATTGCCAATGAGACAACTATTCATAAAAGACCAAAATGATACAAACATTACCAATTATAGGTCACCTTACGGCCTTCAACAATGAACAAAGCCCATACCGCATATAGTCAGCTATAAAAGGCCCCGATAAGACAATGTAAAACAATTCAAGCAAGAAAACTAACGGCCTTATTTATGTAAAAAATGAACGAAAAACAAATATGTAACACATAAACAAACGACAACCACTGAATTACAGGCTTCTGACTTGGGACAGGCACATACATAAATAATGTGGCGGGGTTAAACATGTGAGCGGGATTCCAACCCTCCCCCTAACCTGGGACAGTGGTATAACAGTACAACATAAGAACGAACTATAAAAATCAGTTGAAAAAGGCTTAACTCATCAGATAGACAAAAAATAAAAGTGGACGTGGCCGGGTACTTATACATCCCGACACAAAAAGACACAATGAACAGATCTGAGAGTACTCGCAGTTATCTGACAGCTAGTTCAAAGCCATTAACAACTAATTAAAAAAATCATGCCTCTAAGACTAAGCAATCAATCCGTACACATCCAACATACAATGGATTTAGTGTAAAGACGTCATAAACAGCCAGAGAAAAACATGACCTTGTGCAAAGCTAAGTTACAGGTATCGACAGATCCAGTATAACCAGTCACATTCTGACTGTATTCAATCTTACTCAGTAACATTATATGTAAATGTGTTTAAAATCAGACTTAGTCTTTGTCCAATATAAATCAGTCACTCTTCTTGTATATATCTGTTCCGGACCATATGAGTATTTGGACCATACGCGTATGGTCATGACCATATGGGTATATACTCGTATGGTCCGACCATACGCGTACGGTCTGACCATACGCGTATGGTCGGGGTAATTAACACTCTATTACAATTTACTTTTTAAACTTATAAACTATTCATACGGTATTTCAGTTCGTTAAAAAGACGCTATCATATAGATGATTTTATTATTATATTATGATAAAAAATAGCTAAATAAGAATTATATGTTACACATAGTTTATTTTATTTTTATATATTATGCAAAACCTAAGATAAACACATTTTATACCGATGGTCATTATCGATTTTTTTTTATTACGAGTGACTTGAAAAAAATAAAAATTTCTTGAACTGTTACACAAGATTTGATGACACTAGAAAGTTTTGTGAATATTGTGACAGTGTATTACACTTATGTTACGATATTTAAGATTCTTAGCTTTTTAAAAACACCGTAGACATATCGGAATGGCCACCACAAGCCTACATACAAGAATGTAATTAGAGATGAAAGCTAACTATGGCATCAATGTTTAATTTTTTCGTAGTATATGAATTATAACAATAATATACTGCACATGTCATGTAACCATCATTGTTTTTTTAGATAAATAAAATACCTATATGGTCAAAATACTCGTATGGTCTGGCCCGTTAATAGCCAAACGAGTATTATACTCATATGGTCCGACCATACGCGTACGGTCGGATCATACGCGTATGGTCGGACCATATGAGTATACGCATATGGTCATGACCATACGCGTATGGTCCAAATACTCATATGGTCCGGAACATATCCAAAATAAATCAATCAAAACAACTCTAAAAAATAACATATAGCATGCATACATTTTTTAAAAGCATCAGTTTAGTATATATTAATGCAATTATAACAGATTTGTACATAGCAACCAAATTATATGCAATTTTGAAGTTTTTTCATCTTTTTGCGACGTCTTGATATTGTTGTTATGCATTCTCTCATATATTGGGAACCAAAAGTGTATTATATCTTTGGTACTTTTTATAGTAAAATAGGTGCAATTCCTTAGATATACACTATTTCACAGGACATGTTTGAAATATGACCGTTTATCTGTTTACCACTGGTCGATAAGCTCCTTTATGCGACATAAAAGATAAGCTGTTTTTCACTATTGATGGTCGCCATTCTTAAAGTAAGACATCATTATTTTAATCGGTATAATGTACAGATCAAGAAAATTAGAGATTTTGTTATATATCGCATACAAATTATTGCTTAAGTACTTTTCAAAGGTACCAGGATTATAATTTAGTACGCTAGACGCGCGTTTCGTCTACATAAGACTAATCAGTGACAAGCGTGCTATAAATAGTTTCGTATTAAAAAAACTAGTGGTTATTCCCTGACGCAAATCCATGGAGGGAAATTCCTTTTTACTCACATAATTTGTAAAAAAAGTATCATGGTTTTTTTGTATTTGATTGTACAAATTAGTCATTTAGCATTCAATTGAGACAGGTTGAATGATTAAAATAATTTAAAAATCAGATAATTTATATATGTTTGAGGGGAGAAAACATTTTAATCATCGTCATTTTCTGACAGTGAAAATTGAAAAATTATTTGCAGCCACCTTTAGTTAGCTTTTTTTGAAGAAGGAAACCGTATCCTGAAACAAGATTTTATTAAAGGCCAGGTAAAAAACTATGAATTTCATACAGTTTTGATTATGGAAAATGTGCCTGTGTCATGTTAACATGGATACGCACGTGACCTAATTTCCTTTTTTTGTTTTGTTCAGATTTGGCACTTGTTTCCCCAATTTTCTCTGAATAGAACTCTGTTATTATACTTAAAGTACACTATACTTTTATTTCAATATGAAATATAGACATATTTAAGAAAGTCAATAATTGGTCGAGATTACTGTAGATTCTAATCAGATGGTACAGAAAGTGTCGAGAACTTTTTAGACAATGTTAATACTGTCTAGACACTTCGCAAGAAAATTCAAGAACCTTAAAAGACGAATTCTTACTATGTTAGTAATTTTTAAAAATAATTCAGACAAGGACAGGATTTTGATTAAATTTCTTGCAAATTCAGAATAAAATGGTCTTTTCAGACTTTTTGATTTTTGTAGTGATGTAATCATCAAGTTGAAGAAAGTAACGTCGGCAAGAGAGGACAAAAATCCGAAAGCTAATTTGAATATAAAACAAACAAAAGTTATCATGATGTCAAATTGGATGTCAATTTGTGATAAGATCGCCGATTTGAACACTAAGAACTCTATACAAACATCTGATTGAACATTTAGTTTAGTAGACGTCACCCTGAGTCCAAGATATGATCAAAGAATATTAGTATGCGCTATTTGCACCAGTGTGTAAAGTTAGAACATGAATCAGGGTTAAGCATTTTTTTTACTTTATAGAACTCTTAGTTTTACATGTTTAAAACAAGCGTATGATTTAAAGTAAAGTATTATTTATCTTTTGACTTGTTGACGTGTGAGTTTATAATACTAAAGCTTACATCTTTTGTAGGAACAAGGTTGAAGCAAGACAAATATCGATACAAAATGGCACCAATCACAAGGGAAGGAGAAAATTTTCATCGAATACTTCAGTTAATTTTTGGAGTAGTAGATGAGGCCGTGAGAACTATGTTTGACAAATTGTTTTCCCCAATAAGTTTATATCAAACTCTGCAAGCGAAGAAAAAAGACTTGGAATATCTGGAATACAAAAGAATATTGAGCAAACCTCAGATGAAAGTTTTATATCCTATATCAGGTAAGTTGTACATAGCATTTTTGAAATCTATACACTATTACATAAATTTTTCGGAAACGGTAATTTTGATTTGAACATCATATGAAAAGTCTGTACAATAAATGAGTCCTTCGTGAACAGTCTTTAAGTCAGTCTTACGACTTATCTACTGTGGTTATGTTAATACAAATCACTCGCAATCAACTCAGTACTGTTCAGTAGCATTCCGACAATTTCGTATGCTGTTGCAGCGTACAGGGTTATCAGGCTCATGAATCCTTCGAAGGGTCTACTTAGAACAATATGGGAAACAATATCAAATTCTGATGTCCTTAAATTTGTTCGCGCTTACGATATTCTATGTAAAAATAAGTGTTGAGTTAAATGCCCTGACAATTTTAATTTAAATAGCTTTGAGAAAACGCAACGGAGGTGGTGTTGTATTTAAAGTTAAAGTTAAAACATGTCAATTTGCTAGACCACCACAGTCCCCACAACATTGTCTGTGTTCTTTTTGTGATAGTGGCGAAATTGAATATGGAAAGTTATTTCTTTTCAATTGTTAGTTTTACTCTGATTTCAGACATGCATTATATGCCAAAGCCTGTGTTTTAAATGTTGATTTTGTTTATTAATGTGATATTGGAAAATTCCATTAACTTACGTGTAATGAGATTATGGTTCCTCTTTTATCTAGTTCCCTTTATCCTATATTTTCCGACGAAGCATGTTTTTTTTTAAAAATTTTAAAATTTTTTTATCTTTTAATAGTGTTTTTTTTAATAGTCATGATTTTACAATACCCCTACAATCACCACCTCACTATAGGTGTCGGGGTAAATATTGAAAGTTATATACAAGACTATCCATTTTTTTTTTTTAATTTATATTTATAATAGAAGAATATAGTTATTAAAGAAAAAAAAAATATAGCTGCTCACACTCACACTTTCTCCCACTACTTACACACAGTCGCTACAATCTTACCATTAGTATGCTTGCATGTCTATATATAAGATAAAAATTCAAAATACCACTGCTCACTATAATATAATTTAAAGTATAAATAATGATAAATCATGAAAAAAAATGTATGTAGTGGGGACCAGAATCTTTCATAAGATGGTGCTCTATTATTTTTGTTTGCAATATAAAATTCATTAGTTTGGTATTGTTTAATTCTGAATTTAAGTCCCATAAAACTAGGAGCTATATTTCTTACCTTACATCTAAAGATGTAGTTTTAAGCTATAATTATTAACAAATTTTTAAACAAACTCTTAGTAATAAATCCCAATAAAATTTCCGTCTTACTTATGCTGAATTGCTCATCAAATAATTTAATTTTCTGTAAAAATTACAACCAAAAATTGTATATAACATTACAATCATAAAATAAATGTTCTATTGTTTCCACTTCCTCATTACAGAAGGTACATATAATTGTTACCTTTAGCTTAATTCTATGTAAAAGTGTATTAATAGGTATAATTCTACTAATTGTGTAAACGCAAACTTATTAACCATCGGTCTGATGTTACATGACTCAAAATAAAGAACTCTAGAAATTGAGTATGTTTTATTCCTTCTTCTACTAAAGGGTAAAAGACTACAAAAAATTACAATAACAAACAAACAAACATAGTATCCATCAGTCAGGTTTGTACACATATATACTCACAAATTATTATCAAAATAGAATTTTTTTGAGTTTTTATTAATTTTCAAAAGTAAACATTATGACGACTCATACATTATATTCAGTGACTTTTACAAAAATCCTGCGTCACATGTAGGTTTATAGTTTAACCGATTCGCTTATAACACATACAGTCAACTGAACAACGTCTTTAGTGTGTGTACTATTTTCATGTTAATACTTCAAGATCAGTAAAAATACTTATGTAAACTTTATCTCAGTTAAACACTAACACAAAGGTTCCTGGTTCGATTCCCGTTCGGGATAAAAATTTCAGGAACTCAATTGTCGACTCTCCCTTGACACCATTTGCGAGTATGGTCTTGAGGAAACGATGATAGTCCGTCGGAAGGGGGCGATAAATGGCTGACCCGTGTTAAGAGAGAGCCATATCTCTTGCACGTTAAAGACAGCCTTGTAGATTTCGAAAAAGAGTAGGCTAATGCCGCTACAAGGCAGCACTCGCACCCGCAAAGTGGAAAGGGATTAATATAAGTTGCAAAACTTGTTTCCCAATCCACTATAAATAAATATGTTTAAAAAACTAAGTTAAACATTAGTTTTATGATAATAAATGTAAAGAACTTACTTAAGGGGCTTCAAACCAGCAAATATGAGTATAATTGGCACGGTAAATTTGACAGGAAAAGTGTCTGACATTCAAAATACTATGCTAAAAAAGGATACAGATCCGCAATTCATTCCGGTAACACAACACTCCCCTTCCGATATTTCTAACTGAAAATCGTTTTGAACTATTTATCTTTCATCAAAATCATGAAAATGAGAAAAAGGTTTCTACTCCTTTACTTAGAAAAAATTGTGTTATACAGTGTTACGCACAATATACATAAAAAATCAAATAGTATAACTATACTGAGTTTCTTAAAAAGTCTCTCAATGTACATATAAATCATTTATCAACTGCATAGTTTAAAATGGTTTAATCGAACCAATTCGCTTATTGATCTCACATAAGAATTTCTATCAACGATTACGGCAACTTGGACCTTTCTAACAAAAGAACCATCACTTTTAAATACTTTGGCAATAACGTCAAGCGGCCAATAATTTTATTTCGGTTTTTATTTCGGACGCGCTTGAAGACTGTCAATGTACTCTGTTTGCCAACGAGACCATAATTAATAAGCTAGGTACTGAACAAGTTTCCACTGGCTATGCATCGCATCTTTTGTTCCGAATTCGACTGGTCCAAGAGATTCACTTGACAAGACCGGTTTCTGAGTTAATAAAAGAGACGGCGAAAAAAATAACGAGTTTTCAGGGTCGCTAGAAACTAGCGACTAGAATCAATGGCCTTGAATTGACCATCGCACAAATTTCGCACAATGACGTAGAAAGACCTTCGTGCGTTAAATCCTTGAACGTATTTTGCAATAACAATGCATCAAGAATACGTCTTCATGATCCTATCATGCGCTCCCACACAACATTAAGTTCCATTGTTGCTCCTATAAAATTAGTACCACGGTCTGATCTCAATTGGTTTATGGGTCCACGTTAGGCAATAAGCCTATGCAAAGCGTTAATAAAGGATGCACTACTTAATTCCTCGATAAGTTCCACATGTATTGCACGAGATACCAAACATGTCAATTTAAAACCCCAACGTTTATTTGAAGAACTTGCTGCGCGTGTTTGGCGGACAATAACCTGCCACAGACAAAAAACATCTAGGCCAACAAACATTTCAACAGGCAGGTCTGCCATTTGAGTCCAATCTACGTTTCCACGTTATTTCTTACCAATTACGCAATTATTATAAATCAGCAAAAACCACTTATGCATGTAGAAATTTGGGATTCGAGTAGTCCTGGATGATTGGTGCAATACCTTTTCAAAATGGCTGCTTTTTACAAAAATGGCCGTCTTATGATATCAAAATCAACACTTTTACATTCTATATAGTTACACAGAGTTTTGCTTTGACGTACATTCAGTTACATTAAGTGTCCGTAGATACATGCCACATTTTCATACTCATGTACAGCAACATTAACTTGATGATCTTGGTGTAGTCTGAATTGGTCCTGACAAAGGCCCAACCTTTCCCGACCTGTCTCTACCTGTCTCGACTAGTCTCGACTCAGTTTCAACGATTCTCGACCTGTCTAGACTAGTCTTGACCTTCAAATTAAGTTTTGACTGGTGTAAATCAGCCCATCTAACTTAATTAAATATTGATCTCAGTGTCGAAACTAGTCGAGACAGATCGAGACAGGTTGAGCCTTCAAGTGGTCAAAACCATTTCAGACTTCACCAAGATCATCAAGCACTGAATCAGACTTATTAAGTAAAGTCGCGACCTGGTCGAGTACACATAAGTACAGTTAAGTACAGTCGAGACTAGTCGAGTAAAATGTGTGCTCGATTTTACTGGTCGAGCACAAAAACTGTTAAATTCATACTTTGAGCAATTTGAAGTGGCATTTAAAAGTTTACAAACTTTTTTTTCTTTTGCAGGCTCACCATCCTCAAAGAATTTTGATATTACTTTAATGATGTGTTTACTAAAGAATCTTAAACAAATACCACCACAGTCGTTAAATATGACTGTAGAGCCACCCTCTTCCGACAAGAGTGTGGGAGCAGATTTAGTAAGATTAAGACTTCACAGGAATACGATTGGGCATTTAGTGGGCAGCACAATAAAAACGCATGCCTTTATGACCATGTGGACGGACATCACACAGGTAGCTTATTCCATATAAAAATTACCATTTTAGTAAAAGTGGATATAATTGCTTGTTCAACGTCGGCAATCTAATTTTGTAAAGGTATATCTAATATCTAATAAACTTACTGTGGATTCATTAATATTCGTTGGATACCAATTTTCGTGGATTTCGTGGGTATAGGGAACCAACGAATCTAAATGTTCCTCGAAGGGCAAATTTTCTAAAGAAATGCATGTGAACTTTGTCAAAACCACGAATTTAAATATCCACGAATATGCACGTTTTTTTTCTATCCACGAAAATTGGTCCCCACGAAAATAAATGAATCCATGAGTAATAAATGCAATAGAAATTTAAAAATATGTAATCTCTTTTCAAATTACATATTCAACAAAATATTGTATTGTTTTGTGTTTCTAATAAGAACGGACATTTTCCCTTTAAATCATGTTTGTTAAATGCTATTTCACTAATCTGATCATGATAACATTTATTTTTGTTCTATATGTATTAACATAGAATGATTCTATTTGTTTTAATATCTTTAAATTTGCACTTGCAAATCGCTATGAAAGTAAATCGTCATGGGCATGTTATTAGGTTTAGTCACATGCGTATTATACATGATACATATACTTTAAAATTTGAATATGTCTTATTTTGTACAGAAGATATAATATTCAAATTCATATAAAATTTAATAGAAATGACAATACCATGAATACGTTATACTACAAGAGCATGCGATTGTTTTTTAATAGTATTTTATGATTGAAACCGATTGTTAATTATTTGCGGTGTCTTGTGAATCAATCAGTATAATAAGGTGGTATTTTGAACCCGATGATAATAGGGCCTTATTAATTAAAGAACTGTAATGTTGAAAAGATTCTCAACGAAAGTTTAAATGATAGACCATCCGGACTCATAAAGTCTTTTTTCTCGAATAAACTCGTTTCAATTGTATTACAAATTTAGATTATACAGTACTTGCAACCTTCAGCGTAACTATTTTAACGATCAATCAGCGGTCATTGATCATTCACCGATCAGCCATGTTCCCGTCAATTAAACTCACGTTACAAATCCGTCAAACTTATAGTAAAAATATTTGAATGATCGAAAATATCGGACGAACGGACGGATTGATATGTCTGAAATATTTAACATCACTACGTCACCTGTTGAACTCACACAAATTACGAAATCTTAGTTTTGTTTTATTCAATTAAAATGGCGCCATGAAAAAAAAAGAATCGTTCAACTACAAAAGTTTGGCATGTAACAATAATCATTAAGCAAAGTTTTAAAAAAAATATTCAGATACAACTAAATTTAAATCTAATAAAGGATTGTAATTGTTTTTACAATATTTTTTTTTCAAACCCAAAGAGTGCTGAAACCGTGTTTATCGTGACTGTTATAAACAATTTCCAAAATTGATCTGAAAAACGAATTGGAATGATCATTTATTGCAAGTTATAGTGTATTCATCCAATGAAATAGTGAAATATTAAAGTTCAATACTCGAAAACAATGCAAACAATATATCACGTATATTTTCCGTCAAAATAACTCAATTTTTTCTTGGGAAAAACCCAACGAAAATAGTTATATCCAGTGATCCTAATGAAATGGAAAAAAAACACTTATTCAAAACAACGAAGAGTTTAAGTATCTGAATCCCTAGTTTATTCAAATTTAAAATAAAAAGCAACTTATCCAAAAGTAATTCTAATAATTGATTGCTATCAATAGTGCATCATTTGTGATAAAAAGAAGACAAAAGTTGTATTTAAACAATGAAACCATTTAAATAAAGAAATAGTAGCATTCTTTTTCAATACAAACACAAATTTAAGTACCTTTATACATATAGTATTCATATCTTTAAGAAAATATTTATCTAAAGGCATTGATAGTCGTTAGTTGCAAATGAAATTGCATAATTTACTGTACTGAAGATAAAAAATTTGCATCTTTAATCAATGCTTTTATAATTTTAGTACGTTGTTCTTAAAATTCAGCATATTTTATGAAAAAAAAACATCCATCCTGATGAACAGAAAGTACTTAAATCAAATGGCGGTTCATAATTTCTATTAAAATAGAGAAATAAATGCATTCGCATTCTACCCAAACAAAATATTTAGAATTTTTCTCCTTATAGATAGATAAATATGTTTGCTAAAGTAGAACTTGATACATATACATGAAAAACAAAATATTACAATTTTAAACATAAGCAGTCAATTAACATGTATATGTATACATTTACCAACCAGCCTTATTGAACGACAAATTTATGTGACGTATAAAACTTTTCGGACGTCAGAGACTCAAACCAATCCACGTGTTCGTAGATAGTAGATGTTTTTGTGTCCTGTTAAATTGTTCCTTTTAAAATTGTTATACGATGATGACTGATGTACCCATATTTTTACTATTTTATTAATTGTGACTGTTTATTTAACGCATCATGTAAATGTAGCGGAAATTGATGAGCCTGTTATTAAAGTGAAAGGGTAAGCGCTATAGAACTAGGTTTAATCTACCATTTTCTACATTTAAAAATGCCTGTACCAAGTCAGGAATATGACAGTTCTTGTCCATTCGTTTTGATGCGTTTTGTTATTTGATTTTACCATGTGATTGTGGACTTTCCAGATTGATTTTCCTCTGAGTTCAGTATTTTTGTGATTTTACTTTTTAGAGCCGTATGATGCAAAATCACACTGTCATTTATGTACAAAAAATATCATCAACAGTATTATAAAAAATATCCTATAATGAAGTTTTTGAAATGACTTATTGCAAACAACTTTTCATTATATACTAGTCAACAAAAGAAACGATACAAGACTTTTTTTCAAATTAAAGATAAAGTTTTCTGTTCATTGGACCAATATTGAAAATAGTAATACTTAATCATTTTGGAAATGTAAATCCGTTAAAAAAACAAATTTGAAAAAAAACAAATTTTTGTTGCTTTTGTGACGTTTTTTCGCGAATTTTACAGAAAACGACAATTTTGAAAACAGAAGTTCCAACTAATGATTCCAACCTCTCATTTAAAGGTAAAGACAGTGTTTGTCATCAATTTGTTTTTAAAAATCATACAGCTTCTTCGTTTATTTGTTAAGCAAAGTTCGGTCCCTCGAGAAATCGTTAAAAAGTATACATTATCAACTGATTTACCATAGACAGTATGTGTAAAGTGATATTCAAAAAGCAATAGCAATCTTAAAACTAATCAGAAAGGTTCAAAATTTACTGCGTGTTGTTTTCACATCATAAGCATTGATTTGAGACGAAAATAAAAAAAAAAAATTGCATTTTTTGAGATTTCAAAAAACACTTATTTTCCCAAAAAATTGAAAAATCAATATTTCAACCCATTAGCTACATCCTAAACATAACTTGATTATCATATTGAATATTTTTAAACAAATTTGAAATTCAATTTAGTGCTTAGAAAATTATGTGTCAATTTTTTTTTCAACTTTCCGCAAAACTAATTTGCACCCTTTGATCATTTACACGGAATTTAGATACTTTCCGACAAGTTTTGATTTTCATTATCACATGTGCATACATTGCAAATGAAAGGTTTTTAAATTAGTGTATCTCATTTTGTTTTATATTAAATACTTTTTGATAAATTTTATTTTTTAGTCGTGTATCGTTTCTTTTGTTGAGTAGTATATTTGATTAAAAACAGAAGATTTATTGGTGATTTTAAACAAGGCAAACATCATTTGATTATCATTTCTCTAGTATTCATTTAATTTTATGAAAAACAACCCATCCCGATGTACAAAATCATATTGCAGTTCATGATTATCATCCAACGGAATTTAATTATGTCTATTAACGTTAAGCAATTATTTCATTCTTATTCAACACAAACACACGTTTTAGTATCTGTATACTTATATGTTTTATCATAAAATCTTAGGTTGAGGCCTTCGAAATAACTTATTACAAAGATCACTGCATTATTTCATAAAAAGAAGAAACATTGGTACTTTTAAAATATGCGAACAACATTTTAATATCTTTTAGGTGTAAAACCATCATTTATTCTCCCCTATAAGTCTTTGTTAAATTTGCACTTTTCAAAAACGAATGTGCAGAATTTATCTTTGTTTCAAATAAAGAAATACTTGGCATGAGTGAGGTTTTATCCTGTCCAGTACTATAGAAAAACTTCAAAAACATTTCATTGCATATACAACAATAACCATCGCTGGAAGTTAACCAATCAAAGTTCTCCCCTGATTTTATCTGTGTATAATGTTTAATCACCATGTAACCTCAAGATTACAAAATATTCTACAGAAATCCCAAATAAAATAAAAAACTTGTGCTTTGAAATACTCAAGACATATGTTTATGACACAGCAATAATTTACTGCAATAAAATATAAGATTAGTTACATAAATTTGTTAAAATCAAAGGAATATATTATTCGACCTATTTGCGTATACAGCCAGATGTGATTTACCATGATTTGTCTGATATTTTGTTTAATTCTATAAAAAAAAGTACCTTTGTGAAGTACAAAAAAATGTCAAATCCCATTGCAGCTCATGATTAATATAGAAATAACGAAATTATTTCATTCTTATTTAACTCAAACAAAAGTTTAAGCATCTTCATCGTTATGGTATTTATACATAATCACTTATCTAAAGGAAATGATAATTACTGATTGCAAATAACGTTGCATCATGTATCATATAAACGAAGGAACATTTGGACTTCTTTCAAAACGGTTCCTGGTTCGATCCCTGTTGCGGGATAAAATTTCAGGGACTGAGTTTTAGGTTCTCCCTCGACACCATTTGCGAGTATTGTCTATAGAAACACTGATAGTCCGTTCGAAGGGAACGATAAGTGGCTGACTCGTGTTAAGAGAGGGCCATATCTCTTGCACCGAAAAAACACCCATGTAGTTGTCGCAAAAGAGTAGGCTTTGCCACTACAAGTCAACACATGCACCGGCAAAGTGGAAAGAGCTTAAGATTGCAACAACTGTTTCCAAATCCACTATAAACAAATTTATTTAAACTAAATATTTGCATTTTTAAGCAATGCCAAAACAATTCTAGATTAGTTTTTTACTCTGATAATTATCATTATTTGCAACCAATATTGATGTGCAAAAAGTAATTAATTCGAATGGTTTTCCTTTAAAATAAAGAAATAATTGCACTTTTAATCAATCTAACCAGCTTTAACATGTTTAAGTTTCTTTACTGTAACACATGTACCAGTTATATTGATTTTATTTTCATCATCTAGCTAATTACAGTAAAATGCAATAAAAAGCTAAATAGGGCTTTATTTCAAATGATTATTTTTTTTTATCTTTTTTCAAATGGGTGCTAATTGTGCACCCCTTCTCGACAATTTGTTTTAGTACTTTTATCAAGCAGAATGCATTCATAACTGTCTAAAGACACAAAGAAAGGCACCTTTTCGAAATTCTTTGGTTTTACTTTAAGATATATTGATGATGACCTATCAATGAAAAATACCCATATAGCAGGCAGTACATGCGTCTCAAATATCCTTTAATGCGTTATTGCTAATATATATTACCTAAATTAAATTTTAAAGTTTGGCTTAAAGTTCTAAGTAAATGTTATTGCATAAAATTATAAGCTTTTTAAAAATTTACGTAAAATGCTACGCTATTTCAACAATCATATGTCTTGTCTAGGTTTTTAACGGAAGTATTAAAATGAATAAAACTTCAATATTATTCTCACAGAGGTAATATACACTATACATAATGACCTGCGTCTTACAAATAAAAACATGGTTATTTAAAAAGTAAACAATCAATTTGTGATATAAAAATTCATAGCCAAAGCATTGACATCGTCTCAATGTAAACAAGTAGGATTCTTCTAGATAAACTATGGAGAAAAAACTTTTACAAAATAAATGTAACCTTTTATTTGGTGCGATGGATTTGCATTGTTGTTCCAAACAATATCCCATATATCCCTGAACTTGAACTTAATGATACTACTGGTACTAGTAGGACTGCGTTGTATATTTTACTCAATATTGACAAAAATGGACGACCTTACACTTAAACTGGATGATTTCAACTTCCCAATTATCAATTTCCCATTTTCAGCAGTAACATACCCTCTGCTACGTCGTTTTGTTATTACATATTTCAATTGTTATGCTCGTGCATGCTCTCATTATATGAACTTCATATACAGGACACTGCGACTTACACAGCAACTTTTCCAACAGAGTTATGAGAAGAAAAGATTTAAAATGACACTCCGTAAATTTTGTGGACAACATCACTTATTGGTTGATCTATACGATGTGTGTGTCTAAACTGACTAACGACATATTTACCACTTCTTAGATTGTGGTTTAACATCTATTTAGTCTGCAAGCTTAGTTAAGAACGTAACCTATTTCCAAATATGACTGTTTTGCCTAGCGTGAATTAGCATTGCTACACTACGTATCTCGGTATTTATGCATCCAATATTCATGTATTTAATTAGGTCTTTCCACTTTTCTGTGGAAAGACCTATTGTTTTTCTTCTGATTTTTTTTTTTTTTTCTTCCGCCTAATTTTGTTCTTGCGATAAACATTTGTTTCGCAATATGTCGCTTAGATATTTTGTATATGAAATCGAACAGTTTATGCGCTTTTGAAATTTACCCTGCGTAAACGAATACTTTTCTTTGTAGGAGTTATCTCCCCAAACACTGTTTTCCTTGTTATCGCATCTCCTTCGCAACCGTAAAAGATTATAACAAATTTATTTTACAAAATTGCTCTTTCTATCCTTGGCATGATTTGTCCTATTTTGACAGAAGCGATATGACCGCTCCATATGAGAGTTATTTCCCCTTATGCATCTAATATAAGTGATTCGAATTTCTATCTTATAAATCATAAGTGATAGAGACCTAGGATCTTTTGATTTGAGGTCCTTGGTCCCAAAAAATGAAAATTAGGTCAAGGTCAAAGGTCAAGGTCATATTCTAATATTTGAATTTGGCTTATTTTCACTTATATCCAAAGACTGTATAAGATATCAACAAATTATTTTTACTAAATTGTTAGTTGCGACATGTCGTAAGATGTAAATTTTGATTGCAAGCGTACGTTGAATGTAAAAGGGAGTTTTCTCCCCTTTTGTATTTAAAAATACGCGTTTGGTGATATAACTCATTAACTAAATATAATTAAGACCTATGGTCTTTTGATTTGAGGTCCTTGGTTTATGACCTTGAAATTGATCTCAAGGTCATAGCTTAATTTGACGTTCTAGATTTTGACCTTTGCTTTTATTCTATATGTATACATGATAAAGATATACAACTTTTAGAAAAAGATATCAAACCATTTAACCTTGAAAAAACAACCGGAAGTGACCTTTTGTAAACCGGAAGTAGCTATTTTTTTGTACTTTATTAATATAAAAGTATAAAGAACCAGATATTTTTGGAATTAGTGTCAAGAAAATATTCAAATATAATCGGAAGTAACATTTTTCAAACCGGAAGTAACAAATTATCTCCCTTATTTAAAAAAATGTATGGAAACAATATATTTTTGGAATCAGCTTACTAGGAGCTATCATTTGACGATTGAAATGACATTTTAAACTTAGTTTCACAACTTTTCATATCAAAATACATTGCTTTGATGGAAAGACCTTCAATTGTTCTCTGAACAATTGGTTTTTAATTATGATTGTTATTGTTTTGTGTGTTCGGTTGGATATTATGTTTTTTTTATATTGTTTGTAGTTTTAATTCAGTATTTTTTGTTACATTTCACGTCTGTCTTATTTGTCAGTATAGTTGAGTTGATTTCCATTTACCAATGATGAAGTATTGTGTTAGTTCAAGTAATTATGACGTCGTCACAGCATTCATTTAAAATAGCCTTTCAAGACCGTCATAATCATGATAATTATTTTGAATACTATTGTGAAAGTGATTCATTTTTGGATCTCATTCCATGTAATTGATTGATTTTCAAGATTATGAAATACGCCACTGTGTCTGGTGTAGTGTTTGTGTGCTGTTGTCAAAGCAAGATATCCGTTCTTATTTTGTGGTTTACTCTGTGCTGGGAGTGTCTGTACTGTGTTCCTGTCACGAATTGTTGCCATTTTATCGATTTTTTTAATTGCCATACAGGCGGAAGGTTTGGCTAGCCATAATTAAGTTCAACCCTCTATTTTTCTCTTAAACTGTCTTGTACTAAGTTAGGAATATGGCAGTTGTTATTTGATAATCTTTATCAATTTAGTTCGTTTTTGTTTCTATTCAGTGTTTCTGATGTGCATACATTTCCTCTTATTGTTAGTATGTTACTCTCGGTTTCAGTTTGTGTTCCGGATTAGTTTTCTCTAAATCGATTTATGACTTTTGACCAGATGTATAATACTATAGCCCTTTAGTGATACAAAAAAATTCTAAGTTTGACAATATTCTGCACTTATGTAATTTGTTTGCCAGAAAAATAAAAAAAAAAATTATTTAAGTAATACAAATAATGCTGAAAAATTAATTGATATATTTTGTATGTAAAGGTTTCTTCGTATTCGTTTTAAATAAGAATTTTAAATATATATGTATCTGTCCGAATCGTGCATATAATTAATTCACTGAACGTCGTTGTCACGGTTACTCTCGCATAGCTTTTTGACGTATCTGACTGATTCTATGGGTAATCAATAAGTCAAACATTCATCACCGATCATTCACCGATCTGACAAGTTTCCGTCAAATAGTGACGCCTATGGTTACAAGTATTGTACATCTATTTCATATCTTAAAAACACTGATATACCATCCCACGTAGAATTTCCTTTCCCAATACTAGTAGAGCAACTGATTTTGTTTTAAAATGCTCTCTTATGCATTTTTATAATTATATGCAATTTCCACCAGTCACGTGAATTTTAATGATCCAATGTGAAAAGTAATTTCTTTTATAAAACCGATGTAGTTTAAGGACAAACATTTTATTTTCATGAATGCAGGGGTAGGAGAATATATTATGATAAAGATTATTTTACCTGTGGCTTATTCTTTTCCTTTTTGTAAACAATTAATTCCTGAATGATGTTGGATAGGTGTTTTCATTTCGTTATGTCTGCGGGAATGTGTGGTTCAAGCTCTTTAAACATGTTAAATGCAAAATTATGCATTTAAAACTCTTGCCTCCTTCTAAAAATATCCGATGACATTGAGCCTCCCCTTACCTAGAGTAAAATTAGTCTCGAGCTTGAAGACTGCAACATACTCGTTGATCATAAAGTTAACGTGTTTGCATTAACTTTGGTTAAAATGCTTTATTCTGTTGATTTTGAATATCGTCTTACAAGATAAAAAATGTTTAAACAAAAGTTTACAATAAATTTGAGAAAAGAAATGGTGAATATGTCAAAGCGACAACACCCGACCATAGAGCAGACAACAGCCGAAGGCAACCAATGGGTCTGTTTATCTGTTATATTTCAGATACGTTGTTCTCAGATACCGATGGTTTTTTTTTCTGTTCTATGTACAGCGTGTTATCTAATTAAAAGCATTGTTCATTGTAGGCTGTCGTACGACTTGGAGGATCTACGTATCAACAAAAATGCGATGATGTAAGACACATGACATTTGACACCACAACCATCAGTAAAGATGTTCAGAAAGAATTTCAAGCATTTAAACAATTGCTTTTAGATGAAAAGAGTGTAATTAATCAGCGATTATTGAATTTAGAAATACAAAATGGGAGCCAAACTACATCTGGTATGCATATATTATCTAAACAATGTACCCACATAACATCAAATATTTTGAATGTATCTAGTTTATTAAGTGTGTCGTCCCATTGGACCCGTTATTCATTAAAAAGCAATTTAAAAAGCCATTACACTCATTAATTCAATATGATTCTCTTATTCATGCTTCCATCATTTCGGCATTTTCACTATTTGGGAAATAGTGTAGCAGATAGAAAATAACAGAGGCTGCCGAAAGATAAATTTTGATGAAATATTATCATCCAATTTTGTGAATTCATATGTTGATCGAAATTTCAACAGGTTCTGAACCGTGCATCTAATTAGATATAATTTTAAGACTCTTTTTAAAAATATGAAAACAAGGTCTCCTGCTATTTTTGTCGAGCCTGCAACTGTTGTTGCAGAAAGCTCGACATAGGGATAGTGATCCGGCGGCGGCGGCGGCAGCGGCGTTAGCTAACTTCTTAAAATCTTTATATTTTAGAAGCTGGAAGACCTGGATGCTTCATACTTTGTATATAGATGCCTCATGTTACGAAGTTTCTGTCAGTCACATGTCCAATGTCCTTGACCTCATTTTCATGGTTCAGTGACCACTTGAAAAAAAAGTTCAGATTATTTGTAATGTTGAATTCTCTCTTATTATAAGTAATAGGATTATTATATTTGGTATGTGCGTACCTTGCAAGGTCCTCATACCCGTCAGACAGTTTTCACTTGACTTCGACCTCATTTCATGGATCAGTGAACAAGGTTAAGTTTTGGTGGTCAAGTCCATATCTTAGATACTATAAGCAATAGGGCTAGTATAATCGGCGTATGGAAGGACTGTAAGGTGTACATGTCCAACTGGCAGATGTCATCTGACCTTGACCTCATTTTCATGGTTCAGTTGTTATAGTTAAGTTTTTGTGTTTTGGTCTGTTTCTCTTATACTTTATGCAATAGGTCTACTATATTTGTTGTATGGAATGATTATAAGGTGTATATATGTAGCGGGCAGATGTCATTTGACCTTGACCTCATTTTCATGGTTCAGTGGTTATAGTTAAGTTTTTGTGTTTTGGTCTGTTTTTCTTATACTTTATGCAATAGGTCTACTATATTTGTTGTATGGAATGATTGTAAGGTGTATATGTCAAGCGGGCAGATGTCATTTGACCTTGACCTCATTTTCATGGTTCAGTGGTTATAGTTAAGTTTTTGAGTTTTGGTCTTTTAATCTAATATTATATGCCAAAGGTCAACTATATTTGGTGTATGGAAATATTTTATGATCTATATGTCAGTCCCGCACGTTTTATTTGACCATGATCTTCATTTCACGGTTCAATGCACAGTGGTAAGTTTTTGTGTTTTGGTCTATTTTTCTTTAACTATAAGTAATAGGTCAACTATATTTAATGTGTGGAAGTATTGTTAGCTGTATATGTCTGCCCTTGACCTCATTTTCATGGTTCATTGGTCTTTGTTTATCTATCTTGGTTAATGTTAAGTTAATGTGACAGTTGTAATAAAGCTTTATACTTAGGACTATCAACATAATATCAATGATTAGTAAAGAAGGCGAGACATTTCAGTGTGTGCACTCTTGTTTACACAGATGTAATTGATATTGAGAAGACAAGATGCATTTCAGTTTTAAATGTTTACGCCAGTTTGAAAACAAATCAAATTGAAACGATATATATACACATAATTAACAATACCTACCGTTATCTTGATGATATTTTACGTGAAATAATCCAGAATTATCTAAATATACAACCAAAATTTTTCCACAGGAACTTACTTTTAAAGAAATCTAACACAAACGACTGTTGTTGTCTTTCTTCTAGAATTAGACATTTCAATTTCTAAAGGGAAACTTTATACTACAATTTTTGACAATAGATACGTCGATGTTTCTTTAGCTCCATCATACACAGCTACTTTTGCATAGGTACTATTTCTGTGCTAAAAATATGTAGAACTGGAAATTTTACTTTTAATATTTAGTACTAGTCTATTTCTTTCCTTTAAAATTATTGTAATATTTAGGTACTTGTATTTCACAGTACTTGATTTGTACTAAATAGTTTGGAACAGAAATAATACAAAAGTCCATGTTTGAAAATCATAGTTTTAAGAGATTTGAAATAGAAAAAACTTTCGAAATACTGAAAATGTAACGGTAGTAACCAAAAATATGTAGTACCTAAATTTCAAGTACAAATCAAGTACTGTAAAATACAGGTACAGTGTACCTAATTATTACAAAAAAATTATAGTAACAAAATAGTACTGAATATTAAAAGTAAATTTCCAGTACTACAGCTTTTAAGTACAGAAATGATGCCTATGCAAAAGAAGCTGTGTACGGTGTTTGTATATCCAAACTCGTTCGTTATGCCAAGATGTGTAGTGATGTCATAATTTTATAGAACGTAGGTAATGCATCATTGGTAAATTTATAAGTCAGGGATTACGTTACAATGAAAAATGTACAATTTTTACATAGCGTATGTAACCCCAAGGTCGACTGGGGTATAGAAATATGGTCACTTGGTTTTCTCCCGACCGGCAGTAAAACGCTTGCAGAAGTGGGGCGTCAGTTCGGCTGTGCGGGATGTATAAAGTTCGCAGTCACGTCTGGTCAGAAGGGGAACGGCCGATGCCTCTTGTAAAGAGAGTGCCATGCTCTTTGCACGTTCAGAACCCTTGCAACAACTCTTTAAGGGGTCCGTAGGTGGCCTGTTGCAAGGCAAAATTTCTGTCCCTATCCAATATACCCTCATTTTCCAGTGGCAGTCCGAATTTCCCAGACCATCATCCCAGATGGCTTCTATTGTATCAACCTACCTATTGTATTTATTGTGAACTTGTTATCGTCCTGAATATGCATGGAATATTTGTCACTGGACGTTAAGCAACCAACAATCAATCAATCATAGTGTATGTATGTAGTGTCAAAGCAAATTACTCGTTCAGTGTAATATGCTTACTTGTTTTTTTAATATGTGTTTCTGATTGAGTTAAGCCATTTCAATTCATATAAAATAGTGTGTCTCTCTTTATTATGATGTTACACTAGTACCCCAGGTTAGGTTGAAGGTTGGCCCCTGTTAAAATTTTTAAACCCGATATATTTATTGGATCAGTTCTAAGTCCGGATCCTGTTGTTCACTGGTTGACGTTTGTTGATGAGGTCCTCAATAGCTTGCTGTTCGATTTGAACAACGGATCCGCGATAAAGGCCATAATATAATTTATAATGGTTTACTTTTTTCAAATGAAGACTTGGATTAAGAGTTTCATTTGCACTCACATCACATCTTCTATATAAATTTTTTTCAAAGATTTTTCATAGCCGATTCAAAGACTGTCATGATATTTCTAATGTTCAATACGTGGATATAAACTGTCCTAGTACTAGAAATGTGGTGGTTTGATGTTATGCATAGATATTTAAAATAAATAATCATTGATTCAATTTAAAATTCTGGTCATGATTTAAAATTTCAAAAGGTATCATAACATGCATAAATTTTGAATACATATTAGAAATAGAAAAAAAATCAAATAACTGTAAAATGAGACAAAAACCGTTATTCTGCTTCATGAACTTCTGGTTATTTTTGAACTATACTCATGGAAAAAAGTATTGCAACACCAAATTGAAATTGAAATTGTGATATAATTTGTTAGAATAGAGTCAGTTAAACTTTTTTAAAATATGACCTGAGTTTAATCAATAAATATCGACTCGATAAGTTTTTATCTGCACATGCAGTTACTGTACCCGTAAACAGCAAAACAGATGTTGTTATCCTCATTGTTTTCAACACTTAACATAACCAAGTTTATAAAGTTATGTGATTGACACCTTGTAATGGGCCGTCCACAACTCTTAACTGCAGCAAGATGGCAGAATAACAGCATGAGAGAAGCAGGACTGTCGCTCTTACAACCGCGCGTATTGTTGGTCATCACCAATCCACTATTAGTCGTTTTGATAATGAAAATCAAGCAATAAACGATTATTAAGACTTTCCGAGATCAAAAGGCCCCCATACCATCTTCTGGGGGAAAATCAAGCATAATGAAGGTTGATCAGAAGGAAACCCATTGCATACAATACAATAAAAAAATAGAGTGATGGACATACAGAAACCTTTTAACAAGAACTGTTCGAAATCAACTCATCGCTACTGGTTATCGTGCTATTAGACCATTTTGGGGACTTTGCTTACGAACAGACACACAGTTGCCCATATCCAATGTAGTGCAGAGCTCACCAAAGTTGAAAATTAGCGTCGTGAAGAAAGATTCATTGTTCCAATGAAATTCGGTTCATCTTCCTTGGCCCGATTGTAGCCCGGATTTGATCCATATCGAGCATATTTTGAACACTGTTGTGCGTAAAGTGCGCGAAAGAACATCCCAGTTCAAACACGTCGTAAAATAAACAATGCCCTTCATCAGAAGTGGTTGCTGCTGGCTTAGCAACAAATTAGTCGATTTATGGCGGAATCAGAAGACGTTAAGAGGCGGTTATCCGTTTGAATGGAGGCTGCGCACCAAGTACTAATTCTTTGGCGCATAACGATCAACCATGATGTGAACGATCATCTTAAGATTAATTTTGAATTGTTTGACATTGTAAAGTTCGACTACAAAATGCATTTTTTTGTACAAAAAAAACACTTCATTTTGTTATTAAAATTGTGGTTAGATAAATCATTTTTTTTTCAAACATGTTTTGTTTGTTTTAAAAATGTCAATGTAATCATAAACTTCTTTCAATATTATTTTACACACATTGTATAATATTCAATCCAAAAAAAGAGGCTGATTTTTTTGAAATTTGAAAAAATCAAGGTGTTGCAATACTTTTTTCCATGTGTATACTTCCCAAACCTGCATCCAACGCTAACCTAGTAGCATAACCTCCATTTTGATCTTAATTATATTGTCTTTTGTTCATGAATTCATCTGTAAAATTAGATTGTGCTGTGATCGAAACTCAATAATTCCTCTTTAAACTTTACTGATACAGCATAGAAATACAATTCAACAAATTTAGCAAATAAGTGCACATGTCTGACTTCCACTACAGATTTCTGTTTGTCAATCATTTTAACACAGTTGATTCGGAATACAATGTTTGAGACACTATATATAATGATAAAGTATAGTATTATGAGCGCGCTTTGTATAATTTGTAATTGGCTGATAACCACCGATCCACTGTCAAGACGTAAACTCTTGCGAGAAAGTATCATACATTGAATTGGTGTGAATGTGTTCTATATTGCGCATCTTGCTCAAGAAAATTGGTACCGTTAATTTTATTACTACCACAGGGTTGATACCTCTGCTAGTGAACTATAAGTCCCCGAGGGTATCACCAGCCCAGTATCCAGTACTTCGGTACTGGCATGAACATACAGATGTGTTGTGTTATTATAATGTGCTGTTACAAAATATAAGAAATTATTATAAATTAAGGAATGTATCTCCCTCATGCAAAGCTCTGATTCCTTTCACGGATTTGGCTATACTTTTTTTACCTTTTGGATTATAGCTCTTCATCTTTTTTATTATCTTTGATTTCAAATATTTTGGCCACGAGCATCACTGAAGAGACATGTATTGTCGAAATGCCCATCTGGTGCAAGAAAATTTGTACCGTTAATTTTATTACTACCACTGAGTCGATGCCTCTGCTGGTGGACTATAAGTCCCCGAGGGTATCACCAGCCCAGTAGCCAGTACTTCGGTACTGGCATGAAAATACGGATTTTTTTTGTGTTATTAAAATTTGCTGTTACAAAATATGAGAAATTATTATAAATTAAGGAATGTATCTCCCTCATGCAAAGCTCTGACTCCTTTCACGGATTTGGCTATACTTTTTGGACTTTTTGGATTATAGCTCTTCATCTTTTATATAAGCTTTGGATTTCAAAAATTTGGGCCACGAGCATCACTCAAGAGACATGTATTGTCGAAATGCTTATCTGGTGTAAGAAAACTGCTACCGTTAATTTTATTACTACCACTGGGTCGATGCCTCTGCTGGTGGACTATAAGTCCACGAGGGTATCACCAGCCCAGTAGCCAGTACTTCGGTACTGGCATGAAAATACGGATTTTTTTGTGTTATTAGAATTTGCTGTTACAAAATATAAGAAATTATTATAAATTAAGGAATGTATCGCCCTCGTGCAAAGCTCTGATTCCTTTCACGAATTTTGCTGTACTTTTAGGACCTTTCGGACTATAGCTCTTCATCTTTTATATAAGCTTTGGATTTCAAATATTTGGGCCACGAGCATCACTCAAGAGACATGTATTGTCAAAATGCGCATCTGGTGCAAGAAAATTGGTACCGTTAATTTTATTGATTAGATTACAATTTCATCATTTTTTCATCAAACTATGGAATTACTAACAGAAAGCGCTGCTTAACAAACACGATTGGGAGGTAATACATGTTTCAATATGGTAAATATTTGCTGTGTGAGTTTTGAGAAAGTACAGGTAAATGTTTACCTTTTGTGGTGGAAACTAGATTGTAAAACAACATTAAGGCCTGAAAAGGATATATAATAAATTTACAAGAAGCTAGTAAAACTGATTAATCTCAAATACAAGTAATTAGTCATTTATTTACATGTGTAACAAGCTTGTAATGGGTTTTGGTGTGAACATACTTGATTTGACGCAGAACTAATAGCATGGATTTTCCGTTAAAAAATTCAAAGGTGTATCAAAATTACACATGTGTTAAACCACAACTGATTTTGTTTGTGATCATCCTCTTTCTTTTTTATTTGTTAAAAATCGAGGTTACGAAGCATGTATTTAGAAGATTTTAAAATTTAATTATGAAAACTTCAAAAAGTTTTAAAATATAAAACGAAATTTAAAAGTAAGATTATACAGAGACAGATATAAACATTTCATTTTAAAAAAAAGTCCATTATAATATGTGAATCTCTATTTGCAAAATTTACTTAATTACCAGACAACCTCGGCAGTCGGAAACCAGGTTGAAATAGAACAAAAGAAACAAAGGTCTTTGTTAGAGAAGGCGATAAATGATTACTGTATTGTTAACTATAGTGACATATTTTTTAAAAGTTAATAGTAACAAACAAAATTGCAATTTTCTTCTCAATTACGAGGTGTTTTATTTTAAAAACACCATTTGCACAAGCTTTCAATTTATCTAGTTCATAGTTAAGCAGAACAATTAGATATCAAGTGGGCGACATTGGTATCTTTCAAGTTGGATGACAAAAATGCATAACATCCGATTTTTTTGAGAAAAAAATACCACGGACGAAAAACATATCAATTTATCAGTTCAGTAATTTTCGTGTCTGCCCTTCCATTATGTGACTGAAGAAAAATATCCAAAAAATGGGTTACAATTGTATCGAAAAAAGAAAATCGAGTGCACCTTTTTATGTTAGGGCGTGTTTTAGTTGAGTATTTTGTCTTGATATCGTACAAAGTAAGAATATTTCATACATCGTCTCGCTTCAGATTCTATCATTTTTATATATTAAAGATACAGGTTGACGTTATAATACAAAAAAATTACAATATTTAAAGATGAAATATATGGGTCAAGTAAAATACCTATCTAATGAGTCACAAAAACAGAGAAGGTGTGTTCGAATAGCTATTTTTTTGTGAAAGTACTTGACGACAGTCTTTCAAGTTGGATGATGAAAATGCATATCTTCGAAAAATTCTATTTTTGTGTGTGTGATAACTAGAGTTTATAGTCTTCATACACTAAAAAAATCTAGTCTGACCTTCCACGAAATATTGAATTAGAATTTGTTTAAATGTTTTTCGAAAATTCCACCTGACAACCAATCAGACAATAGTTTTAAGTTGAATCAATGCAGACAAGATTATAAACTATATGCTCATAGCTAGTTGAACTGAATTTTAATGTGCGTATTGTTATTCTTTTACTTTTCTACATTGGCTAGATGTATAGGGGGAGGGTTGAGATCTCATAAACATGTTTAACCCCGCCGCAATTTTGCGCCTGTCCCAAGTCAGGAGCCTCTGGCCTTTGTTAGTCTTGTATGATTTTAAATTTTAGTTTCTTGTGTATAATTCGGAGTTTAGTATGACGTCCATTATCACTGTACTATTATGCATATTTTAGGGGCCAGCTGAAGGACACCTACGGGTGCGGGAATTCTCGCTACATTGAGGACCCATTGGTTGTCGTCGGCTGTTGTTTGTTGTATGGTCGGGTAGTTGTCGCTTTGACATATTCACCATTTTCTTTCTCAATTTTTATTGATACATTTGTTTTTAAAAATACAACTGACATATACAGATCGTAATGGTGCAATGTTGATAAATTAATCGGTTTCAAAGAGCAAAATTGGTAGCGCGTCATCCCTACAATGGCTTCCGTTTCTACGATTGTGAAAATGAACTGGCGTCATGGGGAGATAATTTTGACGAAGTAGGATTCTGACTGCTCGGCATCTGGCTTAGCAATTATTAGTTCATGCACCAATTTGAAGAGAATGTTTATGTTGATTATTTGGTAGTCTGTTCCAGCACTTTGTTATTAATGTAAAATATTACAAATTGCATTTTATGTTGTTAGGTAATTACCATGCTTAAACAAAAATGATGTGATTCTAACAAAACCAAATTTTATCGTACACCTAATTCAAAATAGGTGTTTCTTTTCAATGTTTGTGAAGCTAAAATCAAAAGTGAGTTTAATATTTTGCTATAATCGATAGTTACGAGTTTCTGCTTAATACTTTGCAATATTTCCGACGTCAAAATTTACTATTCGTCTTGCATCATCCATGTTGCTAAAAATTGAGGGTCGAAAATTCTGAGTTGAAATACGTTTGATAATGAACAATCTCCCTTATTGGCTGAGTTGAAAAATAAATTACCAATCGTAAATTTCAATCGATTTTGACTTTCATTAAAAGGTCTATATATTTGTTTTCAATTAGATAACCCAAAAAGTGCATTATTTTTTTTAAAAAATTATTTGAATTTATGTCTGCCTTTGAAATTTGCTAATGACGAAATCTCGCAAATAATTTTTTTAAAGACCAATATCAGAAGTCATTAGATCCATCGATGCTAATTGAGAATTTGCTGAATCAGTTTATTTTCACTTGTTTAGTAGTTATATTTTTTATAGCCACCTTTTATTAATGCAGATTCCCTTAAAGCAAGATTGCGTATGAACTTTTTGTTTTCCTACGTTAAAAAGACAACATGATAACTTTCAACTAAGAGTGTCATCACTGAACAATGCCTTTGAAAGGCAACTAATTCATTAACGAAGTGGAGTTTGGTTAAGATTTGGTCTAGTATTCTTCAAATTGGGCATTGCTTGTTGTTGAAATGCGCATGGTGACCTATAATAGTTGATTGTCTCTGGTGACTAGTCTCAATAATTCTACGTATATTTATTATATATATAGTAAAAAAGTGCCACACATATTTGCATTGATTGATGTTCGGTTAATCGAAGCAGAAGCTGATAAATAAGCATGCTTTCAAATGAATAATTGTGATGAAATTATTCTTAAATTGCACTTGATAATGGTATCATTGAATTCAAGATAAAATCCTTGCTTGAAATGTTTTTGTTTATATCTTGCAGATATTCAAAAAGACCTGATAGAAAAATGGGAAGACGACGACAAAACATTGATTCAAACTAATGCCATCACAAACATAATACCATTGATTGAAAATGAAAATTGTATTTTAATAAAAGGGAATCCAGGTTCCGGAAGAAGCTTTACAATTCGGCATATTGCATTAAAACTTCGAGACGGAATGTGTAAACAGGAATATGAAATAGTTTTATGTAGAAAGTCTAAGGATATCGAAAAGAACTTTAAAGCAGAAACATATCAAGTATTTGTATGTGATGATATATTCGGAGAATATACTATTAATCGTCGTGAAGCTAACAGATGGTCGACACAACTGACAAGAGACTATATAACAAACATTCTCTGCCGTGGGAAATCCAAACTTGTACTTTCGGTAAAAAATCAGGTGTTCCAAGAATCCCTGTTTTCACAATTAAACTACTTAAAGTTTGCAGAGATAGACATGTCAGTCGTTACACTTGATCAGAAATGTGCAATAGCAAAACAGCTTTTACAAATTGATGAAGAGGCTAATAGTGCTTTCATAGATAACTTTAGAAAAAATGGCATTTTACTTGATATAGAATTCGCGCCCTTAACATTTACGCTTTGCAAAAGCAACATTAATATTCCACTGTTTTTTGAAGACCCAATTGAAACTTATTGTAAGGAGTTAAATGCATTACAAAATGTTGAAGACAAATCAAAACTATGTGCATTATTTTTACTGATTGTTCACAATGGTTATATGGACGAGAACTATTTTTCTGCCCACCAGACTCTAGATGAACGCAATCTAATAGAAAGCATTTTTAAGGAATTTGCAATATCAAAAACCATTCCAACTTCTAGCATGGAGGATCATTTAAAGGTGTTTGAAGGGCGGTTGATTGTTAAAGAAAGAGGTATTTTTCGGCCTAAACACCAGATATATTTTAATTGTCTTTGTTCTTTCTTTGGTGATGATAGTCAGAAAATGCAGAAGTTGTTTATCAAATGCGCACATAGTCAAGTAATTAGTAGGAGAACTGCTTTTAGTTCCCTCCAGTTAAACGATGTCCCTAGATTTACAGTTTTGATCACACCAAATAACGAACAGATTTATTTTGAAAGAATGGTAGAGGATATTTGTCACGGAAGTATTTGGGATACTCTAGAAAATGATCAACTACATAAATCAACCACATTTCGTTTAAGATTTCTAAAATATTTGAAAGTCCTACCGGAAGACAAGCAAAGACACATTGTGAACAGTTTTGATCATAGAGGTTCATGTAGTCCAGTATCTATTCTTTATGTTGCAGTATACCATGGTCTCATGCACTTAGCAACATACATTTTACAAATCTCTTCAGCACAGTTGATGGACAGCCAAGATAAGTTTCCACCACTAATTGCAGCTTGTGAAAGAGGACATAAATGCATAGTAAATCTTCTAATTGAATGTAAAGCAGATGTAAATCAAATGGATGATTTTGGCAGAAGACCACTCATAGTAGCTGTCCAAAACGATCATTCTAGTGTTGCGGAAGTACTCATAAACAAAAATGCAGATATTAATTTAGGTGACAGAAATGGCTGGACGCCATTCATGTGGGCTTGCGTATTAAACAGGAATGAGGTAGCAAAACTCCTTATGGAACACTGCGCCGATGTAAATCAAGCTAGCAATGATGGATCAACTCCTTTGTTTTGGTGTTCAATAATGGGGCTTGAAAGTTTTGTTATCCTTCTCCATGCTAAGGGATCAAAAGGATCACTGTCAACTCCTAATTGTAACGGGAAAACACCACTGATGGCTGCAAGTTATTTCCGACGACAGGAAATAGTCACCTATTTGCTTCAGCATTTGGAATCTGTAGACGAAACTGACAATGAAGGTTGGACACCCCTAATGGAAGCTTGCTTTGACAATGACAATGGTAGCTGGAATACATTTTTAGATCAATTTAACCAGGGGAAAGGTTTGTGGTTTCCATTGCTCAAACTTGTGTCAGAAATGGAAAAATACTGCGATGACTCCGTTGGATATAATTCGATTATTGACCAATTGCTTTCAAAATCTAATATAGATCATCAAGATAATGACGGTAAGTCTGCTCTTCATCATGCATGTGAAGGGCAATACAATCGTATTGTCAATATTTTGACTGAAAGGGGAGCAAATGTTAATTTAGAAGACACAAATAAATCGACAGCCATTATGGAAGCCTGTTTTATTGAGGATGAAGATACAGTTTTGCCTTTAATGGAGACACCAGCTGGACCTTGTAGACCAATTATCGAACAACTCCTTAGCAAGGGTGCTAATATTAATTCAACTGACAAAGAAGGATGGAATCCTTTTTGTTATAATTGTGAGACCGGAAACAGTAACATGGTTCACAGATTAATTGAATTTACGAATGATGTGAACACAACCTACAAAAATGGAAAAACACCTCTACAAATGGCTCAAAAATGTGGTAATAATGAAATTATTTGTCTGCTTAAACAAAAAGGCGCCCATCAAAATACGATAGAAAATGAATCACATGATATACAATTTGACACTTTGAGCTCAGTGGAATCGATATCTTATAGCTCAGATTCAGAAACTGAATCTTTACCTGATGCTAAAAAAGATGTAGGCAGATTGTTACTTCAAGCTTGCAGACATAGAGATGAGGATAGGTTTCCATCACTGCTAGAGGAAGCAGCAAGTGAGAATATTTTGAACATTTCAGGCAAAAAAGGCAAAACTCCATTGATGGAAGCTTGTAGGTATAAAGATACAGGAAAAGTAAAACTTCTGTTAGAAGCAGGAGCCAGTGTCAATAAAGACGATATGAATTGTTGGACTCCTCTCTTAGAAACATGTAAAGTTGGAGATATAGAAATGGTACAACTCCTCTTAGAAAACAAAGCAGAGATCAACAAATCAGACGATCGCGGATATTCTCCCCTTTTTATTGCAAGTACAAATGGAAGTAAGGACATAGTAGAATTACTTTTAAGTCATCGGGCGGATGTAAACATTGCCAACAATGCAGGAATAACACCCCTTCTAGCAACATGCACAAAAGAGTATATTGACATAGTCCAACTACTAATAGATCGAGGAGCAAACATCAACCAACCGGATGCTTATGGCAATACTTCACTTATGATTGCAGGGTTTTATGGATACAACAAAATATTAAAACTCCTTTTATCGAAGAAGGCAAATATCGATCAAAAAGACAGTAAGGGATGGACAGCTTTTTCCTGGGCGACAAAAGGTGGCAATGCAAATACATTTGTTAAGATGGCATACATCCACTCTTTACCAGATTGCCAAACCGGTGATAACCATGCAGAAAAGCAAGCATAATAATTGCGTAAGGAGACGGAAGCATTCCAAAAATTATTCGTAAACTGATCGACAATACTTCAATTGCTATGGTTGTATACATAAAAATAAAAACAATGTATGTACATGTATATCATAAACACAATTCCTTTTTACGATATGTCAAAGTGAAAAAATCTAATTACTTAATCGCATACATGTACGTGTATCAAATAAGCTGTCCTGTAAGATACGTATAAAAAGCTTAAACTTAAAATTAATTAAACATGTGGTCAAGTTTCAGGGTTAGAAAATTGACATGATCGATGGCCCATTAGTGTAATTTGTGACTACTTCGAGTAAGATATAATTTAAATACCAATCCGCTATATATTGAAGAAGGATTAATCAACTGTGCGACAGAATTTTAAGCGATAATCATTCAAGTAGGAGGTTAAGCTAGCTATAAAACCGGGTTTAATTCACCGTGTTTTACATAGGAAATGTCTGTACCTAGTCAAGAAAAGGACAGTTTTTTCATTCTTTTGATTTTTTGGAATTTTTTATCATGTCATTTGAAAAGGAATTTTCCGTTTCGAAGTTTCATTGAAGTGCGCTGTTAAATATGTTATAGAAATATTTAATCGAAGTAAGACATGAGATCAATCCCAGTGTTTTAGTTGGGTTTGTCCTTTAATGTTTTGTTTTCTATGTGCGTGTTTAGTATACTGCTGGTTTTTTTTTGTTACTTCTTTTTTCAAATGTTGCCATAGCGTTTTCGATTTATTTTCGACATATGAGTCCGAATGCCTTCTTTGGTATTTGTCTCTTCCAGTGAACAACAGAGGCATGGGCTAAACGGTGACACAGAAACAACAAGAAGAATGACGCTAACTATCACACCGTTTACATTATTTGTTTCGAATGTCATACCTTGTTTGCAGATGCCTTATAAAATGAAGTTTCCGTTAGCCATATGTCTATTATTATTGAAATACGTCAAAGGATATATATATAGTATGTTGCTCATATGAAATACTCATTAATTCACAAAAAATCATGCAGGTGATGTGGTACGATTACAAATGCGACAACTATTCACAGAAGTACAGTCTTCAAAATTGAGGAAAATCCTTTTCGGCGGTAAAACAAGGTGACATTAAAAGTATGTAACAATTCAATTGAGAAAGGTAAGGTTAGATTTAAGACTAAACGTCTGGTTGGGACAACCCCTTTCCCACCCATGAGGAATATTCTTTGTCAAGAGGACTGTTCCTCAATCAAGAATTATTTTCCTGTATAAAAAAAAAATGAAAAAAAAAATGTAGCACTTTTAACTTAAAAGGGGGATTCATTCGATTGGGAACAAATTTTCTTAACAATGAATCCACTTATTTTCAAAACATAATAAATATTGAAGTCCATGTATATTCCAAATTGCGTACTAACCTGACATCAAATATCGATACAGTTCTACTGGATTGACTATAGTGTATTTGTAGGAGGTCAAATAAGAAGTAAGTGGTAAATTACAATGCAGAAACAAATATATTGTCGCAATGAAATTGGCAACTACATGATAATGTATAAAAAGGTTTCTGGATTAAAGACGTTTATATAATTATCAGAAATTCAGTTGTTTTCGCAAAATTAAACGCAATAGGTTAAAGACCAAACAGCCTATTCATTTTTTACCAGAGATTTTTTCCTTTACATTTTGTGTGAAGGTATTTCATAGTTAGAGGAACAAAGTATGATGAAAAAAAATGGGGGTCACCGACTTAGATCTGTCACTATTGCAATCTCAAAATTTCGTCACTATAGAAACCTCAATTTAGTGTTTCCCAAATATTAACATAATATTTGCTTGTTTATGCAAACTCTCAAAAAAAATCCTTCATATCAAACCTACAAGCATATTTTTTGTTTCACGTTATTTATATAAATGCAATGAACGAAAAACAAATACGTAACACATATTAAACAAATGGCAATCACTTAATTACAGGCCCCTAACTTAGGACAGGCACATACATTTTGTACATTATAATGTGGCGGGGTTAAACATGTTAGCGGGACACCAACCGTCCCCTAACCTGAGACAGTGGAAAAACTGTACAAAATAAGAACGAACTATAAAAATCGGTTGAAAAAGGCTTAACTCGTCAGATGGACAAAAATACAAGTGGACGTACATATATATATATATCAATTTCATTTTAAAAGTACACACGGCGTGTCAATCAATTACAAAGGAGGGTTTATATTCATGTAACTTTTTCATGAACTCGTCCTGAATATGCATTTAAATAGAAAATGGGCGTTAATGACTCATTCAAACATCCATACTACCATCTGTGCAGTTTTACTACTGTTCTTGTTGATTATAAACATAGAAAAAACGTAATAGAAAAATAACTGACCCACTGACATTTTACTTTCAAATTGGTGAAATTGTTATATCCGTTGATTTGTAATTTGACTATGAAAAAGGGACCCATTTCTGCGGCACGTCTATGTATTCTTTATAAAGAAGGAACCCCCTACAACGGTATGAGGCTGTCAGAATAAAGGTCTAGTGCTGAAGATTCAAACTTCGCCATTATCTGGACCCTGAATACATGTACATGTAAAATAACCCCTGAATTATATTGCGTATGGAATCGTCCGTTACAAAGTAGAAATTCGTAGAATTGGCGAAATTTACACTGATTTCGTTGATTTTGCCAGTTTTATGGACTGGAATGAGATTTAATATAATATTTAAACATAATAAAGGTTTATTTAACAGTTGTAGCGTTAATCAGTTATAGTTGTTGGTTGAAATATTATGGAATATGCTATCTCTAATTCTTCGTCAATTTATCCCTTTCTGCAACCATTTTATTAAAAAGATTAACCAACGTGTGGTTTGTATCATCTCAGTTCTTCATTGGTTAAAATCCGATTGTGACGTCGACTTTTCTTGTTTTCCTCTGAATTTTCTATTGTGACGGCATGAAAAAAAGGCGACTATGCCAGATGACGTCACATAGAAAGAACACATCCTTTTGCAAATCAATCGCAAAGAAAGAATAAGTTTGCCTCCGTATTGTTTAAATCATTAGAGAAACAGATTCTACCACCAAATATCGTGTAAAACGATATTTATCCACTCTTGACAGTTAAATTTTAAATATTTAAGACGCTCGGCGAGCTTCGTGTTTTAAATTTGAAAATTTAACTGTCTCGAGTGGATAAATATCGTATCACACTTGATACAGTGGTATACATAGGCGAGTGACATTTTCAGAAAAGACGCTTAGTTAGTGACTTTAATGCACCCACCTAACACACAGCTGATTTTTTTTTTATATGTTATAGTATAATATCTGAACTTCCATTTTTGGTCGGTCGTAAAAAAAATCGTACGGTGCAATTTTTGTAAATCGAGAAATAATTCCAAATTGAAAAATGACCAACAGTGTCTAAGCGTGAAAAATTTACACGTAATTTTTTTTTTTTAAGACTTGAAATACATTTATTGAAAATCAACTGATTACATTTTCCTTGTATAACCCAGAGAAGAATACACAAGGGGCCCTGTGTTTACAATGATCCAACGTCCAGGGATAAACGGTGGACTATATTATAAAAAAAAATCTATTTTATATTTTTTTCCATACATAAGTTATACATTCATATTAATTACACAGATTGAGTTTGCGTATAAAATGTTCACAATATTCTACAGTAAATAAAATACATCAAAGTCCCCCAAAACACACTACAATCTACACAATAATTTATCTTTACTTATATAATTGGCATTTAATTTGTTGTACTTTTAACACCTGGATTACATTGTTATGTGTCGGTCAGTGATTGTATAGGTCACATGCTCGACCTTGTAAATGCGTGTATTGTATATTTCTATCGTTGGATGTATTATGTTCTAAAAAGGAAAAGAAAGTATAAGTACAAATTATTTCGTCACTTACTAATGTATAAGATTTATTATAAGTTTTATTTCAGCTGCAAAATTTTCTTTTTTGGATGATAATGATTTGTCCATAGATTCAATTAAACTTCCCAGTTCCCGTTTTGCATATTATGCTATCAATTGACTGGAAGTAAAACTTTTAGACTGATATTTGATTATATTCCTACATTTCCAAATAATCCATTTAACTGTATTCATAATCGTATTAGTTATGACATTGTACTTTTTGTTGTAATCGTACATTCCTAGTATGATAAGTTCTTCGCTCAATGGAATATATACTGTGTTATTTAGTACATTATATGTTTTAAGCGCATCAAAAATGTGTTCCCAAACAACCATTATAATGTTACAGCTGTGAAAAAGGTGTGTGAGAGTTTCGTTTTGTGTTTTACAAAAATGGCATTTGCCATTATTTGATTTGCCCATTCTAAATAGTTTTTGCTCCGTATAGATAATGTTATGAACAATTTTCCAGCTAATTTGATTTGCTTTCCTAGAGGACATACTTTTATTTAAACTCATCCAGAACTTTTTCCACGGTAATTCCGAATTATACTGAATATTCCATTTTATTTGACAGTTTGGAACTATATCTAAATTTCACGAATATTGGATTAATTTCAAAGATATCTCACTTGGGATTACTACTTTATTCTGTTTATCGTAAAATTCAAATGTATTTTTAATATAATAACCATTTTTGGGGGGTTCTGGATCAACGTGGACGTTTTTTAGTCTGTCCTTGAACAATTTAGGAATAGCTAATTTCAGCCTTGCCCATTCCGAGATCCAGTTTCTCTTATCTTTAAGAGTATTGTATATTTTGATGTTTTTTGTTTTTTCATCCCAAATATCTTTTATTGTATGAATTCCACTTTTTCCGAAGTTAGCGAAAAAAATTGGTTTTTTATTGTATTGAATTTTTATGTTTCCAAAAAGTTGTTGGTTTAGGATATCGTTTTTATTTATTGGATTTTGTATACCTAAAAATTTTGACCACGTTTTAATTAACTCAAGATAGTATTTTGGAAAATTTTCCATTTGCAATCCTCGTAAGTCCGAACACTTTGCTAAAAAGTTATTACAATTATATTTGATATCAAACTTCTGTAGCCACCATTTGGCTATTCTGTTCCAGTTATCGGTTTTTGATCTTAAAATCTTTTGCATACTTCTGCATGTAAATTAATTTCTGTTGTCACAATGCAAAAATTATGTACGTTTAACATGTCATTGTAGAAAAAAATACTTTTCTAAAATGAAAGAAGTAATTTCTGCGGGAAAAAAAGATATTTGTAACATTTTTTGATTTTTTTATGAACATGGTGCCAATTTTCATATTTATCTTCATTTTTTAGATATTTTCGGCTTGAAACCCAAATTAACGATGTTCGTATAATGATTATTCAAAAGTTCATTACTCGTTTAATACATATCGTTATCACTGTATAATTCTGGATTTTGTACACTTTTACACACTCCCCCTTTTCAATCAAATTTCCGAAATCGTTTTCTATGTTAATTTCCCTCAAGTTAATGGACCTAAACGATTCGAAAAAGAGTATGAATAACCATGAAGACATTTTTGTTTTGGTACAAATATTACGCAAAGTATAAGCTGAGATGTCAACGTTTATTAGTCTCGGTAAAAAAACAATACCTTATTATTCTTGGTCAATTTGCACTAACAAAAGGCAGAGATACGTATTATTGATAAATACTTCTTTCTAAATTGGATCAATGCACATTTTAGTTTTGCAACTAAAAGTACGCAAAAATGTGTCAAATCTGATATTTCCCCCCTGACCTTGAACGTAATATATGTCCACCTTTTAAATTTCCTACCGTTTATAACATCGTATACGGTAGACTTATTGATGATGCCAATTTTGTCAGTATTTTAAAGGAAGCATGGTGTATGTGCTAGGACCACGTCAAGAGCAAGTGTGTTGACATGCTACAAATACTTTAATATATATATGGGGATATCTATTCATTAAGTTGACAAATTTTGAAATGCAATAAATGTTCTACCTCAGGCGTATATATTACCTTAAGTCGTATTTTAAATAGTATTACGTGTTTTTAAATATTCTTCGAAAATTTACTTGGTTCGAGCGTCAGACGAAACGCGTGTCTAACGTAAACAATCGATCATATGCCTTATAAATATTCTATTCTATTCTATTCTATATATATCTTTCAAATTGATTTGTTATTCATTATGGTTGTCGTCAGTAGCTTTTTATGATTTTTGCTTTTGTTTGTGAGCATAAATAAAGCTTTTGGGTATCTAACTAAAATTGTTTAAGAACCTTTATAGCTTATTATACAGTGTTGGCTATTGCTTCAAGGCCATACGATAAACTATAGTTGTTTAGTCTCTGGTATACAAAGATCATAGTGCCCTTTTAAGCATACTTATCTTCAGGCTTCTTATTCTAAATACAGATTAACAATTTTAGAGGACTAATGTCAGAGGGTCAAAGATGGCCTGACACTTCGTTGTATTCTAGACATGGAACAACTGTGTGCTGTTTACGAGTTCTATAACCAGTGGGAATTATGGTTGGCAATGTACCATGTTTATTGTGCATGTATAGTTTATTTTTTATTAGATATATGTTCCTTTACCAACAGTTCATGCTCTTACAGGTTCTAACAGCTCTATCTTTGTTCCTAAGAAAACTTTCTTTAAACGCTTTGGAAATCATAAATAGAATCACAAATTTAAAAAAAATCATATTGACACGTCTACAGATCGGTGCTGCAAGAAAACTCTAAAGTGTCCGAAACTCAAAAAAAGTATGTATAAGTCTATTCAAGAGCAAGCTACATATCAGGCTTCCAACCAAAAAGATTGCCATCGTGTCAAGCCTACAAACAAGTGTATCATCATTTAAACTACATGTTTTGAAAGCTAGCAAACAAAGACATGGCGTCATATAAGAAACAAATACGACAGTAGGTTACCAATGTATGAGTACGGATGACAAAAGTGGTCTTAATACGTCATACTTTATTCAGGATTTGATAAATTTGTTCTTTTGAAGGAAAAATACATGCATTTCGGAGCTTGTACATGTCCCGAAATCATTGTAAGCCTCTGTTATACAAAATTATTTCAGTAACAGCGAAGTATCAGAAATTGTTCCAGTAAAGCAAAAGCTTTACAGGGTCAGTTTTAAAATATGAATTTTGACTGTCTTATATTGTTAAAAATCACAAAATAGAAAATGCATTATTTGTAATAAATAAGATATATTTCGTTTCTTTTGAAGAAATGGATTATTCACAGAAACTCCTCCAGAATGACAAAAAAAAACTATAAATAGGTTTAGTCGAATTAAATCCCGCAAATTCCACCTTCATATTAGTTGATAAATATCTATATATACATCTAAGTTATGAATACTGGTAAGACACTAATGCTTGCATTTTCAACTGCAAACCTTTCGACTGCACAAAAGTGAGTAAAAAAATGCAGTCGTAATAAAAAAGAACTACGTAAAGAAATTAAAGTGTTTGTAAATTATATATTCCAAATATTAAAATAAAAGTCACCACGGTTCCTAACTTTAGTTTGTAAATCACCGCGTTCTAATTTTGCATCTGGGGTCAGTCTACAAATCTAACGACTAAAGCTGGTCGTAAGTCATGAATAGTTCAGTTTACTTACGATTAATCTTGTCTTAAGTTTTTTTGTGGAACCGACTTCTGTATCTGAAGTTTGGTAAACCTTAGTTTTGCAGCTATATATGTCGCGGGCAGGATTCCATTATGATTAGATCAATATCACAGTGACCTTAGTTTATGACCATCCCCTATTATATATGTATATTCATACTTAGTTTGGAAAACCAAGGTTCAACGGTTCAAAATATATTGACCGGACACAAACCTGAGTACAAACCTGATTATAAATTATGTTTTGTAGGCCTAAAATGGAATCTGATGTACAGTAGTTGTCGTTTGTTTATGTAATATATACGTGTTTTTCGTTTTTTTTAATATAAATTAGACCGTTGGTTTTCCCGTTTGAATGGTTTTACACTATTAATTTTTGGGCCCTTTATAGCTTGTTGTTCGGTGTGAGCCAAGGCTCCGTGTTGAAGGCCGTACTTTAACCTATAATGGTTTTCTTTTTAAATTGTTACTTGGATGGAGAGTTGTCTCATTGGCACTCACACCACATCTTCCTATATCCAATAAAATCAAATAAAATCTTAAAAATAATTCAAAATCGAATATAACCGTCCATTAATCATGTCAAACAACGATGGGAGAAGTTCCCGCTAACATGTCATGCGTTTGACGGGATAATCATAGACCAATTTTTCTTAGATCTATGTTTTTAAAAACATTACTATAAAGGAGTAGGTCAAGTATTAAAGATCCTATTTTGGCCCCTAAATATAGCAGTTTTACAATATTGTCAAAATGTCAACTTTTAGTTATTTATTGGACAGTAGAATGCTTCTGCAACATAATTATGGGCTGTTTTTGACAATACAATGCACATGTATCGGGAATTAGCACCATTAAGTCATGCTAAATTACTGAAATCTTCACAATTCTATCATTTTAGTTAAATTTTAGACGGTTTTCTTGTAAAACGAAAGTGGCCGCATTCGTGTTCATCCTTAATATTGAAATTTAAGTTGTATTTTATGATAATACATAACATAAAAAAAGGTGTAGGATGAAGACGGATACGGCCACTGTCAATTTTTGACAAAAACCATCTGAAAAGTGACATTTTCCGACATATTTCAATTGGTAGATTTTTCATATTTGAGCATGCATCGGATCGGTTTTAATGACTAAATCAGTCAAAATCATTCACACAAACTAATTGATTCAAATGAAAAAGACGCTTGAATGTGTAAAACTCCTGAAAAATCTTGAATAAGGATTCTATAAGTATTTCCATATAAATCCTTTGTTAAAAATAATATATATATATATTGCCTTTGGTATAAAAGAAGCATTATAAATCTCGAACCTATTCTCCACCTCATCAAAAGATGAATGATTGACCCTATTTTAAAAAGCAAGATTTAATTTAGCCTATTGCTGGCACCACTCTCGTTTTTTTTAATGCGGAAAAATATATGGGCTGATTATATAGGGAATGGCCTTACCACAGTAGCCTGCATCGGCCCTTCTAAGACAGTCAGTGAATTTTTTAGATACGCAACTCACGACCACTTCATGTATATTGACAAGCATACACGCTTTGTGTATTATATCAACAAAAATGATCGGGGTTTTAATGGGGTCACGGTGGTACACAAACCACTGATTTGTCAGTATCAATACAATAGCGAATATTGTGTTTATCTTGACAACTAATGATAGTGCCTTTACTCCCCCCTTCCATTTCGGAAAGATGATTGATTTGTTGTTAGGAAAATAGTTCATGTATGCATTTTCCAGAGGATGCAAGCTGTATATGCCAAGCAGCTATACCGATTGTTCATTACTTATATCAAAAATAATGTTTTACCTTTGTTTTATTTATTTACTTTCTTTTGTATACTTTTGACTGTGACATTCTTGATGCTTACAAATTTCTCTATCTATAATTAACTTGACCCAGTAATTTCAGTGGATTTCTGTAATATTTCTTGTTGCACAGTCATAAATTAGACTGTTAATAACAGCTTTACACTTAAATCGATTGGATGTGTGCTGATTGATACTTTAGTCTTTAGAAACAGATATTTTTACAAGTTGTTCTCGACTTTGAATTAGCTGTCAGTAACTGCCAGTAAATACAAAACAAGTTCAGTCCTTATCAACTGATTTTCATAGTTCAACTTCATCTATGGTACTGTTAAATCTTTGTCCCAGGTTAGAAGGGGGTTTGGCGCTGACCAACCACTATTGAATTCTGAATGTGCCTGTTCCTATTTAAGAACCTGTACTTCAGTGGCTGTATATCATATTTGCATTTAATTCATTTTTAACATAAATCAGACTTTCTTTTCTCTCTGGAATTGTTACACATTTCTATTTTGTGGCCTTTTATAGATGACTATGCAATGTTGGTTTGTCTCATTGTTGAAAGCAATATGGTCACATTTAGTTGTTATTGAAATAAAATATTCTGCACTGAATAAAATTGAGAATGGGAATGGGGAAGGTGTCAAAGAGACAACAGCTCAACCATAGAAAAAAAACCAGCAGAAGGTCACCAGTCCAACAGGTCTTCAATGTAGCGGGAAATTCTTTTTTCAAGACTTGTAAAATAAGAAATTTCACCAAGAGATTGATGTCTAAATCAAGCTGAAATGTGTTTCCTGCTTGAAAGATTTATATTATTCGTGTAACAGATAAAAGTTTACTACAATTTTAAAGATATTTTTAATGGTAATAACAATGAGGTCAAGGTCTGACAGATAAACCAAGCCTGGCAGACTTGTACACCTTACAATCATTCCATAAACCAAATAGACATTTAGAGACATTTTGTTTCTAATATTTTAGAGGAGTATCCACCATTTGAAAAGTTACACTGACTTTTGAACCATGAACAAAACTTTTGAACCATGAACAAAGACAGATGCTGCATGCCAACTAGACATGTAAACTTTACAAATAAATAAAAGCATCTTTGGGGTTTATCATATTTCATTATATGTAGGTAAATGTTGTCACTTTTATAAAAATTGTAAACTCAACACAGTTTTAATCCTTTTATAGTTCATAAGATTTTTGTTTTGCATCATTGCACAGTTTTTTCTTGTTCAAAGAATTAACTGTTATTGTTGTATTAATTTCATCAATACATCCAAATTTCGTCCACAGCAAACTGCAACCAGATGCTCCGCAGGGCGTAGCTTTATACGACCGCAGAGGTTGAACCCTGAACGGTTGGGGCAAGTATGGACACAACATTCAAGCTGGATTCAGCTCTAAATTTGGATTGTGATTAAATAGTTGACACAGCATAGGTTTCTGACACAGAATGAATGTGTTCTAATGAACATAAATTTTTTGTTTTCTCTTAGAGCAATTCACTATGCTGTTGAATATTAATCCTCTCAAAAAAATGTTTGAAGAAATTTTCTTTTTATTTATGAAATTTCAAATGAGAAAAATTGACCCCAATTTTTTAATCACATCCCCCTTTCCCTTATTCCAAAACTAATCTCAATTAAAATATTCTAATGGAGTTTGCAACAATAACTACTCATTTAAATACATCATAAAATATTAGGATGTAAAAAAAACTGCTTGTTATCACTGAATGGTAAAGATTATTTAAATTTATCAGTTGGTAGTAAAAAGTGAATAAACATTGTATATTGTATATAACAAAGATTTAAGTTGATTATGGACAAAGAAAGATAACTCCAATTAAAAAAAATTTAGCTATTTCACAATATTGTGAAATTAGATATTTCTTGCCATTGCACAATACTGTGCAATTGAAAAGACTTGCTATTGCACAATACTTAATATAATAATTTTAGATCCTGATTTGGACCAACTTGAAAACTGGGCCCATAATCAAAAATCTAAGTACATGTTTAGATTCAGCATATCAAAGAGGCCCAAGAATTCAATTTTTGTTAAAATCAAACTTGGTTTAATTTTGGACCCTTTGGACCTTAATGTAGGCCAATTTGAAAACGGGACCAAAAAGGAAGAATCTACATACACAGTTAGATTTGGCATATCAAAGCACCCCATTTATTAAATTTTTGATGAAATCAAATTAAGTTTAATTTTGGACCCAGATTTGGACCAACTTGAAAACTGGGCCAATAATCAAGAATCGAAGTACATTTTTAGATTCAACATATCAAAGAAGCCAACCGATTCATTTTTTGTCAAAATCAAACTAAGTTTAATTATGGACCCTTTGGACCTTAATGTAGACCAATTTGAAAACATGACCAAAAGTTAAGAATCTACATACACAGTTAGATTCGGCATATCAAAGAACCCCAATTATTCAATTTTGATGAAATCAAACAAAGTTTAATTTTGGACCCTTTGGGCCCCTTTTTCCTAAACTGTTGGGACCAAAACTCCCAAAATCAATACCAACCTTCCTTTTATGGTCATAAACCTCGTGTTTAAATTTCATAGATTTCTATTTACTTATATGTACTTACATTATGGTGCGAAAACCAAGAAAAATGCTTATTTGGGTCCATTTTTGGCCCCTAATTCCTAAACTGTTGGGACCTAAACTCCCAAAATCATTACCAATCTTCCTTTTGTGGTCATTAACATTGTGTTTAAATTTCATTGATTTCTATTTACTTAAACTAAAGTTATTGTGCGGAAACCAAGAATAATGCTTATTTGGGCCCTTTTTTGGCCCCTAATTCCTAAACTGTTGAAACCAAAACTCCCAAAATCAATCCCAACCTTTCTTTTGTGGTCATAAACCTTGTGTAAAAATTTCATAGATTTGTATTAACTTAAACTAAAGTTATAGTGCGAAAACCAAGAAAATGCTTATTTGGGCCCTTTTTAGCCCCTAATTCCCTAAATGTTGGGACCAAAACTCCCAAAAACAATCCCAACCTTCCTTTTATGGTCATAAACCTTGTGTTAAAATTTCATAGATTTCTATTCATTTTTACTAAAGTTAGAGTGCGAAAACTAAAAGTATTCGGACGACGACGACGACGCAGACGACGACGCCAACGTGATAGCAATATACGACGAAATTTTTTTCAAAATTTGCGGTCGTATAAAAATCACTCTTAGTCCTGAATCTTCTCTCTTTTACTGTTGATAGACGAATTAGCAAGCAATAGTAGTGTAATGTAATCTTAAGGGCTAAAGTTATAGCTCTAAAGAACATTGTAAATATCAGTTTCATGTATACACTTCATGAATGGTTCTCTGCATCTTATTTCCCTACAAAGATATGACATAAGTTCAGACAACTGCTTTATTAATTGGAGACAAACATTTATGTATTTAAAGAATTACTGCATGCATTTACTCTTTTAATTGATTGGTATTTGACTGTAGGGAGCATTATGTTTGATTAGACAGCTAAAAAAGTATCTTGATTTGTTCCTTTGGTTATTCTTGTAGTTGAGTTGCTGTCTCATTGGCATATACCCACATCTCTTCAAACAGTGTAAGCTTCATGTAATGATCTAAAAGAAAGGTTCATACAAAAGCTTAAATCAAAAAGGTTATTGTGTATAAATTATGTGCTTTATTTCTTCCAATTAAAGAAATTATAAAAGTAAAACTGAGAAGGGAAATGGTGAATGTGTCAAAGCGACAACAACCCGACCATAGAGCAGATGCATTGAACAAAGTTAAAACATTATATTTTTCTTAAAAATATGTTTAAATAAAAAAGTTAAGACTTAAATTATACTTAATGTTTTTTTATGGAAACTTAAGATAATACCATATATATATACATTAGTTTCTTAAAGCCTTACAATTTCAGCTTTTTAAGTCTTGAGGCATGGAAAGTCTGCTCCTGTCCTTTGATAAATGAAATTATTCTCCTTTAGTTGACCATAGAACCGTGGTAAATTCTGCAACTCCATCATGTTGAAAGGAAGTGCTAGAAAATACAATAATGGAATAATCATTAGTTAAAAACTATCAAATTTTATGAGTAACAACTTATCATTATAAAAGGTAAATTTTAATAAGTATACAATGAACAATGTCTCTAGATCTGTTTTAATTTCCAGGGTTGCAAAATAATGAATAATACCTCACAGCCATAATATTGAAAGCAATTATGAATTAATAATATTATATTCACTCATTGCCAAATATGGTTGTGGTTAGAACAAAAAAAAAAAGATTACTACGGTAATATATCTTTTATTGATAAGACAGGGGGGATAGGACCTTTATCTGGAATCCCAATTCAGGTCTTTTTAAGCTCGGGATTTTGGGATTGACCCTTTCGTGATCCGGGAATCCTTTTTTTGGATTCCGGGACGTCAGGATTTACTTTATTTAAATTCAGGACCTTGGGATTTCGTTTTTTAAAGTCGGGGAATTCGGGATCAGGACCCTTCCTATCCCCCCCTCATAAGATCATCATAATATCTGGCAATTTTCTATGATCTGAAATACCAAAAAAATCACTGACCAGTGAGTTGTGGAATGCATGCTTGCAGACTATATAGTTCTTGAAAATATTTTCCCCTGATGGTCCTGCAAGAAAACCTGCTGGTCCTTACTATAATGATCTATAATTTCTATTAAAAAAATAAGCAAAGTCATATCAGTCCTTTAAAATATTTGATTGTCAAATTAACGTTTCATCATATCATTAAATTTATCACATAAAGGCAACATGCAGTTGTATACTAACTGCTGTTCAAACAATTTCCATATTCAGCACTCATCACTTTGCTACATTCCATTTCTTTTAATTTCTCTCTAAGATGTGCAAAATTGATCTAAAATAAATATTTAATCTTTAAATGACAAAATTGTAACTTTTATAATGATAAATACAAATACAAATATTTTTATTGGCACAAACTCATTAACAATAAATGGTAGAGACCTATGGCATTACATATAACTATAATAATTGACATAGTAGAATGAAAGGTTCCATGATAACATATCATACTAAATTATGAAAAGTTACAAAATGATGTATCATATAAGTTAACTTTATCTTATATTTAGACACTCTGATAAGAAAGAAGAAGACAGTCTAAGTAATAATGCTGAGCTAGAATTAACCAATAGAGATATTTTTTCATCAACGGTAATGTTACGCTGTATTTGAAATATAACATTTATTTTATTTTCTAATATTTCAAGCTTTGAGGTAAATCTATTACATTTTAATAAGAGTTGTTCATCCTCAATTTCCCCATTTTTACAAGGGGTCTCATTGGGGGTTCCAATCCCGGATCCCACTTACTGTTTTGTCAGATTCCCGTATCCCGCTTCCACTATATACGTAAGCAATTCTCATTTTTTTTGTCATTTCGCGGGTCCCGCAAGACCTCATTCCCCGTTTTCACAACACAATCATTTGACTTTCACGTGCCACGCTTACAAAAAATCGCTAATCCCGCGTCACGCTTAGACCCCAATGAGACCCACTTTACAGAGTATCTTTCCTCTATAGGAATATTTATATGATGTCTTCCCCTTTCCATCATTAAAGGATGTGCACTTATGCTTATTTTGCATATTGCTGCTCTATAACTTAAATTGTTTACTGAATCAACATATACTGGTCTTTGACCCATATTGTAGACTTGACGAAAGAAACTGGGCTTAGAAGACTCCTGTATGTTTGCATTTTGATTTTACAAGCACTGTTCATGAATTCTCTGTTTTACTTATCCCAAGTGCTGCTTTGTTAGACAAATTTTTTCAACAAGATATGAATATCCTATTTTTTGTAAAATGCACTGAGTTTTTAGGATCATAAACATGATAAAGAGTAAAAACACAAAAATACCTAACTCCGAGGAAAATTCAAAAAGGAAAATCTAAAATCAAAAGGCAAAATCAAGGAGATTGTAAATGAACAAACAGACGTATCTAAAAAAAAATGAATGCATGTACTTGAGTATGCAGTGTTTAATTTAGTTAAAGGTACCTAGTTCTTATTATATAGTGAAGTATTTGAAAGTATATTTACAAATGCACAAAACTTCAGATATAATTATCGTCGTGTCATATGTTTTCGTATGTCATATGTTTTCGTATCAACCACAATTCGTCGGTTTCGACTGCATACGCGTACATTGTGGCAGGTTTTTCTGTTTCTATATTTAGAACAACAACACCACTTACAACTTGACATATTTAAAACATATTCAATGTCGCTTTTTAAAGACGTTAGAACAAATTAAATTAAACTGACCTATTTAGCAATTTTTATTTAATGTCAAAAATATGCATCACTAGAATAGTTGTGGAAAAAAATTCTGTAGGGTTAAAATAAAGTCCAGATATGTTTTTTGCAAGTCAGACACCGGATTTTCAAGACATATGACTGTAATGTGTTTTTTTGGCAGTTTTAATAACAAACCATCGAGTTAAAATTAGCAGGGTTCTTATATAAAATGGTTGTTCAAAATCTAATTATTCAATATTTCATTGACAATTTTTTTTATACATCTTTGATACATGAAGGTGAAAACAGTCTTAACTTTTTATATTTAATCCTAAATTTTGAAAACAGCATTTTATTTTAGAAAAAAATAAGGTATTTTGTAAAAACCAGGTGCCAATCTGAAATTAATCAAAATCTAAAAATTTCAGCACACAAAACACCAACCTTACACTATTTACCAGTAATTTTTAGTAGTGAAAAGTATTAAATAACCTTTTTTATGATTCAAGCGATCACCAGAACCACGACTTTAGAAAATATTAATTTCCGGATTTTGTAGTCATTTCCTGCCCGTGTACTGATCCAATTTTTATTTCATACGAAAACATATGACGCCGTTTTTTTGACATACAAAAATCGCAAAGTAATCGGAAACAGTAAAAAGTCGTAGTAAGCATTGACAAAAAAACTAGATACCTAAAATCAATCTACAGGACATGCTTTTTAAATTTGAGTAAACACCTGAATAAAAACTCAACAGTAAAAACCGTAAGCAGTGAAAATTGTTATTAGTACGAAAACACATTACACGATGATACCTAGCTTTACGAATTTCAGGCATGGTGTTTGCTACTTCCTCCGTTTGTTTTTATCTAGTTTTACCGCAAAGGAACGATAAGTCTAGAAACATTTCGAAAATATCTCAAGCTTGTGTTTGCATATTTGGACACGCCCTCACATTACAGTCATTCGAACCGATTGAATCCAGACTCTACATATGCATATGGAGCGTCTGAATTATCGAGACTATGCTTTGATGTGATATTGTCAAGGAAATCACGTGCTAGATGCCATGGTTGTCGTTTATTTGGGGAAGTTTTGTGTGTTCGTTTGCCGATTAACAATACTATAACTTGGGTAGGAGTGATTGGTCAAAAATAGATATATGGGAGGTGTAAACAATCCTCACTACTGTTTAGTACTGTTTTAACAGGTTGAGCGACACAATTTGTCCATCAATCACTTACTCGTTTGAAATAATAAGTTATTATGTGTATACACTATAAATTAGAATTGATTGTTATAAAAATAGCGGTTAACCGACATATAAATAGCGATTAATAGGTATACATAGCGGTTAACCGACATATAAGTAGCGGTTAATCGATAAAAATAGCGATTAACCGATAAAAATAGCGATAAAAATAGCGGTTAACCGGTATATAAATAGCGGTTAATCGATAAAAAATGTTAAATACCTTTTGAACCAAATGGTACACCATAGAAGTCAAACTATTTTAAAATGTCTTCCGATTATTGTCAGCTAATCAAAATTACGAACTCTTCTGAAACATGCATTATAACATAGTAATTATAAACTTTACCTGACTATATTGGGAAAAAGGTATTTAGTCAGATCTTAACACGTACTTGTGATATGGTTAAAACCGGTTTTGATATAAATATACGAAGAAATGTCGAAATGTTCAGGACTTAATCAAATCCGTATTTCGGTAGGATGGTGCAAGCCTCGTGCAAGCATACGATTTTTATTGCATCTTACACTTTGAGAAGCGAATAATCTTTTAACTACTTTATTCAAATATTGTGTAAAAACGTTAATTTCGATCTATGAAAGTCAAGTGGCTCGATTATTTTTCTGAGGAGGTTTTAAAAAATTGCAAAGAAATATTTTTACAGTGGGTTAGCTTTCATTAGTCTTCACTATCTATAGATTAACACGCGGGAATTTTATAAGCACGAGTTTCACGATTAACTTTTGAATGGCATTGTTGAAGTACGTTATTTAATGAATGGCGGATTATGTAAAATGTGAAGAGTCAAAAATTAGTTTTATGGTTCAATAAAATCAAAATAAATTATTGCCATTCATTATAAATAAATTTCTATCAAAAATAAGGCTCAAAGAACTTTTTATATTATTTATCTTGACAATAACAATGTACGCACATGCTGGCGTATGAATACACAACGTCAGAGTGGGCGTGTCGCCATTAAAATTGGCAACATTGAAAATAAAACTAATAATTTTAACCAATCAGAAGACAGTAAATACACAAAATTTATTTATTCTAAATTTAACGACAAGATTCACATTTTTTTTTTATAGAACACTTTCAGCAAATTGTCAAAGTGGAATATCGAGATTTTATAAAAAAAAAAATGATGCTACAATTAATGTTTTTAAAAAGTAATGTTGAATAAATCTAGAAAAACAGGTTTTGTATATAAAGAAAATAAATCTACAATTTTGCACCATATACATTGTTAATTTTATAATGACGATTTAACAGTACACATGTTTGATTGATAGACGAGAAGTTTTGCACTTATCGTCCAGTGGCTAATATTTCATGAATGTTCAGGACTATAGGGAATACGCAATTATACGCTAAAATATTCGTTCCATTGCTGCGGTGTATCATATATACATATTTAGGGGGCAATAAATAATACCAGAGGAGAGGCGATGATTCAAAAGTTATTAAACGAGCACCAGCATATGGCAAAGTATTGCAAATTTCAAACCAAGGAAGTATTTGTGTTTTAACTTTTTCTTATTTTTGTGCAAGGGAAGAAGACAATGTATTTGCTTTGACATTTTCTAAGGATTAAACAGTGCAACATTGTAATATTAAAGAGTAGTGAAGGGGTCGGTTTTAAGTCTTTTAGGGGAATTTTGTTCGTCTGACTACTAGATGTATTGAGGATATTTTGTAGTGCTATCTCTTCCGATCTGGTGGTTTCATATTTTAACCTATCACACGTCCCGAAATTCTAAAGATATTTCAAGAAAAGTCCAATTTAATAAGCTTGTCGTTGCATGTAGGATAATTGTCTGAAATTCCACGACTATTATTTTTAAAAATATGTCAAAATAAAGGATCCCTAAAACGAGTCTTGCGTATGATTCGTCAAGCATACGTACCTTTCGTCAATTTGTAAGAAACCTCTATTATGTGCCAATTCGAAAAAGTTATACGAGTATTCTCTCCCCTTAACAGGTTCATTATTTAATAATTGAGTTTAGTACGTTTCTGATATAATTTTGAATAATTACAAAATGTATCAATTTAATATATTTCTGTGTTTGTTATTGGTGTATCAAACACATTCAATTTGATGTACGAATATATTTTCATAAATTTGAAACGTTTAAAATGATAACATACCAATATAAAGAACAGTTCATCATTTTTGAAAAAGACTATGAACGAAAGTCGAATTAATTATCTTCTCTCGATGATAGATTGATTGGGAAATGAACCTGCGCTATCTAATGATAGTCACAGAGAGGGACCGGCGAGCAATTTTTAATTGGAGCTTATTAAACTTTAAAACAATTTTCAACTATAAACAAATGTTACTTTATACAAATATAAGGACTTTGTTAGCTAAATCTACAAATTTTATTAGATATTATGATTTTTTATTGCAATAGATTAATATGCTACATGATAGTTGTTATAATTACTTTTGTTGTTTATTCAAAGTACCAGTAACTGATTTATTACTGGCAGATACATTTTTTAAACGCATTTACATAGACAATAACTGTTTAGTGTCTTTAAATATCAGCTGTATTTGTACGAGGCTAAGAAACAGGTGTAATGCGAGCTTTAACGAGCTGTTACACCTGTTTCGAGCAGAGTACAGAATGATACAGCTGATATTTTAAGACACTAAACAGTCTTTATCCTGCAAGTACATGTAATTCCGCATATATAGTTTGTGCTTTAAAATCACAAAGTCACATTTTTTGCATTTATTTTAGATTTAGAATATTTTGAGTGCCGCGTAGTAATATTAAAATCACACATCAACCAGCTGGAAAACAGGTTCGCAAAAAAAGAATCTCGAATAGTGAACAATAATGCATCGCTCTATGTGAAACATAACAAATAATTTTAACAGTAAAACAAAATAACAAAACACTGTCCAGTTTGAAACAGAAGTGTACGAGTTGAAATTGACATGGTTGATTTTGTTACACATGAAAACATTCGAGTTTTGAAATCGATGACTGTCGTCGTAGAAAAGACTGTTGTTCGTGTTTGTCTATTATCTGTATAGCAAGACACTCAATTGCAAGATACATATATTTTATTGCTCAAAACCAAAACATATAGTTACGTGCATACATGTATATGAAAATTTTTAAGTGGATGTGAGGTATAATCACCAACATTTTAGTAGCTTAATCAAAAGAAAAACGAAGTGCTTGTACGTTTGATTGAGGTTTTGTGCTACATATATTTGTTGTCCTGTTGTGAAATGACACATGTATCCCGCAATCACCTGTTCGGATCAACCACAGATGGAACAATAAATTTGCAACTTGGTGAGCGAATAATGATGGGTAGATAAAACTCGAATTCGTTTACAAAGATGCAGGCGAAGTCGAACTAGGCAAACTCCAGTATATACTAGTAAACAAAAGAAACGATACAAGACTTTTTTTTTTAATAAAAGATAAAGGTTTCCATTCATTGGACCAATATTGAAGGTAGTAATACTTAATCATTATAGAAATATAAATCAGTTAAAAAAATTTTGTTTTACTTTTGTGACGTTTTTTTCCCGATTTTTTTTTTTTTTACAAAATTTACATAAAACGACAATTTTAAAAACAGAAGTGCCAACTAATGATGCCAACCCCTCGTTTAAAGGTAAAGACAGCTGAGTGTTTGCCATCAATTTGTTTTTACAATTCATACAGTTTCTTCGTTTAGTTGTTAAGCAAAGTTTGGTCCCATGAAAAATCGTTAAAATGTATACATTATCAACAGATTTACCATAGACATTATGTGTAAAGTGATATTCAAAAAGCGGTAGCAATCTTAAAACTAATCCGAAAGATTCCAAATTTACTGTGTATTGTTTTCATATCTTTAGCATTGATTTGAGACAAAAATAAAAAAAACAAATGCAGTTTTTGAGATTTCAAAAAACACTTTTTTCCCTAGAAATTCGAAAAATCAATATTTCAACCCATAACTTACATCATGAACATAACTTGATTATCATAAAAAAATTATTGAATATTTTTAAACAAATTTGAAATTTAATTTAGTGCTTAGAAAATAATGTGTAGATTTTTTTTCAACTTTCCGAAAAACTAATTTGCACACTTTGATCATTTACACGGAATTTAGATACTTTCCGACAAGTTTTGATTTTCATTATTACATGTGCATTCATTGCAAATGAAAGCTTTTGAACATAGTGTATCTCATTTTGTTTTATATTGAATACTTTTTGATAAATTTTATTTCAAAGTCGTGTATCGTTTCTTTTGTTGACTAGTATATTTTATTAGCACATACTTAAAACTTCTCGTCCAATCAAATTGCTTGAATTTGCCTTCTAATTTTCATAGTACATACTTTTTCCGTGTACTAAGTAACTACGCATGAATGACACAAGGGTAAGATTTCATTGTATCGTAATCAAGACATTAGACAAACAAGTTGCTACTGGCTATTTTGAAATAAATTCTGTGTTCCAAATATAAAATAGTTTGTAATTAGTTTTCAAACAGATTTTTAACGTCCCGCTAATCAATCTGTTGATCTAAAAATATTTTTTGACAATTAAAATTTTCTTTCATTGAAATAAAGAGTAGCAATTATGGTTTTGTATACCTTGATTTAAGAAATAATTCCTTCATGTCATGCTCTATGCTCATTTTAACATGGGTAGGCATTATAATTGTCGATATTTTACACTGAGCGTTAGCGAGGTGTAAAATGTGGTCAAATATAATGCCTATCCATGTTAAAATGAGCATAGAGCATGACACGAAGGAATTATTTCGATTCTAATAGGACAAATACAGTATTTTTATAGGCCGAAGCGTACGAAAATACCGTAAATATGTTTGGCTTTTCCCGTTTCCTCCCCGAGGAGTCTGTGCATTACATTTCATGTTTGATAAGTTTAAAAAATACGAGAAGGGTAAATATATGTTGTTTTATAAAAATATATAATAAAAGTTTATGCTAGCTGCTTAGATGTATACATTGTAAAGGACAACGATGTAAATAACGTTAATGTACACAGTAAGTTCGTGCGCATATTTTGAAACATATTTTTTATGCTCATTAGAACACGGCTTTGTTTACAAAGCGTAATAAGGACGTCATATTAGAATAAAGTACAATTCCATCTAAAATGTGTATTTCTTTATCTTCCATGCAATTACTTCGTACACAAAAAGAGTCAACCATGAATCTTTCGAAGGGAAATTATTTATAAAGCAATTTGATATACATGTACTTCGTCATAAATTGGTCGATTATTGGCTGCCTATTAAATGTCGAGTGACAAATATTACATACATGTTAACTATCCACTAGACTACCTATGGGTACATACCAGGGGTAGATCCAGGCATTTTTAAAAGATGTCTCAACCAAAGATATGGGAGGGGGTCCAACTGTTTGTACTCATTCAAAAGCATTTATAATATAGTTTTAAATTGAATGTGAAATCAGGGACGTATATAGATTTTGATGAAATTTATTTTGTCTAAAGTCTTAATGTTTTTTTACATGTACAGAAGAATTTTCAAGGTAATCAATAAGGTATAAGATTAAATATAAGCAATTTAAAAATGTATAGAAGATATGTTCAAATCCAACGATTCTCTTCATATTTTCCAAAAGTTATGAGATTCGAATCCTTCTATATAAGTCCTTGGTGAAATTAAAAAAATGTTTTCAAGAATGTGAAGCTTTCACTGCAATTTAAGAATTGTCTGCTTTTGGTCAATTTATTGAGCCATCTTACCATAAAAATAAGAACATGTATAGTAAATTGTTATCAAAGGTACCATGATTATAATTTAGTACGCAAGACGCGCGTTTCGTCTACATAAGACTCATCAGTGACGCTCATAAAAAAAATATTTATAAATCCAAACAAGTACAAAGTTGAAGAGCATTGAGGATCCAAAATAAAACACCGCTTTATATATATCAATAAACATACTGACACCAGCAGCTACCGGCTTCTTTTCTTTCTAAAGTCAAGCGCCTTTTGAAATCTCATTTTTGGGGAAAGACGGCTTCAAGCCGTCAATCCACTATGGGTTTGACCAGAGTGACACTCCCTCACATCATTCATTTTGTTTTTATACATGTTATAGTGTAGTCCAAATAATTATGACGTCTGGCAAGGCTATTTTATTTTTTTTCTGGGACGCCTTCCTACAACCGTAGGAAGGCGTCCCAGAAAAAAAAATAAAATAGCCGTCCTAGACGTCATAATTATTTGGACTAGTTATAGTGTGGAAAACCCCCCAACAAATCTTACCTAGATTGAAGAGAAGGAGACCCAGAAATGAATAGTTTGACTTTAAACACTTTGTACACATTTCCCTTCTGTTTCTCACGAAATTATCGTATCTTACACTCTCCTTTACACTATTTACTGAAAAATTAGTACGACGAGATATTCTAAATATATCCAACCTACAGTGTATTTTATAGTGACGTCATTCTTGGAAGAAGCAGGGATGTCCTTCACCAGTTCACTGGATATTTAAATCATTCTTAGAGATCGTGCACTAATTACAAATTTGTATTTGTTAAATTTAAACATAATATTGTTCACTGTAGATGATTAAAACATCAACATGCAATACTTTAATCTGTAGGTCAATATCTTTCAAAGTAAATAAAAATCGTGGGGTTATATGAGACAGGGGAAAGAAACGATTTTATTACTTTTTTCGGGTCACACTAATTAGAGACAAAAAGCGTTAAAAAGCGACAAGAAGCGTCAAGAAGACTATTTAGCGACAAGAAAAAAATATACTTCTTGTCGCTTCTTGTCGTTAATTTCTTCTTGTCGCTAATTAGTGAGACCACTTTTTCCTGTAAAAATTATGAGAATCTTCCTCCAATTCAGGAGCACCTCAATTGATGAGTAATTATCCACTAAAATAAAAGTAAATGTATTTAAACACTTCAAATGCGACATTTCATTGGTTTAGTAGTCTTCTATTAAAACTAAATTTGTGTTTACCTACATAATCATTGTAATGGTAAAAAAAAAATAATAAAAATTTGCATTTTGTAGTTAAAAAATATTTATTATTTACAAATATTTCAAAATTAAGATTTGGAAACAAGCTTCACACAGTTAACATCACTCATATTGTTTTTTTTATTAGTACCTGTTTCTCTGTGATGAAAGTTGTAACTCGGAACTTTAACAATGGAAATTTAAAACTAAATAGATTTTTCAGTCCACACTTTCTAAAGAAAAAACTTAAAAATCCAAGAGTACTGTCACAAAAAATGGAATATGGCCCTAGCCTGCAGTTCAGTGGTACACAATCAAGATTTCAAAAAATATTGTAGTTGTTGTGAAATGACAGAATTCAGTTGAGTTTTAGATAATTAGCTATCAACTTTAATCAAATGTTTAGATTTAGAAGATGCAGATCTCTTCCATTGGTCCAAATTGAATCCTAAACTAAGGAAATGAAATTACATAATTGTTTGCGATATTGTCAACCTTTCTACATCTTCTAGCTGTTCTCTTTTTCATTCTTCATTTCTTCATATGAAAACTATCAAAAGAAATCCCCCTTTTCCAAAAACATAATTAAATAGGAACAGGGGCAGTCTTTCCCTTCAGAGCTATTCAGCTCTTTGATTACAATGATATTATAGTGAGTAGATTTACAAAAGTACGTAAATGAGCTACATCTAGTTAGCCAAAACATGTCAATAGACTAATTACATGATTACTCAAGTTGTAAATATGTGCTAAATTCGATAATGTATAGAAAGTTTCATATTATATACCTTTCTATACAGTAACCGACACAAGTATTGAATATCAGGATTTACGTGTCTGACTGACCTAATTAATGTTCACACATTGAAACGATACACTAAAAAGCTGCTGAATAAGTATGAAGTCAACCTATTCACCAGTAGTTGAGTAATGAAATATTTTGAAATAATTAATCTACCACCAAACAGTAGGTATTTGGTCGACAAATAGCACACTTAAGCACTCGTCACTTCGAATCTAGTACTTACCAAATATGAAATATATTATTCTACAAGTACTTGAGAACTGTGAGACTAAACATATTTATTTTATTTGATATATTGAAAAATCAAGATATCGATCGGCAAACAGGAAGTGTGTCAGAGAGAGATACGAATACAAGGTAATACAATTCATTATTTAGCTGCTGACAAAATGTAGCATTTTAATGTAGAATACGAGGCAAGTGTGATGGAAATATTTGTTGGACGAACAGATGGTCGGATGCAGTAACAAGGCAACTTTTTAAAGTGAGACTATTAATTGTCGATTTATGAGTTTGACTGTCCCCCTGGTATCTTTCGTCACTCATTTTTAAATCGTATGTCTAAAATACAGAATGAAAGAATAACGGTTTTAATTTCGTTAACGTAATCCAGAAAACACGTTAACAGAAACAGATGTCATTTTACAGGTTTTTAATTACTTTTAAAAAATGACATGTTTTCATGATTGAAGCAACTACAAAATTAGTGTATTATTAATTATTAGTATTTAAATACAACAAAACACACCATTGTTTATGATATGAAGAATTGGAACGATATTTTAGTACATATAGTTTTTATTAAAAAAAAAAACAGGTCAAAGAACACATAAGTTATTGTCATTTTCCTAATGTAATCTATTGTCTACAATGCACATTGGTCCTTTATGAATTTTGAAGCGGCGTCGTTTGGTCCAGTAAGAGTTTTTTGTTGCATGTCAAATGTATAGTACCTGTTTAAAAAGAACAGAAACATAAGATATAAATATATATGTATATAAACGCCTAAAAAGTGTACATAACAACACCAATAACACAAAAAGGAACAATAAATGTAATTATTTATAAATATTTCGGATAACAGATATCCTTCGTCAGTCAGATTTGATGTTTAATGAATCATCTTTAAGTCTTCTTAGATTAAACTTTTACTAAATCTTGAAATTTATACAATAAAAAAGGCAAACCGAACATCAGTTAAGACGCTTGCACCATTCCAAAAATATGTTGAATATGAAATAGGTTATATGACTAATTACATCAGAGAGTTCAAATAAATGTTTTAAATAAAAATAATAATGTGCGATATGAACTAGCACAATTCTAAAGCTTCAACAGTGTCGATAATTATGATGTTACAAGAAAGATTGCGTCAATAAGAATTCCAAATAAACAGCATTGAACGGTCTTAATTCTAAATAAACAGCAATGAACGGTCTAAATATTTCAGATTTGACAACTGTAGTGTAGTTACACTAGAGTCTGCGATGTTTAAAACAAACGGCCGTTTAAAAATAATAACAAATTTTGACTAAAGTAAATATCGCAGACTCTAATGTAATTTTTAGGCGTTTATATAATTTATTTTATTGTGTACATGCATAGTTACTTGTAACGATCCAGCGCCCTCGTGGGAAAAATCGTTGACTATTATTCAGACGTTTTATATATATGTATATATATACGATGACAAGTTAAAAACATTTTCAGTTCTCTTTTAAAAAACGTGTATTTGTGAAATAATATTTGTATATAATCATAATATATATATTTGAAAAATGTAATGTTAAAAATATATTCTCAAAACTTGAAATCTAACGTCTTCTAGCTGTAATAAAAACTATCCGAATGAAACAGCTGATGAAACGTTAATTATTGAGAGCTATTTTTGTTCGTTTGTAGATACGATGGTTAGTTATATTGTAATAACATATTTGAACGGAAAGAGATCTTTATAGATTGAGGAAAAAAAGTAGAAACCTTCGCGGAATCCGGAAGTTTTCTCTTTTACGTAAAAAAAGACAACATAAATACATAAATGACACAACAACATAAGTCTGTCCATGTATTTACTTTAACCACCCTTTTTGCAACGACGAGGAAATACAACAACGATGTATGTTCGTGCTCGTGTATATCTGCGCACTCGGTAATTATCGGGTATAGAACCCGGTGTAGTGTTTGTACATTGTTCAAGAGACAGAAGAAAAAGAAATGCGTCCACAAAATGAAACAAATATGCCCTTTAAATAATTTTAAAAAAAATCATAAAACATATTTTTTCGGAAGAAATAAACTGTTCCCCTAAGGAATTCACTGGTATTACAAATGTGTCAACTAAATGTAATAGATACGACCGTCAACTTCTGAGATATGTTTAAGCACTTACATATTTTCTCGGAAGAAATAAACTGTAGCATCATCGTAAAGCATAGCTGCATCGCATCTTTCTGTTAATCCTGGAAATTCTTCTGTAATTAACTTCTCTGAACCAGCAATCATACGTCTAGTGGACAAATTTATTTGCCACACTTTAGTTGACTAAAAATATAAAGGAAAAACATCAAATGAACTTGATTTTGCTCAATGTGACCTAACTGTGAACCTATATCTGTTAATGTAAGTGTTAGTTTTGTAGCTCCCTTGCCGAATCTACAAAAAACATTTTTTAAACGTATATATGTTGTCGCCAAAAGTTCCGGAATTGGTATGTCTCGAATCGTTAGAAAGAAAAGTAAATATACATGCTTGATGTCATACTGGTATAGTCGTAATCAAGATTTACCATTTGTGCATAGGCACTTGTCTCAGATCTCCCTCTATATACCTTAATACAACACAAGTGTTTGACACAAGTGCCTGTGCATTTGTGGCGTTTCAATGTAACAATTGTGTACTTACTCCAAGGATATAAACTTGATTTTCATTCATAGCGAATGCAGCACGTGGTCTCTCTGGCATACTGCTTCGTCCTCCTCTGATCCAAAACATTCTTGTACGTCTTCCCTCAGAATTAAATTCATACACTCTTCGTCCTATTCGTAAAGATGAAAAACACGTCAAAAAATACTCATTGTCAATCGTTCAACGTGCTTAAAAATAATAGTAGCAATACAATAATTTCAGATTGGGCAGTCTACGTTGATATTTTGTTTGCATCTTTGCTGGCCAAGGATTATGATAAATTGCGCTACTCTGCAGAAAGGAGGAGAGTAAGAGAGGGAGTGGATCGTTACCCTTTGCTAGCAAATATGGTTTGTGTGTGGATGATCATACTGAACGTTTATGAGAAACGGTAAGAACCATGTTGCTTGCAAATGCAAGACAAATGAATTGTGTGTTTATTTACTAAGATAAAACGCTTAATTGATTTTGTATCGTGCTTGTTTACTTTCAATGTTAATGTGGCTGCGCAGGAGGAAGTAATAATCTACAATTGCAAATTGTCTCTGACGCCGAGCTTGGTGATCTTGGTTAGTATCAATAATTCATGACTTGTAATGATCAGAAACTACCAGTTTTGAAGCCTTTTGCTTAACCCGATTAGAAATACGTCTCCCCAAACTGTTGCACCTGCCTTGCTTGTTGAAAATAAGGTACTAAATCAATACCGTTAGAGCGGTCTCGTCAAAGTAACTAATAGACAAATAATAGTGAAGTTAATAAAAGAAGAAAAATAAGCCGAACAATATAACGATTTTCAAGCCCATTACAAAGTACATAAGGAGCAGGAGACCCCATGTTTTATGTAAGATTACAAAATATGTGGTTTGCTCTTGCATCCGTTGAACGCGTAAACGTGTTATACAAAAAATAAATAATGGATTTTGCATTCTCCAAAAGGAAGTAATTCATGATTTTTTGCTATATTTTTGAAAATGACAAATACATGTACAAAAAAAATGTATGTGTTTTTGCAGTTAACAGGGTTGAGCTCAATATCGTATCGGCTACGTACATGTAGCTGCTATCATTATCTATGTAGCAGCTAGTCTATAGCTTCACGTTCAATAGTCAAAATCTACGTAGCACTACGTAGCAGCTACAATATTGAACGCGGCCCTGGAGACTATCACTCGCAATATGAAACGTCAACGTAAATTTCTTATTGGTAAATTTTAAACTAATTAAAATGCTTAATTTCAACTCGGATCATTTCGACATTACTCGTTTCCAGGGTCGTGTTCAATATCGTAGCGGCCACGTAGCAGCTACGTAGCTGCTATCAATATCTATGTAGCAGCTGGGCTAAATACACGTTCAATAGTCATAAATTGATGTCGCACTACGTAGCCGCTACGATATTGAACGCAACCCTAGGTCGTAGCTTCGTAGCTGCTATCGTATATCTATGTAGCAGCTAGGCTAGTTACACGTTCAATAGTCATAAATATACGTAGGCCTGTGTAGCTGCTACGATATTGAACGCAATCCTGTTTGTACGCATAATGTATCGTTCGTATTTTAATCACATTTGATTGGTTTATAGAAATAAAATTGAGAAATGAAATGGGGAATGTGTCAAAGCGACATCAACCCGACCATAGAGCAGACAACAGCCGAAGCCCACTAATTGGTCTTCAATGTAGCGAGAAACTCCCGCACCCGGAGGCGGTCTTCAGCTGGCCCCTTAAAAATATATATACTAGTACAGTGATAATGGACGTCATACTAAACGTTTCAAATATATTTTTATATTCCCTTTTCATTTGAATAAGTTTACTGGACGTTTAATGTAGTAGACGGAATTTAGGATCGATTGAGGATATTGCAGTTGTTTATTGTTTGACAATTCACTTTTATATAACACATCTAACAAATAACGAACTATTATTATAATAGACATACAGATGTGGACGTACCTCGTAAAAAGTATGTTTGATCAGTCTGTGATATCCTAAATACACAACTATGTCGTCGTGGAGCTCCTCTAAACATTAACGATGTTAATGTGCCGCGCTTCAATCCATCTTCCTCGTCCAATACCAATACAAAACGACGTAACAAAAAGAATAAATAGTTGCCATCTGCGTCTAAAATAAAAAAAAAATTGTTAAACATTATTTTAAGTTTTTCTTTTCCAAGTCAATACGTGTATGGGGTGCGGGAAATTCTCGCTGCATTGAAGACCTATTGGTGGCCTTCGGCTGTTTTCGGGTTGCTCTATGGTCGGGTTGTTGTCTCTTTGACACATTCCCCTTTTCCATTCTCAATTTTATCCACTGCGTGTGTAGGTGCAGATGTTTGTTTACTTGGTTGCTGGTTTTGAGGTTGAGTTAGCGGTTGAGTTCAACTTGGTGGTTGGATTAGAGATTGAGTCGGTGGTTGGGTTGGGGGTTGATGATCATTAGTTTTGTTATTCATAGTCATAAATGTTGTTTTTTTAGTGATTAACCTTAGTTTAACCTTAGATACTATCTTTTTGTTCACGATGCATCAAATCATCTAATATATTGCAATTTAAGATTATTCGTCAAGATAAAAAAAAATAATATGTAAAATATACATGTACAGCGAATTTTCTTTCTTCTTAGAAAATAAGATCGAAAGTAAAATGTTCGACCTTTTCGCATGTCCACTACAGAATGATTTAATTACATAAAATTACTCAAGAAAAGTCCTCTATTTTGACATTTTTATCATATCTCAAATAAACGATTTATACATGTTATAGCCATATCGAAAAAAACATACCTCTGACTGTGGAATCATATCGAAGTTTACACAGTCTAGGTCTAGTATCCACTGCTGGCGTTGGTGCAGGTGTTGGTTGACTTGGTTGCTGGGTAGGAGGTTGAGTTGGTCGTGGAGTTGGTTGACTTGGTTGCTGGGTTGGTGGTTGAGTTGGTGGTTGGGTTGGTGGCTGAGTTGGTGGCTGAGTTGGTGGTTGGTTTGGCTGTTGAGTTGGTGGCTGAGTTGGTGGTTGAGTTGGTGGTTGGGTTGGTGGCTGAGTTGGTGGCTGAGTTGGTGGCTGAGTTGGTGGCTGAGTTGGTGGTTGAGTAGGTGGTTGCGTTGGTGGTTGCGTTGGTGGTTGGGTTGGTGACTGAGTTGGTGGTTGAGTTGGTGGTTGAGTTGGTGGTTGGGTTGGTGGCTGAGTTGGTGGCTGGGTTGGTGGTTGAGTTGGTGGCTGAGTTGGTGGCTGAGTTGGTGGTTGAGTTGGTGGTTGTGTTGGTGGTTGAGTTGGTGGTTGAGTTGGTGGTTGGGTTGGTGGCTGAGTTGGTGGTTGAGTTGGTGGTTGAGTTGGTGCTTTAGTTGTTGCAGGCGTCTGTTGCGCACCTGTAATATAAGTAAATTAGTATAAGAATGTTCTTTTCTTAGATATATGGCGAGACTATAAAAGTACAATACAAATAGAATATGAGTTTATTATCAATAGACAGAAAACATCCAAAATAGAAGAAGGCAGAATAAAATCAACCTGAAATGCTGTTACTGTAACATGTCAACAGAACCAAACATATAAGTCGTCTGACAACAACGGTTAGTTAAGAGTATCACGATTGCTTTCAAAGGAACTATTGTTTCTAGTATTCTTTTCATTAACCAGTTTCTGCATCAATTCCAATTAAAGCCAGAGTAAATCATGAAAAAACACAGAAGGTCACGTGACAAAATTATGTACTAGTATATAAGTTTGATAGACAAAATACTGCCAGCCAATCAGAAGACGCGTTACATCTTAAATAAAACTCATACCATATAAAGATCTTATTCCAGCTATATCATCAGGTCGGAGTTTGTAGTCTGCTATATATCCGGTGTAAAATGGTGCCATTAAAGCATCGTTATTGTTAGAATGATCAAGTCCAAGAGCATGTCCGAATTCATGTGCACTAACGATAAATAGGTCAATACCGGTTCTGTTTACAACCCATGTTTCACCATCGTCAAAATGGACTCTGCCGTCCTGAGGGAAAAATGCATGAGCAAGAACTCCACCTATACAAGTATAAATCAGTTAATAAATATTTATAATAAGAGAGCAGTAAATGTAAGTTGTAAATACCTCTGAGGCCCCTCATGGGGGTGTCCATTGGCAAGTAATCACATGATCTTAAATGTTTTGCCAATATAACCACATTAATCATTTGTTTTAAAAAAGATAATGAAATAATCAATTAATCATGAGATATGTTGTCTGGTAATCAAATAATCACATTAAAAAACGACCAAGTAATCACAGAATCAAAAACTTGTCTCACCTCTACCGTCAAAAGCGCCACCATCACCGTGACTTCCAGTTTCAAATCTAATATTAAGATCCTGTCCAGATGTGACCTCTGTGAAGGTCAAATCTGCCACATCAGACCAAGCTAGCATCGATCTCTCTATTTCAGACCTAGGAAGCAGAAATGAAATATTCTACGAACTTTATATTATGTTATTATTTAATAATCTATATAAATAACACTTTTACTAGCATGATAATGTCCAGTATACAGTTCATAAATCAATGTTATTGTCGAGGAAATGAGGAGAGGATGCGGATAGGCTACTAAAATGGATAGATTCTGACATTTTCAAAAGAGGGAGGGGGGCAACCTAGGATAAAGAGGGGAGGGGGTTCAAACCATATTTCCCCATTCAAATGCATTGATCGTGAAAAAGTAGGGTTACAACCCTCGGAACCCTGGATCAACCACTGTCATGAATTTGAATTTGACAGTAGATAAATGTACATTTGTACATGTATGTTTGTTAGAATTTACAAGGTGGTACAAAACACTGGAATAAAATTGATTTGGCTTCAATCTTTAGATTTTGAATTTTACAAAATATTTACTTTGACCCTTTCACAAATATATAAAAAAATTGAACCACCACTTAATCGAAAATGTGTATTGGATATATAACAGTTTGCCACTTGTTCACTTGTTCTGATCATTGAGAAGCTTTATATTTCCCCCACAATAGAACGTGATTAAAACGAAGGATAACCTGATCGGGCACTTTATAATTAAGTGAAAATTATTTGGCAAGAGTGTTTGATCATGCACTTTCAATCATAATTGTTATTTTCTATTTATTTTTGTTTTGTGGATTTTTATTTTTTATTAATTATACAAATTATATATATATATATATAAATTTGTAAATACAGCAAAGTAACTGATATTTACCTTGCTACTGAATTTGTCAAATCGCTCGTATACTTTGTTATTCTCCATGATAAGTTCTTTTTTCTCCACTTTGGACCTGGTAATATAAATAAAATAGTTACGTATTAAGGTCATATTGTTTTTTTCTTTTATTGTTTTTACATAAGGAGTACCTTTGTATTTCTAATTTGAATTGCCTTGTCAGTATCTTATGTGACTGTATAGATACAAGATGATGCAGTATGTGTGGAAATGAGACAACTCTCCATCCAAGACGCAATTTGTAAAAACATTTTTTTTAAAAAGGTCATATTTGTTTTTCTTTTGTTGTTTTGTGCATACATTTTACCGTTGGATCTCTAATATGAATGGTCATGTCAGTACTTTATGTATATAGATATAAGAAGAGACGATATAAGTTCCAATGCGACGACCCTCCATCCAAGTCACAATATGTAAAAGTAAACCATTATAGGTAATAAAAAGCTTCAACAATGAACCTTGCCCTACACCGAACAGCAAGCTACTCATGTAGCTTACTTTAAGGTATAGAGTGTTCGTATTGTTGAAGGCTGTACGATGACATCAACTTCATTTGGTCTCTGATGGATCATAATTGTCTCATTGGTAATTTTACATAAATTAGACCGTTAGTTTTCTCGTTTGAATTGTTTTACATGTGTCATTTCGGGGCCTTTTATTGGCGACTTTAATATGCGGTATGTGCTTTGCTAATGTTATGAGCCGTTTGGTGACTTGATTTAGATAATTTCTGTGTCATTCGGTCTCTTTTGGAGAGTTGTCCACATCTTTTTTCTTTTTATATTAATTAACACATTTTCTAAATATGATGTTTTTGCTCCTGAAATTATCACCACCAATGATCGTATCCTACTCAAAAAAGGTCATTCCTAAACATCAAAGTATCTTAATGTTTTTTCTCCAAAACTTTAAGCGATTATTGCTTCTCTTTGCTATAAAAGCATCCACACTGTTAGATTTTTCATAATATTTCATTTTATTTTCGTTTATGCATATCTACTGTATTTATCTCTAACAATTTTAGCATGTGTTTATATTTTTTTGACAAAATATATATTACATATTTGTCAATTTGATTTCAAGCCTTTAAGTTAGGTTAATTTCCACTTGATGTTTAGAGGTAGATATTTTTTTTTAATTAAAGGAAAAACGAAGCTAAGAAATTTAGAAGCAGACCAAAATTATAGATAAAACGAACACCCAAAGTAGAACATGTCTTTGTAAAAAAAAACTCAAATTTCAGGACAAAACGAAGGAAGATAAAAACGGGTATTTATTTTTTACAAACCCCGACTTTTGTTGGGATTCGTGTTGCCCGGTCTTTTAGTCTACATTCTTTATGGTTTTGTAGGTCAGTCTTTGATACATGTATATGAGCTTTGATTCTTCCCACAATATCCTCTGTCCTTTTTTTCAAATAGTCCGAAGATAAAACTCAGCACCTAGAATCTCCTTAATCAATCTTTCTTAAAACGATGTCATTATTACGATACTGATAAAATATAGATCTTTTATATATAATTACCGGTTACAAATGGTTTGGGTAAACCGTCTGTCCCGACCTTCATATCTGGAAGACCACATCTCGGCTGGTTCATTTTTTCTATTGTAGCTTCGTCTAACTGTCCTGTTACTGGGAGTTTGTTAAACGTCTGGAAGGCTCTACAATTCATATTAGTCAAAATTGTTATTGTCTTTGATTATGTCTGTCACTATTCTATCCATATTTTTTTTATACACGTATGTTTAGTTGAATTAGTAACTAAATATTAAACTATTTCTAGTTTGTAACATACAAGTAGGACAAATACAATGTAGGGAATTAAAGGTATTCATTTCTTTTTAAAAAAAAAAGATTATAATCAGATTACGTTCCCGGAGGTTTTTTAATAAGTGAAGTTTATGCAAACAGTCGGCGTTTTCTTTTTGACCTATTTAACTTTCCGAAATTTACGATGCATTTTGTATGCCCCGTTTATGGGCATAATGTTTTCTGGTCTGTGCGTCTATTCATCCGTTCGTTCGTTCGTTCGTTGTACCGTTTGTTCGTCCGTCTGTGACCCGCGTCAGTTTAAAGTTTTGGTCAAGGTAGTTTTTGATGAAGTTGAAGTGCAATCAACTTGAAAATTAGTACACATATTACCTATGAAATGACCTTTCAAATGTAAAGCAAAATTAAGAGTTTTATCCCACTTTCACGGCCCACTGAACATAGAAAATGATTGTGCGGTTGGGGCATCCGTGAAATATGGATACTTTCTTGTTTACAATATAAAATGCACTCCATAACTATAATTCGCTTGCAAAAAAGGGACATTATGAAATGCAATTAAACATTAAACAGAAACAAAGTATAATGATTAACAAACTACAAGAGGGGTAAACCATTTATATGAAAAATTAAAAAAAAACCCAATAGGTAATAAATAAACAACAACAACTGAAAAGAAACGAAAGAAACAATTTTAAATCTACCCTTCCACTCCAACCAGAATATATTAAACGAGATTAAAACCACACACACACACACACACACATACCAGATCAGATAACGTAATAAAGGGAAATGAAAAACAAAATGAGGGTCAATATAATACAATTTCTTATATATAATTAAAAAATACGAAAAAATATTAATAATAAGAAATAAATTAGTGCTGCTATCGACTGGAACACTTTTTTCCATAATTATAATTTGAACTAAAACGTCGAAAAGTAATTTAAAGTTCTTTCTCTTTTAATAAATATAGTCTCGAGTCAGAACATTACTAGAAAAGAATCATCATTGAATTAGCATCTAAATATAATTATCTGCAGTATCTTACTTTAGAGAGTCTGTCCTTTCAGAGGTTGAATGTAGTTTCAATGATTTAGCAGGTGCCATGTAACCGAATTTTTCCAGGAAACTCTGAAAATTAATTAAACAATAAAAATGTCAGGTGTAAAATGATTTTTTAATAAGTGTTACAAATAAGTAGAAACTAACAATACACTTCGTTTACATTTTGGTATACAAATTTATAAAATCATTTGTTTGATTTATTGCATAAGCATTTGAGTGTAATAGCGCTGAACAAAATACATTTTGTATAAGGCGCAAAAGAAATGCAAATATATTTAAAAGGGCGTACGATCAACGCTTTGATAACCCTAAAATAATCAAAAAAGGGGCATCAATTGCTTATAACTATATATATTTGCTTCAAGGTACCTTTGTACAACAAGTATTCGCTTTCAGCCAAATTGAATGTAATAATTCTTTGATGAAACAGCATTGTAGAGATTAAGATGGTTTTACGCAAAGCATAAGATACAAAATCCTATGAAACTACATAATGTAATGAAGACCCCCCTCCCCGATTTTGGAAAAAAAGAAATATACTTACATCCACAACACTATTGTCGCCATTTATTACGGCACGAACTTGTCTGTGTTTGTATATTCCATGACATGTACAGGACACAACAAGAACAATAAAAATTATCAATCTCATGTTTTTTTGCTTATAATTATTTTCATTAATGACACATTATAAATGTGTATCGTTTTATATTAAGAAAACACGGATTAATTAAGATCCGTCTTTTGTCATCAGATTATCATTTTACGAAGATTCAGAGGATGAATGGTAAATAAATATCCTGTTATGGTAATTTTGACCATCATTGTACGAATGTATTTACGTACAGAGTTAATAGTATCACACAATAGATGTAAGGGATTAAATAGTGATAAAAAAATGTCAGGATTTATGTAAGATAAACATATTAGAAATACTAATTTATTCTGGTGTAGATTATTTAATAATCAACGAACTTTACTGAAACGATGCAAATATTTTCCAAAAATATCTATGTAAATTGTAAAATAGCAAAAATTCCACGGAAAATTCAAAACTGAAAGTCCCTTATCAAATGGCAAAAGCTTAAACACAACGAACGAAAAGATAACAACTGTTATATTCCCGACTTGGTACAAACATTTTCTGAAGTAAATTTAGAAAACGGTAGATTGAACCTGGTTGAATAGCTACATGTAAGTTAACCCCTCACTTATATGCAAAATATGACTTAAACCCGCTTGATTTTCAGATAAGAAAAAATATTCATGAACAGACACTTTAAGTTATATATAAATACAATTTAACGTATACCAACAATTTAGGGATTGGATGTTGCTTGAAGTTCAGTGGCATGGTTCAACACAATCAAAAGACGTTTGCTGAATGCACTTGTATTGGTTTATAATTTTAATTCTGTCACCAGTCCTTTCAAACACCTTACTTGATTCAATGAAATAGGTACATATAGGGCCATTTCCCCTGGAATACACATTACATATAAAGCAGAAGAGGTGAATATTTGTTTAATATCAAGGCCAAATTATAAAATACAAATGTATCTTAACTGTCTTCAAAATTCACTGCGTCCAGTTTTGTCATCCTTAATATCCACTCAAGTACTTTATTAAGTCAAACATTCTGATTCTTTTCACTGTCTTACGTTCTTATTCCTTTATTCAACCATAAATGTTATACCTTTATTTTTCGACTCTTTTTGAAGACCCCCCCCCCTTAAAAAAAAAAAAAAAATACTAAAAAAAATACAAAAAACAAGAGCAAAAAGGAACATATATCCTCGAAGGCTTTAACCGAGAGAAATCTGTCTTTTTGAGGGTGCACACATCTTCATATCTTCCGAGGCAAAGGGAAAGGCATGTTTTATTCCACTGCCTATACGTCTAATAATACCTAAACATGACATATTTATTTACATATTTTTAGGCAGTTAAGCTGCCTTATGTGAGCACCCTTGATTTATGTTCTACCTAATAAATGCTGAAATACATGCCATTGTTATCATCTAGCTGGCTACTATATTATTTGTAACTTATTGGACAGTTTTTTTTATACTTTTCATTCTGGATTACAAACAATATGACCAGAAAAACCTTAAATGATCGTCGATTTTCCCTTAAGTTTTGAAGTTGCACATAGGAAGTAGAGCACATTAGGAATCCTTATGTAGTTTATTATCCCCTGAGCTTTTGGCTAAGATGTCAAAGAACAAATGTATGAAATATCTAATCGCCGAAAATCTCTAAAGACAAGAAGTTAAGATTTCCCAAATTGCAAAAGTCGTAGGAATATTGTTTGTCATCAATACGTAATCAACTACGTATATAAGTTCAACTGATCACGCTGTTGGCGGCAATTTTGAATTAAAAAGAAGACGAAATTTTCGTATCTTTATAATTTGGACGCAGGAGTTCAAATTAGCGAGGTCTGCGACCTTCCACTTTTGCAGTCGGACTTTCTACTTGGTTAACGCTACGCACATGCCCGACGGACCTTAAAAGAATATAAAAAAATAACTTTGCAAACATTTTTACCAAAGTTTCATAATAAACGATCTAACACTTATTTTCACCATTACTTTTTATGACAGCGATGTTCAATTTGTTCAACCGCTAGCTTTATACATAAAATCGCCGAGAAATAATGTGTAAATCCGAGTAAAATCGTATCTCACTATCTGTCAAAAACAACATTGAAACCAAAATGGCTGCCACGAGATTACAATATCGGATTCGATTTCGGAAGCGGATAAGGGTTATCCCGGATTTGGCTACTAAAAAAATCCAGACAGGTGATAAAATACATCTATGCATGGTAAATAAATACAAACACTAGAATTGAAAACCAAAAGAATATGTAAAAGAAAGAAAAAGCAGAAAATATTTTGTACACCAATTTTAATGTGAAAATCCAATACATTGTTACAGCTGGGAACAGGTTATCTAACAATATATATATATATATATATATATGTTCCTAATAACAGTATAATTTTTTTTATATCAGTGATAAATGTTGGTAATGCGTGTTAAATGTTTTTCAAGTTGAACATATTGCTGCAATTTCAAGGGGTATTTTCAAGTCTCCCTAACAAAGGCTTTCATAGAATGTTAGACTAATATGTCTAGGTGAGCCATCAATCTTTTGTCTGTGCATTGGGGTCTATTAAGGGGTATTTTGGGGGCAGAAAGATGGGTGGGGTTTACTAAGAACCCAATGGGATTTTATTTTCTAAAAAATTTAAATGAATATAACTTGAAAACTGTAAGTGATAGATACATGTAGTCTTCAGAAATGATTATAGGACAATAAAACAAATCACATAAAATATAGGGGGAGTCCCTGGGGGTCATCCCCAACCCATTCATTTTGGGAATATGCTTTTATCTTGTAAACGGTCCCGAGCCCCACCCCTAAACCTCATATATTCTTGAATGGGATGATAAAACAAATTAAATTAATTTAAAGGGAAGTCCCCTGGGGTCCTCCCCAACCCGTTCAATTTGAGAATGTGCTATCTTATAAACGGTCAACATCCCCACCCCTAAACCATATATGTTCTTGTATGGACAATAAAACTAATTAAATGAAATTAAATATAATTTCCTGGGGGTCACCACCACCCCGTTCAATTTGAGAATGTACTATAATCTTGTAAACGGTCCAGATTCCCACCCCTAAACCATATATATTCTTGTAGGGGACAATAAAACAAATGAAAGTGAAATAAAAGGGAAGTCCTGAGGGGGTCATCCCACCCCTCTTGTTTGAATTTGCAAACGGTCTAGATACCCACCTTTAAACCATATATATTCTTGTGGGGGACAATGAAAACAAATGAAATAAAATAAAAGGGAAGTCCCTAGGGGGTCACCCCACCCCCTCTTGTCTGAAAACTTGTAAACGGTCAACATCCCCACCCCTAAACCATATATATTCTTGTATGGGACAATATGGCTAATCAAATGAAATTAAAGGGAAGTTCCTGGGGGTCGCCCCCACTCTGTTCAATTTGAGAATGTGTTTTTATCTTGTAAACGGTCAACATCCCCACCCCTAAACCATATATATTCTTGTATGGGACAATAAAACAAATCAAATGAAATATAGGTAAAGTCCTTAGGGGTCAGTCCCTCCCCCTCTTGTTTGAATACTTTTAAATGGTTGAGATCCCCACCCGTAAGCCATTATTATGACATATATATTTTTTATGGGTCAAAAAATCAAATCAAATGAACATGGGACCATATGAATGGCGAGTTATGGGAGCTTTGTTTGGGAGACTTCGTAACAGCATCCTGTTACAATTACTTCTTGTTTTCTTCTCAATTTTGATAGGTCAGTTAAAATAGCTGGAAGCTTCTTATATGACAAAAAGATGTGGTATGATTGCCAATGAGACAACTATCCACAAGAGACAAAAATTACCTAAACTTGGTAACGGTCAAGATCCCCACCCCTAAACCATATATATTCATGTATGGGACAATATAACAAATCATATGAAATATAGGTGGAGTTCGTGGGGCCACTGCTATTGAAAACCTTGATAAAATATGAATTATTTGCCTTAATGATTAATTCATCAAATGAACATAAATGTACAATTGTATATGAATGTTTAATGTTTGTTATTTTAAATCTTTAAAAAAAAGTTGAAGCAACATTGCCACAGTTTTCATAATTATGTTTGCCTTGGTTTTTGGTTAACTGCCTACAGTGCTTACAGCGCTTTGATTAATTTTAATTCCTTATCCACTTGTTTTATCACCACATTTGTAAACAAGACGTATGCGCCAATTTGAGTAGTCGCATATTTTTTTGTACTGATAAAATTCGTATATTTTTCAAGTTTTGCTTGGATTTAAGTGAAGAATTTTGTTTTCATCTGTGATATTTGTGATTACTGATACATTCTACACCTAAATATACCAAAATATGGAAGGATTAGCCATTATTGAGTTCGATCCATTGTGTACCGAGTCCGCAGAGTCCTATGTTGAGTCCGTTATGACACCAAAAATCAACAAAGTTGCCACAGCAGAAATTGAAACTGCAGCGAATACTTCAGAGCTCGTAAGTAACTTTAATAAAGGTGCTAGTCTGAAGAGACCACTAGACTCAGATTCTTCTAATAAAGAAAGTGTCAAAAAGTTGAGATCAGACGATAGTCATTCTATAGATACTAAAGTTTGTAGTAATACAGATATGAGTGATTTAAAACATTTAGTATACAGTCTGACACAAAGTATGAATACTATGCATATTTCACTAACAGAACGCATTGATACTTTGGAAAAGAACATGTCTAAAGACTTAGCACAGCTCATAGAACAAAAGGTGAAACATGAAGTCAGTCAGGCAAAGAAGGAGATTAACGGTACACTATCCAGCTTTAAAGATCAAGTCAATGTGCTGGAGGGAAAAGTTAACAGTATGGAACAATCGTACGTCTCAGTAGTTAGAACATACTCACCCCTTCTCGTCCAATGAAAAGTCAGTTTTTTTGCCCTCTAATTTTCATAGTACATGGTTTTCCATGCACTATGAAATGCTATACATGAATGACTTTTTATTGTCAGTTTATTATGAAAGTGAACTGCACTAATGAAGTGTACAACCACCTGAGGCATTTTCCCCTGGAAAACAGCTTATACTGATTAAAGATGAAAGAGCAAATATTAAAACAAATTATTTTGAATTTTGTAAATTTTCATAAATTTTCTAATGGTTAACATAATATAGAATAAACAAAAACAATGGGAGTAAGGATGTAGGTAGAATAATATTTATTTGTTATAAACCAGGCTTTTGAGGGATTTTCTTCTTTCAAGAAAACAATTTCAGACTGCTGATATGTAAAGCAAAGGGATTTTTTTTGTATGGAGAAACACATTAAGTTATCAATAAAAAAGTAAGCATTTAACGTTGAATGGTCTGAATTTTAAAAATACTTATACAGAGTTTTATATTTATAAAAAAAAATCAAGCTTTTAAAAATTAAAAAGGGGATTTATATAACATTGTGTTGCTTTTTAAAAATAAAAAAATCTCAAACTTTATTAATATTAAATTTTACCTGAAGCAGAAGAAAAACAATTTATCCATTCGGTCCTCACAAACTATGTCAGTGCTATTTCATTCCATCCATTGAAATGATTACCTATGTTTTACATTTGGTTCATTAAAGAATGTGAACTCTTTTAAAGGTTTGAATATTACAATGGGAAAGGCTAATTTTGTAAGGTCACTCGAAAGTGTGAATATGTTCTAAATTGGTCAGACAATACTTGGTCATGTTTTATGAAGATTTAAGCCCTCGGCTTCGCCTTGGACTTAAATCTTCATAAAACATGACCAAGTATTGTTTAACCTATAATTAAACAACCGTCAGTAAATGATGAAAAGAAACTCAATATTGTCATTAAAGGTTTGCCCCATGGCAAAAACGAAGAGAATAATCCACAATGTACATTAAACAAAGTAAATTCCTTAATAAGAGATGGATTAAAACTGTCGAACATCAAGTTTTTAAAGGCTGAGCGCAAAGTGTCACGTGATTCAAAACCTGGATTGATTATTGCAAAGGTACAATCTTTAGAAGACAAGAAGTCCATAATGAAGGCAAAATCCAAATTAAAGGGAAATAAATCATTCAGCAGCGTTTATATAGAAAACGATATCCCGTGGGAGGTGCGCTCTCAGCAAAATAATCTCCGCACGATTCTCAAAGAAATTGGAAAGTCCGATAAATATAGAGTGGTTGGATCTAAAATCGTACGTAATCAGCGTGACGGAACCGACGGAAAATAGGAATTTCTTCATCTAAGTTCTTGGAATGTAAATGGGTGGTCTATATATGACAATGATAATTCAGCGTTTAGGAAAAGCGTTCTTCTATGTGGCGATTATGATGTTATAGCTTTATGTGAAACATTCTTAAGAAATTCTGATACCATAAGCGTACCTGGATATAGATTTGTAGGGAATAACCGTTCGTTGTTGCATCGCAATGCTAAGAGAGGCTCAGGCGGTGTATGTTTTCTTATTAAAGATAGCGTATATAAATTTTTTGATGTGACCTTGCTAGATTGTTCAAAAGAGGATATTCTATGGATTAAATTACAAGAAAAGGGATCAACTTTATGTTTCTGTTTGTGTGTCTGTTATTTACCACCGGAAGGTTCTTCAAGACGGTGTGACCCAGAAACCTTTTTTGCCGACCTTCTCTATCAGGTTTATATGTATCAAAATGAAGGAACTGTGTGTATATCTGGCGACTTCAACTCACGTATCGGATATAATACTGACTTTATTGAAGGTGTTGATCGCATCCCTTCTCGTGAGGTAATCGATAAAACCGAAAATCACTATGGAGATTTGTTTGTGGATTTCTTAGTCGATAGTAATTTTTGTGTTTTGAACGGCCGTATAGGAAACGAAAACAATTATACATGCGTTTCAAAGAAAGGAAAGTCTGTTGTGGATTATGTTATGGTACCGCATGAATCTATACCTTCAGTGAGCGATTTTAAAGTGAATATGATATCCGACCTGATCGACCGATACAACATGGACGTGCCAGATAAAATACCGGATCATTCGATTCTTGAATGGAAATTAGCTGTTATGAACAAACGTCCGAATGATGAACCAGCATTTGAAACTCAAATCAAGGGAAATAAAAGATATGATACGTCAAGGTTAACAACAGAATTCTTGAATTCGGAAGATTGTGTTAAAAGAATCAGCGAAACTGTCAACCGTATTGAAAATGAACTTTCATCAAATAGATGTATCAACGAAGCATATGGTTCCTTCACTAACTTTTTAATCAACGAAATGGATCTAGCCGGCCTTACTGTAACCAGTCCTATCAAATATGAATGTAAATCGAAGCAAAGTAAGGCAAAGACTTTCTTAAAGCCTTATTGGAGTGACTTACTACAACAGAAGTGGGACGCAGCAAGCAAAAAGGAAAAGTTATGGCTTAAATGTAGTGACCACACAAACATTAAACGTAAATTAAAACAAGAGTATTGTGCTGCCCGAAACGATTTTGACAAACATTTACGGAAAGCAAAACGAACTTATCAAAATAAACTTCAAATGGATTTGATGACTGAACTTGAAAAACCGAACTCTCGAGATTTTTGGAAACAAATTGGCAAAATTGGAATTTCAAATGATAGGCGGGATCAGATACCGTGGGAGGTTATTGATGATAATGGCGAAGTTACTACGGACAAAGAACGTGTATTACAAAAGTGGAAAACAGACTATCAAACATTGTTCAACAATCAAACTGACAGCATGTTTTATGATGAATGTCACCTGGACAGAATAAAGAAGGGGGAAATTTCATCAGACCCGGAACACGTTGATACGTCTTGTTTAAACGAACCTATCACTCGTTGGGAAGTTGAGAAAGCGGTGAGCAGATTAAAATTAAGAAAGGCAGCTGGCATAGACAATATCCCAGCAGAAGTTCTAAAAAACAAAACCTGTATCGATATGTTACAAAATATTATAAATTTTTGTTTTGAAAACGGTGTTTCGCCACTTGAGTGGAAACAAGGAATTATAAATCCAATAGTGAAACCAAATAGTACAGACGTTCGGCTTCCTTTGTCATATCGTGGGATAACACTTTTGTCGGTGCCATGTAAAGTTTACTGTGACATTCTTAATTCTAGATTTGGAGATTGGATTGAAGATTCGGGTGTATTGGTTGATGAACAATGTGGATTTCGTAGAAAGCGAAGCTGCCTAGATCAAATATATAGTATGTACTCTATCATCAATGACCGTAAATTGTCACGTCTGTCAACTTTTGCCTGCTTTATTGACCTGAAGAAGGCGTTCGACAATGTGAATCGGGACTGTTTATGGTTTAAATTACAAACGTTTGGTGTTAACGGAAAAATCTTGAATGCTGTTAAATCTTTGTATGACAACACAACATGTTCTGTACGTGTTAACAACGTCTTTACGTCAATGTTTCCGGTTTCATGTGGTGTGAAACAAGGGTGTCTGATTTCTCCGACACTTTTTGCTTTGTATATCAATGATTTAGCTACAGAAATTAAGTCTTTGAATAAGGGTATTGATATTGATAGTATAAATGTAAGCATCTTACTATATGCAGACGATATCGTCTTACTAGGTCCAAGTGAGGCAAGTTTACAATGTATGCTTGATTGTGTTAATGCATGGTGCCATAAATGGAGATTAAGTATTAATTGTAGTAAATCAAATGTCATACATTTTAGGCCTAGCTCTGTTGAACGTTCTACTTTCAATTTTTTCTGTGGAAGTCATAGTTTAGTATATGTAGATTCATACAAATATTTAGGCATCTGGTTCAGTGAACATGTAACATGGAATAAAACCGTCAAAGAACTCTCTAAATCTGCCAGCCGAGCTTTGAGCTGTTTGACTGTGAAATTTTACGCTTATGGTGGTATGACATATCAAGTGTTCACAAAACTGTATGAAAGTTTGGTACAACCAATATTGTTATATGGTGCATCGATATGGGGACTTACTGAACATAGACTCATTAATAACGTACAAAATAGGGCTAGTAAAATATTCCTTGGAGTGACTAAATTGACTAGCAATACGGCAGTACAGGGTGATTTAGGATGGCTGTCATGTCATGCTAAACAAAGACTGGAAGTTTTGAGATTCTTTTATAAACTTGAAAATTCAGATAATTCTCGTACTTTCTATAAGATACATTTATGGTCGAAACGAAAACGTAGATCCTGGAACTGTAATGTGATTAAGTTATTTCGCAACATGTCTGTAGAACACTTAATGCAGCCCGGAATTAGCAAAGAACTATTTTTTAAAGTGATTAAAAGTAAATTACGAATACTAGACGAACAGTTGTGGTTTACCAAACTTTGGAATGACAATTCGAATGTGAATGGAAACAAATTGAGGCTATATAGACGTTATAAGAAGGACCTTCAACCTGAACACTATGTTACTAACGCAATGCCACGCCACTTACGAAGTAATTTATGTAAACTTAGATGTGGAACTTTACCTCTGTCTGTCGAGACGGGTCGTTATACGAAACCACCAATACCGTTAGGAGAAAGAATTTGTCCATTTTGTAATAATGCTGTAGAAGATGAAATACACTTTTTGATTAATTGTGATATTTACAGTGACTTAAGGTTTAATTTGTTTCACAGAGCTATGGTCATGGATAATTCTTTTTGTACAAAGTCAGATTTTAATCAATTTGTATTTTTAATTCAAAATGCTGAATTACAATACGAGTTATCTATCTTGGTGCATAATATGATAAGAAGACGTCGCGCTCTGAAAATTAATTGTATATTTTCGTAAAAGTCAAAGTTATATTTAATTTATTTATTTTTTAATTCATGATTGTATATTTCTGTAAAAGTCAAAGTAACAGTTATTTTTTAATTTATTATTTTTTTTTTTTTTTTTTAATTCATTTCAATCATATTCTTTTATTGACTATTTTACTGAGAGGGTTTTAATAAAACAAGATTACTTCGTTTTATTCTTCGCAATCTGTTTGTATAACCTCTTTAGTATATTCTTTTATCACATATCATTTATTTATTTTTTACGTCATACTTAATTTTGTCATATCTATTTTTAAAAGATATGTTTTTTTTTTTTTTTTTTTTTTTTTAACTACTTATGTTAATATTTTTTTTTTTTTATGATGTGTAATATCCGGATAATTTTAAACATTTTTAACATTTTATTAAGTTTTTATTTTGTATTTGTTAAATAGATATATATTTGTATATATAGTGTCTCATAAGCCTTTCTAGGCTGGGTATTTGTCTTATTTTATTATTGTGCAATGTATATTATATAAACTGTATAAACAATCTGTAGACAAGTATGTGACACTTTAATAAAATAAATTATTATTATTATTATTATTCGTAAACACGAACAAAAGTTATAATTTTCGTACGAGGAAGTCCCAAAAGGGATTAAATAGTGTCAGTTTTTTGTTATTCCTTGTGTTGATGTGATGAGTCACTTTTAACTGATTGTAATAGTTTGTTTTGTGTGGTCTGCTGTTAATCCCTAGGTGAGAGAACTGTAACACTTGCTTTCCCGCAAACATTTAAAAACCCGCTGCAGACTGTTTACACCTTTCCAGAGTCAGGAGCCTAAAATTTAGAAGTTGACGCTTGTTTCTGTATACCATATTTTGTAGTTCGTTATTGTTTTAAACATCAACTAGTCCGTTGGGGTTTCTCGTCTGATGTTTTTCATAAGTCTTGTCGGGTCTTGCTGTTCTGGATGATTTAGTTAGTTTTTGAAGGCCGTAGGGAGGTATATTATACTAGCCAACTTATACGTCATTTTGTCTTTGATAGAAATTAGCTCATTTGCAATGATTCCACATCGTTTTATTTGTATAAATGTAATTTAACAATGTAACACTACTGTGTGGTGCGTATTTGAATCTTACCAATTACAAATGCATAAACTGGATGAAAATAATTAGACTTATCACCTGATTGTACTATTATGAGTTGCATGAAGAATGACACATGTGGAACAGGATCTGCTTACCCTACCGGATCACCTGCGATCGCCCCCTCCCCCTTAATGGTGCGATTCATGTTTCTGAAGTCTTTATATTTCTATATTGTTTTAATTGTTTACTGTTGTATTACTTTATGTCTTTTTTATAAGCTTGCAAACTTAATTAGCTTATTAAAATTGATCGTTTCGAGATTTGTATCTGTAAACGAAATGTTCGTTATAAGATCTTATAAAACGATTACATTTTGTAAAAAAAAATATGGTTCCGTTTCGGTTTGAGCCATAGATATTGAGATATAAGAAGATACACAATGTATCATATGTGACAATGAGACAACTCTCCGTCCGAATCACAATTTATAAAAGTAGATTATTATAGGTCAAAATACGGCTTAAATATGGAGTATTTGCTCACACTGAACACTAAATTGTAAAGGGGCCCAGTGTAAAACCTTTGAAACCGGAAAATCAACGGTTTAATCTATATCAAGATGTATGTAAAATTAAGTGATGAAGTGTCATGGAAATGGATAAATTAAACCAAGGATAAAGATCCCTACAATATATAAGGATACATATGAAATAAATGTTATTTCTATTATTGTTATTAGAGTGTTTACTTACATAAAACTTTCCTCCACATGTTGAACTTTTACAAATCCTTCTCTTACTTTAGCTATTGTTTGAGCAAGTCGGCTAAATTAAGGCTTTAATAGATAAAAAAAAATATCGTATAGTGAAAATGCACCGCATAATATATACATGTTATATACAATACTAATGAATCGCTCTACAGTGAAAATGAAAGTATAGTATCATTATTCGACAGTTAACATGACTCGCATAAAGTAAGCACCATAGTGGAATTTAGTTTAATGTAAAGAAACTGAATGACAAAACCTAGTCTATATACGTAATACAACTTTAATAATTGTGTTGAAATGAATCTTTTCTGCAACAACATCTTACCTTCTAGTTTTAAATCACCTACACGATCTGTTCGTAAAATATCCTAAATATTCACCTATTTCGGTACATATTTCACAGCTGAATGGCTTTAGGCGGCAATAAAACCACGTTTGCATCTCTTACATTGTCTAACTAGTACTATTCATTTCTAAACATATACATACTAACTCATTTTCTTCATTTTTTTCAAAAATCCAAAAAAAGATCGTCTGTTTATTTATCATTCTACATCAGAAATTTATGGCATATACAGTGAAAATAATATTATAGGATCCGCACTTTACATACACTGATATATATATACATGCACACACACTATTTTCCAACAGGATTTAAAATAAGAAGATATAAGTTTTCGAAACAGGACGTACAAATACATTTATTATTTAATGATTTAAGTAGTATTATAAACGAGAACAAAAAAGTGAATGAACTCTTCGACTGACCAAATACTAGTATGACATTCGGTAAATTTGTAATTTTTTGTTTAGAGCATCCTTTAGGTTCACAGACGAATCCAGCAACCAGGCGATTTAATTTGGATTTAAATATGCAATCTATCATAAACCAATATATGCCGGTTCAGAATATAAATTATGCATTTTGGGAAATATTCTCAAAAGTGTACACCAAAGCGTCGTGATTGGTTAAACACGTCCTAAACATCTAGAATTCATCCAATGACAGGACTTTATTTTCATTTTGGGATACGAACACTGAAATTACCAATGATGCTTTAAAAAGGGCGAATTACTGTGTACAAGTTTGATTTTAAAAATATAGAGCAAAGTAAAAAAATGGTGTTTTAACAAGTGGTCAATTCTGACTTGATAGTGCTTTTCGAATAAATGGTACGAATAAAGGATGTATGAGATAACCACATACCAAACATTGAACATAATGATACATATCTTCCATTTATCGGTTGCCGTTTGATTTGATATAATTTTTATACCGTATTTGTTGTTTTTTTAATGATTTTGTTCTTTACTTTTTTCTCGTTTGAAATAATTAATATTTTGTCGAGCCTTTCATGGTTATAGTTGTGTGTGGCATAAGCTTTTATCATCATTAAAGTATGTACGCTTTGTGTTGTGCACATATAAAAATAAGAAGATGTGGTATGTAATTTACAACGTATTTCATTTTTTTAACAACAAAAAAAATCTGAAAAATTATTACATCAGGTTTTTCGATATCAAAAACTAGTCAAAACATTTAGTTCAAACATATTTATTTATAGTGGATTGGGAAACAAGTTTTGAAATTTATATTAATCCCTTTCCACTTTGCGGGTGCTAGTGCTGCCTTGTAGCGGCATTAGCCTACTCTTTTTCGAAATCTACAAGGGTGTCTTTAACGTGTAAGAGATATGACTCTCTCTTAACACGGGTCAGCCATTTATCGTCCCCTTCCGATGGACTGTCATTGTTTCCGTAAGACCAAACTCGCAAATGGTGTCAAGGGAGAGCCGAAAATTTGGTTCCTGAAATTTTCATCCCGAACGGGAATCGAACAAGGAAACTTTACTTCATCTTAACATTGATACAAAGCCATAATTCAACATGCAGACGGACATCTTATACGTTCACGTATTTCACATCCAATTTTATATGGTCATATTCTTTACATAGCACAAAAATATCGACCTAAAAAACTAACAAAACATTTAAACAGACTTAGTAAGAAGTTTAAGGGAAGAAGTTACGATTCTGTTGTCAGATCATTAAAGATTGCACATTTTGGATTTACTATTGATTCACTTATAAACCGGAAATAAACATATTTATTCTAAAATTAGTTGTTAGCATGCTACGTGCTTAACGAGGTATTGTAGTGATTGATTTTTATAAGATGAAGACATACTTTTTGTAAGTTTAATTGAGGTCTGGAACTGTCATGTCAGTAGCAGCTAGTAGTCCTTTGTTTATATACAAATGTATGTATCATTGTCGATTTGCTTAGTTTCTTTTATTTAACATCGGACTGGGACTATACTTCCTTTTGACTCAGCTTTACTGTACGTTTTGGTGTGTTTCAAAGTCTTTTTACGGCACATGTTTCTTCTCATCTATTTGTTGGGGTGGGGGGGGGGGGGGGGGGTTGTTGAGTTGCTGTTCCATTGGTATATATCATCACAGACCCAACTTCACCGTCTGTTCAATATAATCAAAACACCATGTTGCATTTAAGTCGTTCAGAAGTATTACATAAAACAAAACACTAAAAAAGTTAAACCAAACAATGCATAAGAACCTAGACAGTATAGTCCATTAAAGGTTTAATTCTACAAGAGATACAAAATAAAATCATGTTATATTTTATAAATAAACGCAACTGACAGATATCGTGTTTTTTTTAATCAAGCGGAAAGCTTTTATACTGTTTATCTATACATTCAACATTTGATATTATAATATTTTTTTCACTTAATACTTAAGACCATACGAGTAAACGAAATTATAAAAAGATGTTAGTTCAAACCTTGTTATTTAAAAAAACAAAAAAAAAACCGTTATGCTAAGATGATATTTCTTTGTCGGAAAAAGGTTCTTATTACTAGTTTAAAAGTCTTAAATGAAAAAAAAGGTCTTAAAAGAAAAAAAATAAATCATACAAAACCAAGATGTGGATGACATTAAAACACAGTAATGATGTTTTCTGCAAAAATTATAAATTGTTCTTGAAATGGGTTTGTGGTGGTAGCTGTTTCTCGAAATTACTAATTGATGCGTCTCTGTCGTCTTCAGAGTAAACATCAAGATCGCTTATGGTATTTTCTCTAAATGTTGTTGTCATATCGGATAAAATATAATTTTCCACATTAGTACCTCTTCCATGTTGGCAACCAGAAAAAACACCAACTTTTGTCCTGGAAAAAAATGACATACATTTGAAAACAATTCGACAGATTATTATGACATCAATATTACTAATCAGCAGAGGCTTTGAAGTAGCTTTTAAATAACTCTTGTATCGGTAGTTTGTTTATTTTGTTTTAGCTATTTGTAGATTAGCAGTTTGTTGTGACCTCATAACGCATTCCACCTTCAACTGGGATTTACACTTTGTTCTGATGCTGTTCTCGTGTTACACTTTTATCAATGGGTATACAAGAAGGTTAAGCGCCAACTCACATAATTGACCTCACAATATCCTAAATTTGCTTGTCCAAAAAAAGACGACTGTTATGAAACACATTATTCTATGTGATAGTTGCTCACTACTGAAAGAGGTAAGAGTGATCTTATATTACTTATATCCCAAATAGTATGTACCCTGTTCAATAGTTGCCTTATTAGCATTTACATACTAAATCTCATTTTTTGGTAATTGAATAAAGCGTAACAAAAATTACCAAACAACGTACTAACTATGCAAAGGTTAAACTCTTAGGTAGAAAGTATCTAAAATTCGGCTTACTTTTTATCACTGGTTCTGTGCTTTAAATAGAAAAGTAAAGCTAACAAGCAAACACCTAAGAAAATCACACCAAAAGATGACGCTAGTGCTATCATGGTCTTGTTACTTTCTTAAAAGACAAAATGTAGAGATAAAAGTTAGTGAAATATAATCAATCAATAATCAGTATATTTGTTAAGTTGTATCTTTTATAAAGTTTATCTATTTCAGTCTTTATGGTAGTTATTCATGAATCCTGGAAATTCATTGAAAGCACTATTTTGGGGAAAACAAGCTTGATCAACAGCAAAAAGATCTTCATATATACTGAATTGTTATTGTATACTGTTATGTTTTATGTATGTCTGTCGTTTGACATGGCTCTGTACTTATGCATCTCTTCAATGCGTTGTTGTTCTGTAATCATATTTTGTGTTCTTGTCTTTCATTTTTACTTATGTGCTTTGTTTATATGCCATTTTTATTTTATTATTGACATAAAATTGAGAATGAAAATGGGGAATGTGTCAGAGAGACAACAACCCAACAAAAATAAAAAATAAAATTAACAGCAGAAGGTCACCAACAGGTCTTCAATGTAGCGAGAAATTCCCGCACCCGGAGGCGTCCTTCAGCTGGCCTTATATAAAAAAGATTTATGAGTCCTTCATACATGTATTTGTTTGATTTTATAGGGATTAAGATTATAACACATAGCTGACTGATGTGCACCTTTATCGGTAATTCGTATATTTTCTCTTTGATCTTACTGCCTAATATTTCCGAGTATCAACGTACTGGCTGTATCAGTGGAAATATTAGGCAGTACATTGCTTGACGTCATAATTACCGATAAACAGAATAATAGGTAGTTTCGTTTTTGAAACTGACTATATCATGTTGAATATCTTAACTCGCCCTGACGGGCTCGTCTAGATATTCCACATGATATAGTTAGTATCAAAAACTCAACTACCTATTATTCTATATATGTTTGACATGTTTGCCTATTATATCTGTATGTATGATTCTTTTGTTTACATACTGTTGCCAATATAGTGGAATGTAATGTGACTTTCATACAAGTGACCGGTTTAGTCAGATACAAACTAGGTTCAATCCACCATTTTCTACATTTAGAAATACCTGTATCAATTTAAAATTATGACAGTTGTTTTTCATTTAAGCAATTAATTTTGCCATTTGATAAGAGACTTTATGATTTGAATTTACATTGGAGTTCATGCATTTTTGTTTATTATTTAGGTTTGCTGTGAAACTGACACACCTACTTTGAGTCGAATAAGGGAGCTACCATTTGATTTTTATGGGGGGGGGGGGGGGGGGGGGGGCTAGGATGAAAAATTTTGTCCTGCATTTTTATTTAGTTGTATTCTCTGTCCTGCCTTTTATTTTTCACTCTATCCGGTCCTGCTCTTTTTTTTTAGTTTATCCTGACTTTTTTTACTTAAATTGTCATCCTGCCTTTTTTTTTGCAAGTGTCTCATCCTGCCTTTTTTTTTACTCAAAACTCCTGTCCTGCCTATTTTTTTCAAATTTCATCCTAGCCCCCCCCATAAAAATCAAATGGTAGCTCCCTAATGTGTCTTATATGTTAAATAAGATGGTTACCTTTGTCTTTGTTTTGGCTCTGTCCTGATGATTGACAGACTTCCTGCAATACATTTTATACAAAAACAATGTATAATTCATACCAAATGCTTTTAATGTATCACACTTAGTTTTAAAATCATTCGTTTTGACCATTTTAACAAAATGCATTTTCATTTATATGCAAACATGACAGCGAAAAAAATCCAGGGCGGATGTGTACTTGTTATGTAAAAATTGACGTCACATCGAACTCCAATACGTACAGATGAGAAATAGTTACAAGAATTGAAAATGCCAGAGTCATTCGCAAACATGCGACGGGGATAAATATGTTTTATGATATATGAATCCTCCCGTATACCTGTAATCAGTGTAACATAAAATAAAAAAAAACACAAAGCAAAACTTCTTTATCATATGAAAAAAAGAACAACCCTTCTCGTTAAGGGGTTTAGTATCATATCATTTTACACTCTTTAAAAAGATGTATACATCAAAATATTTCTGAACATAACATAATTTAAAACGTGTATGTAAAGAAAACAACGATTCGGGCAAAAACAAAGTGAGTATCAACGCAAAAATTGATGAGCTTCAAATCTTGATAACAGGATATTTAATTTGACATGCATTTAATAAATACATCACACATATTAAACAATATATCAATACATTTTCCCTTTAATATGCGACATACAGCAGTTTACAGGTATACGAAGAATTAAGTAATTACCAATGGGACACAAGTCATCGATGCATTGCATGAAAAACATTCGTCATCATAAATAAGGATTGTAACTTCATCCCCAAAATTGGTTCCATCGTTCGACAATGAAATATCATACCCTTCTGCCATATGAAGTCCAGAGACTGAACGAGTTTTTCTTGTTACAGTAAGTTCTACGGTAACCATAAACATATTCCTGTACTCAACCATGTTAACTTCCCAATTCGAGGAATACGATTTCGAGTTATCAACTACCTGAAATAAAAAAAAAAACATGCATAACAACATCATTCTTATTTGGAATTAATCAACAACACCAGGCTTTAAAACTGGGACAGGATATTGGGAATGTGTCAAAGAGACAACTACTTGACCAATGACCAGCTAACAGTCCACTGATTGGTCTTTATAATTTACTTTGACACATACTCATGACGTTTACATTAAGCTCATCATTGTTTCATTGCACACTAGTCTATTTTCCAGTAAGAAAGAAAAAGCGCCTATATTGCAGTCCGCCATCTTGACTGGTACTGGAAAGATATATGATGCAAGGTTAAAAGCAAATTTATTTAATCGTCTTTTTGCATTTGAGGAATGATAATTGTAACATTTTTCTGTCTATGAAGAAATCACATAAAAAATGTGGTGCACACTGAATAATCCTCTAAATCGATTTAGAATGAAGTTACAGAAGATGACTGCAACTCTCATCCTCATCTAGCTGAAACTGACGTATTGAGGTTGCCTTTGATATGAACCATGTGTTATCTGCAAAAACATAATTAAAACAGACGCTTGAATCAGAATATGTTTTGTTTTTCAAACAAAGAGCATACGATTCTAATTACCCTTTGTGTACTTAAGTCTTGGTATTGAAATATATTTAAAGGTTAAACTGATAACCACAAACACATTTCTTGTCTGTTCTGTAATTACTGTAATTTGGTGCTGGTTGTTTGTCCCTGTGTTAGATATTTGTTTGTCGTTCCTTATTTTGAACATACATTAGATCGTTATTTTTCTCGTTTTAATTCTTTTACATTGGTAATGTTATAGTTGAATATATGGTTAGGGCTATGTTCATTACGTAAGACCGTACGGTGACTTATATTTGTTATTTTTTTTGTGTCATCGTGATTACGTGGAGATTGGAATTCATACGACAACTATTTGTTTGTTTAGATACACTACCTTCTTTAATTCCGAGACGATTCATATTTTATCGACTGGATTTTTTTTTGTGATTATCAGTTTGTACTCAAGTTAGTACCTTGAAATATCTGATCCTGTACCATATTTCGGTTGAATGAAAATCGCCAAAGATGTTTGTCTTCCTGCATGCACGAGTAGTCGTGGGACATAAACCTTTACCTGGCAGACTTATGTTAACAGGTGGTTGTGAAACATCTTTAGAACAATCATCTCCAATATATCCATTTGAACATTCGCAACCCCCTGCAATTAATACAAGATATGAAGCGAGTTCCACAGCAGAATAAACAAAGTTGAATGTCGTCCCATGATATTACAATTTGTAATTAGGAAGAAAGATAAGAAGTTAGCAATATCCTTTAACTCTACTTTCCGCTATATAGATGACGTTCTTTCACTAAACAATTCAAAATTTGGTGGCTATGTGGATCGCATCTATCCCATCGAATTGGAGATAAAGGATACTACAGATACAGTTAAGTCGGCTTCATATCTTGACTTACATCTAGAAATTGACAATGAGGGTCGGTTGAAGACAAAAATTTACGACAAAAGAGATGATTTCAGCTTTCCAATTGTGAACTTTCCATTTCTAAGTAGCAACATTCCAGCAACACCTACATACGGGGTATATATCTCCCAATTGATACGATATTCCCGTGCTTGCATTTCCTATCATGATTTTCTTGATAGAGTGTTACTGCTCACAAGGAAGCTATTAAACCAAGAGTTCCAAATGGTGAAGTTGAAATCATCCCTTCGTAAATTTTACGGACGCCATCACGAGTTGGTTGACCGTTATGGAACCGTTAACCGTTTCACAAATGATATCGGATATGTTCCTTACGTCGTAACTACAATCCCCTTCCCTTTCATGAATTTGACCTACCGAATTAGACTATTTACCGGATTTGTAATCACATAAGCAACACGACGGGTGCCGCATGTGGAGCAGGATCTGCTTACCCCTTCCGGAGCACCTGAGATCACCCCTAGTTGTTAGTGGGGTTCGTGTTGTTTATTCTTTAGTTTTCTATGTTGTGTCATGTTTACTATTGTTTTTCTGTTTGTCTTTTTCATTTTTAGCCATGGCGTTGTCAGTTTGTTTTAGATTTACGAGTTTGACTGTCCCTTTGGTATCTTTCGTCCCTCTTTTGTAGGTTGTGAATTTGAAATTCGGAAAGAATATATAATAAAAGCATCATTTAGGGACAACATCAAAGTTCAATGAAGGATAAAAAAACACACTGAATTCACCTAGTTTTTTCACTGCCCCCTAACCCCCTCTTAACTTAATTTGGGAAAAATGTATTTACCAATAGGGAAAAGATGTAAAAATCGATTTTAGATACACAAAACTTTTAACCCCAACCCACCCGAAACTATTTGATTTAGGTTTTTCAACCTACATCGAATTTTTGATGTCGTCCTTCAGATGTTTACAATACATGATAGTATACATATATATATCTATTTTGAAATTGTGCCACACATTTCTTGAATTAAAGACACACAATTAATGATTTGATGACACCAGTTTAGAATTGTGATATCGAAAATTAAAAAAACGGTTGTTACTTGTTTTACACATTATGATAGCATCATTCAGCCACGTATGGTACAATATTCATTCATTTATTTGCAATTTTCATTTAAACTATTTAAATATATGACAGTCTGTGAGAACCACACAAACGTTTTACTTTAGGTAAATCAGCAAAACTAAATCAGGTAAAAATAGTTGATTTTTGATCGTAAGTATACTGATCATAATTATGTTCATGCTATCCCAATAATATTTAAAGAATATATCTAAGTAAAAAAAATCATCATAGATACCATGATTGAAATTTTGTATATGTGCCTGACGCACGTTACGTCTAGAAAAGACTTGGCAGTGACGCACGAAAAAAATGGGTTAAAAGGTCAAATTAAAAACGAAGTTGTAGAGCATTGAGGACTCAAAAATCCACCAAAGAGACCAGTCTATACATTCTTTTCAATTAAGAAATATATATACACTTAAAAATTTAGACACAATGAAACAACGAATTGTTTGGTATAATGTACCTGAAACACATATTCCGTTATTCATGTTATTACTACAGTTGTTTATACATAATTTGCTTGTAATTTGCTCCAGAATTGTCTTTGACCCATCAGTTGTGTTCACAATGAAAAGCGATTCATTTCTCGAAACTTCCATCAAGATAGTTGTTGCCATGGCATTGATAGTATCCGTTAGAAATGACGTATCCCCAGTTACCTAGAAAATGAGTTTAAAAAAATATAAATTTTTCAAAATACATGATAAGTTTAACAAAACATCTCGTTTGACAAAAAAATAAATAGAAAATAAATTAAAAAAATATATAGTAAAAAAAAAATCCGATCTTATGATGGTTTATCTATATACACGTTATAGATATAAACATGTTCTGGGTACGAGAAAACACCATAAGTACCAACGGTTCACAAAATGTGTAATATATAGAACCATTCCTAGTATACATCGAGCCGTTTGTTTCCTATGTTCAATTGTTACATATTTGTCGAAGTCTAAGTCTTTTTTTATCACTGTTGACGGTGACCTACGTCTGTTTATATCATCGTCCTTTGTATCATGTTGATAGTTGTCACATCTCCTGATTTTTCAAACAAATCTAACTTCGAAGACTGAAATATGTGCTATATGGAAAACATTTGAAAAAATCAAACATTGATTGGTTTAAAAACATTTAAAAATTATAATATAAAAATAAACAGATGTGGCAAACGAGAAAATCCATACCACATGGTCAGCTATCAATGGCACTGACATCACAAATATGAAACACTTCAATTGAAAAAACAAACGGCCTAATCTATAATCAAATTTTCGAAAAATAAATATGACAGACACAAACCGACGACATCAACTGAGCTACAGACTTCCGCTTAAGGACAGACACTTGCATAGTTTAGCGTGGTTAGAACTCTTGTGTGTGCTTTATTAACTCCACCTAATATGGACAGTTTTGTGACAGCATGAACAGCACAACATAAGAAGAAACAGTTGAAAAAGGTTACACCCATTTGTTCGATAACAGGAAACACATCAAACAAAAATACAGACAGAACGTGGCAGAGTATACATCCAACGTTCATCTCCCCAACATTAAAACTTTAAAATAAGAGATACAAGTTTGAGAGTACAAGGACGGACAATGTTGCACATAAACACTTCTTTTAGTCATTTATGTTTTCAAAAAGAATAACTAATTTATCGCGCGAATTTGTATTTTTGATGATAGCGTTTGTCTGATATCATGTTTATATCTTTTTGGATGACTGATAATCGTTCATTTGGTTTTTGTGATATTTCAAGATGTGTAAACGTCTATTGATACTTCTTTCAGTCATTTATGTTTTCAAAATTTCAAAACAATAACTAATTTATCGCGCGAATTTGTTTTTTTGATGATAGCTTTTGTCTGATATCCTGTTGATATCTTTTTGGATAACTGATTATCGTTCGTTTGGTTTTTGTGAAATTTTAAGACGTGTAAACGTCTCTTGATTTGAATTACTTTAAGAAAATGCGTCACATGCACTACCTCAATATCCGATACGCATGACTGTATAAAATTCTCCACATCTATCTCAACAAAATCTATGTAAACATCAGATGGAATTGCCGTCGTTAATGCTTCTTGACATGTTTTGAAAGCTACATCTGAAGTCCAGCCGTTACGAAAGGTCTTAGATTTCTACAAAATGGACAATTAAGTCTATTTATTTGTCTTTAAATTGTTTTTTTTAGATCACCCCCTTCATTAAAAGTTTAAGTCTATTATTCTGCATTGAACTATACGTTATGTGATCTTCGCATCGATCCATTTATGTAAACATTTAACAGATAAATAGAAAAAATGCAAAAAAAACCCAAACCAAACAGTTCTATTTACGAATGAGTAAAACCTATACTTCCTTCCTCTTAATATTAAAAACAAATCTAAATTTCATCATACTGGCGAATAAAGTAAAATCACAAATAAAGGCAACAGTAGTATACCGCTGTTCAAAACTCATAAATCCATGGACAAAAAACAAAATCGGGGTAACAAACCAAAACCGAGCGAAACGCATTAAATATAAGAGGAGAACAACGACACAACACCGAAACGCAACACACACAGAAACAGACCAATCATCAGACAAAACACCACGAGAATAACAAATGTAACATGCAAACCAAATACATGAATTTGGGATAGACAAGTATATATGAATTCAGCGGAAAATTCAATATGGAAAGCCACTAATTTAATGGTAAAATCAAATGATTAAATGCTTTAGACTAATGGAAGACAACTGACATATTCTGCACGTGGTGTCGGCATTTTCGAATGTAGACAATGGTGAATTGAACCTGGTTTTATAGCTTGATAAATCTCTCACTTGTATTATATCTTCAACTAGCAAAAACTTTCTCATAATTTAAACTCACCATACTTGTAACCAATTATACAATAATGTTTTATTGAGAAGTATAACTATAAAAGTCCTTAAATTAACTGCACAAGTAAACCAAAATATAAAAGGTGTAATTGGATTTCTTATATCATACAGAAGATAAAAAGTTTGTATTTTCTGTGTCATTTGGTCTTTTATGAAGAGTTTTCTCATTGGCAATCAAACCACACATGTTTGAATCTCATCTTTAGACAATTCATTTCAAATATTGGAGAAAATGAAAAATATTAATTTAAAAAAAATGAATTAAAATACGAGCTATCATCTTTTAATCAATTTAGTTACTTAAACATACTAAATGAAGAACTTCAAACCCGATATTAAAATGCCAATAAAAGTGACGAGATCAACAGTTCATGCAGTTCCAGCGTACACATAAATTGTAAAAGTGCAAAATCATTACACTTAAAATTATTGAATCATTTAGAGAAGCATGCTATATCTGATTTTTTTTAAATAGATAGTAAGTAACAATATATACCACATCTGTACTGTTGATGTCGTCATCATAAACAAGAGGTTCATTATCAGTAATATCATCACTTTCTTCAATATCAACTGTGCTTCGTCGAATTAAATTACGATGATTTACTGATCTGCGTTTCCGTTTAGAGATGGTACAGAAAGTAGCATATGAGTTTATCTGGTTCCCGGATTGTGATGAACTCGCGCAAAATTCTGTTCTTTCTGTCAAATTACATTGCATGACGTTGAAATCATCGAGTGATTCTGTACTACTAGCCTGATTCTCACAAAAGCAAAACGTCGTCGCAGTCAAGTTGTTTTTGTTTGCGGTAGTGTTCTCAAGACCAACATTGAATTCATCATTGATAAAACCAGGTTCTTGTACAAACAACTGTTCATTTTCCATTGGCGAAGTTATTCTTGAACATAATAGCATGCATATAAACTTTAAATTACATAATACAGAAGTTGATCAGTATTTTGCTGTTATTTCAAAAGGACAACATAAGTTCTTATTACTAGTATATGGTAACACAATTCATAGTTACAGCAGACAAAATTAAAACAAAACAATCTACCAATAAATTCAAATTAATCAACTTTCTATTTTCTAACTTTCTACTTTATTGCATTTCTCACAAATATCGTTCTTTCTTCTGGTCTCGTTTCTAAGGGGACTTAGGGTAAAATATATATGTGTTAGTCTAGAAAAATTAAGAAAGACGCAAATTAATAATGTACTTTAAATTATTCTTTGATATTAAAAAAAAACCCAAATATTACAAACAATGCACCTGCCGATAGCGTGTCTCTGTTTACAATTCAAATGAGACATCACAACTAAAATCCGTAACAAAAAGATAAACATCGAAAAGGTTGTCAGTTTATTTTCGATCAATAAGTTTGACTCTCTCTTTGATATTCTCGAGACATATTCGAAAGTGTAAAACATGTAAAACAACTAATGAAATAATTCCGTCGTCATCTCCGAAACAGACATTCCAATAGTTATCAAAGGTACCAGGATTATAATTTAGTACGCCAGACGCGCGTTTTGTCTACATAAGACTCATCAGTGACGCTCAGATCAAAATAGTTAAAACGCCAAACAAATACAAAGTTACAGAGCATCGAGGATTCAAAATTTCAAAAGGTTGTGCCAAAACGGTCTACAAGCTTCATGATGACTTTAAATGTTAGAAGGGATGAATAAATGTCCTGGTTTGATAGCTAACTTAGTTAGCAGCAACCCTCTTAGAAATACAAGAAAGGAAATGCCAACCGTTGCATATCATAACAACTGTGAGATATCTATCTACTCCGTATGCGGGGTCTTAGGGAATATTGCTTCATCAAAATGGTAAGTTCACATTCTGAAAGTTGAAATTATCTCTTTTTATCGAAAAATACTGTTCTCAATCTAACTTCATTGTCAATACCCAGACGTTCGTCAATATATGAGGCAGAATTAACGGCATCCTCTTGAATTAATTTGTTTTTAGTTCGATGGGATAGTTATCAATTGTACCAGGATTATAATTTTAAACGATAGACGCGCGTTTCGTCTACATAAGACTCATCAGTGACGCACAGATCAAAATAGTTAAAAAGCCAAACAAATACAAAGTTGAAGAGCATTGAGGACCCAAAATTCCAAAAGGTTGTGTCAAATACGGCTCAGGTAATCTACTCCTGGGGTCTCCGAACTTAAGTAAGAGGACATTATCCTTATAATGGAAAAGTTAATTAAGAAATAGTACTAGCTTCTTGGTTTTTTTCTTAGATTCTAAATAAAATGCTAACCAAAACAAACATTAATGGTATTAAAAATTTAGATATTCAATTGTTCTGTTGCTGTGCAACTATAAGTTTATAATCAAATTACCTCCAAGATTTAGAAAATTCTTGACTGCTGAGCACTGGTCCATTTTCACGAGCAGTATAGTCATCAGATGGATGTTGTTGGATGCTAAGAACACCACATAGTCCATTAACCTCATTTATATCGTAAGTTGACGGTTTTATTGACACTGAACCAATGAATCTCCAGGAAATACGAACATTTATCTCTGTTCCAGTAGGTAAAGTAATCTTAATGTAATAAATGTATTTATCAGCAAACAAAAAGAGGTGGCTTTGTTTTACGATGTTCATCATCTCATGCTTACAAATGTAAGACTTTTTGGAATTTAACATGTTTGAATTATACTTAATAAGACGTAAAAACAATAATTGAAGTTCGCTGTAAATGAGAACACGGACTGGTCATTCAAGGCAAAAGAGAATGTTGCTTTTATATAATTTTTCACTATTCAGTTCTATTGATTGGTTTAGTCGAATGCTTGGTTTTGTCAATTGTTGTGGATTTTCCCTTTTTTGAATTAAAAGTTTTATATTCTTGATGCAATATTGTTTAAATTAGTAGAATTTTAAACATGACATTGTTGTTACCATTAACAAAAACGAAAAAAGACTGTTCTGTAATCGTTTAGTAGATGTTTTTGTGTTATGTAAAATTGTTCCCTTAAAATTGTTACACGATGATGACTGATGTACCCATATTTTGACTATTTTATTGTTTATTTAACGCATCAATGTGAATATAACGGAATTTGACGAGACTGTTATTAAAGTGAGAGGGTTAGCGCTATAGAACCAGGTTTAATCCAATATTTTATACATTTTAAAGTACCTGTACGAAGTCAGGAATATGACAATTCTTGTCCATCCGTTTTTGATGCGTTTTGTTATTTGATTTTGCCATGTGATTATGGACTTTTCGTATTGGTTTTTCTCTAAGTTTAGTATTTTTGTGATTTTACTTTTAAGGCGATTTGTTTGTATATATTTTGTAATTACAAATGATTGACGTTATGTATGTGTTTAAAGCTACTATCAGCTTACTTGGCTTTACTATGGCTACCAGTTTAATTGGTGGTTGAAGTCGGAAAACCCCAAGTGAATAACCGGTCCTCGGCAGAAAATCAAACATGCCGAGGATCAGTGATTCATTTTCCAGAACAATAAGGTTCGAACTTACAAACTCTGAGCTTACATAATAACGATCACTGCAGATAAACTACGTAGACTTCTAAACGAGGCCCTATGCTTATAACAAATTAACCTGCATAACATAAAGTGTTGGAAACCAACTCCTCTGATAAAGGAATAAACTGACATTTCAACAACTTCGACGAAACAGATCAATAAGACTGATATGTTTAAATGAATATTTACCGTGTATTCGTTTCTTCGCTGGTTATAGTTTATCAGTAAGTCGTTTTCATTACAACTTATCAATTTGGTAATTGGTGTCTTCAATATTTCTTGTTTCGTTCTTGACACCACTGCGCATGTCCTTAAAACAAATAAGGAGCGACGGCTTCTTACTGCTATTCCACAATGACACGATGCACCAGTTATACCAAAACCACAGTTCGTATACAGTGCATGCACCTGTTTAAAAGGCAGCCATTAGTTCTGTTTGGTATTTTAATGTTCACAATGGTTTGTATTGTTAATCTGAGTAAGCTTATGTTTATTCATTTGTTGTCTTTAATTGCCCTCTTTATTTTAATTTGTGGTTCTCTCTTTTCGGTATTTTCAATGCGATTAGTTTTTAAAATTCAAAGAAATAGGGAAGACAAGTTTCCCCTACACAAGTATTTCAATTAAAAAGGTTTGCTTCTGTATTTATTTGTATAAGTATCTGATTCGACAGGACCAGATGCCATTACTTGTAAATACTTTAAGAGGTCATATTATTATCTTCATATTAAACTTAGTTCTTGATCTATATTTTCTGCCGTTTACGAGCATTATTATATTGAGTGTTCTATAACTTTTTAAGAAGTCCAATTTGTGTAAACTATGCACTTTTTACAAACTTGTGCTCACCTGAAATAAAACAACCTTGCAATAGAAACTAAACATATTGCTTATATTTTTGTCTAGCTTAAAAGTTATCTTGACAGCGTGTTGGTAAAACAAAGCATTCTTTAGAATGAAGGTGGAGTCAAATACACACTTTTTTATTGTGTTCGTCGGTCACCTGATGTCAGTTAAAATAAAGTCTAAATTAGATATCCATTCTTGTGTAGGCAGGATTTAGACTGCTGTCAAACTGATGCCCTCAAGATAAATTATACAGTTTAGGATTGCCATGCAACCCTATCAATTATTTGTGATAATCACTGTGAACTAAAGCCTGTGTTGCTCACCTTGGTCACTGGGAATATCAAACAAGGCACTTATACAATATCTTTCACTTATAAATATATCTTGTCTTGCTGATCATTTTTTTTATCTAATAATCATGAGGCATCACAAAAAAAAATGTGTTTCTCTAATAATCCTAGTTTTCATGATAATTGTCAAAAATGAAAAAAAAAATATAAACATTTTTTTCATTCAAGATTTACCCTATTCATAACGGTCAAAGAAATTTCAACAACACTTGCTTTTTTCTTCTATGGTCTACTTTTAGCGATGTAAGACCTGTTGGTTTGGTAGGCAGGGTTATTTGACATTTTTAGCTAGCTACCTAAGTGCTAGTTGTGGCTTGATTTGGTTGAATTTGTCTTTGTAGTTTCAGAAAAGATAAATTTTGTAAAAGATTACCAAAAACTACAAAAAAATATTTAAAATTGACAACAAAGAATAATTACTCCTACTTGGTTTAAAAACAATTTTTGGTCATGTTGACTTGTTTGTAGATCTTACTTTGCTGAACAATTTCACTGTTACAGTTTATCTCTATCTATTGTAATATTCAAGATAATAAACATCACTGGTATTAAAGAGATAATAGTAACTGCAATTACGATTATCCCAATATGGCGACGGTAGATATAGGTAAAATCTTTACACTCATATTTCTTAAATGTAGCATGCTTTTGTCAATAGTTACTCAGCTGCAAGGTTTATCAATACCATTACATCATATTTGAATCGAAACGGTGCACTGGAATCGTCTGAGCGCTTTGAAAATTGCCGTTGAAAAATTCGGTATGATAATCGTAACTCTATGGTATTTTTCTTCTTTGATAATCGTAATTTTCTTTTTCGGATAATAGTAACTGAAACATAATAAATGTGTCTTTCAGCATTTCAATAGTATTTTGTGTGTTAAAAATGCAAATGTCAAGTTTAACGATGACATAAACGCATATATATACAGTCATGGGACAAAAGTGAGTTCCCATTAAAAAAAAGTCCTATCATTTCAACTTGTATATCTATTTATAACTGACAACAATATGCATAACCTTTTAGTTTAAACATATATTATTTGCAAAAGTAGCAAAAGGGATTGGACACAAGTTATAACAACATTAGAGACGTTCTCTCCCAATATAAATATAAACACAAAGTACATTAGATAATGGCGAAAAAAAAACACAACATAGTAGTAATGCATGCAATACATACAGCATAGTGCCATAAATGAGTCAACTTTTTTAATGGCGATTGGTGATGATTTTCGTTGTCCGACTTTTAAGAACGTCATTATCGATGTTGTGTAACGTAAAATCAATAACATGTGTTCAAAGGGGAATTACTCGAACTAAACTTTTTAAATACGGATTTTTAAACCGGAATCGTAGCGAAGTTTAGCCATTGTTGATATCAACAAAAATGGCGAAGCACGGGCAAGAATTGTCAGACGACACCAAAAAGGCTATCATAAGTTTAATTGAAAGTGGTCATCGAGCAAGCAGTGTTGCGAAAAGCTTAGGAATAGCCAAATCAACAATTTCCAGGCTTTTGAAGCGTTGGCGGGTGCGTGGTAATACCGAAAATGTTCCTTGAAGCGGAAGGAGAAAAACTGTCACCAAACGGGCAGAAAACACTCTGTCACGGATTGTGAAAACGTCTCGCCGTTCAACCCTCAAGGATATCACCAAGGAATTTAACACTCGCACACCTGCTAAAGTGTCTAGACGAACTGTTCAACGAAAATTGCATGAACTAGGGTACACCAGACGATCTGTTCGGAAGAAAATTGGCATCAGGGTTGTTAATCAAAAGAAAAAAGTGGTTTATTGCAGGAGTAAACTTCATTGGACTGTGAACAATCAGTGGAAAAAAGTTATATTTACAGATGAGATGATGATGGTGATCAAACCTGACGGAACACTTAAAGTTTGGAGGAAGTCAAATGAAATTTGGAGGCCTGAATGTCTGGGATATGTTGCACAGCGGCCGTCTACCAATCTTAAAATTATGGTCTGGGGATGTATAACATTATGGAGTTGGTACTTTAGCTATGATAAATGGTAATATGAACTCTGTCAAGTATATAGAAACACTGGACGATGATTTATGGCAAGTTGTAACCAAACATTTTGGCAATGAACCGTATCTTTTTCAAGATGATATTGCACCCTGTCATCGGTCAAGGGTTGTAGAAGAATGGAAAAGGCAAAACCAGATACCGCAACTAACCTGGCCTGCACAATCACCAGACTTGAGCCCAATCGAAAATGTATGGCTTCTGATGAAGAATAAAATAAAAAATAGACTTTATCTGGTTCGTAACGTTGAAGACCTTAAGTCTGAATTACTGCGTGCCTGGTTAGAAGTGCCATTATTTTATATTCAGGGACTTTATTCAAGCCTACCACGTCGTTGCAGACAAGTTCTTGTTCAGAAGGGTGGCATAACAAAATATTATAAAACTTGTTTTGTGAGGTTAGTTTTTATTCAAAGTTCATTCAACATTTTTGTTATTTTTGGCATCCATTAAAAAAAGTTGACTCATTTATGGCACTATGCTGTACTTCAAACAAAAATTAGAAAAAAAACCAAAAAAAAACCAATATAATAAGGAATAATAATGAAAGAACTAGACTGAAGTGAAAGGTTGTAAAGTAGAAATTTAGAATATTAATTGATTGTTTTAAATCTTTGTGTTATTCTGATATAAGATTGTACGGACTCAAAAATGTCTTTGTTTTGCTGAAAAGAAAGGTCACCGTCACCAGCTAATAGAAGCTCAATGGATATAGCATAACTTTCTAATTTTGAAAACAGTATTTCTCTGGCTTCGTTGTGAAGAGCGGACTCTAAACAATAGTGTATACTATCATCAACAGGGTGGCCACAGCTGCATGCGGGACTTGGTTTAATATTAACACGATGTAAATCTGAATTTAAAGAACTGCACATATTTCTCAAACGTGTATGAATGATATTAAGTTTTCTATCCCCACAACTAAAATAGGAAGGTGGCTGTATCAATTTGGACTTCATCTTTCGTTTAAAAATATTTATGTTTTGGACGTACGTATGTCGAGGGGGAGGCTATTCCATTCAATAGTAGTGGATGGGATTTTCTAGTTATGTCTAGTCTATAACCGGGTACTACATAATTATTACTGTTTCGCAAATCGTAGTTAGACACTTTACCAACAAGCGGGGGCATTAAATCACAGAGATAATCAGGGGCAGTCCCATTATGTAAAGAATAGAACATATTGAGCTTTCTGGAATTTCTTCTGTCCACAAGCAATTGCCAGCCAGTTTCAAAATATATAGCTTCCCGACTAGCATACATGGGCAACCCAGTTACTATCCTCCCTGCTTCTAACTGAACATGTTCTAAATTGTCGGCTTCTTGTTGAGTACAAACATCCCATAACTCACATGCATATTCCATAACGGGTCTTATAAAAGTTAAATATATACGAGCAAGATAATTTCTATTCAATACATATTTCAATGTTTTAAGAACATTTAATCTCGTGCTTGCACACTTTAAAATATTTTCTATATGTGTATGGAATGAACCATTGGAATCAAAAGTAATCCCTTAGTGTTTATGACAGGAGACAAATTCTACTAATTGGTTTTGAAATTCTATTTTAATATCATCTGGGGAAGTATGGCAGGAGAATATCATAGCCTTTGTCTTATTAGGGTTAAAGTTAATAAGCCAATCTTTAGACCATACTGAAATTTGTTCTAAATCGCTGTTTAAGACATCCTCTATAGTGCAAGGGTTATTGCAGGAATAAGAAAGAGATGTATCATCAGCAAACAATCGAGTTAGACTTGTCAAATTATCAGCTATGCCATTTACATAAATAAGAAATAGTAGGGGACCTTATACAGAGCCTTGCGGAACTCCTACATTAGTATTATCAAAAGGCGAATAGGCATTTGAATCAAAAACGCTTTGTTTTCTATTTGAAATATAACTTTCAAACCATTTATACAGATTTCCATCAAGACCATACGCTTTTAGTTTTATTAAGAGGCCACTATGCCAAACCCTATCAAAAGCTTTCGAGGTATCACATAATATAAGAGATGTTATACAGTGATCATCAAGTGACATGCATATCCTATAATAAATTTCTATTAGCTGGTGAAACTTTTGATATATACATGACTTGTACCTGTTAAAGATACGGAAAATGAAGCAGCTGTCGAGTCAGCTATTGTGATAAGTAGATATTTTGATTTTTTTCAAAGTTTCAATGTGGTGTGCGCGTTTAAGTCCGTTTTTGTTTTTGTTTTTTTTAGGGGGAAGGGGGGGGGGGGGGGGGGGGAGAATGATTAGCTATATCCCAAATCCCAAAAGTGCAATCCTTTCAATTCATTGCTCAAAATGAAAGTCACGTATACCACATTTTCATATGTCATATATATGTTTTGCCTCCAATATCACGTTTATATTAAAATTCTGCGCGAAATGAACAAAAGTTTCCGTCAATAACTTTATAACTGCATTATCGGATTTAACAGTTGATACTTTTATCGGTAGATATGAGTGTTCATATTTCCTTTTTCCTTATAATTCAATAAATATAGCCGTCCATTTTCCCCCCTTTGAATCCCTTTTTTCTATTTTATACTGATATAATAATATATGATTTTAAAAAAATTTAATTCAAATGTTTTGATCAAATACCCATGTATTTTAGGACGTTTCTTTAAACAGTGGGGATGGTAAAGGATCCAAAATAGTTACAGTTTATTGTTACTATTGTTTATTGTTACTTTTGTTTATTGTTACTTTTGTTTATAGTTACTTTTGTTTTTTGTTTTTTTTTAGCCTTCCCTATAGTCTTAATACGAAGCACTTGACGGACTGAAAAAAACACACACAAATATGTATATTGATAAATTACACCAGAAGGCATAACATGTACATCATCACAGTCGGAACTTGTTTAATTACAAAGATTTTTATAATTTTTACAACAAATATGTTGTGCTTCAGAAAAATGCATGACACTTAGGATAGACTAATTTTTGTTTTCATTTAATAGAAAGTAACTTATTATATGGCAAGTATGCAAAAACAAAAATGTTCCTTGTTAAGTACCTTCAATATTTGTCTCTATGCATCATACTTTTCAAATACCGAGTATTTATGAAGTTTTGAATTAGTTTGTTTCTAATATCGCGGAATATGCGTTATTTTATTCTCTACTTTGCAGTCATTCTTTGAATAAGTATTTCTTGTAAGACAATTTAAAGCCACATCAACTTCATTTCTTCATTTTCGGGCTTTTTGCCAAACTATAAGAGAACATAAATCCATGTTTGTCAAAGAACTCCACGTTACTTAATTTCATAATACTAGTACACAAAAAATCCCAACTTTTCTCTATTCTTATATAGCATTAAATGTTTAAAGGATGTCATATTGTTATAATTCAAAATTAAATTTGCGTTGTTTATAGTTATTTTCTGAGATATCGAAATTTCAGTGACAGTCATGAAGTAGCTCAAATGCCAAAAAATATGGTATGATTAACAACGAGACAAGTTTCCACAGGAGACCAACATGACTCAGATATTAACAAAAATAGGTCACCGTACGGCCTTCAACAATGAGCGAAGCCCATACCGCATAGACAGCTATAAAAGGCTCTGAAATGACAATGTAAAACACTTTAGACGAGAAAACTAACGGCATTATTTATTAAAAAACTAAATTTTATGATATACTAGTATGTAGATATAGGAAGATGTGGTGTGAGTGCCAATGAGACATGCAACTCTCCATCCAAATAGCAATTTATAAAAAGGTAAACCATTATAGGTCAATGTACGGCTCTCAACACGGAGCCTTGGCTCACACCGAACAGCAAGCTATAAAGGGCCCCAAATTTACTAGTGTAAAAAACAATAGCATAAAATCACAACATAGAAAAACACACGTTAAAATATCAATTGGCAGACTTAACTCAATCAAAAAAACATAAATTAATACACATATGAAGCTGTTTTCCTAAGAACTGTTAATAATATATGCATAAAAAGAAGTGTCATAAGATGTTGGAACGTTTCGTAAATAATTCATCGACATAACTTCAGTATATGCTATCAGATATATGTTTTTAGTGTCAATATCAATAAAACACTTTCCAGTTACGATTATCTTTCCATTTCTAAATACCATAATTACGACTATCTTTTTTTCCGAGTTACGATTATCATCCCGAATTTTTCGACGGCAATTTTCAAAGCGCGTAGACAAATCCAGTGCACCTTTACGATTCAAATATGATGTAATGGTATAGATAAACCTTGCAGCTGAGTAACTATTGACAAAAGCATGCTACATTTAAGAAAAATGATTGTAAAGATTTTACCTATATCTACCGTCGCCATATTGGGATAATCGTAATTGCAGTTACTATTATCTCTTTAATACCAGTGAAACATTATAACAAATACCTTCAAAAATTCTTTAGAATATCCAATTAAGGGGCAGTAACCAAACAACGTGTTATCTGATGCATCTGAAAATTTCAGGGAAGAAAAATCTTGTTCTAATATACATATTTACCCCTCGTCAGATTTGATCTAAATGCTTTAGTTTCAGAGCTTTTAACCAAACACTGGGTTTTACCTAATGTTCTATATGCAGCCATGACAGCCATCTTGGTTAAGTTACCCTAAGGATGATTTAGGCTATGTTTGGTTTTATTTGGCCAAGTAGTTTCAAAGAACATATTTTTCTTAACGTTAACAGACGACGACGGACGCAGACTGACGACGGACGCTACGTGACGAGAAAAGCCCACTAAGCCCTTTTTGGACTGGTGAGCTAAAGAAAGTCTTATTAGCAAAGGATATGTTCATTATGCAATATTGCATGTTTGTGGTCAACAAATTGTCCACTGTGAATTCTGTAAAACGTGTAATGTAATATTTCTATAATACTACCCAATAGGGTCCGTTATCATTTCTATACAGAACAAATTCACCAACTTCCATCATGTCGTAATACTTTCCATCGAATGTCCTGATATGGGGATCGTTATAAGATTGACAAAGTCTGTTTCCCAAAGTTATATCCCTATCGATGACAGTTACCTGGTAAAAAGCCATAATACCGTTAATATTGAACACACATCCTATATACTGTTTTAAAATTAGATAATACGTTGAATAGCTAACAAATCCTTAATGTGTTTATTCCTGTCTCCTTCTTCCACATTATTTTACTTTACTGCGTTAAAAATTGAAGTTCTTATTTTGATTAAGTCTATTGTGTAAATATATAAATACATTTTTAACAAGTGTTTTGAAATATGTTTCGAATGTAAATTGGAATCGGAACTATTGCAATAGTATTTTCATACGCATCATAAATACCATGAACATGCTGAAACTTCAATGTTTTTTTTATTATTTCGCATTGATGGCGAGATAGGATTTTCAAAACTACTTCATATTTTCTTGTACATTATGTTTGCATCATCTTCTAAAATTGCAATACTACATGTTGCTTTTTTGTCTGCGTTGAACTTCTCATTACTATCTTTTTGTTTATCATGTTTAAGATGTTTTTGTGCTCTATCATACAATAAAATTTCCTTCAGATTAAAATAATTTGTATACAATTTGTGATATACTTTTGATATATGAAATGAAGACAATTCTCAAAAGTAAGCATTTTTCCTTTTTCTTATTTCAATTTGCGTTTTATATGTTTTATCTAGAGATCTGAACGTTGTTGTTTAATTCCACATTCATTAAGTTTTTGATACTGTGATGCTAGAGGCGTATCGTTTGTTCAGATTATCATTAACTTCTTCAAACTGTTTCCCTCCAATCTAAATAATTGTTCTTCAAGTTTTAACAATATTCGAGTATTAAAAGTGCAGCTCAGTATGAAAATATCTATTAATCTGAGGATTAAGACAAATATTGGTAAATTAACCATGGTTTAACATTTCACTCTTGGATATGGATAGAAAAGTTCTGACGCACGTTAACATTAAATGAATAAAACATAAATTTAATTGCTATAACTTGGGCTAATTAAACGACAGTGGAATATTTAATCGTATCCCTGGCAATATACAAAAGAAACATTATTACAGTGAGTAACTGCAAGCATTAAGAAACATTGCACGTTTAAATTTCAAAAAATCTTACATTCTTAAGTTGTCTTCAATAAATGGTAACCGAAATTGAGATTGTCAGCTTATTCCTATAGTTTGATAACTTTAAATATGGGACAGTTATATCGTACGGAATGATCACTGAATCACGAGTATTTTATTTACATTAACACCTTGTTGGGCTAGTTAACATTTTTGATCAGGGTAAACAAACAAATTGAAATTCGAATTATGGTACAACCATGTCTTTCTTTGTTGATACCATTATGACCTAAATTATCTTTGACAACATTGCAATGTTTTAATCTTAAATTTGAGACACTACCCGAGATCAATATCATGATCCGTACTGCTTTTGAATTGAATTGAGCTTTTATTTTATTATGTTGATTTTATGGCATTCTTCAAACACGAAAGGACCGAAAACATTAGCTGAAACACTTAAACTTTGATTCCTCTTAAAACGAACCTTAATAAGTGGAATTTTCACACTTTGCCACATTTCATTTAATGTTGACAATGTGGAAGTTGAAAGTCTGATATATGTTAATCTAAATTTACTATTGTATAGACCATCACTACAACCATATACTTCCAATTTCTTTTCGTCTTGCCAGTCAGTTGTTCCAATCTTGATACCACAAAACTGTGCTTTGAATATAATATCTTTTAGGGCAATATTATTCGAACAGGATCCGAAATTGCTATTTTTTTGGGGTTGAAATGCATGGAAACTTTGGTCGCACAGAGTCACGAGCTCTTTATGTGAAGCAATACAACCCACAGGAACAGTTGATTTGAAGGAAATGGTAATGGACTCGCCTTCGATGACTGTATATTCATACTTTTCCGGCTAAAACAGAAAGGTATTATTAACAGACATTGAGTTTGGTATTTTTATGAATCTTTTGAAAGCCAATGACTGATATTTTCAGACAATGTTAATGCACAAACCCACATACTCCTTTCAGGAATAGGAATATCAATAGTGATAGAACTTAACGATTTAGATTGAACATTAATCCTGGGAATATAGACAACTAAAAGTATATGTTATAGAAGATTGTAGAGAAAACTGATATAAAAGCGTCTTGATCATTTCATATTTCACATTTGAATACTATTGTATCTTTTAATAGTTTGGAAATGTTTTAGAATTTTTTTTTCTGTATAGTAGTGTTACTGCCAATTACCATTGTTACTAAATTGTACCATTTGTGCTTGTGAATACAACAATTCAAAGAGTTATTCATGTCATTTTAAAGGTAATTATTACTTGTGTACTTCTAAGTATGGTCAAAAACAAGAATTAGAAAAAGAAAATACGTGTAAAGTAATGTGTATCTTTACACGTTTTATGAAACAGGATATTTCGTTTAGCATAATGATTTTAAGCTTATGTATATCTGTTTACAATCATTGTGAAAACCCAGAAAAGTACAAAGTTGTTAATGTTTTTGTGATTTTGGTCTTTTGTGGATAGTTGTCTCATTGGCAATCATACCACATCTTCTTTTTCATACAATATGCATAACAATGCTTAAATTATTTCAATGTGTTCCTAAATAACTGAAGACATTTTAAAACACAGTTAAATATATAAATAATAAATTTCGTACATCAAGTGTTTGGTCAGTTAATGTTGTGTAATTTTGATTTAAATGTTGCTAAAAATAAAAAAAAAATGGCTTGACTTATCTATGTCCATTTCAAACATCCCACTTGTCAAATGATGAAGATGTTGTGTCTTAATTTGTGTAATGCAATTAATTATAGTTTGCTTTCTCGTCTACTTATCAAACAACTCTTCTTGTATACCGAAACAGTTACAATTTCAGATCAGCAAGAACTAGAAAGCACATTGTTCAATTGCACCTCTGTAAAATGCAAGTGTAAACAAAAATTGAATTTTGATTCTTTCAGCTCTTTACCTATTCTAACAACATATTTAAAAATATCAACTTACAAAGAGTCCAGCTTTGAACTTTTCACTGTAATAAAATGGCCCAGGCACAGAATTAACAAAATTTCTCATTCTAACTGCGCATTGAATCTAAAATTTAAGCACATTAAGTGGCATGTACGATGGTCCATAGACCTATATATATGACTGTCTGATTGTACATTGGGACAATTAAGGACAATGTGCTGCCTGTAAATCTTTTGTAAAATAAGCATGAGATATATGTGGGTAAAAGTTATAATTCGACAATTGAAAAGCGTCATTTTTAAAGTTAGTCAGTAATAGTTTAAAACTACAGACTGAAATTGGTATGGCGTTCATTATCAGTTTACTAGTATATACTTGTTTATGGGGCAGCTGAAGGACGACTTCGGGTGCGGGAATGTCTCGCTTCATTGTAGACCTGTTGATGACCTTCTGTTGTTATTTTTCTATGGTCTGGTTGATGTCTCTTTGACACATTACCCATTTCCATTCCCAATTTTATTGCTTCATCATCAAAGCTACTTAATATCAATGCTATTACCTCCATATTCATCTTATAGTCATCTATCCAGTCTGTGTGTTTAAGGATAGTGTTGGTTATACCTTCTTTTGAAATGTTGGCATACGATGTGATTATATTCCCATTTATATACCAGAAGATTTCGTATATGTAAGTTTCATGTAATCCTCCATCAAACTTGCATCGAAATACAGGTAATAAACTTGGTGTGGGATCGTATCCAGGGATTTGGAAGCTGGAACCTTCTAAAAGTTCTGCCTGTACAGCTAGAGACACCGCTGTCTTTGGGTAAATCGCTATAATACAAATCAAGTTCATACTGGAAAATATCTAATAATACATAACAAAATGTTTTCAAGTATCAAATACTTAGGACTTTTTCTTTTTTAAAAAAATACTTTGCGTATGCAAGAATTCTTAAGTATAAATAAAGATACATGTATGACAATTATATGTATATATATATTATCTTATTTCGATTATTCTCCGTTCGCCTCTGCAATAACGATTCAGTCAAAAATTCTTTCCATTGACTATTCTGTTTTAATACCAAATCCCGATATTAAATATATGTTCAAGGCAATATGTATTGTTACCTTACTACATTATATGTTATGTTGTATAAGAAGTTATTGCTATCAAATGTCAATCAGAAAGTGATTTGTCGTTTCTAACAAATAAAACCAGTTTTATTCCATGCTTCTCCTGACACTATGTGAATTCCTTTATATTACATCAATGCTTAAATACACAATTCCGTTGGAGTGTTTTGTAGATTTAATTGACCGGTGTACTCATCTGGACTTACAGCTACAACCAGGGTAAAAACCTGTTTCAGATGACGTGACAACTGGACAGACAACTGGACTTCCTGTGAATAAAAATTACCATGAGGTATTTGTCATTTATTCACAGTTCTTTATCTTACATTAATGTGTCTTGTTTGAGTTTAAAAACCAACCTGCACTTTTTTATTTTGTGTTCAATTATATGATTTCCAATGTGCAACCATAAAACAGAAAATCGATCGGCAGATGACGTCTTGCGTGAAAATCCCGTCTAATTCGTTTGGTTCAAACTATTTATTGCCAAAATTATTTTAGATTTTGATATTTCAACTGTCATAACTAATAAGTAAATGAAAAAAGTAACAATGGTTCACATTACACAAATTTATATAATAAATTGAGAATTAACCATTTCAACCCACTACTGATACTTTTTTCAGCTTTTATTTTGGCTAACTGAACTTGGCTAAATTACTACATATATGTTATGTTTTATAAGGAGTTCAATCAGGAAAAGGAAACTGGCAGATAATACTTGTTCTATATAACATATGTTTTACTGAAAGTGATATTCACTACAGTTTAATTAACACTTATAACTTATTTATTAATTAGATATAAAATACAAAAAAATTGTATTACTTGCGATCAACTGAAAATTCTTTCTGATAAGTCGGACATCTTATTTTATAGATACACACATAATTACACTCTAAAAAAAAATACTTGGAATTTCAAAAGAAAGTAATTCAATTGATGTAAGTTAACATGGGCAACCTCCCCAGGAACTCTTTGTGTTATATTTTCATTTAATTGAATAAGTACACAAAGAGAAGCCAGAATCATGAAAACCCACAAAGTGTCCTCTTTGTAAGGGGTTCTCCTATCCTTTCATGTGTGTAACTCGTGTAAGTATTTCAACTAACTCTGTAAACTTTTTTTCAAATTAAACTGAATGAGCTCCAGCCAATTTTGAAAAATAGCTTACCAAAGTCAAATAAAACCTTAATACTGATTGGCCGATTTTGTTTTAGTCTCAAATCAAAAACTACTTATAAAAAAAACAGGAAATATTATACAAGTTTGTACATTTATAATAAATAGATTATTTTTAATTTTAGTTAACTAAGTCATGTTAAAGTGAATTCCATATAATTAAAAATATTTCCAAGTTGGAATAATTGCCTGTTTAAAAATTGTTTTTTTAGTGTGTAACAGGTGTAATACCACCATTGATTTTTCCCTATTAGTCTTTGTTAAAATGGCACTTTTAAAAAAATTGTACAGTATTTACCTTTATTTCAACCAAAGAAATACTTTGCATGTGTAAAGTTTAATCCTTTCCAGTGACACAGTGAAAATTTCACACTACATTTCATTGCATATAAGAAAATAATCGTCACCGGAAGTAAACAACCCAATTTTTACACTGTTATTTACTGGTTACTTGATCTGGTAACTATGTAACCTTAACGTTCCAAAATATTTTATAACACCATCAAATAAAAAAAGAATGATGCATTCAGACATCCAACATACATATTTACGACTCAGAAAAATTTAAGTGCATTGAAATGCAGGGTTAATTTTCTACAACTGTCAAATTCAAGGGAATATTTTTTTGGCCTACTTTCGTATGCAACCGGATGTGGCGTACCATGATTTGGTGGTATTACACCTAACATCAAATCTTTCATACCAAAGCAAAATGACGAATTCGCTGGTGTTTCCTGAAGGAAATATATATAATATTCTCCACAGTTCCTTATTTCTATGTCAATAGACTCTTCACACATGGAATTGCCTGTTTGAACGCATGCTTCTCTGCCTACGTTTCCATCATTTTCTGTAGGAAGAGTTCCTAGCATAAACAAATACTTGAAATTAATATCTTGATCGGTTTAAACATAACACACATATATTTTGAAGCTTACATCTGGCGTTTATACAGAATTAAGTCCTGGTATCTATGATGAGTTTATTTACAACCACTGGGTCAATGCCACTGCTGTTTGAGATTTATTTCCCCGAGGGTATCACAACACCAGTAGTCGGCACCTTTTGTGCTGACATGAATTGTCATTGATATGGTTGTATTTATATATTTACTGTTTACAAAATTTAGAATTTTTTGAAATATTAAGGCTTTTCGCCCTCAAGCATAGATAACCAAAGCTGTATTTGGCAACACCTTTAGGAAGTTCGGTCGTTCTGCATTTGACCTTTTAATTTTTTTTGGATTCGAGCGTCACTAATGAGTCTTTTGTAGACGAAACGTGTTCTGTCGTATATACACAATTTAGTCCTGGTACCTATGATGAGTTTATTTCCAAATTGTAAACAAGAAACTTAAAATTAAAATACTACAAGACTAACAAAGGCCAGAGGCTCCTGATTTAGGACAGGCGCAAAAATCAAAAATGCAAAATGCAGCGGGATAAATTCTTTTTATGATATCTCAACCCTCCCCTAAACAATGTACCTCTAGCCTATGTAGAAATGTAAACGCATAACAATACGCACATTTACAATTCAGTTCAAGAGAAGTCCGAGTCTTGTTACCATGTTATAATCAGCCAAGTGGAACAAAATAAGTCAAAATCATTAGTGTCCGATTATTCCGTCTTCAAATATTCAAAGCGTCCGTTGCTGCTCAAAACAAAGCATACACGTTAATTGCAGCTGATTTTGTTCTACTTTGAAGAATGTTATAGGATAAGTCAATGCACAGTCAACAAACATCTAGAACGTGCAGATTACTTTCCATATATTTGTGGATCCCCGTATCTAAAAAAAACTCCTGCGAATCTGCATCCCGAAATTATAATGGTTTCAAGCGAGACATAATAACATGTAGAATGACATTTTAAGTAATATATTTTTTTACGATGTACACAATAATGTATAATATTAGTGTATTTTACAACGTTTTCTTATTGGTTTATAACTTGTTTTATAAATACCATTAAGCCAAATTGGATAGATGGCCCCACAATGCATTATACCAGGAGGATATGATGGCATTTGATCCCCATTTGCACTAAAAATTCTGTACCAAGTGTCGTCTAAATATTCATCACTGGTAGATCGACTATTTGCCAAGTCAGTGAGATAGTCCTTTGATCTTTTTTCTTCATTTTTGATTGGTTTGTATTTCTCACAGTCTCCTTAAAAGATTAAAAGGTACAATGATTTTATTGTCCTTAAATTTATCCAGTTATACCAAGTAATCGTTAAAAAAAATTTTTTTTACAAGGTAGTCTATTCATTTCCGAGCATTCGACAATTTGATGAGTAGTTATTATTTCCGTTCAATCCATATTTGTGTTGTATTAGTTATTAAAAGAATGACTGTGATGTTAAGGCAGATGGGGTGTCTAAATAATAATCCATAGAATTTATCAATAATTTGCCACAATGTAGTTTCTATAATGCTTTTCAAAAAAAGATGAAAAATTAGAATGGGTCACCGGCCTTATTTTCATGCTACACTGTGTTCGAAAGTGACAAATGTTGCAAAGATTATGCATGGAAAACACAATTTTCTGCAACAAAGCATAAACTACACCATAGAATTTTGAGATACAATCTAAGAAGATAGCTTTAATAGTATGCTTTCAGTTAAGGGAAAGAAAAAAATTGGTCACCAAACCCGTTTTCTTGCAAAATAATGAAAAAGAAAAATTTCTAACACATTCTATAGTAAAAATACCTTAATCCGAATTATCTGCCCTTGCATTCGAGTTAACTCCCCTTATGAGGCAAAGTTTAAAAAAAATTGATCAAACAAAAGTTTCCTGTTTTTTGTAAAAATACAACTGTAAATATGATAAAACATTTCATTTTCTTGATAGAAATATAGTTCTAACACATGATTTACCAAATACTCTAAACATTTGCACATTCTATTAATTAAATAGACCTTGTTTTCTTGTATTTCAAAATGCAAGATGGTGGAAGACATCCTATCTACCTTAAGGTAACCACTTAGGTGGGTTTTTTAATTAGTCAGGAATTTTGATAGTTGTTTTTCATTCGTTTGATGAGTTTTAAAAATAATTATTTGGCAATTTTATTTGGAAATTTTTAGTTGAGTATTTGATATGTGTTTTTATACAAATGAATGTTATTTTTGGTTTCACAAAAATGTTATAGTGTGATAGACTTAATGGAGGTGTTTGCTCTTATAATAAGTTATATTGTCCGTAAACCAAGTTCTATGTTGATGTTCAGTTAAACGTCAAATATTTAACCGAAGTAGAGATACGAGATATTGCGTACAATTACAGAGGTCCTAACGTTTTCTGTAAGTTCTAGGTTAAAACTGTCAACAAAAGTTCTAGGATAGAATACATTCATTCGATGTCAGGAAAACTGTTATACACTAAGACAGTCAAAGAACAGTTCTCCTCGTAGTCACTCGACAAACTGACAAATCTATATTTACTGAGTTGTCAAAATCAGAAACAGTTGCCTAAAATTACATCGTTCGTGTTGCTATAAAGACAAGAGTTCCAAAGCAAGCTAAAATTATTACTTAAAGTTTACGGACTCCATTACAAGTTGGTTGACCGTTATTAAATATTCGTTTCAATGAGGACAAAATCCCTGTAAATGGTGTAACGACTAATTATTTTTCTTAGTAGTAACCTGGCTTTTTTTTAGAACCACACTTTAACGGTTATGAGTGTACATTACTTACTCTTTTCATATACTTTAAATGCATATACAGTGTCATCCATGTACCACCAAATTGCTTGGGAATTGTTTTTGGTTGCTCGATACATTAAATAATTGTCCGAATAGAAAATATCGTCACCAGAAAGTTCTATTCTATTTTGACCACCCCAAAACCGATATTCTATTGGTACCGTCCTTAAATCACTACCCTCGTGAGTTGTAGATCCAACTGAATGGGAAGAACTGAAATATATTCTTTGGTCTTGATTATCTGCAAAAATGGAACGAAAAAGAGAAATATTTTGAAAGAGACAACAACTCGAACAACAGAAATAAAAATATGTACTATGAATGCTAAGGAGACAACTATCCATGAACGTCAAAAGTTAAAAATTATAGGTAAAGGTACGGTCTTTGATTCACACCGAACAACAAGCTATTTAACATGTACTACCTATTCTTGTTTTCTTTCAACGCGTTCTTGTTTTTTTAAATTTTATAAGTATATATGGTACCGTGTTAGATTAACATTTTAAGCGAACGTATTCGTTCTTACTAGGAAGAATCATTTTTTTAAATATTAATCTTATTGTTCCTAGGTTTATATAACGATTGTGTTTTTATTTGACGTACCGATAGCAATATCATATATCCACCAACTTGAGAAATATAATTGTAGGTCAGATCCATCTACCATGCATCTAGAAATTGACCCGTTCAAGGCATTGATGAAATAGATCCATCTGAAAGATGAACAGGAATGAAAACTTTAAAATTTAATTAACACGTGTTTCAAATATTCCTTATATATCTTGTTGTGGTAGAATACATTACGACATTTGAGATGCACTAAAACTTTATTATTCATAAACATCAAAAGTTAATTCATCTGAACAACTTCTTGATAATATTAATTGTATTCGTTCAAATAGTTTTTAAATCATAATCACGTGATAATTGCTAATGCACTTAGTATAACATAGAAATATCAGGTGATCAATATTTCACATCATTAAGAGAAAATGTGTTTAATATTTCTAGAACATGTAGAATGATTTATGCGAATGACAGTACATATTCCCTTCTCTAGTTGTTCGGTTGTTTGGTTTGGTTGTTTAATTTATTTCGTTATCTTTTCTTTTTAGAAATGATAAGAAGCAAAGTTCTGCATGTTCTATATTTCCCTTTTTAAACATAAATTCTTTCTAATAGCTTTCCATAATGACATTTTTCATTGAAAATCAAGATATTCAATGCTCACTACTACATGTACAAATACTACGCATATGTAGTTTCCCTTAAGTATGTGTTTTTGAAAGAGGACACTAGGTCGTCGAATGTCCGAAACGGACGAGAAAAACATATATTGCAGAATAATCTATAAAAAATATAAACAAAAAATAAAAGTTAAACAATTAAAATATACAACAAAAACCGCGACAACTGAATTGCAACCTCCTGACTAGAAACAGGCACGTGCAGAATTTTTTTTAAAATGTATTTGTTGTCGACGATCCCTCTCTATAACCCATGATAGCATGTTACAGATCACCATACTATTGTAGCTTTACAAAACATACACACATACAGCTATCTACCATTGTATAATTGATGTAAATTTGAATCTTTAAAGGTATAATCCTGCCACGTTCAAATATAAGCGACACAGAAACCGTCAAGTACGCTTATTATGACCATTAATATAGACCGTAAAAAGAATGGAAAATTTGTTTGAACAATTATGTATAATTTCAATGAAAGTAAACTAGCTAAAAATACTGAACTCCGAGGAAACTTCAAAGCGGAAAGACCTAAACAAAATGACAAAATCAAATGATTAAACACATCATACGAATGGACAACAACTGTCATATTCCAGTCTTGGTGCAGACATTCTTAAATGTAGAAAATGAATTGAAACTGGTTTTATAGCGCTAAACCTCTCACTTGTATGACAGTCGATTTGAATTCCGTCTTTTTTATAACAATGCGTGAAAATAAGTAGTCTTGATAGGTGAAATTGTCAGAACAAAGAAACAGCCATCATCGCCGCGTCACAATCTCAATCACAACAAAAGCAAACAAATATATAAAAGAGAAGCACGAACAAATGAAATAGAAAATTCTACAACCACATGCTTTGCTACTTGTATATGTATTTTAAATCATCCCAAATAACTGCATGTCGAGGTTCACATCAACTCGAGTAGTAAGTCAAGTGTTTGATGTTACTGAATGTTACGACACTCAGGAAGAGATTTAAAATAACTTGCAGTTCAAATTATTTAAATATCATAATAGAACAATAAAATACTTACATTACAAAAGAACAATAACATATATGGTGGGATGTTAAAATTACTAAGCTACGTCATATGAACCACAAAAAAATAATTAAAAAAAATACCACGTACAAAACACACCAGCAAAAATGAAAGATAATACAAACAACAGACAGATATAAATAATTTTGTCGTTCAAAGTATTTTCAAATACATAATAGATCATTGAAGATATTGAATTTTAAAAGAACTAAACCATAATGACGGGATGTATAAAAGTACAGCGCCACCTCATTTGTACAAAAGAAACACGAACAGCTACACGTACAAATTACACCAGCAAAAACAAAAGATATTACAAACACATTGATAGAATGTATAAGTATTGAGCCTGGTCAAATGGGTATTACCTAAAACAGACTAAACAGTAAATTTAAAGTAATAATAATAATAGAAAAAGGACAAAAAGGAACAATATAAGCATGATATACAAATATTATAAAAAAATGTAAGATGAACAAACATAACATATAAAAATGCCAATAGGTGATCAGTATCAGATTTTTAAATATAGAATATGTGAGTAACATTTACCCATTGATCAAATCTACTTCTTAAATCCCCAGAGAACCATAACTACTGAAATCAAGTATAGGCGTTATGTCTGATCCATCAAGATTAGATCTCAGTATTTTGCCATCGCTGGAGTCATGTGAGCTTGTCCAGTATAAATAATCGTTGATATAATCAACTGCGATTCCAGAAACTACATGTTCTGAATTTTGTTGAACAATTACTTCCATAATATAATCATCCGATGGAAAATGGAACCTACATGCAACAGAAAATAATATAGTGTTTTCTTAAAAGTTCACACCAAATGGTGGAAATTGTTCAATGATACATCTAAATATATCGGTTGATGCAGTACGCAGTAGTTAGGATTTTTTTTATGTCCTTCACCGCTAATATATGTAGTAGTTGACTGACTTTTTATTGTTCAAACGAAAAAAAATAAAAAATACAGCATGGTTTTGGCTTTGTTTCTTTTTGGTAGATAAAACAATATGGTGTTATGAAATCGTGCTGTATGTTCGGCTGCTGTGCTTTGCAAATTTACGACAAGTTCCATATACTGTTCTTGGGAAAGATACCGACTAAAGGATTCAAGAAGACGATTTAAACCTTTTTATAAAGTTTATTTCTTTGCTCAAATTAGTATTGACATGTTGATAAGGACTGCGTATGACCACTATTATGTTGCATTCCGTAATATAATTACATAAAAAATTAAAATGGACAGCTTAGATTAAATTTTTATTGTATGTTATCATAATTTACTGAAGTTTTCAATTGTTAGATTAGGAATACGTTAACGCTTTGTTTTCTGCGATATAACACGGTTTCCTTGACCCATACAGACTTGAAATAGTACATACATCATTATATTAAAACATATTATTTTTTTATGTTTTTTGCATTGATCAAATTGAATTACCAAATACTAATATAACTGTTTAATCTATAAATGTATGTCCCTACTGACCGTGTAATGTTGCCTGATTGATATTCTGTGAAATATATGTATTTCCTTGTCTCATGATAGGCAATACTTCTTATATTGTACATGTCGTTGTGAACAATCACTTCATGATTTGTTCCATCTATATTCATTAACATCAGTTTCTTTGAACTTGCTGCTAGCAGTTTGCGATCTGTACATATTAAAAGTCTATGAGTTTTGTTACGCCATCACTTAGATAGATATTTTTTTTTAAATACGAAGAACTTACATAAAAAAGAAAAATGTTTGTAATGAAAAAATTTAGAAATGCAAATAGCAATTATCTCAAATGTTCATTATATTTCTGTTTGATCACAAAACAATAAAAGCTTGAATATACCTAAGTTGATATATCTACTTAATCAAAATAAAGTTGTTATTTTATAAATCATGTATACACGGTGTGAACCTCCGAACTTTTCACTTGTTTGCACAGATATGTTTTCTATCATCTTTATGTTTTGGATTTATATATTTACTCATAAATATAGTCTGGAAATTGATATTTGGACTATTTCGTATAATGAATTTCTGATATAATCTCATATTATAAGTTGTATTGACACAGTATAGTAAAAATTTAACATAAAGTCATTAAATCTACCAGCAATATAAAAAAACAGAGAAGAAAATATCTTTGTTTCGTTCAGTTATATAGAATAGTAACAACATTATTGGTGAAACATTTAATTTGAATTATAATGTGCACAATATTACATTTTGAACATAACAAATGTGTAAATGCAATGCATGAACTACATTCAAAAACGTTGTACTATATTTGTCCTTTTATATCTTTTTATTCGAGCCCAACTGATATGTTTTTTTGACGATGCATGCGTCTGACTTACAAAAATTTTGATGATATTGTTTACATTTCAAAATTCCTGTACCAACTCAGGAATACGACAGTTGGTGTCCATTTGTTTTATGGGTTTTATCATTTGATTTTGCCATTTGATTAGGTAATTTCATTTTAGAATTTTCCTCGGATTTCATTATTTTTGTGATTTTACTTTTTTCTATTATTCCATATATATTTCGATAATTGAAATACAAAATTAAGAACATGAAGAATGTATATATGGGTATAGCACTGAAGGCACAACAACTTAACAACACAATGTGCATAAACTTTAAATACGAGTTTAAAAAAAAAGAAACAACTTAGTGTCTACGTTCCAGACTATATAAGTAATTAGACCATACGCGTATTGTCATGGCAATATGAGAATACTCATATGGTTCGACCGTTCGCGTAAGGTCGGACCGTATGAGTATCATACTCGTTTGGTCATACATGACAATTTATCAATTTTATAATCGAAAAACAACGTAGACAATAAGTATTGATGTCATGGTAAGTTTTCATCACTAGTTACATTCTTGCATGTAGGCTTGGTGTGACATTCACTTCAAAACGGTATCATAGATTCTTGCATTTGCAAGAAATTTGTGCAAAATCATTTTCAGTAACATCTTTTGTTTGCGAGTGAAAAGCTAGCCCGTTTTCCAGCTGGGAACAGTGATACCAATGTATTTGACCATTGTGATGTCTACAATGACCATGTTTTTAAGAAGATATCAAATATCGTAAAATGACTGGTATACACCATATTCACCAGACAACTTAAATGAAACTTTTCATTGACTAAATGTGTAACAGTTCATTAAGATTTTTTTGAAATTGTTTTAGTCGACATATTGCCATTTACTCGTAATAACAAATCGGTAATGAACATTGGTAACGGCCTTCGGTATAAAATGTGTTGACTCTTTTGACAATCAAGTGAAAATAACTATATGCGTATGGTCGTACCATATGAGTATTATTCCCATGGTAATTACCATACGCGTATGGTCAAAATACTCATATGGTTCGGAACATCGTAACAACTAGTGAAAGCTGAATTGTAACGTGTATACAATATTTTTAGACTAACATGACCTAAAACATTTAAAATCTATAATATATTTTCTTGATAATGTGGAGTTCGTGTTATTTATTCTTTAGTTTTCTATGTTGTGTCACGTGTACTATTGTTTGTCATTTCATTTTTAGCCATGGCGTTGTCATTTTGTTTTAGATTTATGAGTTTGACTGCCTCTTTAGTATTTTTCGTCCCTCTTTGATTAAATATGTACTATTAAAATCATTCAAAAAAAGATACAATAAAAAAATACAATAAAAAAACACTACATATATTTACCATGACATTTAAATACCTCATAGCACCATAAAGGACGTTGCATACTTTTAGTGTTTACCTCTATATAGGGCTTGTATAATTTGTATCGGTGCTTATGTTGATTCTTCTGATATAAGTATTGGCATAAGTGGTTAATTTCTGTGTCATTTGGTATCTTATGGAGGGTTGTCTCATTTGGCAATCATAACATGTTTTTTTTTTATATCAGCGTCAACAGTTTCCCTACATTTTAGTTTGTAACCCCGATTTGTTTTCTCTCAATTGATGTATGACTTTTGACAAGCGATAAACAACTATTGCTTTTTATAATACTTTAGTTATAAACTGATTTTTTATCGGTATAAATTTGGGGTAAAATTTACTGCACACTCGTTTTTACGATAATCAATGCTTTTAAAATATTTACCAAGGTATGTTGATTGCAAATAATATTAATATGGCAGTCTGTCATTTAACAAAGCTTACCTTCTGCTAAAATAAGATTTGTGTTTAATATCAATGCAAGTACACCAACAAGACTTTTCCTTTTGAATACCATATTTCGTCAAGAATGAAACATCCGATTTTTCTTTAGACGTTATGCAAAACTGAATATAAAATAACAAATTTTAAGTCCTTAACTTAAAACCTTATTGATTGGTCGTTTTTCTTCCAAAGATGATCAATTGCCAAACATTATCTTTGCCTCTAGTTTTTACCCCGAAGTAAGCAAAACAGCTAATAAGCAGAAAGCACTGCTATTTCTATTTAGTTATCAAATGCAACTCAATATGAGATACAGTGTTCTACATAAGAAGAAATTCATTATATAGAAATATATACATGGCATGTCTATATATATCAGTAGATTATAGAGTATAAACAACTGCTTTCAATGACCTCTCTAAGACCATCATGGTACGTGCATACAACGTCTGTTTAATTGATGTTTCGTTTACTTATTTATCGTCTATATTTTAGAGTTAGAATGAGAGTACCATTTTCGATCTGATTAAAATCTGACTGTTAATTTTCTAAACAAGTAGGAATGTGTATTATGAGGAGGTAAATTTTATGTTCCTCGATACTTTAAGAGCTCCTAAGGTGATACACAGTATGCCAGTAACATATGTTACTGATGATAGGTTGAACCCAATCCAATGTACCATATAGGCTTAACATGTATTATTTCATTAATCCATGTTTGTAGTCCGGCCGATCGATGAAAAAATTGCTCAAATAATGAGAAAAGCACCATTTTTTGCATGATGGTACATTTTTGTGTACTGAGAAATATTAGCTATGAACCCACCCTCAAAATTCAATATGGCGGATTATTTCAAGATGGCTGACGCACGTTCTAAAATATTTTCCAGTATAGAAAAAAACACCGTTGATTCGATGCTGAAAGCACAAAAATCACCATATTTGAATGACTTGGTGTATAGCAAGATTTTGTTTTGACCTATCTTTGAAATTCAGAATGGCAGCTATTTCTAAAATGACCGACTTGAATAATAAGCAATATTCATTATTGAGAATCGACCTGAATATAACCATTTTTTGATGTAATGTGTCATTTAGTGTCTCTCCCAGCTCTGTCCTTTTTGGTTTTGCCTTGCTTGTCATTTCATACACAAAGTAGTACCTTTCATAAAAAAGTGCAGTAGTAGTTTCATAAAAAGCTGCAGTACTAGCTATAATTAAAAGCTGCACTATTGATTGTCTTGGGTCACAAATAAAAGCTGTGATTTGGGATAAGCTTCGGGATTTATAAGCCTTAAGATATTATTCAGTGTCTATTTTATTTCTTGGGTCACAATATTTTGCATATAAGATATTAAACTGTGAATTGAAAATCATCTATACACATATTAGTGAAATGACAGGAATTAAGGACAACACGGACAAGGACATTGAAATGACAGAAACTGAATCACTTGTTTCTCCATTTCCCCCATACTGACTCATATTAGATGGTAAGTATGCGTAAGAAGACACATATGTATGGAAAAACCCTCCACAGCTACTTTTGCATAGGTACTATTTCTGTACTTAATATGTAGAACTGGAAACTTACTTTTTATATTTAGTACTATTTCTTTACTTTAAAACTATTGTAATATTTAGGTACTTGTATTGTACAGTACTTGATTTGTACTAAATATTTTGTTACTGAAATAATACAATATTCCCTGTTTGAAAATCATAACTTTAAGAGATTTGAAGTAGAAAAGCTTTCAAAATGCTGAACATGTAACGGTAGTTACCAAAAATCTGTACTACCTGAATTTCAAATAAAGTACTGTAAAATACAGGTACCTAAATATTACAATAATTTTAGAGTAACAAAATAGTACTGAATATTAAAAGTAGATTTCCAGTACTACAAATGTTTAGTACAGAAATAGTATGTATGCAAAAGTAGCTGTGTAAGAGGATGAAAATTTCGGTAATTTAGCATTGTTTATTGCTGCTAGTAGCCGATATGTGTGCATATTTTTGTCAAAAACTGCCCATATTTATGTGGCAGAAGCATTAATCTGTCCTATAAGGAACTAAAAATAAATATTTTAACCATTTTGTAAAATTGCTGTTTTTTTGGGCCAAAATTGGTTCTTACGGGACCTACTCCTTTGTAATGGTCAACCGATATTTCACATGATTGTATATTGGTCAAACAATTCCGGCATAAAACAAATGTAACCATATTTCACATTCCTGAATTCATTTTTTGTTAATTTTTGTCCGTTCCAAAGGAAGGCAGTTTCCAAAAAGCGTTCATAGTTCATCATTTATAAATTGATCAATAGTTTCAATCCAAAAAAGATATCGTTTTTTTTGTTCGAAAAAAAAAACATTTGTGCGACATTTCATAATACGATTGGCATGACCTAAATATTTTGTTTCTAATTACACCTTTAAAATTCTTAGAGTAGCAAATAGTTATACAATTTTTATGTTTTATAAAAGAATTGTGACATAAGCCATAATATTTTGCAATGCTTAAATGTCGGGTGTATATTATTGTTTTTAAAAAATCACTTTGTATTTGTTATGATGATGACAAAAAGTTCAAGGTTATGAAAACAAAATTTATTTTGTGTAACGTGTTTTTAAGATGTCAGGTTGTTCGAATGAATAAATTTATGTATAATGAACTATTCAAAAATGATATCAATAACACATTTTCATCTTTCCTAAAACACAGAGAAATTTGAAACTTTTAATGTTCAAAGGCGTTTAAATCTATATTTGATGTCTCACACATATGTCAACAGTATACTTCTTTTCTCAACCGATACATTCGCCTGACGAATCTAATTTTCAAGCTTTGATAATGAGGTAAAACGTGTAGATTTTAAACTGAAAACGTATTTACTGTCACCACCCCGATTTAACATATGCATAACACATTGCATGTTTTATGTTATATTGATAGAGGCATGTTCCCGTTGTTTTATAACGAAGAGTCATCTGACCTGTTCACATACGGATTGCTGTCAAATCCGATTTTAAAAAACTTTTGATTGAGTTGTGATTCCCTGACTTTTTTTTAATAAGTCATGCTGCATTTCCATTGACTCATTTGTTAGCGATTCGAGACAAAGTATGGCAATTAACGTTGGATTTAGTCGTGTTTTTTACTCTACTTGATATCTTTACTCAAGCATTTTATGTAAAGGACACTACGATGTATGCTACAAATATAAAATACTTGACTTCATCCAATTTACTGGAATAAAATTAACTTATTAACTAAATTCAAATTTAAAAAAAAGATCTTACAAATGTAGGTTAAGATGGCATGGATGTTGCGATCTCTATTGAATGTAAATAGTTATCAAAAGTACCAGGATTACAATTTTATACGCCAGACGCGCGTTTCGTCTACATAAGACTCATCAGTGACGCTCAGATCAAAAAATATAAACAGCCAAACAAATACGAAGTTGAAGAGCATTGAGGACCCAAAATTCCCAAAAGTTGTGCCAAATACGGCTAAGGTAATCTACTCCTGGGGTAAGAAAATCCTTACTTTTTCGAATAATTCAAAGTTTTGTAAACAGAAAATTTATAAAAAATGACCATATAATTGATATTCATGTCAACACCGAAGTGCTGACTACTGGGATGGTGATACCCTCGGGGACGAAACGTCCACCAGCAGTGGCATCGACCAAAATGGGTATATGAATTGAGTGTCGTAGATGAATTTTAAAAGTACACAGTTAGCTTTGAACATGTGATATGGCAAACATTTCAAAAGGTTAAACTTCTAATGAGATGATTAAGGAAGATGTGAAAAAAGTAATTTAAAAAGTTACGGTGGATGGTAACAGTATTGCAGTACAATACAATTGAGAATGAACATCAAAATATGTCTAAGAGACAACCAACCGACAAGGAAACAGACAACAACCGAAAGCCACCAGTAGGTCTCCAGAATGGTTACAATTGTAAGTCTCCGTCCAATTCATGTAAATTTTGAGATATTGATACCTTTTTACACTACTAATATAGCTCTGAAAACATCATGCTATAAACACTTTGTATCTGTAAATGATAACCTTACTCCGGAAGGGTAAGCAGATCCTGCTCCACATGCGGCACCCTTCGTGTTGCTTATGTGATTACAAATCCGGTAAATAGTCTAATTCGGTAGGTCAAATTCGTGAAAGGGAAGGGGATTGATTGTAGTTACGACGTAAGGAACATATCCGATATCATGTGTGATACGGTTGTTCCATAACGGTCAACCAACTCGTCCGTAAAATTTATATAAATGATACGAGAGGAAGCCGTCTAAAGTAGTTTTTTTTAAATCTATATTAGTGAGAGAAAAAAATCATGTAGAACTCCACATATCTGTGAAACTTAGTCCTATTCAGGTTATTTTTTTGTCTTATTAGAATTTCTCCATTAGGCGGTTTTCTGATGTTAGTTGTTACTCAACATGTGCAACTGGTGTGACTCCAGCATCTTCAATGTAAACATCAAGATCGCTAATATTATGTTTTCTTAATGTCTTGTGTTGACTTGATGAAATAGGGCTTTTCACTTTTTTACCATTTTCCTGATGAAAATCAGGGTAAACACCAACTTTTGTCCTGAAAAAAAGAGTATATGCACATTTTAAGAAATTAAGGGCAGTACTCGCTTTTTATACTTTATAACCGAAGGAATCATTTAAATCAAGATTAAAATATTACTTGCATCACCTTGCTATCATGTATTTTGTATATTTTTTTATCTGCTTGCTCCTAAGTAACTTCTATATCATTTGTGCAAATATATAACTAACATCATTATGTGCATGTATTATATACACTAAATTTGTTTTGGAATAAATTAATATTTAATATTATTTATTTTAAACTTTTACAATTCGAATCAGCTACAACATGTACAAGTAGCATAACTTATATTATCGCTATTTTGTCCATTTTCCATTTGATCTGTTTTTGTGATAATTTTCATATCATGGTACTCGCTTGAGATGGAAAAATTATCGCTAGAAATTTAGCAGGCACGTGGCGTTACTTACGAAATTGACTCGAAATTGACAACGTCGTAAGAGGTAAAATAGCGATAAACAGATAATCATTGGTCATCTCAACTCGTTTACGTTTACATAATTACGATAAAGTTTGACAACATCAACAATAAAAATTAAGAGTAAAATAAAGAAAATTATCGAAATAGCTTTCAGTAAATCGGTTCTTTGTGTCTTTTGTCTTTATGAAAGTTGATGTTGTACTTCGTGTCTTTTTAATGATATGACAAGTTTCAGACTCCACATTTAAAAGGTTTTAGCTCTCACAAAATCTGTTTAGCCGTGTGATAAGCCTGTAATTCAGAAGCTGTTTTTGATTGTTGGTTGTTGTATGTTATTCAATTTGTAGCTTATTGCTTTATCATAAACCAGTCTGTTGGGTTTTTTGTTTGAATTTGTCCTATTTTGGAAAACGGAGGGAGGTATGACATTGATTGGAATTTTGCGTATAATTTTCTTATATCAATCTCTTCTTTAGACATATCCTAATTAATATCAAATAAAACTTATAAATTCAACAACCAAACAAGTTGTCAATTCAAAGGATAAATGGAATTGAAAGTAATTAAAGAACTGATATACATTCTTTTCAGCACTTTTATTGTGCTTCAAGTATAGTTATAAAGCTAACAAACAAACAACAACACAAACCCCAACAAACGATGATACAGTTGCTATGATGGTGGACTTGCTATCTTTGAAAGAGAAAATGGAAAAAAGCGATTGATTTTACTCAGAATCAATAATCAGAAGTTGTTTTAGATATATCTTTTTAAAATGTGTTTACCTCGTTCTGAGTAATGGCAATATTTTTCTTCAAAGGCCTAACAAATGGTTGAGTTGATTATTTCGGAAAAACCAAACTTTGACATATTATATAAACATCTGTATATTACGTAATTATAGATGTCGACTGCTATAGTGCATGTTCTGTAGATTAATTGTTTGTTTCCAATATCATTGACTTGTGACTCACAAATAGTTTAAGGTTATATATAATTAATTACTTGCGTTTCTTTTTTGATAACATAAATGGTACCATTTTGTCTGCAGCAAATGCGCATTTCGCGCTAGTGTCTCTTCATTGATGCTCGATACCAAACTATTTGAAAATCAAAAGCTTTTTAAAGCAACGGAGAGCTAAAAACCAAAAAATATTAAAAAAATATGAAAGCAAAAGCCGGACAAGGAATCAGTGCTTTGTGTGAAGGAGATGCATAACTTCATTTGTATAATTTCAAACATAACTGTGTATGTTACCTTTTTTGTCTTATTGGCTCTCTATTGTTGATTCTTAGACTTCCTGCAATACATCTTTATATATATATATATATAAATGCATTAATGATATCAATAAGTTTATAATCAAGTATATCACACTAAAATTCAAAATCGTTTGTTTTATCTATTTTATAAATTGCATTTTCCTGTATATGCATATATGCAAACTGCATTTGAATATTTTCGATGTGTATACATAAAAAAGTGACAAAATGCTTCGCATGTTTTATTCATTCCCTTTGTATATGTTACAGGCATTTTCTAAATTTAGGCATTTTGTAATATGACTGAAATTTTTAGTTTTTTTCTAAAATGCCTGCATGATTTAGGCATTTTACAAATTGACTTTTTTTTTCAGGCATTTTATAAAATGCCTGAAAAAAATGTAAGGCATTTTACAAAATGCCTAAAAGATTAAAAACTGAATGGAATGCACTCATTATTTAACGACTTGAAATATCAAATAGATAATTCTATTCTATCATTATTTAAATATAGCATGCAATTTAAAACAGTTGCAGTTTTAAATTGTAATTAAATCATTTTCATAAACACTGAAGATGACTTTAATTTGTTGCTACATGTAATGTTCGGGTGACCGCGACTGTTACATATTTGTCCTTACTTTTTGCAAAGACAACTCTTAGTGTTACATCTAGTCTTATCCCTCGAACTACAGCCACATTTTGTGTTACCTTGACCATCACGGAAAAACACTTTACTGAAAGCTTTTCTAAAGGATATTTCATTATCATAATTGCAGATTGAATAGCAATAATCAGACAGTTCAAACTGATTCCTGGTGGAAAGTCCACGTTGTATTCCATCTTTTATTTCCAGTTCAACGAATCGGTGCATGCTGAATTCCCAGTGGCAAATATTTCATGCATATTCAATAAGCCTATGAGACAATTTAATGGTAAAAGAAGTTAACTCATTTTTTTTTATGTGAGTATGTCCTTGTTTTTACTTGACCAATTGTTAAAATATTACTTGAGTGCATCATATTTTTATTTTCAATATTTTGCAAGATGAGCAATTCAGGAGTAGTTTCACAAAAAAATAACGACTTAGATTGATCGCAAGTCATGAACAATCCAGTTTACTTACGACCAATCTTATTAAAATGGTTTTTTTTATGTGAAACCAACTCCTGGCTCCTCGAATTGACACTTGTTTTGGAAATTTTAAATAAATTATAGCTCAACAGAAGAAATGGAATGTCCTTAATTCCAATCTTAAATCCGAGTAGGTCCAGTAAGACCCCTTTTTGGCCCCAAAATATAGTAGTTTTACAAAATTGTTAAACTGTAAACTTTTAGTTATTTATTGGCCAGTAAAATGCTTCTGCTACATAAATATGGGCTGTTTTGGACAATACAATGTACATATATAGGGTACCAGCATCATTAAGTCATGCTTAATTGAAAGTCTTGAAAAGTGAAACGTTTTGGCATATTTGATAGATTTTTCATATTTCAGCTTGAATCGTTGCGTTTGTTATGACTTAATCAGTTAAAATCTTTCAAATAAACTTATTGATTCAAATAAAACAGACACTTAAGTGTTTAAAAGTGGTCAAAATCTTTCGTCAGATGAACCTGAAATTTGAGGCAAAAATCGGTCCTTACTGGACCTACTCCTTTGTTCAAAATAGTTTCATAGTTTTCTCTGTTCCATATAACACTTTTTTGATATTTCATATTTACCGTGACTATTTGCCTGAAACAGACCAGGCAATTTGTGAAATTTTCATTAAAGATTTCAGGTATTTTACAAAATGACTAGGTTTTTTTAGTCATTTTGTAAAATGCCTGTCAACTTCAGGCATTTTACAAAACGACTGAAAATTCAGTCATTTTACAAAATGCCTAAATTCAGAAAATGCCTGTAACATATATAATACAGACATCATAATCTGGTAACGGTAAATACTTTTCAATTTAAGTCAGAAAGGAGATTTGTAAAATAAAATACGATCTATTTTAAGATAACTACTAAACTGTCAAAATTGATAGGAAAATTGCAACAGAAAAAATCAAACACAAACACCACATGTCTAAGAAAATAATATAGCATACACTAATTTGATATACAAAATCCCCAAGGGTGACTGGGGTATAGAAATATGGTCACTTGGTCTTCTCCCGACCGGCAGTAAAACGCTTGCCGAAGTGGGGCGTCCGTTTGGCTGTGCGGGATGTATAAGTTCGCAGTCACGTCCGGTCAGAAGGGGGACGTTAAATCCGATGCCTCGTGTAAAGAGAGTGCCACGCTCTTTGCACGTTAAGAACCCTTGCAACAACTCTTTGAGGGGTCCGTAGGTGGCCTGTTGCAAGGCAAAATTTCTGTCTCTATCCAATATACCCTCATTGTCCAGTGGCAGTCCTAATAACCCCGACCATCATCCTCTATTATATCAACCTACCTATTGTATTTATTGTGAACTTGTTCTCGTCCTGAATATGCATGAAATATTTGCCACTGGACGTTAAGCAACCAACAATCAATCAATCAATAAAAAACAACAATCAATGATATACAAAAACAACACTTTATCATGCACGGTAAACAGCGATTCAACAGTGTAATAGTTAACACTTATAATGTAGTATGTTCATGATTTTTTAACTATTTATTTTGAGGAATATGTAACTTTCTATTATCATTACATAGTTTCTTTATTATTGGAACTTTTTCTTTTTAAATATGAGGAAAATTTCATAGTTACAAATCAAACGCAAGTCAGTAAGATATTGCCTGAAAAACATCCAATGTCATAAATAAGAATGGTGATTTTCTCCCCAAAATTGGTTTCGTCGTTCGATAGTGTGATCTCATATCCCTCTGCCATCTAAGGTCCAGAGGCTGAACGAGTTTTTTTTATACACCAAGGTCGACAGTTACCATAAACATATTTCAGTACTGAGCCTTGTAAACCTCCTAATTCGATAAATACAATTAAGAATTATCATCTATTTGGGAAGCATCCTTAAGATGTCCATGATACATTATTTTATAAATTTGTACCTCACATTTCATGAATTAAAAAGTCATAAAATGCATCATATGATGACGTAACTTTTGAACCGTGATTTCCAAAATTTAAAAAAAGGTTGTAACTTGTTGTTCACATTGCGAAAGAATTCATCAGAATTTTGCGATACATGTACATTATTCAAACTGTATTTAAAATTATGCCTTGCACAACTTTAATATAAGAAAACTTCTCAAACCACCAAATCTGTGTATTTGTCTGATTTTAGATCATCCCATGTGTAAATAGGTAGCAAAGGTATTTGACTTTTAATTTAATACGACAGTTGCGCGTTTTGTCTACACGAGAGTTATCAGTGACGCGCAGATAAAAATAGTTAAAATGTCAATATGTACACAGTTGAAGATTATTGATGACCTGAAAAATCCAAAAGTTGTGCCAAATTCAGCGAATGTTAAGTTAGATTGATGGTATACCGCCATCTTGGATTGTACAATCACAGTACAAAATCGGTCTAGTTATTTGCCTAAATCTGCAAATTTAGAGATAGATTTGCAATTCAATAGTAAGACTGTTTTTTTTCTATTTGAAGAAAACCTGTTTATTAATTGTATTATACAAAATATTGTAACAAATATAATTTTTGGGGGGTTTTAAACTATTTTTTTTAAATAAGCCATTTAAGGGGAGATAACTCTTTTAGTACAAAATTTAGACTGGGCATATAGGTTTTTTTTATTTTTACTTGTAGCAAGAAAACAAGTTCGGTGACACCAGGTTTTCTTATTATTTTCTTAAAACATATTATAAATCCTTTCTTCTCACAATTTATTTCAAAATTCTATCTCATAGTATTTTTTTTAAGCACACTAATGTGTTTTTTCAAGAACAAACTAACCAAATTTTTGCAATTTTCAACGACTCATTTCTTGAAAAATAGCACGGTTACCCATACTTTTTATTAATTTTTGAAAAGAGCATAGTAAAATCTTCATTTTGGCAAATTATAAAAAAATTCTGTCTCAAAAAATATATACTTGTGATCTACCTTAAGTATGTATAAAACAAATGTTTTTTTTTCTTATTTTACCCCATGCGTTGATCATGTGTAAATGATGTAGATTAACAGAACTAAAAATTGTCAAGATGCAATGCATCGGCTGTTTGTCTTATTTTCTACAAAAGAATACTACCGTTAATAAACTGCACTTCTTTAGAATAATGATTTATAACAAAAGCATGAAAAGGTTGGTAACAATTATGTTTTTACGAGATCATCACAAATATCGAAATCGTCACATTACGAGATCATCATAGATATGTATATCTAAAAAAAAAACATTTTTTTTCTCTTTGCAATTATATGTTGTACGTGTGATTTGTTGAAATTTATAGTAAAAACGATCTTTTGTCGTTTCTTTAAAAAAACTATCTAATTTATATGATAACCTCTATTTTATGTCAACATAAACAACTCATAGATATAGTCTTATTCCACGGTTTATTGTGGTCCACTATACTGCCTTTCGACAGCATCCAGTAGAAATATGAATGTGTTGCGTATTTATAAAATATCTGCCCAATGCTTGTCAAATTTTAAAATTTTATTTCATATTTGTGACATATGGTTTTTCGGAGAAAACAAATTATTAACTCTATTGCACTATTCTAAAATTGGTTAAATTCAAGGCTACTACACATAAGCCTGATGAAAAATTCAAGTGAGTATCTTCTCAAGTGTCTTGTTTTGTATGGTCTGATAAACGTATATCAAGGCCGTTGTCGGTTCTGCATTTCTTGCTTTAGTCAAAGTACAATACAAAATGAGAAATACAATATGCATTTGAAAATGATAAAATTTATTCAATATAAACGTAAGTATCATGTTTGTTCGACGCTGATCACAGTTTGTAGATTGTGATTTTATTCTACAGCAGCATATTAATAGTAAAACATTAACAGTTAATTAAAAATTAATGTTCCCGTGCGGTTAGTTACTTATCTATTAGGAAATAGGAGAGACATACTTAATCGCAATTTTTTTAATATCCGCATCACTGCAGTGGAAAACTATGACGGAGCTTAAAAGTTACATTTAACAGACAGCAACAAACTCAAAGGTTAATCTGGTTTTCATAACATATTTTATTGCGCAGTTAATTAATTATATGGATGTGCCATTTGTATGATGAGTGACATTCCGTGGTATTATGTGCCAATTCGAAAAAGTTATCCGAGAATTGTCTCCCCTTAACAGGTTCATTCTTTTTTATAATTATGTTTAGGTTTCTGATATAATTTTGAATAATTACAAAATTAATCAATGCAATATATTTCATAAATATATTGCAATAAAAATTCCTAATTTCAAATAAAATTTGTAGATTTAGCTAACTTAGTCCTTATATTTGTATAAAATAACATTCGTTTATAGTGGAACATTGTTTTAACAATGAATTAGCTGCAATCGAAATTTGCTTGCTAGTCCCTCTCTGTGTTCACAAATAGATAACTCTGGCTTAATTTCCAATCAATCTATCATGAAGGGAAGTGATTTCAAGGAATTTTATTCATAGTCTATTTCAAGAATGATAAAAAGTTCTTTATATTGGTATGTAAAAATTTTAAACGTTTCAAATTTATGAAATTATATTCGTACATCAATTGTTTTGATACATCAATAACAAAAACTGCCGTTATTAGTACGAAATTCGTCAATGATATCCACGTCAGAGTCCCGACAATTACAGAATACAATACGACTGAGACCAGACAAAGCCGTTTGTAATGCGATAGAGCAGACCGTGATAGGATTACGTTCTGACAGTACCTGATCATCCCGAGTATGTCGACAGTTTTCGAACGAATAACTTCCGTCAGTCTCGGTTCACTGTCTGGTCACTGTCTAATCTCTGTCGGATTACATTCGGTAAAATAGGGACACAGTCGTCACAGACTCAGTCGAGTTTTTCCAGGCGAAAGATACAAATTGTATAAGGAGCGGATTGAGAACGGGATTATCGGGATAAATTCGCTTTTAAACGGTTGAATATCGATGCTTCCTGAACAATGTCTTATTCAGTAGCATATTTTAAAATATTAATTTCGTACTAATAACGGGACTGTTCCGGAACGGTTTCGGCAAAAACGGTTCGCAATCGACAAAATTTTGATGCAATCTGGACTAAATCGACAGAAAAACGCAATTAAACATATCTCCAGATCATTCCCGTTCCACCGGACAACGTCCAGAATACACAGAATATTGTTAGGATTCTGATCCAATACAGCAGAATCTGTCACGACATAGACACGATTGTAATCCGACTAGACAAAATCGGCTGAGTTTCCCCGAATGTTACATGAAGCATCTACCTGTCGGGTGCTTTGCCGAACTATTAGTACCCTTCCCACAACATAAAAATCTTTTACGAACTTAATCGACTGCGTTCAGACAACATTAGGTCATTCCAGATAATTGAGTATAGAAATCCGACTTTTTCACTTTTCGTGTCGTATCGCTGTCTGATCACAAACGCGAGCAATAATCCGCAATGTTTGAACCCCGCATTAGGTCTTTATACACGTAATCGTGCTTGACACGCCAATGTCCTTGAATCTGAGTATCAAACTTGTTATAACTTTGAAGTGCACGCGAGCAAACGCCGCGTTACATTTTTTCTGCGCGTCTACATGTAATGCTTGTTCTGCTACTTTCACTTTGCATAATTTTAAACTTGTCCTATCAGATTGGTTTTTACATCTTGTATCCTTTTTAGCTCACCTGACCTAAAAGGCCAAGTGAGCTTTTCTCATCACTTGGCGTCCGGCGTCCGGCGTCCGTCGGCCGTCGTCGGCCGTCGTCTGTCGTCCGTCGTCCGTCGTCGGCCGTCGTCGTTAACTTTTACAAAAATCCTCTCCTCCAAAACTACTGAGCCAAATTAAACCACACTTGGCCACAATCATCATTGATGTATCTAGTTTAAAAATTGTGTTTTTTTACCCGGCCAACCAACCAAGATGGCCGCCATGGCTAAAAATAGAACATAGGGGTAAAATACAGTTTTTGGCTAACAACTCAAAAATCAAAGCATTTAGAGCAAATCTGACATGGGGTAAACAAAAATTATCAGGTCAAGACCTATCTGGCCTGAAATTTTAAGATGAATCAGACAACCCATTGTTGAGTTGCTGCCCCTAAATTTGTAATTTTAAGGAAATTTTACTGTTTTTGCTTATTATCTTGAATATTATTATAGATGGAGATAAACTGTGAACAGCAATAGTGTTCAGCAAAGTAATATTTACAAATAATTGACCCCTTTAGGAGTTATTGCCCTTAATAGTCAATGTTTATCCTTTCTTCTTAAATCTCCATTATCTTTTACAAAAATCTTCTCCTCTGAAACTTCCGGGCCAAATTACTCAAAACTTGGCCACAATCATCATTGGTGTATCTTATTGTGATTTTTGACCCGGCCAACCAACCAAGATGGCCGCCAGGGCTAAAAATAGAACATGGAGGTTAAATGCAGTTTTTGGTTATTACTCAAAAACCAAAGCATTTAGAGCAAATCTGACAATGAGTAAAATTGTTTATCTGGTCAAAATCTATCTGCCCTGTAATTCTAAGATGAAATGGAAAACCTGTTTATGGGTTGCTGCCCCTGAATTGGTAATTTTAAGGAAATTTTGCTGTTTTGAGATATTATCTTGAATATTATTATGGATATAGACAAACTGTAAACAACAAAAATGTTCAGCAAAGTAAGATTCACAAATAAGTATACAGGACCAAAATGGTCAGTTGATCCCTTTAGGAGTTTTTTTCCTTTTATAGTCAATTTTTAACCATTTTTCGTAAATCTTAGTCAACTTTTACAAAAATCTTCTCCCCTGAAACTACTGGACCAAATTTTACCAAACATAGCTAGAATAATTATTAGGCTATAAAGTTGAAAAAGTTTGTTTTGTGACCGGGCAAACCAACCAAGATGGCCGCTACGGCTAAAAATAGAACATAGGGGTAAAATGCAGTTTTTGGCTTATAACTCACAAACCAAAGCATTTAGAGCAAATCTGACATGGGTTAAAATTGTTTATCTGGTCAAGATCTATCTGCCCTGAAATTGTTAGATGAATCGGACAACTTGTCGTTAGCTTGCTGCCCCTACATTGGTAATTTTAAGGAAATTTTGCTGTTTTGGGTTAGATAGAGATAAACTGTTAACAGCAATAATGTCCAGCAATTTAAGACTAAAAAATAAGTCAAAATGAAAAATTGGTTAAATGACCCCCTAAGAAGTTATTGTCTTTTATAATCAATATTCAACAATTATCATAAAATTGGTAAATTTTTACTTACATTTTCCACTAAAACTACACGGACAAGTTCATTATAGATAGAGATAATTGTAAGCAGCAAGAATGTTCAGTAAAGTAAGATGTACAAACACATCACAATCACCTTAATACAATTTTGTCATGAACTGTCTGCTTCCTTTGTTTAATTCACATATACCAAGATGAGCGACACAGGCTCTTTAGAGCCTCTAGTTGGGGAATATGATCATTGTTGTTATGCAGTAAGCAGAAATCATGTTGTTTCGACTAATACATTATTAGTTTATGTGTGCGTTTCTTTGTTGATTATGGGTTGCTGCCCCTGAATTGGTAATTTTAAGGAAATTTTGCTGTTTTGAGATATTATCTTGAATATTATTATGGATATAGACAAACTGTAAACAACAAAAATGTTCAGCAAAGTAAGATTTACAAATAAGTATACAGGACCAAAATGGTCAGTTGATCCCTTTAGGAGTTTTTTTCCTTTTATAGTCAATTTTTAACCATTTTTCGTAAATCTTAGTCAACTTTTACAAAAATCTTCTCCCCTGAAACTACTGGACCAAATTTTACCAAACATAGCTAGAATAATTATTAGGCTATAAAGTTGAAAAAGTTTGTTTTGTGACCGGGCAAACCAACCAAGATGGCCACTACGGCTAAAAATAGAACATAGGGGTAAAATGCAGTTTTTGGCTTATAACTCACAAACCAAAGCATTTAGAGCAAATCTGACATGGGTTAAAATTGTTTATCTGGTCAAGATCTATCTGCCCTGAAATTTTTAGATGAATCGGACAACTTGTCGTTAGCTTGCTGCCCCTACATTGGTAATTTTAAGGAAACTTTGCTGTTTTGGGTTAGATAGAGATAAACTGTTAACAGCAATAATGTCCAGCAATTTAAGACTAAAAAATATGTCAAAATGAAAAATTGGTTAAATGACCCCCTAAGAAGTTATTGTCCTTTATAATCAATATTCAACAATTTTCATAAAATTGGTAAATTTTTACTTACATTTTCCACTAAAACTACACGGACAAGTTCATTATAGATAGAGATAATTGTAAGCAGCAAGAATGTTCAGTAAAGTAAGATGTACAAACACATCACAATCACCTAAATACAATTTTGTCATGAACTGTCTGCTTCCTTTGTTTAATTCACATATACCAAGATGAGCGACACAGGCTCTTTAGAGCCTCTAGTTGGGGAATATGATCATTGTTGTTATGCAGTAAGCAGAAATCATGTTGTTTCGACTAATACATTATCAGTTTATGTGTGCGTTTCTTTGTTGATTTTTTTTTGCGTGCTGTGTTTCAGTCGCGTAGTGGTGTCATTTTAGTGATATGTTTTTAAAGTTTCTTTATATGCATGTTGGCGAAGTTTTTACTTGTAATCGGTTTAAAGCTTTTGAAAACCGACATACTACTGTTGCCTTTATCACGAGAAATAGGTTAATACAAACACAATTGATATAAGTGTATTCTGACATGTTTTGTATGATTAATATAGACGCACTTTTAAACGATTTATCTCAATTCCTACTCCTTGAGTATTGTGACACCTGGTTGATATTGAAAATGGCCGTATACAAAATTGAACAAGTTATGGCATTTAATTTTTGGTTAAAGAATGGCTGTACAAAATATAAAAAAAACTTGTGACATCATTACAACAAAAACAATATACAATATGGATAGATCAAAAGACAGAGGATGTACATAAAAATAAAAAATATATGAAAGAATGAGTATACACATGTCGAAATATAATTGATAAACGATAATATTTAGCTACCTATAAATTAGAATTAATATCACATGTATTAGTAATAAGCATACATATGATCATTCGAATATAAAAGTAAAAAATCTAAATAAACACAAAAGACAACTCAATCAGCAGAATTAATAGCAACCTAATTCTTTTGACTGGATATCAGCAGTTTCCGTTGCGTAAAATATAAAAATAAACTGAATGCCAATGAAAACGCAATACTTTTGTTTTTCAAAAAAATCTGATAATTTTTATTTTATTTATATTATAACTGTATATATATATAGTCGGTTGAAAATGACTTTTTAGATAATTGTCGACAACTTTACGGTTGAGTGTTTTTTTGAACAAAATGCGAAGAAAGGGTTATTTTGAACGGACATAAACCGAGTTCACCGCTTTTCAACATAAGCACTATTTTCACAATTTTGTCATCAAAAGCTTGGCTTATGTCATGAATTTTCCCGCCATTATTGTAAAGAAACTGTTATAAACATCTAAGTAAATGCACGAAATGCCAGAACTTTGTTACAACTAGCGACATGCAGTTCTGGGCATGATTCAATGAAGCCTTTCACAGCATACAATTACGATAAGACTGAAGTTGTAGCCTCTATAATAACCCGAAATCGTCTAAAAATTCAACCAAAATGGATCATTTAATGATAAGCCACATCCCGGGGCACAAAAAGCAAGAAACGTTTAACAAACCGACACATTTGGTCTTTAACATATCCGAATTCGACTCTGATGGCTGTCCGACGGTCACGAGAGTTTAATGGTGGGCATAGTAGAAGCAATAACAGTAAAGCACCATTTGCCCAGAAATTGTAAAAGAGCACCACAGTCCTTCTTGGTGACTTCTAAACGGCCATCTGGTGTAAACATCGAATTATGTAGACCAAAAATTATTCATTATGTACCAAAAACCGTCTGTTGTTGTAACATAGACATTTGGCACCGCCTCTGCCAAACGTCACGAATTAGCCGGATTTTGGTCCGATTGAGCAAATTTTACATCCGATTTGACATGGTTTAGACGATGAAAACCACTACCAATATCATAAAGTCAGCTTGAGTTTGCTTTGCGGGACAAGTGGAATAGCATTCCTCGGGATCACATTGACATCCGGGATGATCAATTCCAAGGCGCTGTTGAGATTGCGCTGCACCACGGGGTTGTAACTTTTTTTGTAAGGACTGTGAGTTGTGGATTCTACATTGGATGTTTCGTTTACTAATTGTGCCCGAAAGATAACAATGAAACATTTGTGTTAAATATCGATCTATTGTTAAAATTGCTAATTTTCAAGAACGATTTATTTTCAAAGATTATCATTTCTAATATATGTTTTTTTTTTTTTTTTAAAGTGTTGCGTTTTCATTGGCACTCAGTATATATCTGTATCACGGATCATGGTTATTTTAGGTTAAATGATATTGGTTATACATGCACGTGAAATCGTAAGCGGTGTTATGGGAAGGTATCCGTGTTATGTTGAATTGTCAGTTCATCATATGTGTCACAGTAAATGCAACGTACAGTTTGTCTTTGATTGTCGACATTTATGATTACGAATTATAGAGTTTTAGTTCATAACGTATAATGAGTGTTAATCGATTTTGTTGTAAGTTAGAGTAAAATTGATATAAAATTAATATGTAATTATATACTGTTTGAAAGAGAGAAAAATGTTACTGCTACCAAATAAACCAACACTAGCGGTTTGTCGTATTTATACGTAGAACTTTAGTAAAGAAATTCTTTTGATTTGGATTGGCAACAAGAAAGAATTTATCAACCTCCACATTACTGTTTGAAACAACGAAATTAAAAGTTTTCAATCGAGGGCATCCTCAAACAATAAGGTTTACAGGTTAACAGTGTTAAACCGGTGAAAAAAAAACAGTTATATTATAGGTTGCACTTTGTAAAAACAGCTGTTTCTCAAACGACGTCTCTTTTGGGGAGATCTAGAATATTCATAGAAAATTGATTTTGTTTACATACTGGTTCCCAGTTATGCTCTATGTGGTCCATCTCATAAAGACATAACTTGGGGATGTTACCAAAGAATATACATGTGCATATTGTTTACATTGAAATCTGTGTTTACCCTTCATTCGAGGTAGGGGTAGTTAAGAAAATTTGTGTTAGTTTAAATTCTGAAAGATTCAGGGCAAATAAACGTTGAAAATATGCCGCACACTTTCAATTCTAGGATAAATTGTTTTCGAAAACTTCTTAGTAAAAGTGGTACAGTTTTAGCCGTAAAAGGAGTTCCTACGGGAATTGATTGTCAATATTTACAGAAATGCAACCTATAGTACATTAACATGATTAATGTGAAAAGGAATCGACTTAACCATAACTATATTTATAGAAATTTTATGTTAGAACATTATTTGAGATATTTGTGTCAACGTTTCAAAAGAAAAATAATCATACAAAAAACAGCATTTCATTAGTAATAATTAAGTCAGATTGTAAGTTTGTTGTTGTTGCAAAATCATCAATTGTTCTGGAAATGGTTTTGTGGAGGTAGCTGATTCTCAAAATTGCTCAGTGATGCTTCTTTGCCATCTTCAAAGTGAACATCAAGATCGCTTATGGTATTTTCTCTAAATGGTTCGGTCCTATTGGACAACATCTCATTGTCCATATTTTTACCATTTTCATGTTGACAGCCAGAGTATACACCAACTTTTGACCTGTACAAAGAATTATTTCATACGGTAATGTGAAAATTAAGGTATAAAGCTACAATTTTTTTTTTTTTTTACATTTTAACAGAACTATTTATGACAAAAAATAAATTTAAATGAGTTTCCCAATACTGTAATCAATATGTTGTTTTATTTGCAGACCCTACGATATCGTTTTTTCTTTAAAGCCATATAATTCGTTTAATTGAATAGGGAACAGTTTGCTGAATATTAATGAATTATGAAGGATATAATATTATACATAACATAGGTTTAAATTGAATATTTTTTAAAGACATCAACAAAAGTAACAATTGAGTGTAATAACAAACTACCACACACACGTTCGAATTGTCAGTCAGAATGTATGTGAGATAAATATATAAATGTAAACAACACTTACTTTTCTCCAGTGTGTTTATGTTTTAAGTAGAATAGTAAAGCTAACACGCACACTGCCACACCAATCACACCACACGATGATGCTACTGCTTTAATGGTCGTGGTACTATCTTAAATGATAAAGAGTTAATCAACTTCAAGCTTTTTATAGTGTTTATAATCCATTATCAAATCATCTGTTTAGTTATAACTTATAATTTATGTTTAATACCTTTTGGTGGTTATAAACCCTAGAAGATGAAGTGAGTTGAGTTAATTATTTAGGGAAATAAACATCTTAAAATATTGCAAACACATATGTATTACAGATGTCTACGGCTAGTTTTTATGTACTGTATTTTCATCGTTCAGTAGCTAGTTTATTTAAATGTTGCTCATATATACTTTTTTCGTTTAATAATGAAGAATTTTCTCAACATACTGCTGAAATTTACCCCAAAGAATATAATTACTTTAAATTAAATCAAATTTATTTGGTAGTAACTGTCCTTTCCTGGATTTTGATATTTCGCTTTTAAACGGGAAACTCCACACTAAAATTTTTGACAAAAGAGACGATTTGTCGTTCCCTATTGTTAATTTTCCATTTTTGGATGGTGATGTTCCTTTGACACCATCTTACGGTGTTTGTATTTCACAACTTGTTCGCTATACCCGTGTCTGTTTTAACGTTTTTTATTTTAACGAATGCATTCTACTACTGGTAAATTATTAAACCAGGGATATCGGTACAATAAATAACTTAAAATGATTAAATTTGCCCATAGATATAAAGATTTGGTTTTGAAGTTTGGTTGTACCTGTAGAAAACTTATTTCAAACGGGATAGCACATCCTCATTTTTACGGAAATGATGTTAACCGTACCCGGAAATTTAGAAATGATCCATGTAAATTTGTCACTCCTTTACATAAACTTATTATTAAAGGTTACCTATTCAACACTGTAATAAGATCATTGAATATTGTTTTTATTGGTGTAAATATTGATTTTGTTTTCAGTAAATTAAAAGCTTACTAAATATTACTAGTATGTTATACATACATATCCGTATTCACGAATCTACAATCTGTCGATACCTGTAACTTGGCATTGCACAAGGTCATGTTTTTCTCTTGCTGTTAATGACGTCTTTACACTAAAAACATTGGATGTTGGATGTGTACGGATTGATAGTTTAGTCTTAGCTGCATGATTTTTTTATTAGTTGTTAGTGGCTTTGAACTAGCTGTCAGATAACTACGAGTACTCTCAGATCTGTTCGTTTTGTATTTTTGTGTCGGGATGTATAAGTACCTGGCCAAGTTCACTTGTATTTTTGTCCATCGGATGAGGTAAGCCTTTTCAACTGATTTTTAAAGTTCGTTCTTATGTTGTATTGTTATACCACTGTCCCAGGTTAGGAGGAAGCTTGGAATCCCGCTTACATGTTTAACCCCGCCAAATTATTTATGTATGTGCCTGTCCCAAGTCAGGAGCCTGTAACTCAGTGGTTGTCGTTTGTTTATGTGTTACATATTTGTTTTTCGTTCACTTTTTTTACATAAAAAAGGCTGTTAGTTTTCTCGTTTGAATTGTTTTACAATGTTTTATCGGGGCCTGTTATAGCTGACTGTGCGGTATGGGTTTTGCTCATTATTGAAGGCCATACGGTGACCTATAGTTGTTAATGTCTGTGTCATTTTGGTCTTTTGTGGATGTCTCAATGACTTGTCTTTACTTATCTAATTTTTTTGCTACCTTCGTCATTTTCTGCAGTGTCTTTTGAAGATTCGCAACCTTCCTGAAATACATATTAAATAAATTTGATCAATTTCAAACTTTCATATTCACTCCATTAATCACATAACACATATTTCAATGTATATACATGTGCAATGTATGCAAACTGCTGCAGTTGAATGACTATTTATTAGAGATATACACATCAAAGTATAAATAACAAGACAAAATAATTTGACCGTTTTATGTCATGCCTTTTGTATACTAGTATACTGACAAATATATAATCGGTTAACTGCAAATTAAAATCAGATTCAAGAGTTAATTAACAAAATATGTATTTTAAGAAAATGGTGGTAGCATTTTGAGAGAAAGGAGCTTTTAAAAAAGACTTCAATAAGTTGCGTCAGATTTTTTTTATATGAAATAAACAAACTGAAATGACTCAGAATATGTTTGAAACAAGAAAACGATTCCAGCAAATTAAACACGGATTATCAAAACACATTAAAATATATTGAACAGTATGTTGTAAAGCAACTATACATTATAATTGTTGAAAATTGCTGCCTTATCAAATTTGGTATTATTATGTTTTATGTGTGACATTTTTATTTGTTTATATATTAGGATAGTTGCATAGTTACCAATGGAACGCAACTCATCGAGCTGTTGCATGAAACACATCCTTCGTCATAAATAAGTATGGAAACTTCCTCCCCGAAATTAGTTCCGTCGTTCGACAGTGTAATCTCATATCCTTCTGCCATCGAAGGTCCCGAGGCTGAACGAGTTTTTCTTGATACACCAAGGTCGACAGTTACCATAAACATATTTCTGTACTGAGCCTTGTAAATCTCCCAATTTGATGAGTACAATTTTGAATTATCAACTACCTGAAATTGAATATATAACATATATTACTACTACATAAACATACAATATTTCAAAGGTACCGAGTTTGTTAATGTATTATACATTTTATGTGTAATTCCACCAAATCATGGAACGTCACACCAGGTTATATACGGAAATAGATCGAAAAAAATATTCCCTTAAATTTGACAGTTAATTCTACATTTTATTGTAATAAAATATTTTTGTGTCATAAACATATGTCTTGTATATTTCAAAGCACCATAATTTCTTTTTTTTTATTTATTTATCTATTATTTTTTTTTTTGAGGGGGGGGGGGTGTTATAGAATGTTGTGGAAACTTGATGTTGCATGGTTACCAAAGCTGCTTGAACATAGGTTAAATATGGAGAGAAATTTGAATGGTTAAAGTCTAGTAATGTTTTTTTTAAAATGGAATTAAATGTTATGTGATTTGTTTTTAAAGTACTGAACAGGGTAAAACTTTACTCAAGCCAAATATTTATTTATTTGAAACAAAGATACATTCTGCACTATTTTTTTAAAGGGCAAATTTAACAAAGATTAATAGGGGAAACTCACTGGTGGTTTTACACCTTAATAATTATTAGTTGTCAATGAAAAGCATGAACAGGACAACACCTCCATTGTGTTTCTTCAGTTCTTTAGTTACTGGAACGATATAAAGCTATACAATTCAGAGTAAGATTTGTTGACGAGTTTTCAAAATTCAAGTTGACAATTTCTCATTCATATTTAAATGATAGGCTCATGGCTCATGGAAAGGCACATGTGATTGACTATTCTAACATTTAAGATACTAATTTTACATTTATTAAGTTATTGCTAGGCTGCGCGGGTTTGCATCGTCAAAACTCAATAATTGATTGTCAACATATGAAGGACTGTAAGGTTCTCTAGCATTTTGTGAATATTAAAATACTAGTGGGTCTCAAAAAGTATACATACTTTAAGAATGAGAGAAAACGTTTTAACACACAGATATTATTTGACGAAGTACCTTAAAATATCGGATCTTATACCAGACTTCCATTGACAAAAAATCACCATAGATATTAGTCTTTTTGCATGAACGTGTTGTTGTAGTACATAAACCTTCAGCTGGCAGACTTATGTTAACAGGTGGTGTTGAAATGTCTTTGGAACAGTCATCACCAATATATTGATTTGAACACTCACACTGACCTAAAGAAATTACGGACTTCATATCATTTATTTTAGGAATATGGTTGTTACAAGGCTCCCTGACTACGAAAATACTAAAAATAAATATACTTCCTATCCTCACAATAACAAATGCAATCTACAACTACTCATGATATATCTAAAATTTTAGGCACACATCATGAAAATCAAGAATTTATGACAAATGAAAAGAACTGCAAGGTTTAAATGCACGGATCAACTTCATGGATATACAAAACAGTTCAAAAAAGAAATGTTTTACCGCATCATCGTGAGAAAAGCGACTTTTCTTACTTAATTTGATCAAAAAGTCGTGTTGTCAATAATATTTTTTTTTGTATACGTATTTATTGAATGTTTTTTTCGTAACCAGGAAGTAATTTATTATTTTTTTAATATACAACCCCGCTTTTGAAAATTGCTACAAATTGATATTTGAAACCAAATACTTCATACAAAATATCTAAGTAATCTACCATAATCAACATTTAACTTCAAAGGTGATCCGATTTTGAATGTGGTGTTATTTTTCCTTTGACTTATATTTTTAGTTATCGAATAAAAGATGATCGGAATAATTTGTTAAACATTTACATATTTACACAGACAACGTTTTATTACAGATTTTACCAAATATTTTTTTAAAAGATATATACCTGAAACACAGACGCCGTTATTACTACAGTTGTTTATACATAATTTGCTTGTAATTTGCTCAAGAATTGTCTGTGATCCATCAGTGGTGTTCACAATGAAAAGTGATTCATTTCTGGAGATTTCCGTCATGATATTTGTTGCCATGGCATTGATAGTATCCGCTAAGAAGGACTTGTCCCCAGTTACCTATAATGTAATGATAATACTGGACATTACCGCGAATCATAGACTAAATATATAATAAAATCAATTTCCTATTAATTATATAAGGGTTTGTTCCAATTTCAGCTCAAACTATAGAATGTTTCAAAACATTCATTATCCAAAAAATTCAATACTAATCTTACCCATATTACAATTTAACCTTATTAGATTTAAAATATTATTCTTGATACTAATTGCGAAACATGTAAAAATTAAAACCAATTCTAACTCTATTTTTTTGGAAGAGACAGAATTTACACACAACAACGTTTGACATTAGTCAAATTGTCAATTGTACATAAAATTATAGTTACATTCCAAATAAATTAATGTTAAATTAAAATTCTGATTCAAGTGGGGTTCGTCTGCTGCAGTGTCGTTTATGTGAATAATGAAAGTTGTTTACATTACTTGTAAGTTAATTTTGAAGTAATTATGATATAAGACCTACTTCAATATCTGACACACATGACTGTATGAAATTTTCTACATCAACCTCAACAACATCGCTGTAAACATCAGATGGAATTGCTGTAGTCAAAGCCTCTTTGCATGTTTGGTACGCTGTTTCTGCTGTCCATCCGTTTCTAAAGGTTTGAGAAAACTACAAAAAAGAAGTTCAGCCATAAATTTCATTAACTTTTTCTGCTGCTTAAGACGGTTGTTACTACTTATATAAGAGTTCAACCTGCACGAAAACCATTTACAACATACAACATTCCTAAATCATTCATACACAATGGTTCTCCAATGCTATTTTTTTGGGGAAAATTATAAAACAAAAAGAAGACACAAAGTATAACATTAGATATATCAAAGTCATGAAGCTTAAAACACTTGCATAAACAACCTTATACGTCATTATCTGTTGTAAATAACCTCATTTTGAAGTGTTAAACAAATTTAAAGATATCAGGGGACAGCAACAACATGTATTTAACCGACAAGGAACTGTCAAGATCATATAAAAAATAAGAAGAAAGAAATTGAAGGAATGAACAGAACCATTATTCAATAATTCAAAACAAATCGAACATCATGAACATCTTATACCGTACCAAAAACCTTGGGGTTCAACCACTTCATCTCACATTGTTGAAATTCAGAGAGAAAGGACGAAATAAAAACAGATGTCTCACATGTTTCAGTAAGAGTATAATGATCAACTTTTACATGTTGGTGTAAACTTAATGTTAAAAATTGAAAACAACACGTTTAATAATTGATTGCGTCCGAAGCACTTTTCTGGATTTCTCTTCATCAGGAATGCTAACAGCCAAACATTTGAAATCCGAAGATGTATAAGTACTGAAACAGTTGAAGAGCTATACGTTAAAAATACCTAAAATATATAGCCAAATTCATATAAAGTCAACTTTGCCTGAGGGAATTGAAACCTTTGTTTCTTAATAATTTCGAATTTAAAAACGTACAATTTGAGTAAAGATTGTTAAATTGTGTCAGTTCCGAAATACTGACTTCTGAGCTGATGATACCCTCAAAGACTGATAGTCCACCAGCAAACGTATCGACCAAGTGATGTAAAAATTGAAAACAATACATTGAATAATAAATTGCGTGAGAAGCGCTTTTCTGGATTTGCAATCATCAGGAACGCTCAATGCCAAACATTTGAAATCCAAAGATGTACAAGTAACGAAACCGTTGACGAGCTATACGCGTACGTCAACAATACCTTAAAATAAATAGCCAAATTCATCTAAAGCCAACTTTGCCTTACGGAGTTGAAACCTTAGTTTCTTAACAATTTAAAATTTAAAAATGGACAATTCTAGTTTACCAAAAGAGATTTCGACAGAGTGATGTATTAATGTATGCTAAAAAAAATTCAAAAGGTAGCACAAGTGTGCATTACCACATCTGTACTGTTGATGTCCTCATCAAAGATAAGAGGTTGAGACTCAGTTACATCATCACTGTCATCTGCATCAGTAGTGCTTCGCCGAACAACTCTAGAGTGATCTAAAGAACGCCTTTTACGTTTAGATATGGTACAGGAAGTAGAATAAGAGTTGATCTGATTTCCAGACTGTTGAGAACTTGAGCAAAATTCAGTGCTTTCCGTCAAGTTACATTGGAGGGTGTTGAAATCATCAAGTGAATCCGTACTACCAGCCTGATCCTCACATGTACAAAATGTTGTAGAGTTATTTATACTTGCTGGATTGTTCGGAATGTTCAGAATCAAGTCATCGTTGATAAAATCAGGTTCATCAACAAACAATTGTTCATTCGTCATTTCTGATGTTATTCTATAAGTAATAAACATTGATATTTATATGAAGTATTTATATACTTCTACATAAGCATATTAACAGAAATAACATATCTTAACATGTTCCAGTTGTCTTATAAAAAAAATCGGTTGGGATTAAATAGAAAGAGAAAGACCACTATATTTGTCTTCTTCTTCAGAATATAAGATCACCGATGCAAATGATGATACCAAGAGTATCCAAGTTACTGATACTATTTAAGACTAAAAAGGATTAAAAACCTTTAAACTAACACTTCTGAACTGGAAAATAAAGTAAAAACTTATTCATGAAATATATACTGAGAAAACACAATAGGCTGAATTTCATGAATTCATTACAAAAAATAAACACAAACCTAAAATCTGAAATTGGAATAAATTCATTAAGTACAAATGGTGAACTTACGGAGGTTGCGTTTTATGCAAGTATATTCATAAAAATAATTGTGAATATCACCGGAATGACACCAGGATGAAATACAAACTCACAAGTCAAAATCGGAGTACAACGCCATGGATGAATATCAAGACACGAAAGATTGATTCGGATTGGTCTTTGAGATTTGTTTATATCTTTTCAAAATATATTACCCCCATGATTTAGCAAATTCCTGATCATCACTAACTGGTCCATTATAACGATGGGTATAATCATCTGAAGGATCTTTAGTGACACTCGGAACACCGCACAATCCTTTTGCTTCATTTATGTCATAAATTGAAGGTTTTACTGTGACAGTACCGATAAATCCTGACCACCTCGATACTGATATCTTGATTTCTGTTCCGATTGGTAAAGTTACCTAAATAACAAAAAACATAACATATATTCATTGTATGTGATAGAATGCAATGTGATACATAACAGGGGAATAATAAAGATGTAATATACATTTAATATCCTCAACATTTGCATGTGCCTCTCCATAGTCAAGACCTTCGGCAGTAGATAACATAATGGCGTTTAGAAGTTATTCTGTGCAACATTTGGTTTTCGTCATTTCGTACTCGGAGAAGTTTGTGCTGTTAGATGCTTATGCATTGTCCTTTGCCAAATTGGTATTTCAGGTATTTTAGCCATGTCGTTTTCAGTTTATGTTCTATCTCTGAGTGTTACTGTCCCTCTGGTACCTTTTGTCCCTTTTTGTTTTATTATATTAAACATTTTTGTATACAGAAGTACTGATTATATACCTTGTACTCGTTTCGTCCTTGATTAAAATCAATAAGTAAGTCGTTGTCATCGCAACTTATTAATTTGGTAACTGGTGTTGTTAGTAGTTCTTTTTTTGTCCTCGAAATAGATTTACAAGTCCTGATTACAAACAGGGAACTGCGACTTCGTATTGCTATCGCACAGTGACAAGCAGATCCTTGCCAACCAAATCCACAGTTGGTCAACAACGCATGTACCTATAAAATAAAATAATAAAATAGAGGATGAAGTTTTTGATGCAACATTATTTTTTTTTATTGTGGATATCGGCAAAAGTAAGTTAAATGTCTATGTATCTATAGTATAAATGTTTAGAAAATTAGAACCTTCGATTCTCGAAGGCACGATAGGTTTCCGTAATCTTGATTTTTGATCGACACTTTCCAATTAACTAATCTTAACTTTGTAAATACTTTAAATTTATAAAACACAGCAATAACACACTGATACACATGGTGCAATCAAAATATTGGTAGGTATTTTACATTGTATGCCTTTCTTAGAATTTCACATTATTAAAGTATTATTTTATTAAATGTCTAAATCTTATAACTTGTAAGTCTTTATTCTCACCCAATAGGGTCCTCTGTCATTTCTGTACATAACAAATTCACCAATATCCATAAAGTGATAATACTTTCCATCAAAGGTCGAAATATGAGGATCATTCACTGATTGACAAAGCCTGCTTGTCATTGATGCATCTTTATCTAAAACTTTAACCTGAAGTATAACAATGAGACTTGATGTTCTTATTGGTGTCCAGATTGTTCCGTCTTTGATATTCAATTGTTTTTGTCAAAGCATTGTCAGCTTTCCTTTGACTTATCAGTTTTGAATGTCATCCGTCTAAAGATCCATTTTCATATTATATGTCAACGCTTCATATCTTCGGTTAATAATTGCTTGCTTGTTGTGTTCTATCTTAGGTTGATTGATCATCGTGGGTTACTTAATTTAACATCGCATAAATGCTTATGACACTAGTCTTTCAAACTTACGATCATGGTATAATTAGAATCAATTAAATATTCTTATTACGGTGGTACCACACACCGTGACTAAAATTAATTATGCTCGTTGTATTTTCATAAAATTTTGACAAAACAATTACCTTGACCCTTTGATACAGATATAAAAATTTAAAAAAAAATTGAAACACACTTTCTCGGAGAAAAAAATATTGGTATGTAGCAGTTTGACCAACACTTTTTTTTATAATAGGACGCCTAATATTTCATACACAATACAACTTAATTAAACGTTAAGCTGATTTTATAGAGTAATTTCAATTTCCCTGTAGTGTACCACTTTAAACAGTCCTATGAAATCCACGAAAATAGATATTACGAATGATAAGAAATCCACAGTAGCTGTGTCTCAATTTTCTTTTGATTGTCATTAAAATATTGTAACATGTATTGCAGTGAATCAATATTCAAAATATATTGTGTTTTATTATTCACGAATTGAGAAATAATCAACTTTTGTTTTAAAATTTTTTAAAAGCCCTTAAAAGATAAAACCAACAAGTCATTTGTGCATTTATATTTGTTTCTTTAAACAAACCTTAATGTCCGGAATTTGTACATTTTGCCACATTTCACTAAATGCTGACACAGCAGAAGTGGAAAGCCTTATGTATGTTGATCTATCTCCACTGTTATACAGACCATCGCTAAAACCAAATACCTCCAATTTCTTCTCTTCTTGCCAGTCGGTGACTCCAAATTTGATGCCGCAAAATTGTGCTTTAAATATGATATCTTTTATGGCAATGTTATTTGAACACGATCCAACGTTTGAATTCTTTCCTGGTTGAAACACATAAAAACTTTGATCACAATGAGCCATTAGGGTTTTATGCGAAGCAATGCAACCAACCGGAACTGTCGACCTGAACGAAATCGTAATGGATTCGCCTTCAATAACGGTATAGTCATATTTCTCTGGCTAAAAATTAAAAATAACAAAGGACTTATACTTCACATTATATAATGAATTTTAAAATGGAATTTTATACTAATCAACTGTAGTATACCCAACCATTTTATCATTTTATATACTTAGCTAATGTAAATGAATGTGTTATTTTTATTCTGACGTCGATTTAGAATACAAAATTACTAGCTTTGAAAGACCTCACATTTTAATTCTCCAATCCGATAAGTAAAACCAAGCTGGGGGTATCATACAATTTACTATGTTGACATCATGATATAATTTATACATATCCGCTGACTATAATTGTTAACTTTTCTGATAGCCAAATTATATTAATAATAATAATATTCATGCATGTGTCATATGCAGATTAATAGGGCATCTTGAAAAAGACAAACAAAGCGTATATTATTTATCTTTTGGGTTGAACAGATAGCTCTGAAAATCTACTATCTTTCGTATCTTAAATATATCCACTCCATGTTTTAAATTTTGAGAACTTGTTATCTATATTAGCACCACATCGACATACTGTGGATTCATTATTATTCGTTGGATACCAATTTTTGTGGATTTCGTGGGTACAGCAGAACCACGAAATTAAATGTTCAACAAATACAAACTTTTATATAGGTTTATATATATGTTCCGGACCATATTAGTATTTGGACAATACGCGTATGGTCATGACCATATGGGTATATACTCATATGGTCGGGGTAATTAACAGGTACATAAATGCTTACCTCTTTATATAACCATTTTAGTTGTTACGTCATTAAAAAGACAATACCAAAGGTCATTGTTTCATTAAAAATTAGTAATAACAAGAATAACAAAATAAAATAAGCAGTTTCACACAGAAAATTTCATCACTAGTCAAAATTATTGTAAACACATTTTTTTTTCATTACGATATGTTATTACGAGTGAATGGGAAAATGTCGACCTGGGAGGTTAACTTCCAAAATATTTTAATGAGCTGTTTTACTATAACCGGACATAAAAGCCGACAGGATGGAGAGTATAATAAATTGTTTACATTTGTACTTTTGAAACATAATACAATTAGCATTAGCAGTGCAATATTCATATTTTTTTTTATACTTATACGTGTTTTGTTTAAAAAAAAAATGAATGACGTCACCGGCAAGGACACTAGTTTATTATTTAAAGTTATCTGGTGATATGATGTACTTCAGTTATTTTACGATATTGGAGCGATACTGGAGATATACTGAGGGCTTTCGCCGTAGACACATCGGAGTGACCAAGGACTCAAGAAAAGCTATAGTACCGTGTTGACGTAAGTGTCACCCTACGCATGATGATGTGAGAAAACTAGCTTTGACTCCAATATTTAATGTTATCTGAATTGTAAATAATACAATTGAATGTAGCAATCATTGTTATTTTATAAAGTTTTCTCACGCATATTATCGAAAAATATACTTATATGGACCAAATACTCATATGGTCCGGCCCGTTTATAACCAAACGAGTATATACTCATATGGTCCGACCATACGCGTACGGTCGGACCATACGCGTATGGTCGGACCATATGAGTATACGCATATGGTAATGACCATACGCGTATGGTCCAAATACTCATATGGTCCGGAACATATACAGACTCGGCAAAACCACGAAATTAAATATCCACGAACTTGCAAGATTTTCTTAATCCACGAAAATTGGTACCCACGAAAATAAATCAATCCACAGTACTTAAATATCTAAAATAGTTTCTGAATACTGTGGATTAATTTATTTTCGTGAATACCAGTTTTCGTGGATTGAGGAAAACGTGCAAATTCATGGATATGTAATTTCGTGGTTTTGACAAAGTCTGCATGTATTTCTTTGAAACTTTTGTAATAAGTTGAACAGGTTAATTCGTGGTTAGCCTATCCCCACGAAAACAAAGAAATTAGTTTTGAACGAATATTGATGAATTCACAGTAGTAATAGATTGACTATAAGATAATGTTTTAAACTATTTGACCTTCACTTCATTTTTTTAATTTAACAATATGTTGATACGGTTAACTTACAAATATCCCTGCCTTAAAATTTGCACTGTACTGTAATGGTCCAGGAACAGAATAAGCTAAATATCTCATTCTAATAGCACACTGAACCTACAATGTAAATATAATTCAATTTTTTCAATACCCCTATAAACATGCCTGCTGATATTCGTTGTCATATAGTTCTCTCATTCTGCTATAAAAAGAAATGTTATACTTTTTATTCCCTTAAAAATTTACATTTAATAAGTTTTTATTTGATTTCATTTTCAAACTGGTTTGATTCGTGAGCTTGTTATGTGTAATGATACTGATCATAGACGTTTCGATCCCGAGCGTATCTCCATCTTAGCAGTAAACACTTTTTTTTTTGTAACAATTGAACACCAAATATACATTTCCTAGCAATATATGGAACAGAAGTTTGAACATGTCACAAGTGTAAATAAAATTAAACATTATGTTGTTATCTGGAAATAGGTCAGTAATGTAGGTATTTGTATATTGGCTATTGTTTTCAGAATTTATTTTGCGACTTTTCTTCTATTATAACCTCATACATGATAAATGGTTTGCAAGATTATATTAAATGACATATTATCACGAACAAACATGTATCAAATGTGTCAAGATAAAACTGTATAAATATATGTGAACAATAACACCTTGTATCGAATAACAACAACGCCTCGGACGCATGAAATTTATAAGACATTGATCTTAAACTGTTTTGGTTCTCATACATCATTGGCTTTACTATTTTCAGCTTTAAGTGTTCCGGATATAAGTTAACCTACAAAATTGCTGCTGAAGCATGAATTTTAGCATGGTGTTTTTAATTTTTAATTTCGCATTTTTCTGCATCATACATGTTAAAATATGACAATTGTTATGTATAACATACCTCCATATTCATTTTATAGCTTTCTATCCAGTCTGTATGTTTTAGTAAAGTGGTGTTTATATCTTTCATTGGAATGTTAGTATACGACGTAATTTTAAATCCGTTGATGTACCAGTAGATGTCGTATATATAAGTCCCATTTGCCTCTTCATCAAACTTGCATCTGAATACTGGTAATAAACTTGGTGTAGGATCGTATCCTGGGATTGGTAAACTTGAACCATAAAACAGTTCTGCCTGTACAGCAACAGTCACAAGTGTCGTTGGGTAAGATGCTACAATATGAAGAAAGTAAATACTGGACAATTGCCAATAATTGATGAAAAAAAAATTATCCTTTTGCTATCCAATATATTTTGTAACATTTAGATGTTAACTTTGTGGGCATGTAAACAAGAATATGGAGTAATGATATTGGGTATATAATTGTCATTATTGTCAATTGCTGTTTTTCCAAAGCATTATGTGTTTTGTTTTAATTATATTTGATGTCTTTCAAATAACTTTGATATTCTGTTTTTTGCTTGCAGCAATGAGAATACCATTTTATTCAGTTTTGTGCATTTACAGGTTTAAGTATGAAATGCAGACTAATTTACTTACAGCTACACCCAGGGTAAAACCCGGTTTCTGACGATGTACCAACGGGACAGATAACTGCACCACTTCCTAAAAGTAATTAGTATATGTTATGTAAATGTAGGGTTGTTGTATCTTTTACATATTCCCCATTTCCATTCTCAATTTTATTAACAGACATATTTGTATTTAACAATATTATGTGTGTATACAATAACATACTGTTTAATGATATCCGTTATATCCATATATCTGATTAAGATTGCATTTTTCAGTTGGGGGATTATCTGCCGAGATAATCGAAAATCATACGTTGATCAAATTTGTGTTACAAACAACGATGTCTGAATGGGTAAAATTGCCAAAGAATTCGACAAAACTTAAGAAGCAACTTTTCAAACTACTCATTTGAATTGCTTATCTATATAAGACTATAGAGATGTCTAATATTTGTGTTGTAAATAACTTGAATAACATGATTTAGTATATAATTATTTTATATAAACAATTATGTAAATGAAAAAAAAACGAAAAGCGCAAAATCTAGCATAGGAAATGAAAAACATAAACAGCATGCGAATTAAAAACTTTAACAACCTAAAAACGTTAAATTAATACAAAAAGTAAATTCGCCTTTTTCATTGAAACGTTCTCTACCTAAAGAACAGTTTCCTCAATCCTTTAATTCTGTTCCCCATGAAAAAAATAAAGATATGCATTTTGGGAAATATTTATTTGCTAGTTGTAGTATCTGTTTCTTAAAATGAGTTATTTCATACCAAAGCAAAAAGATGAATTCGGTGGTGTTTCCCGAAGATAATAAATATAAAATCCTCCACAGTTCCTTATTTCTATGTCGATGGACTCTTCACAAATGTGATTCTCTGTTTGGATGCATGCTCTTCTGCTCACGTTACCATCATCAAATGTAGGAAGAGTTCCTATAATGAATCTATACTTGAACAAGTACATTGTTATTTCATCGTATTAAATGTTTACAACATGTTTATATTTGAAAAAATAACTTTTTTTGGTAGATATTGTTTTAATATGTTTAACACTGTAATTACTTTAGAATAATTATTAAATTTGAAATGAGTATATTTTGAATATATTACTTGCAATTGTAATAGAGTATTTACTGTTACAGTCTATAATATGGTGTAATGAGTGTAATTAATTTTGAATCGAGCATTTCAATTGTGGATATGCATCAACGTTTAAAAAAATCAATCTGGTCCAGGCCCGATCCAGTATACCCTATTAAAATCCCTTGCAATTAAATTCATTTTCTATTTACAATGTGTATCATAACTGTTCCTAGTTACGAAATATATTTTTTCAGCATTTATTTACATATTTTGTTAAGAAATTTGCATCTGCATGTTTGCTGAATAATTATTGTGTGTGTGTATTTTTAAATGAAAATCCAGATTAAGTCTGTGTTTTAAATATTAGAGGAGGTGTTTCCGTTATGGTCATGAGATCTAGACTAATCCTCATCAGATATCACTAGCCTATAGTTTTCTTTCTTTTAATACTTAGAATACTTTCAATTTGATTTTACTTATGTGGATGCAAAAGAATGTATTCCATAACCAGAAATATTTATCATATACTGAGTTTACCAGCTCTAAATACTCGAAATATATGCACAATAGAAAGTAAAATACAAACAAAGGATAATAATAGGATATATTGGATTGGTCCTGAACCCGATTAATTTTAACACCCGCTTCGTATCTTCAGGTGACTCGCTCATTTCTTATATGACATTTGTTTGATTGTATGGGGTTGGTTTGAAAGTAAAGTACGCACTGTACAACCTATCCTTTTTTAACCTTTCACATTCAAAGTAATTGTGCATTCAAGATGTTTTGAAACACTTAACATAAGGTAACATAGATGATTTGTTTTTACACGCAGCTTTATATTTTTTAATGTTTATTGTGTCACTGAGTGTTATAATAGGATACACATTATATGATATAAGCATTACAAGTGTAAATAATCTATTAAGTTATATGATAAATACCATTGAGCCAAATTGGATTTATCGTTCCACAATGCATTTTGCCAGGAGGAGAAGTGGGCATTTCATTGCCATTTGCACTAACAGGCCTGTACCAGCCAGCGTTTAGATATTCATCACTGATAACTTGATCACTTGCCTGATCAATAAGATAGTCCTTTGATCGTTTGTCTGCGGCATATATTTCTGAATATTCCTTACAATCTCTACTGCCTTGAAAGAATAATTGATATATCATTTTCTGTTCACTAGTGTGTTCTTGATGATAAGTTTTAACCGTATGGTTTGGAAGTCTATTATATCAATATATTCCATAAGATAACTGAACATTTTGAAGTTTTCATCAAATAACGATATTTTGAAGTGATTATCTATACGTTTAATTAGTTTTATTAATCTTTGATACATGTGGATCATGCTGAATTAAAAAGTCTCAGAAATTGCAATTTTGTGACTATATAATATTTATTTCTCCTAGATATTATTATTCATCGGTAAAAATCTCTCTGCATAGTCGAGTAAAGACTCATTGCAAAATAGCAATTGTAGAATACGAAGGAACTGGTTTTGAATTAAAAGTAGATCTTCAATTCAGTTTCACGTTTTTTAATTTCTTCTATTTTGTTTACAAATAACCGATGAAGGAACACCTTGTAAACTTTTGGTATGACTTTCATTTTGATTGCCTTTCATGGTGGTGTTGAAAGCCTCATTTGAATGCACTTATTGTCGTGAGTATCAATGATACACTTATCACACAAACAAGAAATAAAGACCTAAGTATTGGTTTCTTACTTGTCGTTTCCTTTTAATGAGTGTCATAACGTATGTGTGTGCTGTATTCGAGTCGTGTTATCATTTTAGCGATATTTTGAAACATGTCCATATAAGCGGGAGGTGACGTTTGCCATTAAACCAGATGTAACCTTAAAAAAAGCCTTGTACCAAGTCATGAATGCAGCAGTGGCTATCAAATAGTTTGATTCTGTTTACTTTGGCGTTTGTTGTTGATGCACTTCAGTCTTCCTGTTGTTCTTTTCTTATCCTCTTGTGGTTGTTTTTGGTTTGTAACTCGGATTTTTTCCCCCAATCGAATGAAGACTTTTGAATAGCGGTAAAATAAAGACATAAAATAATTAAACTAAAACATTCAATAATCCTAAGTGTATCTTACCCGTATCTTCATAGACTTTTATATCATATATATAATACTCTGATAACCACATAATTTGATCAGAATAGTTGCCGTTTTTCAGGACTTGAAACATGTAAATTCCATCCGATAAGAAAATATATTCATCGGAAATATCTATTCTCATGTCCATATAGTACCAGAAATCTATCGCATTCTTTTTCAAATTATTACCATCATAAGATGCAGATCCAAGGTAGTAATAATCAGTAATGAAATATACTGTACTGTCTTTTTTATCTACAAAAATTAGTGTTAACGAATGTACTAAAAGCTTTCTGGAATTCATCAGCAGTCTAGACATGAGGTGTACATGTGTTGTGATTTTAAATGAGACAAATATCCACTCAAGTTCAAATGAAGTGCATTAAAGCAATAACAGGCAACAATAAGGCATTTAACAATGAGAAAACCCCATACCATATAATTGGCTATAAAAGTGCACGACATACGTTTATGATCGCTTTATGACAGTTCTTGTTCATTCGTGTTTGTCATTTTATTTTTCCACGTGATTATGGACTTTCCGATTGAATTTTCCACTGAGTTCAGTATTTTTGTGGTTTGACTTTTTACCAGCACAGTATAAAAAAAAATATAAAAATCCATTAAAAGAGGATTCACTAAATAATGAATAAGTTTACCCAGATCGAATCTAATTTTCTGGTCTCGGTTAACCTCATGGTATTCTGTTCAGCCAAATTTCAAAACCGAATGTTTTCTTCAATGAAGAATCAAATAAAGGTCTAAAATAAGCTTGTAGTTACGAAACCAATGTCTTGATAATTTACTTGCAAAACATATATTGCGCTTATTGAAATCCAAAACTTAACTACAGACACAGTCTTATTAAACTATTTCGGGTAAAAAATACAATAAATCGTTGATATAGGAACTTCACCGTCCAAAAATAAAAACTACTATGTTATAGATAATGCATATTTTAAATTTTTTCTTGTCGTAGAACACACCGAGGGGTGTCAGGATTGATCAAATGAAAGACCGACCGTAGGGGGTATTTCTTTGAGTAATCCTGACAACCCGAGGTGTGTTCTTCGACAAGAAAAACCTTAAAATATGCATTATCTGACTTATATACCGTCAAACAAATATTATTTTTATAAAGATTTGCAAAATTTAGTATCCTATTTTACCGACAACACTAAAGTGGGATATTCCTTTCTAATGCGTTCAGGTTTTACTACGCCCTACGGCTCATTAAGAATGTGAAATAAAACTCACTAATTAATCTAGATATAAACCTGTTAAAAAATATTATCCATACACAATAAAAATATAACTGTAACTGCATGAAGTAAGACACAAATGTCTTGTAACCATCCGATAACGGTGTATGACAAATACAAGACACATTGTAAGTAATTGATTGTACCACTTAGTTTATGGAAAAGGGGGAGGAGTATGTTTTTTTTCTATTTGTAATGTCACTTCTATCGCGGAAAAGTGGTTATTTTTTTTAACAATTTTAATTAAATCGAATGAAAAATTCAGAAAGATTGTCTTTTGAATAGCATCACATTTTATTAACAGATAATCAGCATATAATTATATACCCTCCGCACCTGACCCTTTTCTGAGTTACGTTAATGTTATTCAATAGAATATAAGATTATCTTAATTATTAGTTGATCATTTGATAGAGTAAAAGTATACATAAATTTATAACAGTTAAGAACTGGCACAAGGACGAGTATAAATACATGTAGGTAACAGTATGATTTCCTATTCAGCGTTTATCGTCCTGAAGATGCATGAAATATTTGCCACTGGACGTTAAGCAAGCAACCAACAATCAACCAACCTATTCAGTGTGATTTAATAAGATTTTCAAAATGTAACACACGAATATGTTAAATCTGGCTTTTTATTTATGAAAGTCTATCATATTAAAATTCATCTCACATATGATAATGTTTCTTTTTTGTGGCGATAAATTAAAAAACCTTCACGTTATTTGTTTCTAAAATTAAAATGCGGGCAATACAGGTTTCTTTCACATCTATCATCGATTGAACATTAAAATATAAATTTCCAATTTCGGCAACAAAAAACGAATAAAATTTTGAAGTTAATTATAGATTGCATTTTAATCAAGGAAAATAATGACCTCACACAGGTCATTATTTTATGCCTTTGAGCATATTTCATGGAAACATGGTATCGTCCGGGTTGATTCTGAAAAAGAATGACCTGTCGTTCTAAAAGAAAATCACTCCATATAGGTATATAAAGGGAAAGAAACATCATCACTGTTTTTGTAAAATATCAAAACGTAGATTTTTTTAGCGTCATCTTTAACGTCGTCTTGACTCCAACTGCACTGTTGAGCGCCGTAGACCAACTGACCAACTTAACTATATAATAAATAAAGCTTTTGTTTTATTACATCACTTTAAAAGAAAAACACGGTGTTGAAACATCTTAAAGGTTTAAACAGACAAGAAACGAACTTAAAACACATTAAACGTTACAAGGTGGTAATTTGTAGCATTTGTTTTTGTATAGAACAATGGAAGTAGGTTCTTAATATTAAAGGTCACTTAGATAGGCCACTAGTCTAGAAACCACATTGTAAGATACTCGGACGCGCCCTTTGCGACATCGCGCCCTATGCGACACATGGCGCTAACGGAAGTTTTATATTATTTATAAGATACTCGGTAAGATAAATTCGTTACAGTGTGAGCTAGTGACCTAATAATATCTTTATATTAAGCGGTCAGTAAATTCCATAGATGTACAAATATATATAAATATGTATATATTTTATCATGTCACTAGCAAATTATGTAACTAATAATATATATCCAGCCATTTGATTACCAATGAAGGTTATTCACGCCGGAAAACAAACATTACAATCATATATATCAGCACAATAATGTCAAAATTTTCTTCCTTCACAGGGATTTAAACTCATGCTGTTGGGTGTTGGAAATAACACTGCATGCACTGTATCAAGCGCTCTAGACCACATGGCCATCTAGACTGAACCAATATTTCAGCTTTCTGTGGCCTAATGCTATCTTTCCTCGTCAGTAGAATCTATCGTTGTAACACAGTACATGTTATATTAGGCATGCATACGAAATAGTTATTACATGTATAACTGTTACAAAGAGATATAACTATAGAAGCAATTAATTGCCTTTTTTTCTCCGTAAACGTTATTGATGTTACAGAGAGTGCTGCCATCACTTTCACATAATACTCAGACATATGCATTCAAGCAAACTAGAATTGTAAGGTTAAATATATACGATAAAGGATAAGTCGAGTATTGACCTATTGCTTATATGAAATGTAAGTCTGTTGTCATACCTAAAGCAAAATCCTGTATCCATCCAGCTTTTACAATCGACCGTACATCAGAGCCATCTTTCGTGCATCTTACAATTGAGAAATCAGCTTCATTGATAAAGAAAATCAACCTGAAAGGAATGCAACAGTGCATCAAAGTAAATATTAATAACAATAATAAATAGATATACATGTACCGTCGCCTGTCGTATTCCTTTAAGGATGCATATTTTCATAATGAATCTCGCACTTTTGCCAATTTCTTGAAAATAGATGAACTCAATAATTTTTAAATTGACAATATCATACATTGTATGTGCACATACATCTAAATTAACATCAAATAAGACCAATATGATTATTGCGGTAATATGGACGTTTTGTGTGTTTTCAAAATCTATTTGTTAATTTACATGGTAAATAGAAACTAGATTGTTAAAGATTAAAATACCGACGTCAGAGACTAGAAGTTGATCGCACTCACAAAAAATTTGAATATACGCGTTTGAATACTTTGTGCAAAATGAGTTTTTCAAGCAATTTTTCACTGAACAAAATAGTACATGTAGCATCATCATTAACAATGGTTAACGAAAGCGTGTCATGCGATTGTTGTTGTTATAACAAAACCAAAGACAACAATCCGTCTTCTCTTTTTTTTTAATCTTAAAATACAAGGAGGATGATGTGAATGTATTGGGTTAATACTTGATAACTGAACAAACAAATCTCATTCAGAACGAAGATACATATTTCTTGTTTTAAATAGTGACAAATCTTACTTTGTAATGAATCGCTCGTATTCATAATTGGTCTCCAAATGAGTACTTATTTTATATCTTTAATTGTTTTTGTACTAATATGAAGCATAATCATACATAACCTTCAATAACAGATGAAAGATAAAACGAAAATTAACTTCTTGCAAAAATGTTTTATTTTCAGTTACGAAATTTAAAAACAAAAGATAGATTGCCATTTTGCAAAAATATGCGGAAAGCGAAATTAATCGGGGACAAATGCATAAAAATGCATCAAATAAGATAAAAGAAAAAAAGTAAGAATTGTTTCTTTTTCTACACATCAACTTTTCAACATTTTCAAAGAAAACAAATGGGTGGAAGGCTCGCTTAATCTGACGAAGCTACGAGCTATGCATCTTATTTTTGTCTTGCTGAGCATGCATCTGTGTTGGCCAGATACTTGAATTATGACCTTTCTCCAGTAATATTTAGGAATAAAAACTACGCATGTAAAAGTCGAAAGCAATTCAATTGACCCTAAAATCGATTAAAATTGGATTTGTCCCTTTGTTTGGTTTTTTTTTTTTTTTTTTATGTTTTTTCAATCACAATAACAAAATGTAACTATCTCATTTGACTTGGGGACACTAGTATACATTTAAATTTTTAACATATTTCAAAAACAGGTTTCAGGTAAAAGAGCAGTTTTTCGGTCACAATTTACCGGATAGCACAAACGAATGGCTAACGGATGAAAAAAGCCTTTCCGTTTTCAAAAATGTTATCCGTTAGGAGTCCGTTGATGTACTTAACAAATAAAACGGACGCATAACGAATGCACAACGGACACACACTGGATATAAAACATACGAGAAACTGAAACGTACCGGACAGAACGGATGTCGAGCGTACATCCAACTAACGAGTACCGCAAAAAACGGACTATTAACGGAAGCGTACCGGATAAATCGGATGAACGAGATTTGCAGAAAAAATAAAAGCCACAATATAAATACATGCAAATTGCATAAATATTCGAAAAGTTTTCGTGTAATTGGTTTTGGTTTGTTCTTGAAGATGCCTCCAAAGGGTTTAATAGTAGGGATGGCCTAAATAAGAGCTGATTTGCAGTGAAGACGTGCTCTTACTCTAAAAATCAATTATGAATAATAAGCATTCCTGACACTCAAGAAATCTAACAAACCAATAATTTGCATTTCTGACGCGAAATTTTCAATTGGGATATATCCGTTAAATATCCGTTTTATCCATAATTCGTCCTGTACAAGTACATTTCACATCCGGTCAACGTCTGTTTTATCCGTTAAACCTCCGGTAGAAGTCCGAATGTGAATTTGTCAAACTCTAACATATGAATAACGGACAAGTAACGGATACAAAACAAAACCGTACCGTAAAAAACGGACGCCTACAGCTACCGTATGTACAACGGACACGTCATCCGTTGAAAGTCCGTTCAAAGTTTTGAACATTCTCATTTTTTTCCATTTGACAGAACGAACATTGACAGATAAGAACGGACGTCTTACGGACATGAAGAGTCTGAAAAAAATCATCCTTAAGGCGTCGGTCGCACTATTCGTTGAGGTGTGACCGATACTTAAGACTGCTTAGACGGTGATTAAGACTTTAAAAACCTTAATTTATCAAGTATTTTTAAAACATGATATCTTCTCAAAGACACGAAAGGCCATTGAAATTTATAATTTGATCAACTCTGTCTGAAATTTATGGAAAAAGTTCAAATCAACTCTGCAATTGTATGGCGTACTAAATCATAATCCTGGCACCTTTGGTAGCTATAGTTAATGTACACTTGAATGTAGTAAAATTTAAGATCCTGGTATATATCATGTATATGTGAAGTTTGTTTAGAAATCTAAGTTGTGCATAATCGATTTTATGCAAAAGTAATAACAAAATATTCTTATTTTGTGTTAATATATGTATATATATATATACATCATTATTACATAGCATGAAAACACGGCGAAAGAAAACATTCATTTAGTTCGAGGTTCCTAAGTTGCAAATAAAATGCCCTTAATTTGATCGCTTATCATTGATATTTACCCCTTTTCCGAATCTATCTCTAATGTTCCTATAGAACCGTTTGTACTGAAATTAAGAATGGGTGTTATGTCTGATCCATCAAGGTTCGATCTCACTAAATCAGTGTGGTTCGACCAGTATAAATAATCGTTGATAGAATCAACTGCAATGCCAGATGAATAATAACCTGCTTCTTGGTGAAAAATAATTTCTGTGTAATTATCAACCGATGGATAATTGAACCTGAATGCAAAAGAAAAGAAAACGTGTAAGTAAGATAATAAACGTTAGTCTTGTAAATATTTACACATGTCGATCTTATTTCACACTCGATTCAATATATATCACATTTATGCAATTTAACAAATTTATTATAACATGTATAATAAAGCCGTTTGTATCTACAGCATGGCTAAACAAATTTCAAATTGCAAACCTTTCACAAATTATGATTACATCTGAATTTATTATCAGGCAAAATTATAGGAGTAAAATGTTATCACGGACGTATTGTTAATTTTCAAATACATTGGCTTATCAGGCTGTTCTAAACATCTAACGAAGAACGAAAGAAGGTAAAGTAGGGCAACAGTAGTATACCGCTGTTCGATATTCATAAACCGATTGACAAAAAAACAAGTCCGGGTTACAAACTAGAACTGAAAAGGAACACATCAAATATGAGCGGAGACCAACGACACAACAGAAACACAACACTAAAATGTCACACACACAGAAACGAACTTTACTATTACAATGGCCAATTTCCTGATTTGGTACAGAACATTTTAAGAACAAATGGTGGGTTGAACCTGTTTGTTTGGCTAACCAAACCTCCCGCTTTTATGTTTATGATACACATAACATTAAAATGACAACATTACATGACAGGACTACAATACAAATAAATGGGAGAACATACAGGACAGAGAAACACACAAATAATAGCTATCAAAAGGTACCAGGCTTAGAGTTTAATACCCCAGACGGTCGTTTCGTCTACACAAGACTCATCATTGACGACCAGATCAAAAAGTTCGAGCGCCAAAACAAGTACAAAGTTGAGGAGCATTGAGGACAAACAGTTCCAAAAAGTTGTGCCAAATACGGCTAAGGTTATCTGCCTTGGATAAGAAAATCCTTAGTATTTAAGAATAATTCATACGTTTAAAACAGTAAATTTATAAAAACGACTGTATAATAGATATGCATTTTTATACCGAAGTGGTGACTAACTACAGAATGAAAACGAATATGTAAAACAACATAAAACAGCACATAAAAAGGCACAGTCTAACAACGTATTATTAGTTAGCCGATGAAGATCAACGCACAAAAGTGACGTCACATCAAAAGTTCTAAAAGAAATGGATAGTGTTAAGAATTAGGTTGGTAAAACTGATATAAAATGAATTAATAACAATAAATATTGCAATACTTATTAATATAAGATTGCGGTAGTAATTAGATAATTAGTTGTATAAACTAGCTATTTCGGTATTTCTTCTAAATCAGTAAAACAGTAAACCAAATACATCGTATAAATTTAGTTAACCCAAACTTAAATCTTACATATGAAGTGGGTGATTAATAGAACCAAAAAAAAATAAGATTTACAACTACAAACGATAAGACATTTGACAAAATCCAATGAGAATAAAAAAAAAATCATAACTAAATACATGAGTTTTGGATAGCAAAATACCGTGACACGTATTATAGCAATGCGAATTCACACTCAACAAAACAGTCGGGAATAAGTCATGTTTGGTACTTAAAAGATCAGACGACGTAAACATTATAAGAAGAAAAACATTCTGAAAGAATTTTAGGGTTTATATATTATTGTTTACATGTATTATGATGATTTATTTGTTTGTGTTTATACTGCTCTTTAATTTGTGAAAGATAAAACAAAAAGCTATGTACATTAATCCGTTTATCAAAACTGTTGGTGTTATAATCCTTTACTTAGCAGTATGGACTATTATACATGTGTTACAATTAAATCATGTTAAGAATAATTGATAACAAACCTCGTTATGTTACCAGACCAACTTGACCAATATATGTAGTTCTTTGTCTCGTGGTATGCAATAGTATGTATGTCGTGAGTGTCAATTTTTAAAATCACTTCAAAGTTTGTTCCATTTTCATCCATCAACACTACTCTGTTCGATGATGCTACTAGAAGTGTTATATCTACAAATATATATATATATGGTGTATTTTATGTCTATACAATTTAGTATCGTTCGATAATAATGATATATTAACAAGAAACATACAGATTTGAATGAAAGATGAACAATATAAAGGTATTGTTATATACAAACATAACTCACATTGTCTTTTTGTTTCCAAAATTTAGGTCTGATTAAATTCAAACTTGTTCTCAACAAACATACTGTTTATGGTTCTGAATTTTAAATAAATTTAAATTTTCGGAGTTAATGTAAAAGCAATCGACGCGAAATATATTTATTCATGAACTAATTCATGGGGGCTTGAATATATCGTGATGTTACCATGTGTTGTCCCTTTATGACAAATATTTTACCCTGAGCGATAGCGAGGAATAAAATATCGGCATACAGGGACAACCCGTGGTAAAATCTATATATATTCAAGCCCCCATGAATTATTTCGATTCTAATAGGACAAATACGGCAATTCTTTTGGATCGGAGCGCTCTAGGTGAAGGCAAATATTTGCCGCTCCCATAAATAAACGCAATATTAGATTGGCGTAAAAGAACGGAGCAAACTGAATAAGTGACATGCTTAAACTATTTACAATAACGTATTTAGATAGTTTTGGATGAATTTAATCATGATTATTTACTTATATGTTTTATATGGTTGAAAAAATTGGCTTAAATCACATTTTCGCATTTTTGTTGTGATGATTTTCCGTTTCACAAGCATTTATTTTTCCGTAAAATGCTTACATTCTGACGTCATTGTTCTATGACGTCGATTAGCCCACTCATAAAAAAAACATATGACGTGGGAGAACCATCGAAACAGCCCTAACAATACATTCATATTTTACCATGGACTACCACGGGTGTGTACTCAAAGCGTTTGTAGGACGTCATGTTAGAATTAATGTTAAACATGCAATCTGCGGGTGTCCGTACAATATAACATTTTATGCATTGCAACTACTATAACCTGTGTTGAAAACAGAACAGATTTGATACCGATATGTAAAATTACAACTCATTTATAGTTGAATACCAGGTTCGGCTCCATGTCTCCGTATCGGTGTTTATCAGACATTTGAGAGTTAACATGTTGTTCTCGTGATTTTCAACATGTGTAGATGTTCTTGGTGTAATCAATAGCCGATTGGGTTATTTACTTTTTGGCTTTTTGGCTTTGTCTGAATGAAAATACAGAAAGGACAACGACAAATATATTCAAACTTATATCAGAACTCCTAAACTTCTCTAATGGAAACCAATATATGTACAGCAATGTGTCAAAAGAAATAAAATGAGCCTGACATTAGATATAGAAAGATGTGGTGTGAGTGCCAATGAGACAACTCTCCATCCAAATAACAATTTAAAAAAAAAAGTAAACCATTATCATGATTATAGGTCACCGTACGCCTTCAACACGGAACCTTCGCTCACATCAAACAACAAGCTATAAAGGGCCCCAAAATTACTAGTGTAAAACCATTCAAACGGTAAAAACCAACGGTCTAATCTATATAAAAAAGAGAAACGAGAAACACTTATATATTACATAACCAAACGACAACTACTGTACATCAGATTCCTGACTTAGGACAGCTGCAAACATTGCCTTTTCATTTGATGGTCTGCGTTTTACACAACAATATCGGAACAAATGTTGTCATCAATCCATCTTTTTTTTCAAAAAATGAAAATAATTCTTCATCAATTCGAAGCGCTCAATATAAAACTTAAGGTAAGTTGCCTGAGGGAGTCGGAACATTAGCAGTATCGACGATCTAACAATAAGAGGACTTGCAATCTATCAGCAGCAATATCGACCAACTGCTATTTAATAGAAGATCTATTATAGTTTTTAGAATATCAAGGAGGTTATAGAATATTTTCTTTGCATAGATGAGCTGTATTTTGAAGAAAAACAATCGGAATTATGGTTCCTTTCTTCTCTCCAAATTTGTATTATATTTGGACTTTCAAGTATTTTAGTATTGTTTTTTCTTTAATGAAATTATCATAATTATTTGTCTTTGTTTTAAGAGATTTCAGCGTGTATCCGAAATTGCAACTTAAATCTTATAAATGAACTGAGTGAATAATAGAACAGAAAAAAAAGATTTACAACTACAAACGATAAGACATTTGACAAAATCCAATGAGAATAACAAATAAAAAATTATAACTAAATACATGAGTTTTGGATAGCAAAATACCGTGACACGTATTATAGCAATGCGAATTCACACTCAACAAAACAGTCGGAAATACATGATGCTCGGTACTGAAAAGAGCAGACGACGTAAACATTTAGAGAAGAAAAACAATCGGAATTATGGTTCTTTTCTTCTCTTCAAATTTGTATTATATTTGGACTTTCAAGTGGTCACTGTGTATAACAGAAATTCTAGTGAAACACCATAATAACATGAATAGTTGATTTCCTAAAGGTAGTATTATGTTATTAGATTTGAAAATATGCTTTTTTTTTAAATATAAAAAGAGTATTTCTAAGCATCAAACTATATAATTTAGCTACATTTGTCTTAAAACTCGTATTTCAAATATGCCTTACGGCTCTAAACTTCGACCAGAAATATTATCTATTTTATGTTGCTTTATTTTTTTCTACAGCAAAACAGTTTTTGATAGTCTAATCCTCGAAAAATAACGAGAGTTCTATCCCGACTTTTTTCTCAGAATTTTACAATAGCACTACCTGAAAACTAATAAATTGTAAATTGTAACGTCTGAAGTACTGTTCAAAATATGATTTTCGCTACGGTTGAATTTAATCAGATAGGAAACTACTTATAAAAAATACCAATATTAGAACTATTACAACAGATGCCCGTTTCCTCTACATAAGTCTGTTTAATGGCATTCGAATCACAATAGTTGAAGTATGATGATATAGAAAATTAAAACACTAAAACTCAGAACCGTTTTGCCTTTATGCGATTACGGCAGTTTAATAATAAAAGCATTAGCAGAATACTTAGTTGTGGGTCTGGAAAAGTTTATAGTTTTGAAGTAAATTTTCTCATTTACAAAATATCACATTCGACATGTTCGATAAATGAGATTAACTGTGTTTATAAATATAACCATGATAACTGAACACTAAATGAACAAAAAACGGGGAAAAAAAACATGTATATTAATATGGCTTCATTCCTAAAAAAAATTGTTCACAAGCTAGCTAAATGTGTCGTGCCAAAAGAACTAACAGAACTGAATATAAATTAAAGCTTTTCTTCTTCCAGAGATTCATTCAATTACACAAAACTTGTAACGTGTCTTGACCTGAATCGCTGAAAGCAATTCCTTCAACTAACCTTGTTGCTGAGGCATACATCTTAAACTTCATTACACACATTTGCTTCAATGAGAGGACAACTAAAAGCGAAGAAAATGTGCGTTGATGATAAGTGTTGTAACATTTTAATCTATCGGCAAACAGGCATTTTCTTCAATGTAAATATAACAGTTCAGTATTAAAGGAGTCTAAAACGGATACCACCATAATTAAAACCCATACAACTACGTAGAATAAATAGCAGGCTCCAACACACAACCTGAATATACTAAACGTGATAACGACAAAGACAAAAGCTACTCAGATTAGCGGCTGTTCTTCCAAGTTATGTTGGTCGTATTATAATCTACATGATTCCTGTGTAGACAATAAATGATGATTTTTGGGCTGTTTTGTTGTTGTACATCTTGGGTCTTGATAGGTTGATTTTTGCTTTAAATGCTATCAATGCACATTAAATCGGTAATCAAGATACTACAACAAAGTTTGTAGACGTTTTCGTCTCTCAAAATCAGACCTTTCCCCACTCTTATATCCGGGGAAACATTAGATTTATACTATATCACTGTAAAGGTGTTTTGACGTCATACTTTAATAAAGCTTACTCTTCACACACAGAACCTACTTTTTAATATAAACGCAAGGAAAAATACTTAACTTTTAATTTTGATGAGCTTTTAGCGACATTGCATATGAAAGAAGACCAAGAATTGTCTTTATGCATATATAGTACAAACCTGGTTTTACATTTACATCATTTACTAAATATAACAGGAAAATATTAATAGTAGTATTGTGTTTAAATGTTAGCCATTACATCGGTTATATTTTGTACATATACAAAATTAAATATCATTTATCGATCGGCACAACTACTAAACGTCACTGATTGGTTGCCAACTACGTTATAGTGCCATGTATATTATGTATATTAGGATGACCAGGAAGTTCGTCGTACTACGGAGCACAAAACTGTTTATAAATACGGGTCATTTAAATGAATATAACTGGAATATATAAATAGACGTATTAGGTTTACACTATGCATTGGTCTACATACACACATAAACAAACTTTAAAGAACAATCATTAACCGACACAACTGTTGACCTTTAGTCATGTGCCGTCTAATCAGCCTGAATCTGATTAAAATCTGTATCTTGATTATATTTGAAAACAAGGTACAGTTATTATAATATGCCAATTGAAAATATTACAATGTAATATTTACAAAACCTTTAACATCAAATATTACGTATCAATAATATATGTTACCCCTTCTTTCTACTTCATAAAAAATAATCAATGAATCAAAAAGGAGCTTGTCGTCACTAACTATCAAAGGCAATTTAAAAGATGGGTATGATTATGAAGATGCAACTCCTCTTTCGTTAGATTGGGAGTATAAAAATTAATAAAATTGAGAATTTGAATGGGGAATTTGTCGAAGACAACAACCCGACCATAGAGCAGACAACAGCCAAAGGTCACAAATGAGTTTTCAATGCAGCGATAAACAATCCGCCACCCGGAGGAGTCCTTCAGCTGGCCCCTAAACACATATTTTACTAGTTCACTGATAATTGACGTCGTACGTAATTATACTCAAGAATCTTAAATTAAAATTAAAAGACCATAGGCTCCGGACTTAGGACAGGCGGAAAAATGCGGCGGGGCTAAAAATGTTTTTTGATATCTCAACCCTCTCTAAAGCTCTTGTCAATGTAGAAAAAATAAACGCACAAAAATACGCATAGTAAAACTCAGTTTAAGAGAAGTCCGAGTCCAAAGCAGAATAGGTAACAAATGAAACTAAACAAAATGACAATAGTACATAAATTAACAATGGACTACTAGCAGCTATTGACATGCCAGCTCCAGACCTCAATTAAGCTGATTGGAAGATTATATGAATATCAAGCACAATTTGTCCTGTTATGGGTTTAGTATTATACCATCATAAACTATATGAGAACATAACCCGTGTCATGCTAACAACTGGTTTTAGAAAAAATATGTTTAATTCCGATTCAAAGACCCTATAAATGAATCAATATTAAAGCCAAAATATGCAATCTTTAATGCCCTGACAACTATCATTATTCTCTACCAATTTATATAACTAGAATGAAATTCAAAACAGTGTGGCTGTGGCAATCGATTGACACATTTAATTCATTCATTGACAAGGACAATTAAGGTTAACGTTTGAATGTAACGACCACTGCTCACTTTGCACTTTTAAAAGACTCTTAAACTATGGGGTCACCAAAGGTTCTCAACACCTAAATAAAGTAATTCGAAATATTAATCAGTGATAACACGATGTTTTGATTTATATCTATTATATAAATCAAAACATTAAGATTATACCTGATTAATTTTTCGAATTATTTTATGATTAAAGGCGTTTAGAAACCTTTGGTGACCCCACAGTTTAAATGTCTATCATAGGTACGTCGTGAACAGTGGTCGTTACAGACAAACGTTCAAATAAATTGTCCTAGTCAATGGATGAATTAAATCTGTCAAGCAATAGCCACATCCACGCTGTTTTGAATTTCATTCTATTATCATACTCCACATAATAATTTTAGAAGAATACAAAAGGTTGGTGTCAATTGTATGTAAACGAAATCCATTTGAATGCATTTTGCCCACTAACCCCCATTTTTCATTTAATAAATCTTTTACATGTATAATCATAAGCCATCTGTCTTATAAAATCTTTGGGTTTTTATAGTTTTTGAGAAGTTCAACTTGTTAATGATAAAGCTTTGACAAATAAAGGAAGAACATTCCCCCGCCAAAATGGCAATAGTTACATCTTGAAAACAAACGACGCGGGACTATATTTTGATTTTCTCTCGCTTTGTTGGTTCCTTTATTAATTCCATATCAGTATATACTAGTGTTATCAAAAGCTCAAGTTTGTCAATGAAATAAGTTATATGGTTCGCTTTTGACCCATACGGATCCATAAAAGGTTAAAAAATCCATATGGGTAAAGCCGAATGCCGAATCGCCTATGGATTTTATTCACCCTCGTTGGTCCGTAGGGGGTCAGTACTGAACCGTATAACAATTGTTTTGCACAAGGGAATTTTTCTGCTGCGTTTCGTAGAGAAATAAATAATGAAACACAACAACATTAATAGATGATGTCGCCAATAATAATAGACTTAACGTCATGAACCCCCTCTAAAATTAATTAACCACCCAAGGATCCATAGCGGGTCACAACAAATCACAATATAATTCCCCACTGTGTGATAAAGTCAAATATTTTGAAATGCTGCCTAGACGCGCGTTTCGTCTACATAAGACTTGTCAGTGATACTCATTTCAAAAGAGTTAAAAGGCCAAACAAATACAAAGTTGAGGAGCATTGAAGACCAAAAATCCCAAACTGTTGTGCCAAATACAGCTAAGGTATCTACTCCTGGGATGAGAAATGCTGGCTAATGGGCTGGTGATACCCTCGGAGACGAAATATCCACCAGCTGTGGCATCGACCCAGCGGTTTTAAATAGTTATCAATGTACCAGAATTATAATTTAATACGCAAGACGCGCGTTTCGTCTACATAAGACTCATCAGTGACGTTCAAATCAAAATAGTTAAAAAGCCAAACAAATACATAGTTAGAAAGAGCATTGAAGATCAAAAATCCCAATCTGTTGTGCCATATACGGCTAAGAAAATCTACTCCTGGGATAAGAAAATCCTTATTTTTTCGAAAAATTCAAAGTTTTGTAAACAGGAAATTTATAAAAATGACCATAAAATTGATATTCATGTCAACACCGAAATGCTGACTACTGGGCTGGTGATACCATCGGGGACAAAACGTCCACCAGCAGTGACATCGACCCAGTGGTGAAAATTAGTTATCATAGGTACTCGAATTATAATTAAATACGCCAGACACGCGTTTCGTCTACATGAGACAAACAGTGACGATTATTTCAAAAGAGTTAAAAAGCCAAACAAAAATATATATTGTATTTCATAAAAAAAAAATTGAAATACCTTTACAACTGTAAATTGCTCAACGGTATTAGATAATTAATTTGAATTTTAAAATTAGTTAATTCATGAAGTTTACATTGATATTGGTCTATTGACGGGATAAATCTAGGTTTCTAAACATAACCTTTAAAATACATTACGACTTAGAATGAACCATAATGTGTAACCCGTAGGATTTGCATGTAATGCCCAAAATAACCATCCATACTATGTTTTCACAACTTTTGCATGTAACCATAAACATAGATAATACCACAAAAATACAAAGTTTTAAAATTTAAATATATAATGCGCGTTTATTATTCAACAGTTTCACCATGTTCACTTATCGCATACGAATCAAAACAGTTGAAAGGGCCATTATATACGTTACGGAAGCATAAACGGTCGAAAATTATCTATGTTGTCGTTTAGACCAGTTTTGTCCATGCTGCAGATCGTAACTAATTAATATCTACTTAAACATTTAACTTGGAAACTGTTAAATATTTATACATTGTTAGAACGGAAATGTTATAACTTAACCTTAGGTTTCATAAATGTGACACGCTTTATTATTAATTCTAAAATAAACTCTAGGACAACAGCTTAAAATATATTAAAAAAAAACAATTATTTCTTTTATTATTCAAATAACGTGCGCATATTAGGGATATTTGAAAACTATTATTATCTCATGATGCATAGAATACAAAAAAAATAATGTTCTTCTTCAGTGCAATCATTTTCAATATCCTGAATGTTTGCTATGGTTGTACAGAAATATTTATTTTGCAATTTTGAAGAGACTAATCAAGCAGAATAAACTAGCCGTACATGTACATCGTACATTTGGTAAAAACATTGTAGTTTCCTAAATAAGATGACGAAAGTTAATCATTATTGGTTCTTTCACTTTTCATGAATCTGCATTTTCAAACAAATAAACGGTACACATACAGGCTTGTTAAACACTCACTACAGCTGGGGAGTTGTTTGGTTTGTTTGATTTAAAGGATTAATTATAGTTAGTCATTTATCCGTATTTCAAAATAGTAAAAGATTAAAGAGGTTTCCACAAGCAGCTCTGGGTACACATTGATCATGATGTGCCAACACATTTATAATTTAATTCAATGAAAATAAAACCATGTCCACACACTTGTTAAAATTGATCAAACATGTCAAATAGTATTTGCTTTGCTTTTGAACTAAAGTAAGTCTTTATTAGCTCTCTCAATCTGTAAATAGTACTATTCTTGCAATAAATTGCCTTTATATATATATATATTGCTAGAAAATTTACTGCTCTCGATTGGAATTCGAAAAAAGCTACCACCCCGTTTTAACGTTTAACTGCTATAACTCTTACCTTCGGCTAAAATTATGTATGTATTCAATATGAATGTCAGGAAACAGAAGACATATATTATGTTGAAGTACATGTTGCTGAATACAAGAAGACCAGGAAGCTCGTAATTATATGTATTCGAACATTGGTTATAGATATACGTCATTTAAATATATATTATAGAAATATATAAAAAGTAGTATTATGTTAATGTAAACCCATACATCGGTCTAATTTTAAACATAAACAGACATTTAAAGATCAATCATTAACCAACACAACTGTTTACTTTATTCGCGTGCTGCAATAATTATCCTCAGTCTGTAAAATATCTGTTGACCAAGTTATCTGATCTTGATAATCATTTTAAAATAAGCTGTAGTCAGTTCTCTTACAATACATCAATCCGTTGTGTTTTTTAAATAATTTATTTAAAAAGTTGTAACGTTAGAATATGACATTTAAATAATATTTGTTACCAACAACGTCCTTCTCTCTACTTAAAAGTTAACTGCCTTTAAATTAGTGACTGTTTTATAATGAAGCTGATCGTCACTTGCTTAAAGGTGATTTATCAACACTTAAGGATTAGCATTATAAAAAATGTTACCAAACTGTACTAATTTATGAAATATCTAAAAAGGTTGGTTACAATTATAATGTGTGGCTTTTTACTTATATTATCAAATATAATAATTAGCGCCTAGGAAAAAGCAGCTTTGGGAAAAAAAACCATTCATACATTTTAAGCGTTATATACAAAATCATACTGTAGACTCGTCCAACTTCGTAAGCACCAATTTCGGTTATTTTTTTGTTTCGTTGGTAGTAGATAAGAATTAAAAACAAGATCATGTATTGAACTTGTTATAATTTTCTATGTAAATGATCCAATTTGGATGATCGTTTGATTTTAAATGTAAAAATTTCAAAATAAAAGAAAATTAATCTCATTGAAGCTTTTATTTTCATTTTTCAATTTTTAGAGTATAATTGAAATATTGCATTTTTCTTTTGGGATGAGTGGGTTTTTTAAAATGATATTTTTTTGTTCAGATAGTATTAAATTTGTGTTCATTTTTAACGGGTAGTTATTGTTTCACATTTTTCATTAACGGATTTCAGCAGCTCATTAAGACTATAGGAAAGATTTCAAAAGGTTTCGTGACAGTGCAAGTAAACAAACAAAACTTGTTCATTGATATTTTCTAAATAAATAAATCGGGAAGCGTACGTATTGCGCAAATAATTGTAAGGAAAATATAAATAAAGTGTAACGCAACAATTCAATTGTGACACTTACAATAAAAAAGTAAACCTCACTGTAAATTGAGGAAACATATTACAATTTCAAATAGAGAAGAAATATTTCCAGGACAACAATCAAATTCTGTTTTTGGTTTCATTTGTGTCATTTTGATGTTGATCTTAGTTTTCAATAACAAGTTTTCGAGGCCATTTTATCGACACCATGCGTTTGAAATACTACCACATAGTTGGTAGACATGTTGTTCTCTCTAGTACACCAAATACACTCAAACTTCTAATAAAAGCTTATTTCATGGTGTTAATCAAAGGGAGGCGAAAGATACCAGAGGAACAGTCAAACTCATAAATCGAAAATAAACTGACAACGCCATGGCTAAACCTGAAAAAGACAAACGGACAAATAATAGTACACAAAAAACAACATAGACAACGAAAGACTAAGGAAAACACCAACCCTACTAAAAACTGGATGTGATCTCAGATGCTCCGGACGGATAAACAGGTCAATCGTCAGGCAACCTTGATTGACAACTGCTAGGACATTTTTCTCCTAGAGTGTCAGTGCAATAATTAAAAAAAAAATTGTCTGTGTTTTGCATTTGCGCCAATTTTATTTTCTTCACCTGTGCCGAATGTTTTCTTTTATATGAGCCGATTGTGTACAAATGGATTTTGGGTAACTGTCATTTCTGATTTATCATTATAAACTTATACGATTAGCCTATAACATGAACATAACTGTTGTCCCGTGTTCACCACGCGATTGTGTGATAAGAATTGCCAAGAGCGGATCCAGTAATTTTCAAAATGGGAACCCCCTTGAATCCTCCACTGATAAAATAAGACACTACAATCTAAAAAATAAAAACAATCTGTTTACAATCACTTAAATCACGGATCAAGTACTTATATTCTATTTACAATAATTATATTCAAAATCACGAAATTAAAATCCATAAAGACAGAATAAAATGAAGGATAAATGTGTTCATGTTGATTATTTAAAATAGCCCATCAGCCTGGATTGTATTCCAACAGTTCTGAGCCAGTTGAAAACGTCAACAATACATTTGCAGGGGATAACAGTTATAATAAATGTACATGTAATAATTGACAATTCGAAACAATTGGCTAACGGAAAAGGATTATAGTGATAAATTAAAAATAACATTTACCTGTACGTTACCTGTGCACAATCGGCGCAAATGGAAGAATCAAATCGAGGCAAATGAACGATCAACATTTTTTTTAAATCAGCGGAAATGTCATACACCAACATTGGTATGCAATTGTGCAAATAACACAATTTCATATTTTTAAATGCGTATACTAGTACTTATGCTACAATACATACAAATGCTTAACTTGTAACAACGGCTAGTAATCTTAATGCAAAATAAATCCCATATTCCATTTATTGCTATAAAAAGCCGAAGTTTTAACAAGTTTTCTTTTCTTTGGAAGATTTGACTTTACACCACAAATGCATTATATACTTATGTATGGTCTTCTGGTGTATAACTTCAATAAACTTACCTTCAGCTAATACTAGATGTATGTTCAATATGGTTGCAACGTTCGCTAGGAAATAAACTAAACATTTCCTATGGAAGTGCATTTTGCTGAATGCACGAAGACACTGCAGTGCGTTTTTATACGTTGTGCAAAAACGGTCATAATTAAACCTCATTTAGATGTATGTAATAGATACATATGAAAATTAATACTTTTAAATAGTATCCCATGCATAGGCAATATATAAAAACATTGAAAAAGAAAGAAAAAAAGGAGAGAATATTTATTTATCGATATCACTGTTGACCCTTATAGTCATGGGTTTCTAAAAATATCATTTATCGGGATAAAATCAGTTTTAAAATATATTATATACTTTTTATAACAGGAAAATTGATTGTGTGTCACAACATGAAATTTACAGAAACTATTACATCACATCATACATTACCATTGTGTAATACCCGAGACTTTAAAAATACATCCTCAATCTTAATTGAAACAGTCTCCAAATACCCCATACTCAGATAAACATCAACATACTACAATCAGTATACTGGACCCATTGATTTTGTCACAATGTTTAAATTTCACAAAAGCTTTACATCAAAAAGTATATTATAATTATATGTTACCGAAGACTTCAAATAACATCCTCAATCTTAATTAAATCAGTTTTCAAATGTATCATATCTGATATGCATCAACAAACTACATGCACAATCAGTACAGTGGATAGACTTATTTGAAACAAAAATTTAACAATACTTTTAGATATTTGGATGATATATTGGCTCTTAATAATGACGACTTCAGTATGTATACTAAAGAAATTTATCCTGTAAAACTTACTTTAAATAAAGCTAATGATAACAATGACCACTGCCCTTTCCTCGACCTGATATCTATATCATAAACGGGAAGAAATACAAAAATTTATGATAAAAGAGATGATTTTTCATTTCCTATTGTTAGATATCCATTTTTAGATGGTGACGTTCCCTTGTCACCATCTTATGGTGTGTATATATCTCAACTAGTACGATTCGCTCGTGTATGTAACAACGTATTAGATTTTAGCGAGAGAAATTTATGTATTACTGAAACATATTTACACCAGGGTTTTCGATATCACAAACTGGTCAAAACATTAACTAAATTTGATCACCGGTATAAGAAAATAATTCGTAAATATAACTCAACATGCAGACATCTTATACGTTCAGGTATTTCACATCCAATTTTTTTATGGAAATATTCTTTATCAAGCACAAAAATGTCAGTATTCTCCTCAGAAACTAACAAAAACTTTAAATAGACTTATTAAAAGGGGATATAGTTACGATACTGTTGTCAGGTCATTAAAGATTGCATATTTTGGGTCTTTGCATCGGAACTAAACACATTTATTTCTAAAAAAAACCCAGTTGTTGGCATGACACGGGTTATGTTCTTCTCATATATTTTATGATAGTATGATACTAAACCCCTAACGGGAGGGATTGTACCTGATATTCAGATGATGAAGACATAATATTTCAATCAGTTTAATTGAGGTCTGGAGCTGGCATGTCAGTTTATTGCTAGTAGTCTGTTGATATTATGTATTATTGTCATTTTATTTGTTTTCTTTTGTTACATCTTTTGACATCGGACTCGGACTTCTCTTGAACTGAATTTTAATGTGTGTATTGTTATTCTTTTACTTTTCTACATTGGCTAGAGGTATAGGGGGGTTGAGATCTCATAAACATGTTTAACCCCGCCGCAATTTTGCGCCTGTCCCAAGTTAGGAGCCTCTGGGCTTTGTTAGTCTTGTATGATTTAAAATTTTAGTTTATTGTGTATAATTCGGAGTTTAGTATGACGTCCATTATCACTGTACTATTATGCATATTTTTAGGGGCCAGCTGAAGGACACCTACGGGTGCGGGAATTCTCGCTACATTGAAGACCCATTGGTTGCCTTCGGCTGTTGTCTGCTCTATGGTCGGGTGGTTGTCCCTTTGACATATTCACCATTTCCTTTCTCAATTTTATTTTTATTATGGTGTCTTACAGTGTTACCTACAAAATATATATATCAAATAATACATTTCTACTACATCAGTTTTCTTTTAAGTCTTTAGGAACATTACTAAGGCTCCTTGATTGATTGTCAAATCAACACGTTCAACCACGTCGCTCGGCATACAATGTAATGTAATATTTTGTTAGAAACATGCATCCCAAGGTCGTATAATTTTTCTATCAATTGAAATGTAACTATATTGCACTAAATTAAACCGAATTTATAAGAATTCGGTACATTAAAGTATCGAGATAACTATTATGATATATACTTCATTCAACCAAAGGAATGTTTTATTATCACATAAAATGAAATGGGTTGAATTTTTTTTTAAATTAAACGTGTCAATACAATCTTATATTTTAATAAAGCACGAAGCCTCTTTTGCTTTTTTTAAACACTATTTTGATTTAAATAAGTTTGACAGCGATATTTTCCTTTTTGTTTTATTTTGTAACAATTCTTTAAAGCATTTAAGCGACTATTGTTCTTAATATTGCTAGCCAACACGTTAAGAAATTAATCCATTTTAATCCTAGCATATTTTATCGTATACATGTTTTTTATTGTTTAATTCGTTTATAGTATTAGGTGACAAACTGCATTATTACATGTAGTTATGATTAAGTAAGATTATGTAAAAGATTTTATATCGTTTCTATGCGAATGGTCAGTTGGATACCAGCAGTCAAGCTTTACGGACGCCGTGTACTTACAGTGACATTCATTGAATTTAGTTTAGAACATTTATTAGAAGTACCATTTGTTTTGTCTTTTCGGAATATTTACCGTTGAACTTTTATTGTAATTAGTGTATTGCACTATTGAAGAAGTTTTATATAAACCATCGTTAAGCAACACGGGCAAGTTCAATATTACATTTCCAGGTAAATTGAATTCAAACCAAATGGTTTTAAAACGCTTAACCTCTTACTTGTATGACTGTCGAATCAAATTCAACTATATTTACAACGATGCGTGACCAAAACAGTAGGTACTGTCAACAAAGAAACACAAAAGACAAAGAAGATTTGGAAAAATTAAAAACAAAAATACACAAAATTACAGTTACATAATGAAGGGATGCATAAGTACAACGCAACGTAAAATTGACATAACCACAACTCGACTTAAATTTTAAGCAATATTCACAAAAAAATATTTAAAACCATATAGAAACACTTGATTAAGAAGATAACCAACGTCAATCCCTATAATCTATACTTCAAGACCATCGTGTATTTTTTGTGTTGTTGTTTATTTAACAATATTGCATGTAAGGTATAAGTATCTTCCGATGAACGTTTTTACAAAGGAACGATACATTGTATGACACACTTCATGTTTCATATAAAGTATGAGTAGTTGTTGCAGGCTCTTGGATACCGAATAAGTTGGAACATTCATATTTCATATTCAAATGAAGTTGATATATTGCCCCTTATACAAAAAAAAAGATGTGGTATGATTGCCAATGATACAACTCTTCACAAAAGACGAAATGACAACGAAATTGACAATTATAGGTGACAGTACGACCTTCAACAATAAGGAATGACCATACCGCATAGTCATCTATGAAATGACAAATATAAAACATTTCACACGAAAAAACTAACAGTCTAATACCTCAAGTACATAAGTGTCCTTACAAACAACGGTATATTGCCTGTGCTTGGTCTTCAACGAAGTGCTTCACGAAACCTCTTTCTTAATTATTAACATCTATTACCAGCAATCAAAGACGGGTTTCAAAGTTACTGTGAAACTGCCTATTCTATTGGTGGCGTCAATCAGATGTGGATACTTTAAACTCTCTTTCATCGTGTAATAGTATTAACACATTTGACTTTTTTACTCTTTAAACAAGTATTCCACATTAAAAACTAAAATACAAATTGAAAGAATTGGTATTGTTTTGCTTCATAAAAATGAATGGCCAACGTATATACAAGTCTGTTGTCTTACATGTCTTAGTGAGGGATAAATCCTACTTTGCAAATGATCACTATGATTCAAACAAAAAATTCTCTGAAACTGATATTATCAAGATGCTTGATTTCTTGATTGACAAAATACTTGTTACGTTCGGAAGACATGTTTATCAACAGACTGTCGGCATTCCAATGGGAACAAAATGTGCCCCTTTACTTGCCGATTTGTTTCTTTATTATTATGAGACTGACCTCTTAGGAAGAAAGATAAGAAGTTAGCGATATTCTTTAACTCTACTTTCCGCTATATAGATGATGTTATTTCATTAAATAATTCAAAACTTGGTGACAATGTGGAACGCATATATCCCCTTGAACTACAGATAAAGGATACTTCAGATACAGGTAAGTCGGCTCCATATCTTGACCTACATCTAGACATTTACAATGAGGATCGGTTGAAAACAAAACTTTACGACAAAAGAGATAATATCAGCTTTTCAATTGTGAACTTTCCATTTCTAAGTAGCTACATTCCAGCTGCATCTGCATACGGGGTATATATATCCTGATTGCATTTCCTATCAGGACTTTCTTGAAAGAGGGTTGCTGCTCACAAGGACGCTATTAAACCAAGATTTCCAAATGGTGAAGTTGAAATCATGCCTTCGTAAATTTTACGGACGCCATCACGAGTTGGTTAACCGTTATGGAATAACCGTTTCACAAATGATATCGGATATGTTCCTTACGTCATAACAACAACCCCCTTCCCTTTGATGAATGTGATACCGTGTTAGACTATTTACCAGATTTGTTATCACATACACGTCCGGTGCCACAAGTGGAGAAGGATCTGCCTACGCTTCCGGAGCACATGAGAACACCCCTTGTTTTTGGTGGGGTTCGTGTTGTTTATTTTTAGGGTTCCTATGTTGTGTCATGTGTACTTTTGTTTTTATGTTTGTCTTTTTCTTTTGAAGCTATGGCGTTGTCAGTTTATTTTCAATTTATGAGTTTACTGTCCCTTTGGTATCTTTTGTCCCTCTTTTATGTACAACAAATGTAACAACTAAGTTTGACCAAGGAATTACCCATCATTTCCTTTGAAGAATGCTTGTGCCGAATTCGGACTATAATTATGAAAGAAGTTTTCAATTATTATCTTTGGATTATAAGTTTACGTTTGATTTTATAATTTTGATATTTATCCCCCATTTCTGATTTACGGTGAATTGGACTTCGAAATATTTTGTAAATACTTTTTAAACCATATATTTACCTATAAATAAATGAAAATATGAAATGTGAAACCTCGAACGTCTAACGACTGCGTCCACACATGCCTTAATGATGAAAGTGCATTTCAACAAGTCTCATACTGCATTATTTATAATTTAGAAAAACTGTAATGTGATTGAAATTGTTATCAATTACATTGACAGGTCAATGACTCCAGGTCATTCTGTGATAATAATAATAATAAATGTCTGTGCTTTCAATGAGTAAAAAAATGTTTTATTCTTTACAAACACAAAAATCAACAAATACACTGAAAAATATAGTTCCACTTGTTTAAATAATTTAATAATGCAGGAAGACAAAGAAAACTTTTTCATTACTGTCTCCATGTCTTTATAACACGAACATGATTCATAAGTACTTTTGTTTTGTTTCGCATTCAAAAAGGATTGTTTAAACACGCAACTTAAACATAAACATTAAGTATAAAAACCACACCATTTCATTGACAAGTAATCATCAACAATAAATCCATTATAAAAGTTCAAACAGTTGTAAATATACTTATAGTTCCTAATACAATCTACCATCAAATCATCAGATACTGCACTGCACACATTTATCATGAATTTTGCATTGTTAACAGATATGCTTTGTCAACGTTCAGGTATATAGCATGTGAAAAAGCGATATTATACATGTATAGCCTTATGAGGTCGATATTAAAATGTTAATAACTGGCTGTTTCTGTATTGACACTGGTATAGATTCAAGGTTTGCTGTATTGGCCTCGAGACCGGTAAGGTCGAGGGCCAGATAACCGATAGTCTATACATTGTACCTGTGCCAATACAGAAACAGCAAGCTCATAGCACTTTTAATAAATGATTGTAGGAAAATTAAAAACCGGAAGTACACCCATGGACTAATACGGTTTTTCCCGCTTTTTTTGTGTATTGCCCGTTTTTTTTTCTCAGTTTCAAAATTTAAGACGTAACAAAACATTGCACATCATTTAACCTGTTTATTTTATGATTTTAATTTTAAAAATATTATATAAATATTTTTATACATAACGATACTCCAAAAGTTAAGTAATGGCGAAAGAAAATTGATAACCCGAAGTGAACGTCCTGGTCTAGCCCTAGGGCTAATCAGCTTTACCACGCGTTTTTCTGTATTGGCCCGGTTTTTTCCCTATTGGTCCTGTTGGAAGAGCAATATTAAATTTTGATTAATATCGACAGTGGAACGTTTTCAGCACTGCACATGCTGATTTATCCGTATTAGGGTTTATTTGCTCATATTATTTAATAAAAAGATATATTGACACAAAAGAAGCGCATGGACTGAGGACGAAGTCCAAGGTCGATATCATTATTTGGGTTGATTTATCATCTACCTGGGGCGAAAGCTACTATTGATATTTCATTTTTTTCAAATCATACTGGGATCAGGTTTTAGGTCATTTAATCATGTTGGATATTCCTAGATATCAAAATTAGAAAATATCGGTTTTTTTTAAATTCTCAAAATAACCGTGCATTATTACTTTTATATCCGCCGTTTTGAAATGACCTTTGAAAATATAGTTTAACGTTTCACTCTTCTTACACGAATCCCATTAGTCAATGTATAAAATTATGATGTAAACTCAAATGAATGAAAGATGTCTGATCTTGTACACAGAGCATACGAACATTGAAGTCTCTAATACAATGCTATCAAACTTAGTTTTACCCCAAGATACGATTTTGTCATCATGATAGAGTCGGTAACTTCACTGAATCCCCGCAAAATGTATCTTTATTTCTTTTCTAAGAAGAGATAATTTCCAACAGGAACAACTGTTCAGTATTTTCCTTCAGACAAATATTACATTGTTTTAGTGATATTTCAAATTTCGTCTCAAAACCATTTTCAAAACGATATACTCCATAACTTAAAAGTATGGCCTGAGTCAAGTGCAATTACTTTCTTTAATTCGATTTAAATAGTTTTTGTTTTTTTTAAACATTTCAAACGTCAGACTTACGTTACGTTATTTGGAGAGCAGTAAAATCAAGTACGTTTGAAAATGAATTCAAATAAGATGTCATAGAGTTTAAACGTTTTATACATGTATAGAACCATCTTCGCTGGCCAAGAATTAAGATCCACTCCCCTCCTCTCGTCCGTTAGTGGAGTTAGATAGTATTTCGGAGACACAATGTAATGATTTCCTCAGTAGCAGTCAAAACTCGCTGCATCTAATCAAAAATCACCTAAAACATGATCACGTTTAAATGTAGAAAGTGTATGTAAACAATTACCACGTGCGTATTGGCAACAAGTGTGTCTTTACATTCCTAAACATACGACTTTAGTTGAATATTTTAAAAAGTTCTTGGGTATGTTTCTTGCACAAATGCATGAATGTAAACGTATATTTTCGTTTCCTGCTAGTGTGTTTACCTTCAAATTGAAGAGTTTGAATGCTACCATTGGTCAAGAATAGTGTATCCAGAATAGACGTGACTGTAATCTACCAATAGATGCCGCCACATTGTTATCCAAAATATTGGCTTATTCTCACAAAGGTCGAGAGCAGGGGAGTGGATCGTAACTCTTGCTTAACCAAGATGTTACAAAACTGTCTTACAAATTTTCATTTGACTCTGGAAGTATCAATACAACATATCTTAATTTTGAGACAAAAGTCATAAAAAGGTCCATAATGATTTACAAAACTGATCTTATTTTCTTAAAATTTATATATTGTTAATGAAATGGTTTTGTGGTGGCAGCTGTTTCTCATAATTGTAAATTGATGCTTCACTGCCGTCTTCAAAGTAAAGATCGAGATCGCTGATAGAATTTTCTTTAAATGTCTTGATCCCATTTGACAACATATCTTTGCCAAACTTTTTATCACTTTCGTTGTTGCTGTCAGTGTAAACACCAACTTTCGTCCTGTACAAAAATATAAAAATACAAACTGTCAGTTTTGTAAATATACAGTATTGGCTATTTACACATAAAAAACCAATAACAATTATCAAGACGAAACCAATATTTCCTGCCCAATGCTATAAACACGTTTCTCGTTATTTATACCTGATACCAATTAATTCTATCAACCCACTTTATTTGTTTCAGTTGAAGAGTGGAAGGCATGCTCGACAGTTTTTAGCATCAACAAAGAAAAATTAGACGTGGAACAAAAACGCTTGAAATACACCCCTTTATCTGTGCTTTGTATATTTTGTCTTCTTATCACTTTGTTTTTTGTTCTTGCCGTTCTGAATATGCAGTTCATTTTTATCTGGTTTTCACACTATATGTTTGTTGTTGTACTAATGTAAAACCTTACAAACATGTTAAATCTTGCCTCGTTCTTAGATGGCATGAACCATTTCTATAGCTTGTTATGCAGTTTTTGTCTTCATTTGGCGTCTGATACATCTGTTTATCGTTCATCGGTTAATGCTTGACAAACATAATGCTAATTTTGTTTTTATTGTATCACAGTTAGGTTTGATAAAGAGAGGTGAGAAGTTACAGTTAGAGCAAACTGTACCTTTAAATAGGCTTTTCGCTTTTCCGCATGTTTCAAAGAGATTGGATGATATAATATTGCCTATGTCTCCTCTGTTCGGTTCCATCAGCAAGCATGCCACATCTCCTAACTATTTAATTGAATTAACCCTAATAAAAAACTACAAAAAACGTACGAAATTTAAGTACGAGTGTAAAAAGTCAAATTGTAAGTAACAAATATATAAAAACACACTTACTTTTCATCACTGTTTTTGTGCTTCAAGTAGAATAGTACAGCTAACAAGCAAACAACCACTCCAATCACACCAAAAGATGAGGCAAGTGCTATAGTGGTCTTGTTACTATCTTAAAGGACAAAGTATGAAAGAAAAAACATATGTACTTATACATCCCGTCATTGCATTATTGTTTTATGAAATTTGATTAGCATTATTGTCTTTTAATTTTGCTGATGTGTTTTCTCTATATTCCTTTTAATGCTTTGTGTTCCTTTTTTACATATGACGTGGCTCTGTACTTCTGCATGCCGACAATGCGTGTTTGTGTTATGGTAAATGTTTGTTTACTACCATTTGAATTTGTTTGTTTTTATAGTGATTATGAATTTTACACTTTGACCTTTATGGTTGTTTGAAGTCGTCACATATCTTTGTCAATATGATGAATTGTATACGACTGTCTTATAAGAAAGAGGTTTAGCTAGCTATAAAACCCGGTTTAATACACCATTTTCTACATAGGATAATGCCGGTACTGAGTCAAAAAAGTTGAAGTTTGTTCATTCGTTTGATGTGTTTGAGCTTTGATTTTACCCTTTGATTAGGGACTATACGTTTTGAACATGTTGAATATATAGTTTATGTATATAACACCAATTGATTATCCCTTTCATTGTTTAAGGCAGTTTTTCCCAAACGCTAATTATTTGAATACATTATTTATGAAACTGATTTGCCATATACAAAATGTAACATATAAATCTAGATATATAACAGAATCCTAAATGTCGAGTGCTAGATGTCATGTCCCGGATATCAATCATTTGGTTGTTCTGTAGTTGACATATTACCCACACATACTTTAACATGGCTACAATGTATTTACTTAACTATTTTAATGTGTTAGTTACCTTTTTTATCTTCATCTTTCTCTATTGATGATTGACATATTTCCTGCAATAAATTTTTCATTTAAAATGCGTTATTCGTAAACATTTGCTTATAACGTATCTAACTAAGTCATATGCAAGCGGATCTTAAATTAATTAAAATTAGTTTAATACAAAATTGAAAATGGAAATGAAGATATTGTCAAAGAGACAACAATTGGATAATAGGAAAGAAAAAAAGCCGAGTGAAAACAATTGGTCTGAATATAAATGTTTTTCTAATAAACAAATCCTGACTTTTGACAGGCGCCATAAATGTGGTGGTGTTAAAAAAAAGAGGGGGGTCATGCAATCTCATCGCTCAACATATGTCTATATAATGTATAATAATAAAACACACACCAATACGTTTATAACTCCATCATTTGAAAACCAAAATCTATCCCTTCCGTTAGGGGTTTGGTATTATAATCAATGATAATATCATGATATATATAAACAGCTGATGTATACATCAAAATAGTTAAAAACATGATGTGTTATTTGGCACAACTTTTTGGAATTTTGGATCCTAAATGCTCTTCAACTTTGTACTTGTTTGGTTTTATCAATAAATTTTTTTGAGCGTCACCGATGAGTCTTATGTAGACGAAACGCGCGTCTGGCGTAATAAATTATAATCCTGGTACCTTTGAAAAATATTAGTAAACACATTACTTACGAGTATCACAACTGTATTACAGTTTTTGGAACAGCATGAAATACATTGATTAAATACTTTATTGTAATCATTGAAAATTATTTAGTTGAAAATTTTAGTATAATGTTCTAAATATTGGTTTGGTATTGATTTAAAGTAATATATTTATATTTTGTCCAACTAATACATGTAATATGCGTCATTTAATTCGCTATTACATTCATGTTAAATAAGAATTTAATAGTTACCAATGAAACACATGTCATAGATCTATTGCATGAAAAACATCCATCATCATAAATAAGGATAGTAACTTCATCCCCAAAATTGGATCCATCGTTCGACAGTGTAATTTCATATCCTTCTGCCATTTTAGGTCCCGAGGCTGAACGAGTTTTTCTTGATACATCAAGGTCGACGGTTACCATAAACATATTTCTATACTGAGCCTTGTAAATTTCCCAATTTGATTCGTACAATTTAATATTATCCAATACCTACAATTAATAATAAATAACTTTTATGATAACCAACTGATTATATAAACTATATCAACATACAAAGTGTATAGTTTGAAGTGAGATGCGCAATTCGCCTTCATTTGAGTCAATAAAAACATATAAATCATAGCAACTGGAAATCTAAAGATGAAAAAGGGTAAAACAGTATACTTAAAAGAGCAAATAAATTGGAAGAAATTGCAAACAACGTTACGTGAGCGTGTTGGATACTGGTTAATCGCAAAAGTATAAAAGGGTTTAATGCTTTTGTTGTTTTCTTCAACTCAGTTATTACTGGAATGATATAGATATTTCAATTCTGAGCAAAATTGATCATTTCTAATATATATATATATATATATATTGACAGGTTCATGACTTGGGACAGGCACATTTAATTGAATATTCTGTCAATTAAGAAATTCATCTTAAATATTGCTCAGCAAAAAATTAATGCATCAAAATTATACGACGTTATCATATCATAACATATAAATCGATTTTGTACTTAATATGAAGAACATGAAGAACTGAGAGGTAGAAATGTTTTGAATATTTAAAATATAAATGGTCTCAAATAATATATACAGATATATATAGTTAAGAATTATAGAAAGAATTATATATAGATATAATTCGACGAAGTACCTTAAAATATCGGATCTTATACCAAACTTCCATTGACAAAAAATCGCCATAGATATTAGTCTTTTTGCATGAACGTGTAGTTGTAGTACATAAACCTTCAGCTGGCAGACTTATGTTCACAGGGGGCGTTGAAGTGACTCTTGAACAGTCATCACCAATATATCCATTCGAACACTCACATTGACCTAAAAATAGTATAAACTTTATATAGACGTTTAATACTTTTAATTTTGGGGCCTTATATAGCTTGCTGAGTGAGAGTTGTTCTATCAGTACTCATATCACATCTTCATATATCTAATTAATCAAAAAAATATGCAAAAAGGAAATATGGCTATTATTGGTTGGACTCCTTGGCTACGAAATGACTTAATGACTTTAAACATATTTAGGATGCTAATAATTTTGATATTCTGTCTTAATTTTTCCCATAACGTATTTGAAATTTGGTGCATTTATCGTATATAGGTTGTGTTTAGAATAAATGACAAGAACTGACAGAGCTGTTTTAAATTCACTACTTGAACAACATGTTATTATCATAACTGCAGTTGGATATACGGAACAACTGAATACAGAGATGTTTCCCTGTATCATCGCAAGGAGGCTACTGTAATTCCGTATTGTTATCAGAAATCAATGTTCCCAATAATGTAATTTTTTTATATATATTCATTTCTGAAGATGTCTTTGCACTACACTATAATCAAAAGGTAGTGTCCTTATTGAACAGAATTTTGTCTTCTTTGTAGTCTGTAGTATGTTGTTTTGTCATTTAACCTTTTGATAATGGTATTTTCTTTCTCTCAACTTATAGACATTTTTTTAGATAGAAAATGTATGGGATCGTCTTCCTTTGTCTCTCATAAAAATATTAAAGCAGAACACCGAATGATTACTTAACGTTTTCATATTCATGGACGATTTTACACAACACATAGTATAATGTTATTTTAAACATATGCATACCTGAAACACAGATGCCGTTATTACTACAATTGTTCATACACAATTTGCCTGTAATTTGCTCAAGAATTGTCTGTGAACCATCAGTTGTGTTCACAATGAAAAGTGATTCATTTCTGGAGATTTCCGTTATAATATTCGTTGCCATGGCATTGATAGTATCCGTTAAAAATGACGTATCCCCAGTTACCTAAAATATATTGATACAACTCGACATATCATAAATCATAGACTAGATAAACAATTAAAAAAAATATCCTGGTTTTGTTACGATTTCAGATTAAAATCTATTTGCAAAGCGTTCTCCCGTCACAGTAAAAGATTATACAATTACTCAATGAAAAAATCAAATATTAATACCAATACTTCTTATTGAATAATATTACTTTTAGAATGGGTAGTAATCTGATGTACAGTAGTTGTCGTTTGTTTATGTAATATATACGTGTTTCTCGTTTCTCGTTTTGTTTATATAGATTAGACCGTTGGTTTTCCCGGTTGAATGGTTTTACACTAGTAATTTTGGGGCCCTTTATAGCTTGTTGTTCGGTGTGAGCCAAGGCTCCGTGTTGAAGGCCGTACTTTAACCTATAATGGTTTACTTTTTAAATTGTTACTTGGATGGAGAGTTGTCTCATTGGCACTCACACCACATCTTCTTATATCTAGTTAAAAAAATAGTATAATCTGATTTATTGTAACATGGTGGTGTCATGTTAAATATCTCTTGAATCAACAGACAACAACTGTTGAGTATTTTTAAATATCAGCTATACTCGGCTCGAAACAAAAGTAATAATTCTCTGTAATAACCTATGTTTTAAAATGCTATTTTTCTCAATGCAGACACCGTCACCTACCATCCTTGTCCAGAAAAAAAAGAGACTCAGAGCAATTATCAAACTATACTCATAATTACCCTTTACAATTGCAGAATGCAACATATATCAGACTGTAAACTCGCAACTGTTATTAATAGCAAACATTAGAAATACTACATCCGAAATTGTAAGAAGTTCATATTCAACATGTTGCACCCGTCGTGTCAATCATGACCAGTATAAACTGGATGTAAGTCTCATTCGGTTATGTTAAAATCTATCAAAAGCGACTGATCGTTGGGGCAAGAATTGAAACATTCATGATAAACTGGTAAAAGAACTATTCATGACGTCCTTAAATCTTTCAAAAGCATGCCTCAGAAATAGTTGTTTACGGACACTTTCTATAAACAAAAAACACACGCATATGGTGCCGTTAATCAGACTATAAAACTTATATTCATGTTATTTTTCAAAATTATCCATCAAAACAGTAGACAACAAAATTGGTATATAAAGATTAAGTTAATTTCTGTCAATTTCAGTTTCACAATATCTTCGACAAGTGTATGTGTATTTTTGAAAATTGTTCTTCTTGCTTAGTTTTACATTGTTTTATTGCCGAAAAAAAACATAAATTTATGTTAGATTAAAAACCGGATATACTGGTTTCCGCTTGCAGCTTTATAGTTTACGTGGGCTATGGTATATTCAAAAATTAGTAGTACGTTGATTCATAGTTATATTTTGACAAGCTTAAGATCTACCTCAATATCTCCTACACATGACTGTATGAAATTTTCAACATCCACCTCAACCACATCGCTGTAAACATCAGACGGAATTGCTGTTGTCAAAGCTTCTTGACATGTTTGGTAAGCTATTTCTGCAGTCCATCCGTTTCGAAAGCCTTGAGAAATCTAAAAACAAGAATGTGTTCATAGTACACGGATGCCCCACTCGCATTAGCATTTTTTTGTTCAGTGGACCTTGAAGATTGGGTCAAAACTTAAATTTGGTATTAAAATTAGAAAGATCATACCATAGGGAACATAGGGCTTCATCAAAAACTACCTTTACCAACAACTTTAACCTGAAGCTGGCCAGACGAACGAACGAACAAACGAACGGACGGACGGAAGGACGAACGAACGGACGCACAGACCAGAAAACATTATGCCACTGTTCTATCGCAGGTGGGGTGTAACAAATTTAACCATAGTCTCATGTAGAATGGGTGCAATGCAGTATGTTCTTAAAGAACCGACACATCTATGGGACGTCTATAGATGGGTATTTAACTCCGCCACATTAATTATGTATGTGCCTGTCCCAAGTGGTTGTCTTTTGTTTATATGTTACACATTTGTTGTTCGTTCTTTTTTTTTAAATAAATAAGGCCGTAAGTTTTCTCCTTTGAATTGTTTTACACTGTCTTATGGGGGCCTTTTATAGCTGACTATGCGGTATAATCTTTGCTCATTGTTGAAGGCCATACGGTGACCTATTATTGTTAATGTTTGTGTCATTTTGGTCTTTTGTGGATTGTTGTCTCATTGGCAATCATACCACATCTTTTTTTTTTTTTTATATTTGATTACTTTCTGACACTATGGCTTATTCAATTAATCAGCAAGTGAAATTTACATTTGGACCCTCTCGAGTCACATTACAGACCTACCCATGTCGTTAATATGTTTTTTTTCTGCAAATACATTTACTATTTGTCTCAGGACATTTAGCAACCAGCAATCAAACAATATTTAGTTAACAGCTGTAATTTCATCATCTATGTAATGATACCTGTAATTGTTTGCTAAAGTTGTCTCTGTCTTTGAAATTTGTTTTTGTCGATAATGATTAAAATATAACATTTCGAATGCTAAAATTTTTAGCTTTTGGTTCTTTTAAATTAAAAATTGATTTAAATTGAAATGCTTTGTATGATTCTTTGTATTATTCATGTCTGATTAGGATTTACAAGCTGAAAACAAATGATTGCTTATTTAGGGTTATCTCTTGAACTTGATACATATATTCAACCCAAAAAGTTTTTGGTGGGGTTCGTGTTAATTAGTTCTTAATTTTTCATGTCATTTCTTTTGTACTATTATTTGTCTTTTTGTCTTTTTAATTTTAGCCATGGCGTTGTAAGATTATTTTCGAATTATGAGTTTGACTGTTCCTCTGGTATATTACGCCCCTGTTTTAAACCAGTGCAGATATATCTTTGTCTGAGGTTTTATCTTTAATATAAATGTTCAGAAAAAATAAAATAAAAAAAAATAAAAATTGAGTTTAAAAATTTAAAAATTTTATCATTATGATATCTTCAAGGTTTTTTAGAGAATTTATTTAAAAAAATATCAAGGTAATTTACAGCTGCTGTTGCTCCAGTATAACGTCCTCACCAACAATATTCCGTGTATACGACTTCAAACAGCACCGTACCTAATTACATTATACAACAAATATAATATAAAAATAGAAACTGGTATTTATTTATAGAGAAGATGTAAGAGAATAGAAAACTGAAGCATAAAATCTGAATTAAAAAGAAGGTGTAAACCTACAAAATATCATATATAACATCATACACCATTGTCTATTGTACATTTTTCAGTGCAAACAAATTCAAACGATAGATACCAGGGACATAAAAGAAACTAGCTAGTTGACAAGGTACTACACGTATCAACGTTATAGTAAAAAAGAAAAGAAAACGATAGACACCCAAAAGAATAAACAAATAAAAACATAAAAAACAGCATCATGAACTGAATAAAACGTGGGGTTAACCAGCTATATTTGTTAATGGACAATTTCATTTTGGATATTACAACTGAACATTCAACAACAAGTAGATTTATAACTCTTTACCACATCTGTACTGTTGATGTCCTCATCAAAAACAAGAGGTTGCGACTCAGTTATATCATCACTGTCATCCGCATCGGTAGTGCTTCGTCGAACAACACTGGAGTGATCTAAAGAACGCCTTTTACGTTTAGATATGGTACAGGAAGTAGAATAAGAGTTGATCTGATTTCCAGACTGTTGAGAACTGGAGCAAAATTCAGTGCTTTCCGTCAAGTTACATTGGAGGGTGTTGAAATCATCAAGTGAATCCGTACTACCAGCCTGATTCTCACATGTACAAAATGTTGTTGAATTATTCATACTTGCTGGATTGTTCGGAAGATTAAGAATCAAGTTATCGTTGATAAATTCAGGTTCATCAACAAACAATTGTTCATTCGTCATTGCTGATGTTATTCTATAAGTAATAAATATAAATACTTATGAAGTGTTTGTACATTTCTATAGAAGCAGATAAACTCAAATGAAATTAAGATTTTTTTTAAAAAGGAAGATTTAGGATTATTTTTTTATTTGAAAATTTTGAGGCTGTCCGTTTGGGAATTAGTGATGTACAAGCACGCAGCCCGGTCAATAAATGGACATTACGTCTGATGTCTTCATAAAAAGAGTGCCATGTACACATTCAATCAATCTATCAATCGACAAAATAATCAATTAATCAATCAAACATTCAAACAACCAAACCACCAACCAACCAATCATATAATTAATCGGTTAAATACGGGGTCCAATGTTGCATTTGATTCTTTTCTACTTGTTCCAAGAGACCTTATTCCATGTATTTATTTATTATATCAGCCAACCAACTAAAGAACCAACCAACCAAACCAATCAATAAAAAAATCAAAAAAATCAATTAATCATGTTTTGGAGGGGAAAGACCGTTTCCGATGGTTTTTGAAACAATTGATTTATGTTAAATTATAATTTCCCTTTAATACCCTTCATGCCATTTGCTTACGCATTGAATGTGTTCCTTTTAAAGAGCTTTACAAAAAAAGTTATTTAATATTTGACTTTAAAGATTGATTCGTCATGGTTTTTTTTTAGGATTCTTTTCATTTTTGTAATATGTTACCTCCACGATTTAGCAAATTCCTGATCACTGCTAACTGGTCCATTATAACGATGAGTATAATCATCTGAAGGATCTTTAGTGACACTCGGAACACCGCACAGTCCTTTTGCTTCTTTTATGTCATAAATGGAAGGTTTTACAGTGACAGTCCCTATAAACCCCGACCACCTCGATATTAAGATCTTGATTTCTGTTCCGATTGGTAAAATTACCTAATCAAAACAAAATTATCATATATAGCTTTCAACAGAAACAAAGTATATTAAAAGAAGAGCAGTAAATATCTTATAACTCTCAGTAGTTACCATATGACATATTGGAGTGCTAATTGCTGATTTGTTTTCTTTTCATACATTGCAGTTTTTAATTCAGAACTGTATATTTTGTGAAGATAAATATTCCCGTTTGAAATCAGAATATCACGACAACTGTTTCAAATGTGACCATTTCTGCGTATATATCCAAACTAGATATATTCTTTTGGTGTTTGTGAGGAATTACCATGCTCAATTGGTCGTTTTCTGTGCGAAATTTTGTTTTCGTCATTTCATAGTATAGCTTGCAGGCCACTGTGCTGTTAATTAAGAAATTAAGGCATCTTTATGTAAAAACATAGGGGTTTAAAATCGTTGTAAAATAACTGTAGTGCATTTTGTTTGAATCGCCTCATTGAACCTCGTGTAATCATACTGATCAATTTCATTGTGCAATGAATGTCAATCAAAAGGGGATGCGATATTTCTGCTAGCCAATAAAACTTACGTTATATAATGAAACATACATGCAATGTAATCATTTGATTATCGTTGTCCTTTTTGATATCTCATGTTTTTATCATATTACACGTACAACTTATGTTTATACAAAACTGCTGCTTATATACCTTGTATTCGTTTCGTCTTTGATTGAAGTCAATAAGTAGGTCCTTGTCATCGCAACTTATCAATTTGGTAACTGGTGTTGTTAATAGTTCTTTTTTCGTCCTCGAAATAGATTTACAAGTCCTTATAACAAATAAAGAACTGCGACTTCGTATTGCTATAGCACAGTGACAAGCAGAACCTTGCCAACCAAAACCACAATTGGTCAACAACGCATGGAGCTATAAAAAAAAAGGATGATTTGTTTATGCACCTTAATTTTATTGCAATTTGTGGACATCGGGACAAACCAATTTAATGAATATTTATCTATAGTATCAATGTTGAAACAATTTTGTTTCCGTAATCTTCATTTGAAATTGACACTTTCAATAAATGACCAATATTAACCTAAAAAGACGTACAATTAATGACGCACCCCAATACAAAACTGATTCAAATGATGCATGCAAATCACAGGTATGCATATGCCTCTCTTGGTATTTAACATTACTGAATCATCATAAAGTTGATGTTATAATCTAATAACTTGTTATTCTCACCCAATAAGGTCCTCTGTCATTTCTGTATATAACAAATTCACCAATGTCCATAAAGTGATAATACTTTCCATCAAACGTCGTTATATGAGGATCATTCACTGATTGACAAATCCTGTTTGTCATTGACGCATCTTTATCTAAAACTTTAACCTAAATTAGAAACATGATTTTTTTATGTTCATCTCGGTGACCTGATTGTTGAAATTTTAATAGTTTTTTTTTCCATGGCGCTGTCAGCTATTTTTGTTACCTTTACAGTTATACGATTTGACTGTCTTCCGTGTAAACATCTATTCTGATATCATACAACCACCAATTACTGCAAAGTTAGAATCTTACTCAGTCCTCGCATCGGCTGATCTTTCTCATAGAGGTTGATGGTTTGTGCTTCGTGTTGATTCAATCAACATATGGTTACCAAATTAAACATCGCATAACTACTAATGGATCTCATCTTGTAAGCTAGCGTACAAATGGATGATATATCAAAACTAAGTTAAAGGCATACGATATAGTTTTGATCCCGGATTTACATTTTGATAAAAAAAAATCCAAATTGACTAGTTTATTACCTGATTCAATCAAATATGTAAAAAAAATATATACCTTGATGTGCTACTTTTTGAGGAAAATGAGGTCGAAATTTTGTATATTTGCTCACAATTCGGATTTATGGTTGTTTTTTCCCTTTGAAAAGTAGGACATAACTTTTTTGTTTTAAAAAATAAACAAAAATATTGTTTTGTTAAATAATTTCTACTTTCTGTATTTTATAAGTATTCAAAAAATGTATCAATTTTTTATTAAAAAATAACTCATATTTATCAAATGTTCTTGAATGTAGATAAAAACATAATGTTTTGCTGTATATTTATTGAATATAAAAAAATGCATTATATACGTTCTCATGATATTGGCAAACATACTCTTCTCGCGTAATCAAACTAAATGGCATTTTAAAAAAGAAGGGTCCATGAGCTCGTTTTACGTTAAATATGTTTGAATGATAAAAATTAGTCGAAAACTAAATATTTTCCCCGATAAGTCATAGTTTGACGTCGCGACAATAACAATGTACGTTAGCAACGTCGTTATCTCCCCTGTAACTGTATCGTATGCCCTTAATATAATAATAAAACAGGTGCCTTGGCTGTGTGTCAATTTACGGTTATCTTCACTTTCATATTGTAACATGTATTGCAGTGACTCAATATTGTTTTATAATTCACGAATTGAGAAATGATAAACCTTGTACATGTTGTATGAACAATCTTTTTGCTTATTCTATATTTTCTATAAACAAACCTTAATGTCCGGAATGTGTATGTTTTGCCATATTTCATTAAATGCTGACTCAGAAGAAGTGGAAAGCCTTATGTATGTAGATCTATCTCCACTATTATACAGACCATCACTAAAACCATACACTTCTAGATTTTTCTCTTCTTGCCAGTCAGTGGATCCAAATTTGATTCCACAAAATTGTGCTTTGAATATGATATCTTTTATGGCTATGTTATTAGAACACGAACCGACGTTTGTGCTCCTTTTTGGTTGAAACACATAAAAACTCTGATCACAGTGAGCCATGAGGTTTTTATGCGAGGCAATGCAACCAACTGGAACTGTCGACTTGAATGTTATTGTAATGGGTTCGCCTTCGATGACTGTGTAGTCATATTTCTCCGGCTGAAACGAAAATAACAGAGGGTTTATAATGAACATTTTATTAATGAATTTCTAAATTGAATATTATATCAATCAGCTGTAATATACTTTTTTTACCATTATTTATTCTCATCCAATGCAAGTTTATTGTCTTTTGTCTTTTGTTATTCTGACATCGCTTTAGAATTTAAAATCACCAGCTTTGAAAGTACTAACATTTGAAATGTCCAATACAATAAACAAAGACCAAGCAGGGGGTATCGTACAATTTGATATGTTAACCTTCATAAACACTTCCATACATATTCGCAACAATGATTTCTTTTCATATTCTGACAACCCAAGTATTGAATATTAATCTGCAGAAAAAATGCATGTTTAATAAAGCAGACACTAAGTGTTTACAATAATAAATGGTTTGATGGTTCCATTTGAAGGTCATATTAAACATGTTATCATAAAAAAGATACATGATATAGGGCACACACCATCTGTCTTTAGTGTTTTGGTTAAGCAGATAGTATTGGAAATCAACTGTATTTCGTATTGATTCGTTGATAGCAGCAATACAGTAATATGCCAACTCTTTTCGTACTTTGGACTGAATACAAAAAGATCATATCATTTACATTGTTTAAGATGGGTGTTTTGTAATTGCTTGATCCTTTGTTATTTGTATGAGATTGATTAACTTACAAATATTCCTGCCTTGAAATTTGCACTGTACTGTAATGGCCCAGGAACTGAATTAGCTAAATATCTCATTCTAATAGCACATTGAACCTACAATTTAAATATTATACCAATTGATACATACGTAAATGAGGATGTCTGCTGATATTTGTAATCAGGTATGAATTTCCTATGCCGTATAAGACATATACTTTGTTTTGTTTAACGTATTCTAATTTTCTAAATAATTTGAGTTACACACTATTTGGATTATTTTTTTTACAAAAAGCTTGTTTGGCGTACTAAATCAAACATCATGTCATTTTTGATTAGTTGTTACATGTATAACAACGAACGTTAAGTAAAAACAAATGTTACAATTGATTTATTATACATTTGTAATATATCAGTAATCTTAGTGTCTAGGTAAAAAATTAAATCACAAAAAACTCCGAGAAAAACACTTTAGGAAAAGTCGTTTATCAATTGGTAAACCCAAAGCTCACACACATCAAACAAATAGTGGAAGATATTAGCAAGCAAAATCGAGGGAATTGTGCAAATGATGATACAAGCATGAAAATTACCACAAAGCATCATTATTATATACTCAAAGAAATAACTGCTGGCCATTAAAAAAAATAATATTCAAGATGGCCACGGCCATTTTCTAAAATGGCCGTTTTCTTCAGTTCGAAAAAAAACTGATTTTTCTGAAAAACCTTTTTTGAACTTCTTTTAGTATACTTTGGATTCATTCTAATTCGTTGATTTTTAGTATGCGTGGATTTCGTGGGTACAAATGAACTCCGAAATTAAATGTTAAACGAATAACAAATTTTCTCTAGGTTTGTACGGATATTTCGGTTATACCACGAAATTTATTTTCCACGAAGTTCAACATGAAAGTTTTCCTTGAAGCACGAAAATTGGTACCCACGAAATTAAATGAATCCACATTAGTATGGTTATGGGAAAATGATAAAAAAAAATAGTTATTGGTGTCTAACGTTATTCTTCAACGTTGATATAAAAAATAAACTTTTTCGTGATAGATTGTTGATGATTCAATAATGTTTAGAAAATCTTTATGTAGATCTTTCTTTATTTTAACGTTATAAAGATTATTTGATTATATCAAAGGATATATTTTTATGAAAAACTGTATCTATGTCAAAACAAAATTGACGTACTTGTTCTAACAGCATACACATATGTGGATTTTAACAGATTCTCAAAATTGTATAGCACTAGGTCGATACCTCTGCTTGTTGAATATCAGTCCCGGATGGTATAATAAGCTGAGTAGTCAATACTTCAGTAATGAATGACATGCTTTATAACAAACTTTTCCAGAATTGTCCTTTTAGAAATATTAAAATGTTAATGAAACTAAGGATTCAACTCCCTGAAACAAAGTTGAATTGGATATTTTTTAGGTCCTGGGTCATGTTTGTGGTAATAAATTAAAGCTCCTCAACTGTTTGAGTTTTACAAACAGCTTAGCTTTTAATTACCTGGCAGCGAGAAGCCAGGATAATAGTGGATATAAAGAAGTGCCTCGGACACATGTTTATAAAACGTATTGTGTTTATTTTGTACAAAGTTGGGTCAATACCTCTGCTTGTATAATGTGAATCCAAGCGTATTATAAGCCCAATACATATTACTTTTGTAATACCATAGTTAAATAAAAATATCTAAAACTGTGAAGTTAAATATTTTCAAATTATGAAGAAACTCTTTAACTATTTATGGTCTTATACGCATACATTATTGACATTCAAATATTTGGTTTTTAGTGTTGCTGACGAAAGCGATCAAGACAAAACGCTGCGGACGTCTTTGATTTTTAACAATGTGTTTTCATTTTTACATTTGGCATTGTTCTGTATCATATATTTTCAAATATGACAATTAAAAAAAACATTTTCCATACCTCCATATTCATTGTATAGCTATCTATCCAGTCTGTATGTTTTAGTAAAGTGATGTTTATATCTTTCATTGGAATGTTAGTATACGACGTAATTTTAAATCCGTTGATATACCAGTAGATGTCGTATATATAAGTTCCATTTGACTCTTCATCAAAATTACATCTGAATACTGGTAATAAACTTGGTGTTGGATCGTATCCTGGGATTGGGAAACTTGAGCCTTCTAAAAGTTCTGCCTGTACAGCAACAGATATATATATTGTTGGATAGGATGCTACAATAAGGAAAAGTAAATTCAGGACAATAGCCATTAATTCATGAAATTAATTTTCCATTTGCCCTCTAATGCATTTTTTAAACTTTTAGATGTTAGCTTAACGTGCATGTTAGTTAGAATATAGAGTGATGCTATTTAGTTCGATGCACTTACTTGTTTCAGTATGCAATGCAGACAATTTTACTTACAGCTACACCCAGGGTAAAAACCTGTTTCTGACGATGTACCACCGGGACAAAGAACTGGACCACTTCCTATAAGTAAATAGTACATGTTATATATATATATATATATGTATTGTAAACACTTTTAATATTATATATGTATACAAAAGCATAACTTATCAAAATTTATTTAACATAGTCACAATTTAATATAACATTCAATTCACTTTAATGTAGTCCTAAACACGACTCTCGCAATCCAAACAGAGGTTATGTAATACCTTTATAGATGTTATACGCGGCAATTATATGTCATGTATTTTTTTTTTTTTTTTAAATAGTGTCTCATGGTACTCATCGGATAAAACTACAAATAACAGAATTCCTCTAGAGAATATAATTCGTTTTTTTATAGTTTTTAATTGGATACAGTACAAATTATTCAAACTTAAATCAAAACATATTTGTTGATATTATTGGTTTGGAAACATGAACATAGAACAAAATCGAAGAATATTTTGAATGTGTTGAGCTGAATAGTTTTTTGGATGATGTTTTGTTGATCTGTTTGAAGTCCAAACAAGATTTTAAAATTGAGAAAGGAAATGGGGAATGTGTAAAAGCAATAACAACCCGACCATAGAGTAGACAACAGCCGAAGGCCACCACTGTGTCTTCAATATAGTACGAAACTCCCGCACTCGTAGGCGTCCTTCAGCTAGCCTAAGGCTCCTAACTTTGGACAGTCGCAAAATTGCGGCGAGGTTATACTTGTTTATGAGATCTCATCCCTCCCCCTATACCTCTAGCCTATATAGAAAAGTTAACGCATAACAATACGCACATTAAAATTCGTTCAAGAGAAGTCCGAGTCTAATGTAAGAAGATGTAACAAAAGTAAAGAAATAAATTTCAATATTACATAAATAACAACAGATTACTAGCAGTTCACTCCAGATCTCAATTAAACTGATTGAAAGATTATGTCTTCGGCAAATGAATATCAGGCACTATCCCTCCCTTTAGAGGTTTAGTATCATACTATCATAAAATATATGAGAAGAACATAACACATGTCATGCCAACAACTGTTTTTGTTTTAAATAAATGTGTTCCAATGCATAGACCCTATAAGTGAAGCAAAAGCAATAGTAAAGCCAAAATATGCAATCTTACAGTATCGGAACTATATCCCTTCTTAATAAGTATGTTTAAGTTTTTGTAAGCTTTAGACATGTTTGTGGTGAATACTGACTTTTTTGTGCTTTGTAAAGAATATTACCATAAAAGATTGGATGTGAAATACCTGAACGTATAAGATGTCTGCATGTTGAGTTATATTTACGAATTATTAACCGATGATAAAATTTAGACAAAGTTTGGCTAGGTTGTGATATCGAAAACACTGGTGTATTAATTTTTCAGTAATGCACACATTTCTCTCGCTAAAATATAATACGTTGTTACATACAGGAGCGAACCGTGCTAGTATATATGCATAAAATAACAAAAATTATGAACTCGGAGTGAATTTCAAAACGGAAAATCCCTATTTAAGTAGCAAAATAAAAGCTTAAAAATCTCAAACAAATAGATACCAATTGTCATATTCCTGACTAGGGACGTAAATGTAAATGTTCTTATTCGAAAAATGGCGTAAATCTTTAACTTGTATGTCAATCGCATAAAATTTCATTATATTGACAACAATGTATGAACAAACGTGATACGAAAAGTTTATATGCATATTTCATTTATCGTGCACAACTTTCAAAATGAGACTTCTTATCTCTTTCACTGTTGTCCATCACTATACATCTTCACACCATGATAAAATAAAGATATACATTTTGGGAAAATGTTGCTGAAGATAAACTATTACATACCAAAGCAAAAAGATGAATTCGGTGGTGTTTCCTGAAGAAAATAAATAAAGTATCCTCCACAGTTCCTTATTTCTATGTCAATGGACTGTTGACAAATGTCATTGTCTGTCTGAACGCATGCCGCTCTGCTCACGTTACCATCATCATATGTAGAAAGAGTTCCTGAATATAAAAAAAAACATTATCTGTTGGTCGGTGACATCATAAAACATGTTTATGTTTCAAAAAATATATATTGTTTATGTAATTGTTACTATGTTTAAATCTGTATACCACTTAATTTGAAATGAGAATAATTTTAACATTATGCTTGCCGTTGCAATAAACGATACATTGGTAAGAGGTATAGGGGGAGGGTTGAGATCTTACACACATGTTCAACCCCGCCGCATTTTTGCGCCTGTCCCAAGTCATGAACATCTGGCCTTTGTTAGTCTTGTATTATTTTAATTTCAGTTTCTTGTGTACAATTCGGAAATTGGTATGGCGTTCATTATCACTGAACTAGTATGTATTTGTTTAGGGGTCGGCTGAAGGACGCCTCCGGGTGCAGGAATTTCTCGCTACATTGAAGACCTGTTGGTGACCTTCTGTTGTCGTTTTTTTTTTATTTGGTCGGGTTGTTGTCTCTTTGACACATTCCCCATTTCCATTCTCAATTTTATGTAATGTTGCAAACTACTAATATATTATCAGTGTAATTAATCACGAATTATAATGGTAAATCTAAATTTAATATGATAAATACCATTCAGCCAAATGGGATTTATCGTTCCACAATGCATTTTGCCAGGAGGAGAAGTTGGCATTTCATCGCCATTTGCACTAAAAGGTCGGTACCAACCAACGTGTAGATATTCATCACTGATGACTTCATCACTTGCCAGGTTAGTGAGGTAGTCCTTTGATCTTTTGTCTGCGGCATATATTTCTGAATATGTTTTGCAGTCTCTACTACCTTTAAATAGAAATTAATATAATATTGTCATTTTCTGATAAACTAGTATTTTCCTAAAAGTTCCGTTGTAACGTTATACGAAAGTCTTTTTAACAATACCATCCATGAATTACCGAACATTTAAAAGGTTTTTTCAGGTAGATATTTCTCTCAAAAGAACTGATTTTTCCTGTAATAAGTTTTTTGTAACATAATTAATCCATGTTGCGTGTGTACCATGTATATTGATGAGTCACTATCATTACAATTTTTTGTAATTGCTAGGTATGGTCCGAGACCACAATTATTTCGTAGTGAGTGTCTTTAGAACATCAATAAAAAAAATTAAAAAAATCCACTTGCGCTTTCTCAATGAAATTTTTACAGTGTGCTGTACTACATTTGGGACAATTATATCAGAATTATAGAAAACTTCATTGGCCCTCACTCAAAATATGCACAATTTTGATGTTTAGGGCGTCTTGATATCTTTTGAACGCTTCCGAAGAGCTAGTTTAAACCTTTTTCAACTCGACCAAATCACTACTTCCCTTTTAAATTCTGGACCCAACTTTTTTAGAGTGTAATGTAACCCCCTACTTGCCATTTAGGGCATAAAACATGGAGAAATAAATTTGTAAGGAATATATGAAAATATTGGCACGTAACCCACTGTCAACACTAGGGACTATATTTCAACGAAAATCAAGGAACGACAATTGTGGTCTCGGACCTAATATGTCTCCTAGATATGACTACAATGTATTTCGCGGAAATAACCTTTCTGCATAGTCAAACTAACACTTGTTGCAACATGTTGAAGAATTCGAGGAACTGATTTGATTAAAGAGTTTATCTTCAGTTCAGATATAAGCTAGCTTTCAGTTTTTAATTTATACCCTTTATTATCAAACAACCGATGGAGGAAAAACGTTTACCCTTTGGGAATTGACTCTGCTTTTGAATGCTTTCTATAATGTATTTTGTGACAAAAATGAAATGAAAATACATCTTTGTGATTTTACACTTGTGGCAGATAAAAATTGTTTTGCTTACTTTTTTATATGTACATGTATGTCTTTATTTCCGTATAAAAAGCTTAATACTGATGACAAAATGCAAAACATGTTAACCATGTTAACGATAAATCAATTTTCATATTACTTAAAAGAGGGACGAAAGATACCAAAGGAACGACAGTCAAACTCGTAAATCCAAAACAAACTAACAACGCCATGGTCAAAAATTTTGACACCAGTATGTAAATCAGTATATTGTCAGTGCATGTGACACAATTTATGGAAACAAGATGTACCAACACATTAAAACCCGTTATAGCTTTTTTTACACACAGATTCAATTGAGAACAGCTTTCCATATCCTCGATCTAATTCGTTACAAATAATGTAGGTAAAGAAGTGCCTACCATTTTTTCTAATTTTTTAAAAATTTATAAATAAGAGAAATCTGAGTACAAAAAATATATTACGCGCGTTTCACAATTTTTGACATTAAGTACTCACAGCTGCATTGGCGACCTGACTATTTTTTAAGAGTTACATACACAAAATGCAACTACGAATAGATGGACAGTTGAAAGAAAGTACAAAGCTAAATAACTATAGGGCTCCTACATTAACGATAATACAAATGAGATGGGTCTCGGTATCTTAAACATCCACCACTCATGTATTTATTGCGTGTGTTTATGATGTCATACACAAAATGCAACTACGAATAGATGGACAGTTGAAAGATAGTACAAAGCTAAATACCTATAGGGCTCCTACATTAACGATAATACAAATGAGACGGGTCTCGGTATCTTAAACATCCACCACTCATGTATTTATTGCGTGTGTTTCTGATGTAGTTTCGGTTGGATAACATTTTATTACGTGTTATCGTTTGTAGTCCAAATAATCATTTAAATATCAAATACGTTCATTGTCGTGATAACTGACTGGACTATAGTGCCTAACAAGATTTTGTGAGGTAGACGAAATTGACTTTTAAACGATCGTATTGACTTTTGATGTCCAAAAAAATGCAGATTGGACATATGTTGACTTTATTAACTTACTACTTAAGTTTGGGATTAATTGTAATTAACATATTTGAATGGAACTGAAAAATGCTTTGGTTATGATAAATAATAATTCTACCTGCCGTAGCCGTGCGTAAGATATATATTCCGGCATTTTTCTCAATAAAATGACTTGTTTAATGGATCAACAAGTCTTTTTTGTAAACGTTCTCTTTTATCTCCACAATAGGCTTTTAAAAAATATCTACCAACTGTGTATTCAGAAAATTTTGTGAAAATAGAAGAAGAGGCAATTCTTACCTCTCATACCTTAACTTTCATTGATAAAACATAATATTGACTCGTCCAGTGTCCAGTTTGAAGTACATTTTAGTTACCGTACACATTCTTGCACGTTCTTATTAATCAATAGTCATGTATGAAAAGCATAAACAAGTTTGAAGGTAAACTAATAACAACTTAAACAAATGAAATTGCCTACGATTCAATAAGAATGACCAGTCCACACCAAGCACTATGTAACAGTCCATGAGTTGATAGTGAGGAATAATTAAACAAAAATATTCAATAATCAGATAGGAAACTTACCAAAAGGTTCATAAACTTTTATATCCTGCAAATAGTAATCAGGCGATGAGAACGTAAGTGGTTCAGAATAGTCGCTGTGTTTAGTTACTTGGAACATGTCCAAAAAATCCGATAAGAAAATATAGTCGTCGGAAACATCTATTCTGAATTCGGAAATCCACATTAGGAAATACATCCTATTCATCTTTAAATCATTGCCATCATAAGTTGTAGATCCAAGTACACGATAATAATAAGAGAAATATATTTTTTCGTCTTTTTTATCTGAAAATAAATAACATTTGTTAACATAAAAAAATGTTTTTTGTTTAGCAGTCATCTCTATGGAAACACGGCAGTCATAGTTATATTATAAATACATGTACGAAAAACATATTTTAAACATATTTTTAAAAGGGGCAGAAGTTACAATTTTGATATTTTTGGAATTTTTGGTCCTCAATGCTCTTCAACGTTAGTACTTGTTTGGCTTTAGAACTATTTTTATCTGAGCGTCACTGATGAGTCTTACGTAGACGAAACGAGCGTCTGGTGTATTAAATTATCAGTCTAGTACCTTTGATAATTATTGATAAACACGTAAAATACGATGTATGTTTCAAGTTTTAATGAAAGCGCAATTTTGAAATAATTTTTTGTTGTAAGCAGCAATTTTTGCACAAATATGTAAAAATGAACGCAAAACAGCTTTAGTATATTATTGATTTTCAAGTAAATCTGTTGACCACATGTGAATCCGTATTTGTGCAGACCTCAATTCAATCTTTAGCTGAGAATGGCGTGCGCCTATGCAAACTAAGCGTTTGTACCTATTAAGAGAAAAATAATGCCAATATTAAAAGTTCAAACAAGGATGACACATTTTGAAGTATTATGTATAGTAGAGTACATAATACGCCTATTCCCAGAATAAGAAATAAACTTCAAATACTTTCAAAGCGGTATGTGTTTGTACCTGCCGACAAGCAGCCAACAATGTGGTTGTGGTATGACAGAAATACTACACGGACGTTTTTAAGCATGACATTTTGAATTAATCTACATTCAAGTCCATCCACTTCACAGAGAGTCATATAGTAAACAAGCATATCACAACCACGTCAAAGCTTAAGGTTTCTTCTGAACATTTGAAGGTCCCTACTATGTATCGGCTACCTAAACTACACAAAAAACCATTTAAATATCGTTTCATCTCGGCCTTTAGTGAGTGTTCGGCAACTTATCTGTCAGTGCTCATAACTAGTTCATTAACTACTATTAAAAAGCTTATCATAAATTTTTGTGATAAAATATATGAACATAGTCATGATAGTGGTAAAAACCATTTTTGGAGTGTAAACAAATCTTTGGAAGTTTTAGATAAATTACGGGCTTTTGATGGTCCTTTTGATTCTGTCAATAGTTTTGATTTTTCTACTCTTTACACTACACTTCCACACTATCTAATTAAACAAAAGTTTTCCTATTTCATTAAATGGTCGTTTGGTAAAGCTGAATGTAGATATATTTGCTTCAACTCATTTAAAGACTTCTTCTCTAATGAGAAAGGTAAATATGCTAGATATACTTACTGGAGGTGTGATGAGATGATTGAAACTGTTAATTTTCTCCATGATAATATTTACTTACGTTTTGGCAACAAAGTTTATCGACAGATTGTAGGTATCCCCATGGGCACTAATTGTGGCCCTTCAATAGCAGACTTGTTTTTGTACTGTTACGAATCACAGTTTATGACTAAACTACACACTAAAATTTACGATAAAAGAGACGATTTTATGTTCCCTATTTTTAATTTTCCATTTTTAGATGGGGATATTCCTTTGGCACCATCTTACGGTGTTTATATTTCACAACTTGTTCGCTATGCCCGTGTCTGTTGTGACGTTTTTAATTTTAACGAACTATGTATTACTGGTAAATTATTAAACCAGGGATATCGTTCCATAAATTACTTGAAACCTTTATTATTTTTTTCCATAGAAATAAAGATTTGGTTTTGAAGTTTGGTTGTACCTGTAAAAAAATTAACCCAAACGGGATAGCACATCCTCATTTTTACGGAAATGTTAATTAACCGTGCCCGGAAATTTAGAAATGATCCATGTAAACTTGTTGCTCCTTTAAATAAACTGAACCTAAAAGGTTACCTATTCAACACTGTCATAAGATCATTGAATATTATTTTTATTGGTATAAATATTGATTTTGTTAGTAGATTAAAAGTAAATAAATATTACTAGCATGTTATATACATACACATTTTCATGGATCTACAATCTGTCGATACCTGTAACTTGGCATTGTTATAAAAGGTCATGTTTTTCTCTGACAGTTTATGACGTCTTTACACTAAATCCATTATATGTTGGATGTGTACGGATTGAGTGTTTAGTCTTAGAGGCATGATATTTTTATTAGTTGTTAGTGGCTTTGAACTAGCTGTCAGATAACTGCGAGTACTATCAGATCTGTTCATTGTGTCTTTTTGTGTCGGGATGTATAAGTACCCGGCCACGTCCACTTGTATTTTTGTCTATCTGATGAGTTAAGACTTTTCAACTGATTTTTATTGTTCGTTCTTATCGTGTACTGTTATACCACTGTCCCAGGTTAGGGAGAGGCTTGGGATCCCGCTAACATGTTTAACCCCGCCACATTATTTATGTATGTGCCTGTCCCAGGTCAGGAGCCTGTAATTCAGTGGTTGTCGTTTGTGTATGTGTTACATATTTGTTTTTCGTTCATTTTTCACATAAATGAGGCCGTTAGTTTTAGTCGTTTGAATTGTTTTACATTGTCTAATCGGGGTCTTTTATAGCTGACTATACGGTATGGGCTTTGCTCATTATTGAAGGCCGTACGTTGACCTATAGTTATTAATGTTTGTGTCATTTTGCTCTTTTGTGGATAGTTGTTTTATTGGCAATCATACCACATCTTCTTTTTTATATAATTATTCGATCAACACATGAATCGTTTTTATGCACATAAAACGATGCTTTACATATGTTATAAACTTAAACATGAAATCATAGATACCCAGAAAAATCCAATTGCACATGGTCTCTATCTATTCATACTTTTATATAATAATCAGAATTTAGTATTATTGCCAATTTACACCACTGGGTCGATGCCACTGCTGGTGGACGTTTCGTCCCCGAGGGTATCACCAGCCCAGTAGTCAGCACTTCGGTGTTGACATGAATATCAATTATATAGATATAGGAAGATGTGGTGTGAGTGCCAATGAGACAACTCTCCATCCAAATAACAATTTAAAAATTAAACCATTATAGGTTAAAGTACGGCCTTCAACACGGAGCCTTGGCTCACACCGAACAACAAGCTATAAAGGGCCCCAAAATATTACTAGTGTAAAACCATTCAAACGGGAAAACCAACGGTCTAATCTATATAAACAAAACGAGAAACGAGAAACACGTATATATTACATAAACAAACGACAACTACTGTACATCAGATTCCTGACTTAGGACAGGTGCAAACATTTGCAGCGGGATTAAACGTTTTAATGGGCCCAAACCTTCTCCCTTTTTCTGAAACAATAGCATAACATCACAACATATAAAAACATACGATAAAATATCAATTAGCAGACTTAACTCAATCAAAAAACGTATGATTACACAAAGAACGAATAAATTTGATCTGCGATATATATGGTCATTTTTATAAATTTTCTGTTTACAAAACTTTGAATTTTTCGAAAAACTAAGGATTTTCTTACCCCAGGAGTAGATTACCTTAGCCGTATTTGGCACATTTTTTTGTGGAATTTTGGATCCTCAATGTTCTTCAACTTTGTATTGATTTGGCTTTTTAACTATTTTGATCTGAGCGTCACTGATGAGTCTTATGTAGACGAAACGCGCGTCTGGCGTATAAAATTATAATCCTGGTACTTTTGATAACTATTTACACCACTGGGTCGATGCCACTGCTGGTGGACGTTTCGTCCCCGAGGGTATCACCAGCCCAGTAGTCAGCACTTCGGTGTTGACATGAATATCAATTATATGGTCATTTTTATAAATTTTCTGTTTACAAAACTTTGAATTTTTCGAAAAGCTAAGGATTTTCTTACCCCAGGAGTAGATTACCTTAGCCGTATTTGGCTCAACTTTTTGTGGAATTTTGGATCCTCAATGCTCTTCAACTTTGTATTGATTTGGCTTTTTAACTATTTTGATCTGAGCGTCACTGATGAGTCTTATGTAGACGAAACGCGCGTCTGGCGTATAAAATTATAATCCTGGTACTTTTGATAACTATTTAGATGAGAATTTTATATCATGTTATATGACCGTTAGCATTCTTTGGAGGTAATCTCGATTGTGAAGTATAGACTTTTAAAATACACACGAAATGCTGAGATATTGTATTGTGTCCATGCATTTTTTTATTGTTTATCTTTGATCTTTCTGTTATATGGATATACGTTTAATTACCATTTGAGTCAAATTTGTGAATATGAATGTGACAGCTAATTACAAATTTAACATACTCATTTTGCTTTTCTTGTACCACTTAATTTATGTATATAAAGTCTACCCGTAAAGGAAAGAAGGTTAGCATTGCTTATGTAAAAATGCGCGTTTGAAATTCGTACAGGTAGACATAAAAATAATTTTGTCGTTAAAAGTATGAACAAAACAAACATACTTGCATCACTATAAAAACAACAAATGTAAACGAAGAAGCACAAAAAGGCATACATCAAATTTAATATTATACTCATTGTGCTTTTCTTGTACCACTTAATTTATCTATATAAAGTCTACCCGGAAAGAATAGAAGGTTTTCATTGCTGGTGTAAAAATGCGCGTTTGAAATTCGCACAGGTAGACATAAAAATAATTTTGTCGTTCAAAGTATGAAGGTTTACATACATGCATAGTCACGTAAAGTTGATATAACAAACAACAGACTCAACAGTAAATGTAATAATATTAAATAAATAAGGTGTGGTTCAAAGTATGATGGGATACATACGTACAGTATCACGTCAAATGTATGAAATAAAAAAACAGACTCAACAGAAATTTAAAGTATTTTATTGAATGAAATAATTTTATCATTCCTAGTATGTCAAAATCCATAAGTAAGAGTAATTTAAGTAAATGAAATAATTTTGTCGTTCAAAGCATGAGGTTTTATATAACCACAGAGTCAATTCAAAAGAATATCTCAAAAATTTAACAAGCAATATTAATAAAGACTAATAAAATAATACTATAACGCGTTATTAAGTTGATAACCAACGTCATTACGGACAATCTATACTTCAAGACCATCTTGTATTATTTGTGATGTTGATACGGAATATTTATCAACAAGTTCTGGGTATCTTCCGATGAACTTTTTTAGAAAAAGGACGAGACGTTCTTTGACATACCCCTGGTTCATCAACTTTCTGCTCAGACACTGGTGACGTTGTACAAAGTCTGAATAGGAGCTGCAAGCTCTTGAATACCTAATAAGTTGGGAAATGTATATTCCATATGCAGGTGAAGTTGGTATATTACTACTAAGGTGGGGGAAATTGATAATTTCAAAATTGAAATCGTCTCGTTTTTCATAGATTCTAGTACTGAGATGACTGTGTATGTCAAATTCGAGGTATAAGTCTAAAATGATGCGGAGGAAGGAGGACCGTGTCTGTGGTCTCTTTAATTTCTAGTTCTGGTGGGTATATTAATGGAACCCAATCAGAAAAGTTCGGATTGTTAATGGAAAGAACATCATCAATATATCTGAAAGTGAAATTAAATAACCTGGCTTCTTTGATCTTCTTGTTTTTAACAAGTGTCTGAAGGAACTCCGATTCATATGAAAATTGGCTGAGGTCGTCGTTTTTATCAGCCCATAGACATAATTTGACGTTTTTTTGTGATTTACTCCGGTTTGAAATGGATTAAAACATTGAATTAAAAGAAATGACTGTAATATATTTTTGAAATAAACATTATACAAATAACATATAGTTGAGAGGGTGATAGAGCAGATTGGTACCCCGAAAAAACATTGTTCGCCGCGGTTGACAATGCCTTTTCGAGGGGTTCAAATCTGCTCTATCACCCTCTCAGCTATGTGGTATTTAATTTATTATACTGAATGTTGTGTTATTACTGTCGATTTTTTAAAATTCAAAGTAATAAACTGTGACATCTTGTATATAACCATCCGTTTTTAATAAAGCGCACACTTGATCAAACGTCTCTGTGAAGGGTAATAGAGTATTTGCCATAAGATAGTGTCGTATTGAATAAAGTGCACACTTAATCAAGCGTCTCCATGAAGGGTAATAGAGTAAATTGACACCCTTGTATTAGCCAATCAAAATCTGGCATTTTGACATGAAGTATAATAAAAAAAAATATGGTGCACACTTTAAATAACACGCTACGCGGGTTATTCAGTGTGCACCACAAATTTCTATATTATTTCTTCATACACAGAAAAAATATTACAGTCATTCCTTAAATAAAGATAAAGTCACATGGTAGTAAGAAGCAGACACACAAAGCCTTTCTATATTGGTTTTGTTTTGATTGGAAGATTCTTACAATAATAATACTAACCACACCAGAAAATCCAGAAAACTCCTAGGAAAATGCTAAACGGGAAGTCACTAGTCAAATGGTACATTGTGGTAAAATCAAAAGCTCCAACACATCAAACGAATGAGTAACAATTTCTGATTCCTGACTTACAGTTACTGTTTCAGCTCAGGAATAAGACAGTTATTTTCATTCGTTTGATGTTTTTGAGCTTTTTATATTGCCATTTGATTTCCTTAGAGTTCGGTGTTTTGGTTATTTCACTTTTGAAGCATGTTAAAACAATAGGCAAATTGAATAGTTTTATAACTGTTACGAAGAAACATAACTATGTTACCACGTAATGTCTTTCTCCCCAAACTTATTGATGCCAGAAATTCTGTTTATTTTATATTTTACACAAACAAATGCATTCATATAACCAAAATTACAAGACAAAAAATTCATGATAAGTAATTCGTCAAACATTGATTTATTGCTCAATAAACAAATCAAAAAGTTGACTTACCTAGAGCAAAATCTTGTATCGATCCACTCGAAAAAATCGACCGTACGTCTGAGCCATCTACCGTGCATCGAACTATTGACCCGTCTTCGTTATTTATGAAGAAGATAAACCTAAAAGTAAAAACGCACAATTACAAATCTGTTTAAATATTTATAACTATGTTATCTTAGTCGTTTTGTCTTCAAGACAATTCATAAGAGGAACTTATAATATAGATAAACCTAATTCAGGACAAAATGTAAGTTAATGTTGCGAAATTTTAAGGGGTTGGTAGTTCGCGATCGGATCATCCCGATGTCATATATTTCAGTGTGAAGTCGTCCACTTTTGTCAATATCAAGATGCCGTATAATTGCTATTGAGACAACTCTCCACCAAGTTATAAGCAACCGTTTGGCCTTCAACAATGAGAAAACACATACATATCTTTGTTTACCTGTCTGGTAGAAAATTTTATAACAATTGAGACGAAGATGTCGATCGTTTCACTTTACGTCGGAGAATAGAGGTTAGATCATAAAACTAGAGGCTCTAAAGAGCCTGTGTCGCTCACCTTGGTCTATGTGAATATAAAACAAAGGACACAGATGGATTCATGACGAAAATGTATTTTGGTGATGGTGATGTGTTTGTAGAGCTCACTTTACTGAACACTCATGCTGCTTACAATTATCTCTATCTATAATAAACTTGCCCCAGTAGTTACAGTGTCAGTGGAAAAAGTAAAAATTTACAAATTTTATGAAAATTGTTAAAAAATTGACTATAAAGGGCAATAACTCCTTAGGAGTCAGTTGACCATTTTGGTCATGTTGACTTATGTTTAGGTCGTACTTTGCTGTACAGTATTGCTGTTTACCGTTTATCTCTATCTATAATAATATCCAAGACAATAACCAAAAACAACAAAATTTCCTTAAAATTACCGATTCAGGGGCAGCAACCTAACAATGGGTTGCCCGATTCATCTCAAATTTCAGGGAAGATCGATCTTGAACTGATAAACAATTCTACTCTGGTCAGATTTCCTCTAAATGCTTTGGTTTTAAGATATAACCCAAAAGCTGCATTTTACTAAAAAAAATAAGTTTAAAATAATTGCAGATTTTCAAGACTCTTGATATGAGACTTTTGAATATTGCCAATCCAGTTTTTATTCGTTGGATATGAATTTGTAGTAAATATCCGGGTACCATGAACTCTTTCCCCGACAAATGACAATTTTTAAAAGGAATAAAGGCAGACTTCGGAAAACAAGGAAATCAAATGTCCACAAAAAATCCAGTGTTCTTAATGTACGAAAATTGGTACTCTTAAAATTGATGAATCCACAATTATTCTTTAAAAAAATTTTAAAATCCACAACTGATTGAGACCACTGATCAAATATATTTTATCCAAATCTTTCAAAAGACAAGATTTGACAGTTAAACAAATATTCTCTGAGCAACAGATCAGCAAATGCTGAGAATTCATTTCATTGACTGCATTTGTTCCATATATACTTAACACTCATACGCTGTATCATAACTAATGACATTGGCTGAATATGTATTGACACTCTCTTAATTTGCCTGCACACATTCTTTATATTAATAACGCTTTAACCCTTATTTGCTTTAGCATGGGAGACTTAAATGATTAAATTATTGTATATATTTCTTTGTAGAAAATATTTAACGTGGATGTGTATCTATACATGAACAAATTAACAAAGCCAGTAGATATACATCAAACATTTTGTCTTGCTAAAAAATATAAGCATACATATTTTTTATCCAACGCAATCATAGGTTTGAACGTAGTTTTCAATTTAGACTTGTTTATATTTTTTCGTTTGGGTTTGTATCATATATTTCCTCCGGTTTATATGATCCGTTCATCCTATTGACTCTTAAAATTCAAGAGTCTGCCTAAAAATGAGGGTTAATTATATATGGCCTTCCAAATACCGTTTGATTCCTTACATCACTGAAGAGAAATTTATCATGTTTATTGTCGAAATCCGGATCTGGTGTACAAAAAATACTATCACCTTATGTTTGTGGCATAACATCTTGGCCACTAGTTAATGGTTTTCTGTTTAGTACTAAATTGTATTAAGATTATTTTTTTTACATCTTGTGATCAATTTTATATGGCAATATATATATATATTACGGATTACAAATTGCCAAAAAAAATTAATCACAAGATGTAACAAAATGGATCTCAATATAAATTTAATACTATACAGCTAAAATTAACTTGCGGCCGCGATGTTATGCCTCAAACATACGGTGTCAACTTTATTTTAGTACTTCTAAATTGAAAACTACGTTCAAACCTATGATTGCGTTGGATAAAACCACAATTTTTATACGTGTGCATGTAAAACAAAATTTCGTTGTAGAAGTATATATATATATGCATGTTTTTAAATTGTTATTTGGATGGAGAGTTGTCTCATTGGCACTCACACCACATCTTCCTATATCTATGTGTTTGTTGGACAGATACTTAAAATATGATCTGCATCTTAAGTGTTTAAAAAGTCGACAAAAATCTAATTGACCCTTAATCCGATTGAATATTGGATTTGTAATTCTTTTTTGTTTTGTCTATCCGACAAAAAACACCAGACTAATCGAGTTTGTTTTAGAGTCAGTAGATATGGATTGAACGGTTAACTAATTTCAAGAATAACCTACAAAAGAGGGGCAAACAATATCAGAGGGTATACAATCAATCCCATAGATCGAAAGTAAACTGACAACACCATGAATTCAGTTTCAGGTTTCTAGCTTGTATCTGTCCTTAACACTTAAACAATTATCATGTTATCAAATATTTCGGAAATATGATATTTGCACAAAGAGAGCTTTCAAGGCGGACACATCACATGGAATAATCTATGGTTACAATACGATCAACATCGATTGCATAATATTGAAAAGTTCACTTGAACACTGTAAAATATCTGACATAGTTTATGTTCATTTAAAAATGTCATACAATATTCAAATCCTGGTATATACAATGAGTTTCTTAAGATGTTATGAATTTTATTTAACAGTGTTCACAAATTAAAGACATTTTAATATTGTGTAATGTGTTGATATAACATACGAAAGAATAAAACGACAGCACCTAATTAACATTACCAGCTATTATTATAGGTTTAAATATACAAGTCAATAAAAAAGAAAGAAAACATTCAAACTTGCATTGAAAACATGGTGTAGAAAAACGTTCGGTAAGTTCAATGTTCGAAAAATTCAAAAAAAATTGCCATACATAAACTTATCATTAGTATGGTTTACATTATCACTGAACTAGTATATATTTGTTTAGGGGTCAGCTGAAGGACGCCTCCAGGTGCGGGAGTTTCTCGCTGCAATGAAGACCTGTTGGTATCCTTCTGCTGTTGTTTTACTATGGTCTGGTTGTTGTCTTTTTGACACATTCCCCATTTCCATTCTCAAATTTATTATCATGTCTTTCTTTTTACTTGATATTTACCCCTTTTTCGAATCTACTTCTAAGGTTCCAATAGAACCATTCGAACTGAAATTAAGAATGGGTGTTATGTCTGATCCGTCAAGGTTCGATCTCACTAAATCACTACAGTTCGACCAGTATAAATAATCGTTGATAGAATCAACTGCAATGCCAGATACACAATTTCCCGCTTCTTGATGAAAAATAACCTCTGTGTCATTATCAACGGATGGATATTTGACCCTGAATGTAATATAAAAGAAAACCTATACATTATACTATAATTGCGCAGTCTTGTCAAAAAAGTTATGTTGATCTCATTACACACTTCTTTGAAAATATAAAACTGCATGGTTTTAACATTACTGAAGTAGCTGACCTGTCTAAAGTCTTTGAAAAAGGCAATAAAGGTTGGAATTTCTAATCATTATAAGTTCTATAAAATAGTAAATGAAACCTATGAGAAATACAGCTTTTTCTTCACACTCAAAATATGGAACATTTTACATTTTAATTTCGTAGACTTTTTAAGTAATTCAGAACAATTGATGTAACAGTTGTTTTATGTCGGTCTTATTTCTGTAGTTTGTGTTTTTAGTTTTCGTTCATTTCAATTATCCGTCAACTGTGTGTGTAACAAACGCTCCACATATGCAGGCAATGGTCGATACAGACGCATGTGCTCAATTTCTTTTAAAAGAAAAAGGAAGTTTTGCTTATATACTTTAAGAGTAACCCTTGTAGAGCCATATGTCATTCGATAGAATATTATATACCGTTTTCAAACGATATTCATATTATAATGGTTCACAACAAACTAAATGAGCGGATATTCAAAGTACTGTGGATTAATTTCTTTTCATGTGTATCAATTTTCGTGAATTGAGGAAAACTTTTTGTGGATATTTGACTTCGTGGTTTTGCCAATCTCTGCATTCAAAGTTTATAGACAATTCGTTCTTTTTTTAACATTGAATTTGGTCACCTCTACGTTCAAAAGACAACGAAAATTGGTATTCAACGGTTTATAATGAATCCGCAGCATTATATACTTGCCTGTCGGATCTAATTAAAGCAGATGACATATAATATAAGTCTATTACTGAAAGCTAAATTAAGCTAAATTAAGCTTTGCTGATCTAACTCATGTAGAATATTTATTCAGGGTATTTTGTCATTTAAGCACAAACATACGGATTCAAGTCTTGCTAACTTATATGGTTGGGCATTAGGCGAAGTAGCAATACGTTATAGGAAGAAAACACGAAGAAAAAAAATTGGTTGTATTACACAAAGGATACACATTATAGACAAAAATATAATTGTGTATTGGTGATGGTGATGATGATGTGTTTGTAGACTTTACTTTACTGAACATTCTTGCTGTTTACAATTAGCTCTCTCTATAATGAACTTGACTAGTCGTTTCAGAGGAGAATATTTTGTAAAAGTTTACAAAACTTTATAAAATTGTCCTAAATGGTAAAACATTAACTATATAGGGCACTCACTCCTTAAGGGAGCTGGCTTGTCATGCTTTGGATTTTTTGTCAGATTTTCGGAATCTTTGATTTTATCCATTTGAGTGCATTAAAACAAAATTGCCTGGTGACCCCCATTTTTCTTTTTGTAAATCTTTTACATTTATAATGTGAACCTATCTGTAAAAGTCTTGTAAACTTTTAATTACTTTTGAAAAGTTTTTCAGAACTTCAACTTGAAAAGTCAAGAGAGAATATTTTCCCTCCAAAATTTCAATGGCTAATATCTCGAAAACAAGCATGGTGACTTATATATTGTTTAGCTCTTTTAGTTCCTTTATTAATACACTATCAATAGAACAAGTGTTTTTAAAACTTAATTACTTTGAAACTGAAAATGAAACTGAGAAGCGAACTCCCTTTTTTTTTGTCATGCTGACATATTTGTTGTACATAATTGCTGTTTACAGTTTATCTCAATCTATAATTATATTTAAATTATATCCCAAAAGTGCAAAACTTTCTTAAAAAAATACCAATTTAAGGGAAGCAACCTAACAATAGGTTGCCTGATTTGTCTGAAAATTTTAGGGAAGAAAGATCTTGGCCGATTGGAAAATATGACCCTTTGCAGAATGTATTTTACCCCGTGTACTGTGTGTAGCCATGTCGGTCATCTTGGTTGGAAGTCAGGGTTATTGAACCCTTTGTTATTAACTTGATAACCTAATGATGATTGTGGCCAAATTTGGTAGATTCAGAGGAGAAGATTTTTTTAACAAAAACTTACGAAAAAGTGTTAAAAATGTACTATAAAGTATAATAACTCCATTAGGGGTCAATTGACAATTGTGGAATTGTGAATTATTTGTTGATCTTATATTGGTGAACATTATTGCTTTTTACAGTTTATCTCTATGTGTGATAATATTCAAGATATAAACCGAAAAATGCAAAATTTCCTGGAAATTACCAATTCAGGGATAGTACACAAACAACAAGTTGTTTAATGCGTTTGAAAATTTCAGGGCAGATAGATCTTGACCTCGTGTACATTTTTACCCCACCTTTGTTTTAGAGTTTAAGCCAACAACTGAATTTAACTCCTATGATCTATATAAAGGTTGCTGGGTCATTACCATAGTGAAAATTGTTGCCAAGTTTGGTTGAATTTGGCCAATTTGTTTCAGAGGAGAAGAGAAACGACAGACGACGGAAGCCAAGTGATGAGACAAAGCTCACTTGGCCCTTTGCATCAGGTAAGCCCAATATACATGATATTTTTGTTTGTGCTTTTTCTGTTCTTATCATATTTCGTAAAGTAATAAAGCTATCAATTGGTTCATATAACAAAACTAAGCTCATTTTATTTTTTATGATTTTAATTTTATCATTCTGCATGTTCCAAGAATATTTGTTAACAAACCTGGCAATGTTACCAGACCAACTCGACCAATATATGTAGTTCTTGGTTTCGTGGTAGGCAACATTTTTTATATCTAACATGTAGTCTTTCACAATTACTTCAAAGTTTGTTCCATTTTGATCCATCAACACTACTCTGTCCGATGATGCTGCTAGAAGTCTTATATCTAACAAAAATATTGAAAGCTGTTTTAATGTCTGTACAATATAGTATTATTTGATAAGTATGGTATGATAACATTATACAAACAAATGGTTTAACAAACAAGTGGCAATATACACGTATTTAAAGCTCCAAACATTTCACACATATTGTTCCCAACGTCTCGAGCGTACCATTTAGCAATTCCTGAAACTGAAATCAATAACAAATATAAGTTAAATGCACAAGTTAAATAAAATATCCAATTTGTACTAAAAAACATATTGTCAATGTTACTGAATTTTGTTAGTTATGTGAACGCAAACGAACCGAAATATATGTAATGTAAAAAAAATGCAATCATCTGGTGTTCAAACAATATGACAAGTTCTACTTAGCAACTATTTTAACCTGTTTTGAATATAGACCGATTTGAAAGAAATTAAGCCTGAAAAATTTGCAAATAGGTGGTTGTTGAATACCGGGAACGGGTTCGGGTCTCCGTTTTTGTGTATATCAAACAATTAATTAGGAGTTTAAATTTTGTTCATGTGACTTTTAACATATTTATATGAAGCTGTTTTTGATATAATCAATAATCGATTGGGTTTCTTAGCTTTTTGTGATAATTTTGACTTAAAGAGGTATTTGAATGAAAATACAGCAAGGACAACAGCAAACACATTCAAACATATATTAAAACTACTAAACTTGTCTAACGGTAACCAAAATGAGTCCAAGGAAATTAAAAGTGGCTTGACATTGCCTTTTTAAGACAACCGGCTTATACGAGTAGAAAATTTAATCTTTCCATGGCTGAGCGGGGGACATTTTTTTTAAATTTCATCCACTCGTCCAGATCAATCAAACATCGATAGTTTGAATGGCAAAGTATTGAATTTACATCCAGAAGTTCAAAACAATATCTAGTTCTACGTTTTGGATCAGATTTCAGATTTTATCATACGCATTTGACTGTTTAAACAATGTGCTTCACTTTTGTTAAAACGTGACGTTGTTAAAGACGTGACACTACTGGACGAAAAAACAACTGTCCATACCAGTAACAGTCGTTGTACGACTGTCTTAGTCTGTAAAAGACCAGTAATGACTGTCAAATCTGTCATATTTCGTTGCAACAGTTTATTTATGTCTGTCCCAACTTTTCTACGGGTTGTGAAAGTCAAAAAATGCTACCATCAGTTATTTCAGAACTGTTGCAGTGGTTTACGGTGTTGTCACAGTCAAAATCTATTTATTAAAGTCTTTCTAATAGTTGTGGCAGTTGCATAATGTCCGTCCCAACCTTAAAATAGTTGAGACAGTTAAAATTTGTCTGTGTCAACTTTTCAGACGTTGATGCAGTCAAAAAATGTTTGTCACAACGTTTTATGAGTTGGGACAGTCGTTAAATGTTTGTTACAACTTTCTAAGGGTTGACACAGTCAATAAATGTTTACAAAAACTTATAAAAGGTTGACACAGTCGTTAAATGTTTAAAACAAACATTTCATAAGTTGATACAGTCGGTAAATGTTTTTAATACAAATATTTTAGCGTAACGGTAGTCGGCCATCAGTGTAAAAAAAATCACTTCTCACCCGGCTCTCAAGATTTGATTTTGTTGTGAAATAGTCCATTACTTATACTATTATCGTCTTTGTGCGATTGTAAATCTGTTTTGCTGTGTATTCATTTATTTTGCGATCGTTGTTTGTCTTTTGTCGTTTTCTATTTATTGCCGTAGCATTGTCCGTTAATTTTTGACAGTCATGTGCGTTTGACTTTAAATAATCCTTCTGATATCCTTACTTTTTATTTTATAATATCTGTTTTATAACATTTTCGTTCATAATTGGTTTTAAAAACCAGAAGCTTTCGTTTAAATAGAGTTTTAATATTATTGCAGAAGAATGAGAAGATGACAATGAATTCATTCAAATTTATACTTGACAAAGTTGCGCAATAGAAAAATGTACAAGGGTGTACAAATAAATTTAAAGATTATGACTCAGTTACCAATATTGTACAGCATAATAAACCAGTTTTAATTCGAATTACACCAAGAAGGACATTTCCGATGATTAAAAAAATAATTAGCAAAATCTGTCAAGTTTCATTAAAAACGGAAAACAATTCTTCACCGTAAACGATTTACCCTCTTTAATTATTTGTCGGCAAAAAAACCTGGACCTCAGGTCGGCAAACTATATTTTTACACAGGTAACTACACACAGATGTTAGACCACATGTTCTATAATGTTAGCTGGAAATTACAATCGGTGAGTAGAAATTATCAATAGTTTATAGCATGTCTATCGATTAATCATGGATTCATAATTTTGAAGGGAAAATGTGAACATTTGTCGTCTTACAGACGGTCTGACCTTACAATTTGTTCTCATTGGCGGATCCAAAGGGGGGAGGGTTCGAACCCATTCCTGTTTTCTTGGCCGCTCAATGCATTTGAATGGGGACATATAGTTGGACAACCACTTGTTTGTCCTTGGTTGGACCCCCCCCCTTTTTTTAAATGTCTGGATCCGCCACTGATCCTACGGAATCTATATTTAGATACTCCGATAGGCTATATAGCTATGAATCAATGTTCTATATTACCACACTCGTGTAACTGTAGTCTTTGAGCTTCAATGTTAAAGTTGAGCATCATAATAAAGCATTGAAAGTCATAAAGGACACCGTTCCCCTCCCCATATTATCATGTGTATGTCATTTATTTCCTTAATTATTTTGCATACATCACCCTGAGGCCTCAGTGGAATACAGAAAAGGTTACTCTATATCTTCCCCTTTTTTGTGGGGAAAATTTGGTTGATTATATAGGGAATCACTCAAGCATGACTGGATCTGTGCCCCTAAGGTCAGTCAGCAACTCTGTCCCTTATGAAAAGTTCTGGATCTATACATCATGTAGTGTATATATTGAATGTTCATGTATTGCTAACTCGGGTCCTAAATTTGCATGAAATACTTGTCACTGGACATTTTATAATCAACAACCAACTGATCTTTACATGTACGTATCCATATTAATGTGTTTCTTATCATGCTTATGCTGGATTACTAGTATTTCCCTGGTTTTGCTTTATCAGCTGATAGTTTTTGTTCGATTAAGAATGCATTGTGATGTCACAATTTCCTTAAAAAAACATGCATAGTACAAAAACATATGATTTGATCATAAAATGTTATGAAAATTATTGACTTTAAGATTAAATAGTGACTTATTTAGCAAGTGCCTACTTTCATTTAAATTTTAAATAATTCTCAAATCATGGACAACAAAACATTAATATTTATTTTTGATAATAGCAGGCATTGAAAGTGAATAGGTATTTTAGAAATGGTTTAAAATAGCATTAATCATAAAAATAAAACAATATTATTAAATTAATGTTCCTGAAACAAGGCACAGAGTCATAAACAGTTGCCATTTAAACAGAGTTGATTAAACAAATTGTTCTAATTCAATTAGTAATTGTTTTGTCATGTACTACATTGTTTAAAAAAAAATATTAAAAGATCAAAGCTAGCCGGTGCATTACGTTTGTGCGCATTACCATTACGTTTGCGCGCAAAAATCATTACGTTTGCGCACAGCTTTTGCTTACATTTGCGCGCATTTTTTTGACAGGTAAAATACAGGTTATAATACTTATCTATTTATTAATTTGTTTAATTATTTACAAGTATCAGTACCCCTTTCGATAGTTAAAGTAAGGTACACCTATTTTGCAAGAATTCAAACAGTATCTTTTAAGGGAAAATACAGGTATAAATAGTACTTATTTATTTATTAAATGTGTTCAATTATCTAAAAGTATTAGTACTCCTTAAGTTAGTATAAATCTCATAAGACATGGAAACAAAGAGACAAAGCCACACATTTTTTCTTTGATTTTTAGATACAATCAACAAGATAAAGGTGTATGCAAAATTTTAAGACAATCTGTGACATAGCCCATTTATTGTTACTTGACCTTAAGCTATAACGGAGTTTACACTTCGTTTTAAGAATTCAATATGCACAATGTATAATTTGAATTAACAAACTATTTTCAAAATTAATAATTGATAGTCATATCCGTTATGAAAATCCAAAAAAATATAGTCATTTATAATTTAATATAATTTTTACCTGAGATTACCTGTAAAATTAATGCGCACAAATGTAATCAAAAGCTGTGCGCAAACGTAAAACATTTTAATCCCCAAATGCGCGCAAACGTAGTGCGCCCAAGCTAGCATCATATTTTTTTTATTTTTAGATTTAACATAGAATTTATATTAAATCACTATAATTTGTTAATACTTTGAACCTAAACTATATATTTTCAGGTGAAATTTTTATATAATTTGTGCCCTGTTAGCATTGTTTTCCAAAATTCATTTGTGCAATACATGTTGATATCTAACTTACAAGTAGTAACACTCAATGGTCTTTTTATTTATTCCCGCAATTATTAAGGACCTTTTAATCATGAGTCAATTTTTTTGACACGCATTCAATTGTGTTTTGGTTACTTTATTGTTGCCTAACTGTTGGGTTGATGCATCATTGATATATCCCACATCTCCTTTGATCATGTGCATTCACAAATGATTGCTGATTTTTTGCATTTTCTACATAATCATGATAATTATCTTAATGTTAAAATTCATTATGTCAGGAAAACATAACAAAAAAATCTATGCATTTTTTTTATGTTAACATGGTATAAACTTTTTTAAAGTATTTTATGAAGCTCAAAATATTTAAAAAAAAAAGAATAAAGTAAACAATTAAAATATTTGTATTTACTGAATATGACCATGCAAATGTGACATTAAAATAGGTAATAATCAGGATGTTAACACTGGATATCTGATAGGTATTAATAAGAAATTCTTATATACATAATGTAGTTAATATACAAATTAAGACACAATAGTTTATTGCCCTGGGGGATGATATTTAATCTGTAATTGGTATAATGATATAATTTTATAATAATCTTCACAAATAATCATGATTAAAATTGTCCTCTTCAAAATTTTGATTACTTTTTCAAAACAAATTATAATTTTAGAAAAATATGAAACAGCAGGATATACTATTATTTTGGATATAAAAATTCAAATTTTAAAAGTAATTAGAACATTGATTTATTAAAATAAAATTGGGTAAATGACTAGTTAAATTAAATAAACAAAAAGTGTTGTCTGAGCAGTGAGTGCAAAGCATTACTTAATGCAAGCTGTAATAAGAAATGAATAAGTAAAAAGTATTCAGGGTAACACAAAAGATGTAAAAATTATTAAACTCAAGGATTTAAAACATTAACTGGGATGGTTAAGTCTTGGAGCAATAAATTTACATCACAAATGTTTCTTCATTATATGCACTGGACAAAGGTATTTAAAGTCAATATTATCTAGTACATGTATATATATAGCAATGTATAGTAACAGTGCATTTGTTTATTTATTTATTTTTTTCATTCCTTAAACTTTTCTTTGTCATGTTTGTGGTATCAATATATTTCATATTAAATTATAAACATAATTAAAATGAACAAAAGAAATAACCTGTTGTGTTTTAAAGAATTGATGAATTAAAGTATGGTTTGAGTCTCAATAAGACAGTAACCCTTCAATGAAAGTACACAATCACACTTAAAAAATCATTAATGGCATAATGCAGGAAAAAAAGAACACTATAAAGAATTTAGACCCCTTTAACAGATTTATTTTTCTTGTTAACAGTGACTTGAAAACAGAATTGTATTAGTGCTAGAATTTTTCAGTCAATGAAATGAGAAGTGCTATAGTTTTATCTAGGTAAATACAGTTATTGTAATTAACTTTCTTATTATTGCACAATGTATATACATGTAGTATTATATATTTATTATTAGTTAAACATTTACTGTACTTGAGTCTAAATGTATATTTTATTTTGTAGAATCATACTGAATATGTATTGGTTTGACCATGATTCCCACTTAAAATATGATGCCTGCTAGTACACATGCACTTTGATGCATAGGAAACATGTGCACTTTGATGCATAGGAAACATGTGCACTTTGATGCATAGGAAATGTAGATGTCACTGAGTCGCTCTATAGCTGCAAATTGTGAAACAATGGATTAATTCATTATTTAATGCTAGTTATCTATTGCTTTTGGAAATTATGAATATGGTGTGCAGCATTATTCCATGATGATGATGTGATGTTCTGATTAAATTGGACAAGAAGAAAATTGTGCCTTGTACAAATAGGAAACTTACAAATTGTAATAAAGGAGGACCACGTACATTACTGGAAGACTAATTACCTTGGATTATCATGATTTATTGTGAATTTGGAATTACAAAATTTCGTAGTTGTATTGAATATTAATAGTGCAATAATACATGTACATTGTTACTGAATTCCATGAATACCCAGGATAAATATTCATTTGAAATAGAAATTTGGAATAATGAAAATGCATAGTTTCAGTGAATACTATTTATAATAGTGCATCATATCTGAATTCATGAATACTTTCAATTAGTGGATAATCAGTCATTTTAATATAATAACAATATGGATAACGTGAATTTCTAGTTACAGTGAAATTTACAAAACAGTACATGCATGACATGTATATAACATCTGAAGTTTATGTTGGCATTGCAATTGGTAACTACCGCCAGCATGTCCAGGGTGTGTTAAAAGATCTCAACCAACTATGAGGGTCTCGTGCAGTCCGTGTCAATTGTTTAGTGTCAAATGACTGCTTGCTGTACTTAAATTATTAAAGTCTGAATTAGAATTAAATAAAAATCTTAATTAGCATGATTATTCATGTTCATGATGTTAGTGGCCAAGTATTTTAAACAAATAAACCATGCATGTACTTTAAAGTATAATTTTATTATCCCTCCTGCAACAAAAGTTGAAGTACATGCATACAAGAAATATGTATTACAATCTGGCAGTGGCTACAGCGTACTGTTTTGTATTTAAGCTTCACAAGATACATTTGAGAAGCTGAAAGGCCTGGATACTTCCTTATGTCATGTATTTTATGAGGTTTCTGTTAGTGATTTGTCCATTGCACTTTACCAAATTTTCATAGTACACTACATGTACATGTAACTGTTTGAAAAACAATATTACTGTTTGAACAGTCACAGTGAAATACACTTTAAGTCTCAAATGTATAACATATGTATATTAATTTTTATGGTATCTTGAAAGGTGTACATGTCTCATTGTCTGTCAGGCAGGATTGGCCTGGTCCTGACTTCATTTCATGGATCAGTGATTAAGGTTACTTCAGTGACATGTAATTTGTCAAGTTTGTTTCTCACACATGTTAAAAACTACCAGCAGTAGGAAAAGTAGGTCCATATTTGGTGTATGAAATGAAAAAATGAATGAGTGTAAGGTGAATATTTCTAATTGCAAGACTTACATCAGACTTTGACCTCAATGAAAATGTCATGGTTCATTGAACAATGGTTAGTTTTTGTGGTTTGATCTTTTTCCAAATGTTTCTCAGATGCTACAGTATAAACTACATTGTACATGTGTAGCATGACATGTATAGGATCACTATTTTTGGCATATCATTGGATATTCATAGTTAGTTTTCATGGTTTGGATGTTAAGAATGTTAAGTCTATTTCACAGACAGTATACATGTACATGGTATAAATCACTAAATTTTTGGTATGGAATGTCATTTTGTAGGGTGTACATCATCTGTCTGGCATGGTTAATTCGACTGCAACTTAATTTTCAAAGGTTAATGAAAATTAAGTTTGTGTGATACTTGTACATATAGTAAAACCTTCATACATGTAGGCAAAGCAGACACGACATTTCAGCATTTACAGTCACTCTTGTTTACATCTGACACCTGTGATAATGTCTACCATATTGATTATACACATGTAGCTGCTTTTTAAAAAACAAAAGTCTGACAACTATTAATAATTGTTATAATTCATTTGATAATACTAGGTATTGCAGTCTTGTATAACATATAAAAAAGAAGATGTGGTATGATTGCCAATGAGACAACTATCAGTCATGTCATGACTGTCCACAAAAGACCCAAATGACACAAACATTAACAATTATAGGTAACCATACAGCATTCAACAATGAGCAAAGCCCATAGCGCACAGTCAGCTATAAAAGGCCCTGATAAGACGATGTAAAACAATTCAAACGAGAAAACTAATGGCCATATTTATGTAAATAAAATGAACGAGAAACAGATATGTCAATGTATGTAACACATAAACAAACAATTACCACTGAATTACAGGCTCCTGACTTGGGACAGGCACATACATAAATAATGGGGGGGTAAACATGTTAGCGTGATCCCAACCCTCCCTCCCTCTGACCTGGGACAGTGGTATATCATGTATACTGTATGATAACCAGAATAAGGAGATGTGGTATGAATTTCAATAAAACAACCATCAACCACAAACCAAGTGATGTAATTCTTAGTAACTGTACATCCTTCAACAATGAGCAAAATCAGTTCCGCATAAGTGTGATAATGAAAAACCTATAACAGGCCTAGCCATATTGGATGATGTAACACGATGTAAACAAGTTTAGATGATGAACCCAAGTTTGATTTTTATACCATGTATACAAAAGCAACATTGATACGTCAGTGATGACAAATATATTGTGGTTAACCAAAGACTTGTACTATAATAGATCATCTGCCCTTATTCATGTTTTTTTCTACAAATCCATTCTGTCTGCTTTTTAATAAATGCCTTCTAAATATATATCCCAAGATGTTAAGCAACTTTTTCCCATTGTTTTCCATAATCACAATAAGCATTACAAAGTCATACATGTATAACGCACTAAACCATTAAAGGTCAATGTACGGCCTCAGGCGTGGATCCAGGGGGGTGTTCCAGGGGTTTGAACCCCCTTTTTTAGGACGATCAAGGCATTTGAATGGGTACATATAATTGGAACCCCCTTTGTCCTGGGTTAGGAACACCCCCTTTTTAAGATGGATGGATCCGCCCCTTGCCCTTCAACATGGAGCCTCACACTGAACAAAAAAATATAAAGGGACCCAAAATATTGTCTGTACATCTAGTAACACTGTTATTTTTCTTTACTGATTGAATAATATGTCATTATTGTACAAGCATGTATAGGATTAAATGTTTTGAATTTGAACAATTGAAATAGGAAAATATTTCGGATAAACGTTAGTACATCTCATCAGCTGACACCATGCACATAAGAGAATCCGATGTCAGTCTTTAGAATTTAATTTAATAAGACCGTAGTCTAAAGAATACATCAAGTTCTTAACAGTGATGTGAAAACAAAAATATAGACGATTTGATTTCCCTGTCTGAAACAATGCGAGTTTTCTTGTTTTCAAAATTTTAACTTTCACTCGTGCTAGTTATTTTTTCGGGTCTTGTACAGTACGTCCATCTACTAGTATTTACATATGTATGGTAAATTGTTTGCGAAAAATCCGGTGAAAACATGATTTTTTCTCGCGAGTGATATAATATTTTTTTTATACTTCAATCATGAATGATGACGTGCTTTTTACATGTATCATGTGTATCAATTACACTTGAACTTCAAATAGACCATTCCGTACAAAATACAATACAAAGTCGAGTTAATATTGATCTATTCAAAAATAAAATACGGTAAAATAAAATAAATAAAATTCAGATAGATTTAAGATTTGTTTTCCATAGCTGCTAAAGATGTGTTAAATGTCTGATCTTTTTTACATGACTTTTGTATACCGATAGAAATCAAAATGGTTAATACGGCAATATTTATAATTTTACAAGAAAAAAAATGTAGCCCCAAATAAAAGCTTATAATAAGTGTGTGAAATAAGCATAAGCCCGCAAGAAAATATAAAGCAGTTTTATATGTTATATCATGTTATATGGGGATAAGTTTGACAAGTGTGGGTATTAGGAGTTCCCCGCTAAGTTTAAAGTATATCGTGTATATTGAGCGTTATTATGAAGTAATGTGATTCGTAAAACTACGGGTATTGAAAACAACCGTGTATGCATGAATGATTTCACACCTAACTATATAAAAAATAATTAAAATGTTCTTTAGATAATATTAAAAATTGTCAATTTTTAATTCAGTAATAAAGATACATTTGGTTACACATATATTGGGTAACGTTTTTTCGATTTTTCATTTAGTAGTTATCTTTTATCTAGTGAAATTGCAGGTATTTAGTGCTGGTTCCGATTTGATTTGTTCGAAGAGATAAGTGCGAGGAAGTGTTAAAAAAAATATTCAAATTCAGCACATTCACTAAATAACCGAAGAATACAAAAATGTTTTCAGCGGCAAATATTTCAAAATACTTTTTTTTTTAAATCAATACTATATCTCAAATTAGTGTTTTAAATGGGAGTGAAAGTTGTTTCTCGTTGTCACAACCTTATATTTCACACCTTAAAATTGTTTTACAAATAATTGAACCTATATCCCTAGCTATGCCCATACAATGGTTGTAGCTATCATATTTTAACTGTTACAACTTTTTCTGCGTTTAAACAGTTTATTTATGACTGTTTCAACGTTTTCCGGGTTGGGACGGTAATTAAATGACTGTTACAACTTTCGAATGGTTGCATCAGTTTTATTACGACTGTGACAACCCTTTAGGCGTTTAATCAGTTTATTTATGACTGTTGCAACGTTTTTCGAGTTGGGACAGTTGTAAATCAACTGTTACAACTTTGAAATAGTTGTATCAGTCCTTTAATGATTGTGACAGTTATTTCTGGCGTTGTTACAGTCGATTTATGTTGTAGACAAACACTTTTAAGGTTGGGACAGTTACAAAAAAACTGCAGCAGTGAAATTTAACAACTGTTACAACCTTAACAAACATTATCAGTCTTAGAACGACTGTTACTGGTATGGACAGACGTTTTTTCGTCCAGTAGTGTGATTTCGTAGAAAATACTTTTAAATAGAATTCACTTGAAAAAGCCAATAACGATTGTGCAGTCAAATAAACAGGACTTGTAACGGGTCTTGGTCTAAATCGCTGAAATTTGCTTCCATGAAAACACCTAAAAAAGAGAAGAAACTGTGCGTTTAAGATTATTGTTGTCAAATTTCATTCCATTGGCAAACAGACAATGCCGTCAGAGTAAACATAGCAGTTTCAGTTTAATATTTAAGGACTTCGGAAGCATAGACGGTTGAAAACTGACACCACCATAGTCAAACCCGATTCGACAGCGAACGATTAATAACAGGCTCCAACACACGACATGGACATGAACGTGATGAAGACAAACAAAAGTGAAAGCTGATTAGCGGTTGTTCTTCTGAGTCATTATGGTCGTCTAAGAATCTATATGATTCCTGTGTGGATAATAAATGATGTTTTTGTTTTCTTTTTGCTGTTTCATTTTAGTACACCTTGGTGGATGGATAGGTAGTTTTTTGGCAGAAAATACTATTCATGCACATTTAATCGTTATCAAGTATTCAAGATAATACAACATAGTTTATAGACGTTTTCGTCTATCAAATTTATAAGTTTCACCACTTTAATATCCGTGGAAATATTAAAATTTTACTATATTGTTGTATATTATGTTTAGACGTCGGCTAACTTATACAAACCTTACTTTCCACAGAAATTTGATACATATAACAGTACTAAACATGTAAATTTGAAGTGATTTTAGTTACATTGTATATGCAAGAAGACCAAGAAGCTTGTTTCTATGCATAGCACACATCTGGTTATGAATTTACGTAATTTATTAACTATATATGTGACCAGCCATGAGATTTTCAGGCTTATGGAGGTATTAGAACCAAAATGAGTTTTTTGCATTTTTATGAAGTACACATAGATACAAAACACCAGAAAAGAGTTTTTGGTCGAATTATCAAAATTAAAAGAATTATGGTCATTTTTTTTTTTTTAAATAGTACCACTTTGCAATATTTCTAAGGTTTATCTAATTTAGTTCTCCTTGCAAGTTGACGTATCATAGTGTGTTTGGATTTTTTTAGTCTTGAAAATTATCAGAATGTAACTGAAGTGAACTAAATTTATTGATAAGTATCAGTCAATTTGGGTTAAATTAAGCAAACATTCGGTTTCCATAGCAACCATGGATCTACTTTTCAAATAAAATCACTCAAAAATAGTAGAATTAAAATTCGTATGTCACTCAAAATATCTGAAGATAGATACTGACACAGAGATTGCAAAACTAGTCATGTTGAGCATCTCAATACTTGTATTTCTGTGTATGGAACGAAAGAAATGGGTCATGTCAAAAATTAAAATACACCGGTTTTGTCATTGTTGTTTACTACTCAATCACCCCGTTTCGTCTATACAATGTATATATCACCCGTTGTTTATGCCCACCTACGGTAGTAGATGGGCATTATGTTTTCTGTTCTGTGCGTCCGTCCGTTCGTCCGTCCATCCGTTCGTTCGTCCGTATGTCGCGCTTCAGGTTAAAGTTTTTGGTCAAGGTATTCTTTGATGAAGTTGAAGTCCAATCAACTTGAAACTTAGTATACATGTTCCTTGTGATAAGATCGTTCTAATTTTAATGCCAAATTAGATAATTTATTCCAATTTCACGGTCCACTAAACATAGAAAATGATAGTGCGAGTGGGGCATCCTTGTACTGTGGACACATTCTTGTTTATATTTTTTTTTAAACCAACAATTCATGAAAAGCAAGGTTAACACGGATGTGAACATTGTCTTTCGAAAGAATTAAAATATATTTTTATTGTAAAGTAAACTTGGTGTGTTAAAATTTATTTATTTTAAACGGGCACTTTAGGACGTAGGTAATTATAGTAATACACATTTTCCTAATGAAAGGCGTATCCGGTATTTCACTGATCTTCAAACTAATTATAAATGGAATATAAATATGCAATAGCAAACACTGATATCTAATTATTTTATAACATTATGATATTTTTATGCCCCACCTACGATAGTAGAGGGGCATTATGTTTTCTGGTCTGTGCCTCCGTTCGTCCGTTCGTTCGTCCCGCTTCAGGTTAAAGTTTTTGGTCGAGGTAGTTTTTGATGAAGTTGAAGTCTAATAATCAATTTGAAACTTAGTACAGATGTTCCCTATGATATGATCTTTCTAATTTTAATGTCAAATTAAAGTATTGACCCCAATTTCATGGTCCACTGAACAAAGAAAAAGTTAGTGTGAAGCTCAGGTTAAAGTTTGTGGTCAAGGTAGTTTTTGATGAAGTTGAAGTCCAATCAACTTGAAACTTAGTACACATGTTAACTCTGAGATGATCTTTCTAATTTTAATGCCAAATTAAAGTATTCACCCCAATTTCATGGTCCAGTGAACATGTAAATTGATAGTGCGAGTGGGGCATCCGTGTACTATGGACACATTCTTGTTTTATATAGGTTTTGAGATACAAATGTACATCACAATATGTCACCCCACCCTTTTTACAAAAAAGCTAAATAACGCTTAATAAACAAAATTTAAAACATCACCAAAAGTATGCAGAAGTTAAGATTTATATTACTAAGAAGTGTGTAAAGTTTGATGCAATAATGACAAATCGTTTTTGAGATATAGCGCGACATGTTAAAAAAAAACACACTCCTGTTTTACTTACTAAGTCCTGTAACTCAAAAAGATTTAGACCTTAACAAGCAATAACTTTGTTAAGTTTCATGAAAACTGGATAAGCTGTTCTTAAGTTACGGGATCACAGTAATCTTTTTAAAACTAGATACCCTAATTATAATTAAAAAAAGACATGATTTTAAATAAGGTTTGTTAAATACAGCCTAGAAATTTTAGATGTGAAAATGTATGTAAAAAATTGTATTGAAAGATAATGAACGACGGTCGGCCGGTACCAATTAATAAAAAAAAAAACCTTTTCCTGTTGGGTCAATTGAGCTTAAAACAACCAAGAGTTCCAAACAAAATTACACCGTTCTTGAAATAAAAAAAAATGTGTCACAACTTAAGATTTTAAATTTTCCCGAACGAGATAACTTGGACATAGCAAAAAACTTCACTGGCGGTTTTTTTTCTTCAATAAAACGAGGTCAATAGAAAAAAATCGTTAGATCTGTGTTCCATACTTGTATATGCTGCTTTGAATTCAAATCACTTAGTTTCGCTTGTTTAAAAATATCAATGAGAATGTTTATAATAAACATAATCAAACTCGCTGACCTATTTCTTTCGTTCCATACTCAGAAATAAAAGTATCGAGATGCTCAAAATGACAAGTTTTGTAATCTCCGTGTCAGTATCTATCTTCCTGTACCTTTCTTTCCGTACAATGTGAACAATTTAGCGTTCGAGGCAAGGTTCACTCAATTCGTCATTTGGACGTGCATGTTTACTTATTTCTCCGTTAAATAATATAAAACGGTTTTAGTAAATATTGAATATCACAATACAAAATATTTGTATATGTATATATATTTTTTGATATCATAAAAAAATAAGAAAATAAGGAGAAACCTATCTTTCTTCTGTCTATTGATGTTCCGTCATTGTGCCGGATGTTAGATACCATCGAGTCCGAACAAATTTTGCCGGTGTGGTTTAGACACAGTGCACTTGTAAATTCATTTTCATCTTCAAAGTATGTACATGTGTACAAAATATATTTTGTCTTCTATGTTTAAATTTTCCTTTGTTGTCTAAAAATAGTTTAACGTGAGTAGTCCCCCTTGATGAAAACCTGGAGCTCAAAACTAATACGGGAAAGATAATTAATTTACGCATTGTATAGTCCTTCGCTACTATTTTATTTGTACGATTTATCTGCAATGCTACTATAATTTATAAATAACAACCAAAGCCAGTGGCGGATCTAAAAATGTTCATAAGTGGGGGCGCACTGACTGACCTAAGAGGGGCCCTCTCCAGTCACGCTTCGGGCCTCCCCTCCCCTAAATCCGCCTCTGAAATCCCTTTCAACGATTAAGAACAAAGTTGTAAACATCAAAGCTACAAGTTGCGTAAATTAATCATGTCGCAAATCTATACACGGGAATTATAAATTCTATTTTATCCCGCATGATTAAATATTGTTCGTAAAAAATCTTCTGTTTACATATTCGAAATTATATTCAAGTCTTTAAGAGAAAAAAAGGCAATTTTAGATAACTTTATGAGTTAAACAAATTGAACATTCAATAACAGGTGCTCCGATTACGTTACGTAACTTTACATCGACGTTTTCTCATTATGACGTTTACCTCCATAAGCCTGGAAATGTCATGGCGGGTCACATATATAACAGTAAAAATATAAACAGTAGTTTAGTGTTCAAATGCCATTACATCGATTAAATTTTGAACATACAAAAACAAATTTAAAGATCATTTATCGATCGGCACAATTACATTGTACTTAACGTCAGTGATTTGTTGCCAAATACGTTTCAATTTATGTTGAGAATACCAGGAAGTACGTCGTACTCCGTACTACAAGACTTGTTACAATTATAAGTCATTTAAATGAATAAAACAGGAATATATAAATTAAAGTATTTGGTTTACCCTATGCATTGGTCTCATTTTAAACAAAAAAAAGATATCTAAAAAATCAACCGTTTACCGACACAAATGTTTTTTGACAGACCTTTATATATATTTTGCTAAAATCATCCCGAATCTGAATAAAATGTTTTGACAAGAATATAAAGTCCTGGATATTTCAAAACAAGATAAAGTCAGTATAATATACAAATTGAATATGTTACAAAATATTTAAAAACAAATAATACGTTTCAATAATATGTTTAACCGATGCAATGTGTGTACCCAAGACTTCCTTCTTTCCCTTTTGAAAGTACTAAGGTACCTTTATTTAATGACTTAGTACGGAGCTGACCACCACAAACGTTAAACAGTAACTAACATATGGTTATAATTATCAAGAGGATGGCAACTATTCTAAATCAAATTTGTAAATTCAAATATTTTCTAAAAGGGAATTTCCTATTTGAAAAAATGAAAAATATTTATTTCTTTTCGTGGGTAATTTTTCGATGTATAGAAGTAAAAACATTTCGTTGGTTTAACCTACACGTTTATTGAACGTTTTATTTCGTTGAGGTGTAATTCAACCATTGACGTTGTCCAATCAGTCTTTATTAAATTTGCACTTTTAAAAAAATGTGCAGAATTTATCTTTGTTTCAAATAAAAAAATACTTGGCAAGAGTAAAGTTTTATCCTGATTTGTATTATAGAAGAAAATTCACATTACATGTCATTGCATATAAGAACATAACTACAACTAGAAGTTGACCAATCAAATTCTCCCTTTCATGTACGTGTGCACCAGCTTTTGTAATCATGTTACCTCCAGTTTTCAAATTATTCTATAAAAACTTTAAATAAAAAAATAATGATGCTTTTAAATACCCAATATATACAATGTATGTTATGATCCAAATATGTTTTATTGCAATGAAATGTAGGATTATTTACATACAAATATCAAATTCATTTGATTTTTATTTACCTATTTTCGTATTCAACCGGATGTGACAAACTATGATTTGGTGGTTTAACTAAAGGTAGGTGTAATACAACCATTCATTTTCCCCTTTTAGTCATTGTTAAATTTGCACTTGTCAAAAACTTGTGTAAAACTTATCTTTGTTTCAAATAAAGAAATACTTGCAATGAGTAAAGTTGTTTTTTTTCAGTCACGTATTATAAAAATATATCACATAACATTTCATTGCATATAAGAAATAAACAAAACTTGAAGTTATCAATAAGATTTTCCCTGTCCCTGTGTACAAGACAATAACAATCAAAACCAATGAGTAACAAAGACTCACAAAACCAAAGGACATTTACACCAATAGTTATAAATAGTAATCAAGAAACAACACGAACTCCACTAAAAACCGGAAGTGAAATCAGGTGATGCGGAGAAGCTTTAGTAACCATGTAACCTCAAGTTTCCAAAATATTCTATAATTAACCTGAATAAATATATATATATGTTTATGAGCAATAAATGTTTTACTGCAATGAAATGTAGAATTATTTACCCACAAATATCAAATTCAAGAGAAATATTTTTTTCGACTTATTTTCGTATGCAAATGGATATGACGTACTATGATATTACACCTAAAAGGTTTAAATTCGAGCTGTTATTTTTTGGCGAAATCTCGGAATATTAATTATCAACGAATACTAATTTATCCACATAAGATTATAAGCAAAATATATCATATACTGACAGGGGTCGAATTTAAGCTTTTTTGTGTACTGGTCAGCCAGACCGGTGGACTGAAAACTCTACTGGTCCGGCTCCAAATCTAGTGGTCCTGCAAAAATGACATTCATTTGACAAACACTAATAAAAATGTCAGATGTATATATTTTTTCTTTCCGATCTACTATATAATTCAACCATTCCCGATCTTTTTCCCATGTTTTTTGGTATTTGCGTTTCCTTTTGTCAATTTCATATACTTTATTTCGATCTTCCTTTTGATTTTTACTTATTTGGGTTTTTTTTTGTCAGGCGGTTTAGGTCCTTTCAAAAATTTCCACATTTTATATTGTCGTGAAGAACGCTCACCCGAGATATTAATCAACTTGAACAATTGTAATACACCCCCCCCCCCCCCTTTCCCAGTACTGTGTAATTGATTTTACAGGTAAATTGTTTTGTAAACAAACTGAGATGGCGGTGCAATCAGTGATTTTTATCGACAAATTTCTACTAGTCCGCCGGACCATCAGCTGACAAAATATACTGGTCCAACGCACATTCTACTAGTCCAGGACCTCCGGACCAGCCAACTCTCTATGTAAGTCGCAATTCATAGAATTAAACCATTATATGTCAGTGTACGGTCTTTAACGATGCTCACACCGAACAGCAAGCTATAAAGGGCCCCTAACAAAAATAGTGTAACACCATTTAAACGTGAAAACCAACGGTAAATCGAGAAACACTTATAAATCACATAGATGAACGACAACTACTGAACCTCAGGTTCCTGACTTAGGACAGTACAGGTACAAACAATTATTAACGGTTATCAATAGCGTGAATTAACGTTTGAATGGTACCATGGAATGGCTTATAAAATAAGGAAGATATAACTATAGATCACCGTTCGGTCTTCAACAATGAGCAAATCCCATACCCCATAGTAGCTATAAAATGCCCCAAATGACAATGAAAAACAATTCAACCAGAAAACTAACAGCCTCATTCATGTACAGAAAACATTTAATTGTTTTTTTGGGGGATGGTATAAAATTGACCCCTTACTTCCGCGTTCAAACATCAATCCGAAATCCTATAGCAAAAACAAATCATATTCGGAAGACTAGTATTCTGCATACATTCATGTACTATTAGTATTTTATAGTAATTAATTTTTAAAATATTGATCACATGATGCATATGATAGTCTAACAAGACTTGCAATTGCTATACATCAATTCGTCACTAATTTAATGTTTCGGCGGTTTTTGTATTATAAGCAAATGATAAATATAGAACGTTTATGAATGGTTTTAAGCATTGTAGACCTGCCACCATCAGTGATTTGCCTATCAACTTATTGGAATTTTGTCGATTTCAATATATCTGCTATATTTGTATGCTTTTTATAAGCTATTATTGGTTTACTTGAAAGTTTTTCGTTGCAAACCGCATCCTGTTTTAGTAGATCCCAATGTGTACTTGTTGAATTTCGTTGCCAATATTCAAAGAATTTCCTTTGTGTGTTTTCAATTTAAAATTACGTAATGAAATTGTTTCATTTTGGAGTATTTTTTTTCAATTTTAATGTAAATGGCAAATGGCAAAGAAAACTTCACATTGAAGCAGTTTTTGATATTTCAATTTTCTGAATGAAATTGAGTATTTATTAAAGTGGTCATTTATAAGTGTATACTTCGTCGAATAAGTTGAAAGACATTGTCCGTTTCAAACACAACGAAATACACTTGTTTCTCTTAACTTTGTGTATTTTGTTGAGTTGGTGATGATAGAATTATCTGCATTTTGAACATGACAGGCAAAATTCAAAACGGAAAATCCGTAATCAAATAGCGAATTCAAAAGTTGAAACACATCAAACGAATGAACACCAACTTTCATTATCCCGAATTGTTATATAATTTAGTATTGCGTAAATAATTGTAAAATATTCAAATTTTAAACGAAGATATTAATCGATAAACATATATGTTATCGACATGCCACAATAAACAGGATATCAATTTTAAATAGTCAAACGGTTTTGAAAGAATGTCTTTTGTTCGATTTTATTGATATGCACTGAGTACCAATTTGTTAAAAATTTATCAAACACTGGCATCTGTACAGATGTATCATAATAGTTGCACTGTGAAAAAAATGTGATTTACTTTATCTCAGTAATACAATACAACACTGCACAGTCAAATAACGGATAGTACAAAATTTGATACAGTATAATCTGTCTACCTGTTACTGTTAGACACACTTTCTTTATAACAATGGTAGAGTGTTCCTTCTTTTTAGTGAAATACGTTTGTTTTTTATTTCATTTTTATATATTATTGATCCAACTGTAGACACTTTTCGGATTGTTAAAGCCGTGTAAGATTATTTATATAAACATTTATAATATAATTTACTTTTGTAGAACAGAATGTGCTGATATGAATTCTCATTGATATGGTTATATTTATAAATTAACTGTTTACACAATTATGATTTTTTTTAAATACTAAGGCTTTTCTACCTGAGGCATAGATTACCTTAGATGTATTTGGCAAAACCTTTAGCCATTTTGGCTAACTTCGTACTTTATTTGACCTTTTTAACGTTTTGAGTGTCACTGATGAGTCTTTTGTAGACGAAACGCAAGTCTGGCGTTTATACAAAATTTATTAATTTAATTCAAAATGTTCAAATACCCTAAAACAGTACATTGCTCAACGATATTAGCAAATTCATTTAGAATAAAAATGAGTTACTTCTTTGAGTCGACATCGAAATTATCTAGTGACGGAATATTTCGTTTCTTGAGATATACTTCAAACATATATCATATACATTTGTTATGTTCATACTTATTGATTTCATATTTTATTTTCAACATTTTTTTATCATTATTTTAAATAAACGGAAATAGGTTCACTTTGGCCACGAGCATCACTGAAGAGACATGTATTGTCGAAATGCGCATCTGGTGCAAGAAAATTGGTACCGTTAATTGTATTACTACCACTGGGTCGATGCCTCTGCTGGTGGACTATTAGTCCCCGAGGGTATCACCAGCCCAGTAGCCAGTACTTCGGTATTGGCATGAAAATACGGATTTTTTGTGTTATTAAAATTTACTGTTACAAAATATTAGAAATTATTATAAATTAAGGAATGTATCTCCCTCATGCAAAGCTCTGATTCCTTTTTACGGATTTGGCAAAATTTTTTGGACCTTTTGAATTATAGCTCTTCATCTTTTATATAAGCTTTGGATTTCAAATGTTTTGGCCACGAGCATCACTGAAGAGACATGTATTGTCGAAATGCGCATCTGGTGCAAGAAAATTGGTACCGTTAATTGTATTATGGCAGTCATAAGAGCATCACAGGTATGACTATCATAAGACAGTTTTGATTGACATTGAGTCTATGACATATCATCTGATAGTCATAAGATGGTAACAAGATGTGTCCTAATATATATCTTATGACATATTTTACGATACTTTCGATAACCAGGCCCTAGGCTTTAAACTTTGAACAGCAACGTACATTTGTTCTCAATTGTATTCAATAATGGCATTTGAATCAAAACAGTTCAAAGCTCGTTTAAGGTGTATGATCGGTCGAAGAAAAGACCAACTTTGATTTTAAATTCAATTTCATTTAAATTAATATTTCTGTTTGAAATATTACATGTGACACGCGTTTGTCTTTGAAGATTTATTTATTGAAGCATATCTGGTGTACACAAACATGAAACAAAAAGAAGGGAAAACCCATATTGTGCAGTGCCGTCATTTATTGTGTTTACAGCGAATCAAAAAAGTAAAAAAGGCCGAAGTTGAGGAGCATTGAGGACCACAACGTATAATAGATTTGCAAAATATAGCTAAGGTCGTCTATCCTTGAGGTAGAAAAGATGTTAACAGTTAATTCATAAAGATGACCACAGCAATGATAAGTCATATTTATGCTGAATACTTTGTAGGTAATATCCTTGGGGAATAAAAACGCCACTAGCAGTGGCATCGACCCAGTGTTTATAGTTAGTTTTCTCGTAAGATTGTTTTTCATTGTCATTTCGGGGCCAATTATAGCGGACTATGCGGTATGGGTTTTGCTCATTGTTGAAGACCGTACGGTGAACTTAAGTTGTAAATGTTGTACGCTCCAGGACAATAGCTTTGAATATAAAGAACGTTAGCACTTTGATTATTCCAATAACGGGCACATGAATGATAAGGGGATTGAGAAATTAAGAGCCCTAGTCTTTTCCAAAAAATGGAAATAACTGGTTGTAAAAACAGCAATGTGTATCTTATAATGCAGAGATCAAACACCTTTTCATGTCCTCCTCCAGTTTACAAATTCTGAATAAACTAACAAATATGTGACTACATTCCTCGAGCATATTACAATCTTAGTATGCACCAATGTTTGCATGATATTGTTGTATAGAAATGTTTATTTTAAAGAATCCAACATGTCCAAAGAAGCAACATTATCTTGCCATATATGAACATCATTTGGAGAAAAACAAATATTAGATTATACTCAGTTCCTTAAATGATATGACAAAATTTGTTCATTAATGGTTTGTACTTGTACAGGCTTGTTAAAACATTAACTACATCAAGCAAACTTTGTGAATTTGTTTGATTTAAAAGATTAATTATTGTTGGTCCTTATCAATATTTCCAAACCAGAAAAGATAATTATGATAATGATGTTTTTACAAACAGCTTGCCGTACACATTGATCATAATGTGCCAACGCATTTATGATATACTCAAACATAAAGGTTCGATAATGAACATAAAAACAATGTCCATACACTTGTTAAATTTTATTAAATAGTATTGGGGGTTTTTTCGAAGCAAATAAAGGCAACAGTAGTATACTGCTGTTCAAAACTCGTAAATCCATGAACAAAAAACAAAATCGGGGTAACAAACTAAACTGAGGGAAACGCATTAAATATAAGAGGAGAACAACGACACAACATTAAAATGTAACACACACAGAAACGGCATAAGCATTAGACAAAACCCGATGAGAATAAAGTGAGTCTTCATTAGTTCTAACAATCTGTTAATAGTTTCCTTATGAATATATTGCTTAAGAATTACCGATTCTGGAATAAAATTAGAAAATAACTACCACTCGTGTTGACATATAACTGCAATTACTCTTACCTTCGGCTAAAACTATGTTAGTATTCAATATAAATGCTAAGAAAACGAAGAAATATTTCATGTTGAAGTGGATCTTGCTGAATGCAGGAAGACCAGGAAGTTCATGTTTATATGAAGTGCCAAATTGTTTATAGATATACGTCATTTAAATATAACAGGGATATATACAAAGTATAATGTTCAAATGTTAACCCATACATCGGTCCTATTTAAAACACAAAAAAAATAATTTAAAGATCAATCTTCGCGTGCTGCAAGAATCGTCCACAATCTGATTAAAATCTGTTGATAAACTGATCTTCATAAATATTTTAAATAAACTATAGTCAGTAATATAACAATATATCAATCTGTTGTGTTCTGATGTAAAATTTACAAAAAACTTTAACATTAATTATGGCATTTTAATAATATATGTTACTCGATACTTCCTTCTTTCTGCTTAAATGTTAACTGCCCTTAATTTAGTGACGTATTTATAATGAAGCTGGTCGTTACTTGTTGAATCCAAACTGTAGCCATTATATACCTTAACAAAACAACAAAAATAAGTAATGATTAGAATAAGTGGCTTTTTATTATTATGATTAGTGCCGAGGAAATTGCAGGTTTTTTTTGGAAAAAGACAGAATATTCATACATTCTAAGCGTTTGATACAAAATCGTACTGTAGATTCGTCAAACTTCAAGCCAGTACTTCGGTATTGGCATGAAAATACGGATTTTTTTGTGTTATTAAAATTTACTGTTACAAAATATTAGAAATTATTATAAATTAAGGAATGTATCTCCCTCATGCAAAGCTCTGATTCCTTTTTACGGATTTGGCAAAATTTTTTGGACCTTTTGGATTATAGCTCTTCATCTTTTATATAAGCTTTGGATTTCAAATGTTTTGGCCACGAGCATCACTGAAGAGACATGTATTGTCGAAATGCGCATCTGGTGCAAGAAAATTGGTACCGTTAATTGTATTATGGCAGTCATAAGAGCATCACAGGTATGACTATCATAAGACAGTTTTGATTGACATTGAGTCTATGACATATCATCTGATAGTCATAAGATGGTAACAAGATGTGTCCTAATATATATCTTATGACATATTTTACGATACTTTCGATAACCAGGCCCTAGGCTTTAAACTTTGAACAGCAACGTACATTTGTTCTCAATTGTATTCAATAATGGCATTTGAATCAAAACAGTTCAAAGCTCGTTTAAGGTGTATGATCGGTCGAAGAAAAGACCAACTTTGATTTTAAATTCAATTTCATTTAAATTAATATTTCTGTTTGAAATATTACATGTGACACGCGTTTGTCTTTGAAGATTTATTTATTGAAGCATATGTGGTGTACACAAACATGAAACAAAAAGAAGGAAAAACCCATATTGTGCAGTGCCGTCATTTTTTGTGTTTACAGCGAATCAAAAAAGTAAAAAAGGCCGAAGGTGAGGAGCATTGAGGACCACAACGTATAATAGATTTGCAAAATATAGCTAAGGTCGTCTATCCTTGAGGTAGAAAAGATGTTAACAGTTAATTCATAAAGATGACCACAGCAATGATAAGTCATATTTATGCTGAATACTTTGTAGGTAATATCCTTGGGGAATAAAAACGCCACTAGCAGTGGCATCGACCCAGTGTTTATAGTTAGTTTTCTCGTAAGATTGTTTTTCATTGTCATTTCGGGGCCAATTATAGCGGACTATGCGGTATGGGTTTTGCTCATTGTTGAAGACCGTACGGTGAACTTAAGTTGTAAATGTTGTACGCTCCAGGACAATAGCTTTGAATATAAAGAACGTTAGCACTTTGATTATTCCAATAACGGGCACATGAATGATAAGGGGATTGAGAAATTAAGAGCCCTAGTCTTTTCCAAAAATGGAAATAACTGGTTGTAAAAACAGCAATGTGTATCTTATAATGCAGAGATCAAACACCTTTTCATGTCCTCCTCCAGTTTACAAATTCTGAATAAACTAACAAATATGTGACTTCATTCCTCGAGCTTATTACAATCTTAGTATGCACCAATGTTTGCATGATATTGTTGTATAGAAATGTTTATTTTAAAGAATCCAACATGTCCAAAGAAGCAACATTATCTTGCCATATATGAACATCATTTGGAGAAAAACAAATATTAGATTATACTCAGTTCCTTAAATGATATGACAAAATTTGTTCATTAATGGTTTGTACTTGTACAGGCTTGTTAAAACATTAACTACATCAAGCAAACTTTGTGAATTTGTTTGATTTAAAAGATTAATTATTGTTGGTCCTTATCAATATTTCCAAACCAGAAAAGATAATTATGATAATGATGTTTTTACAAACAGCTTGCCGTACACATTGATCATAATGTGCCAACGCATTTATGATATACTCAAACATAAAGGTTCGATAATGAACATAAAAACAATGTCCATACACTTGTTAAATTTTATTAAATAGTATTGGGGGTTTTTTCGAAGCAAATAAAGGCAACAGTAGTATACTGCTGTTCAAAACTCGTAAATCCATGAACAAAAAACAAAATCGGGGTAACAAACTAAACTGAGGGAAACGCATTAAATATAAGAGGAGAACAACGACACAACATTAAAATGTAACACACACAGAAACGGCCTAAGCATTAGACAAAACCCGATGAGAATAAAGTGAGTCTTCATTAGTTCTAACAATCTGTTAATAGTTTCCTTATGAATATATTGCTTAAGAATTACCAATTCTGGAATAAAATTAGAAAATAACTACCACTCGTGTTGACATATAACTGCAATTACTCTTACCTTCGGCTAAAACTATGTTAGTATTCAATATAAATGCTAAGAAAACGAAGTAATATTTCATGTTGAAGTGGATCTTGCTGAATGCAGGAAGACCAGGAAGTTCATGTTTATATGAAGTGCCAAATTGTTTATAGATATACGTCATTTAAATATAACAGGGATATATACAAAGTATAATGTTCAAATGTTAACCCATACATCGGTCCTATTTAAAACACAAAAAAAATAATTTAAAGATCAATCTTCGCGTGCTGCAAGAATCGTCCACAATCTGATTAAAATCTGTTGATAAACTGATCTTCATAAATATTTTAAATAAACTATAGTCAGTAATATAACAATATATCAATCTGTTGTGTTCTGATGTAAAATTTACAAAAAACTTTAACATTAATTATGGCATTTTAATAATATATGTTACTCGATACTTCCTTCTTTCTGCTTAAATGTTAACTGCCCTTAATTTAGTGACGTATTTATAGTGAAGCTGGTCGTTACTTGTTGAATCCAAACGGTAGCCATTATATACCTTAACAAAACAACAAAAATAAGTAATGATTAGAATAAGTGGCTTTTTATTATTATGATTAGTGCCGAGGAAATTGCAGGTTTTTTTTGGAAAAAGACAGAATATTCATACATTCTAAGCGTTTGATACAAAATCGTACTGTAGATTCGTCAAACTTCAAGCCAGTACTTCGGTATTGGCATGAAAATACGGATTTTTTGTGTTATTAAAATTTACTGTTACAAAATATTAGAAATTATTATAAATTAAGGAATGTATCTCCCTCATGCAAAGCTCTGATTCCTTTTTACGGATTTGGCAAAATATTTTGGACCTTTTGGATTATAGCTCTTCATCTTTTATATAAGCTTTGGATTTCAAATGTTTTGGCCACGAGCATCACTGAAGAGACATGTATTGTCGAAATGCGCATCTGGTGCAAGAAAATTGGTACCGTTAATTGTATTATGGCAGTCATAAGAGCATCACAGGTATGACTATCATAAGACAGTTTTGATTGACATTGAGTCTATGACATATCATCTGATAGTCATAAGATGGTAACAAGATGTGTCCTAATATATATCTTATGACATATTTTACGATACTTTCGATAACCAGGCCCTAGGCTTTAAACTTTGAACAGCAACGTACATTTGTTCTCAATTGTATTCAATAATGGCATTTGAATCAAAACAGTTCAAAGCTCGTTTAAGGTGTATGATCGGTCGAAGAAAAGACCAACTTTGATTTTAAATTCAATTTCATTTAAATTAATATTTCTGTTTGAAATATTACATGTGACACGCGTTTGTCTTTGAAGATTTATTTATTGAAGCATATGTGGTGTACACAAACATGAAACAAAAAGAAGGAAAAACCCATATTGTGCAGTGCCGTCATTTATTGTGTTTACAGCGAATCAAAAAAGTAAAAAAGGCCGAAGTTGAGGAGCATTGAGGACCACAACGTATAATAGATTTGCAAAATATAGCTAAGGTCGTCTATCCTTGAGGTAGAAAAGATGTTAACCGTTAATTCATAAAGATGACCACAGCAATGATAAGTCATATTTATGCTGAATACTTTGTAGGTAATATCCTTGGGGAATAAAAACGCCACTAGCAGTGGCATCGACCCAGTGTTTATAGTTAGTTTTCTCGTAAGATTGTTTTTCATTGTCATTTCGGGGCCAATTATAGCGGACTATGCGGTATGGGTTTTGCTCATTGTTGAAGACCGTACGGTGAACTTAAGTTGTAAATGTTGTACGCTCCAGGACAATAGCTTTGAATATAAAGAACGTTAGCACTTTGATTATTCCAATAACGGGCACATGAATGATAAGGGGATTGAGAAATTAAGAGCCCTAGTCTTTTCCAAAAATGGAAATAACTGGTTGTAAAAACAGCAATGTGTATCTTATAATGCAGAGATCAAACACCTTTTCATGTCCTCCTCCAGTTTACAAATTCTGAATAAACTAACAAATATGTGACTACATTCCTCGAGCATATTACAATCTTAGTATGCACCAATGTTTGCATGATATTGTTGTATAGAAATGTTTATTTTAAAGAATCCAACATGTCCAAAGAAGCAACATTATCTTGCCATATATGAACATCATTTGGAGAAAAACAAATATTAGATTATACTCAGTTCCTTAAATGATATGACAAAATTTGTTCATTAATGGTTTGTACTTGTACAGGCTTGTTAAAACATTAACTACATCAAGCAAACTTTGTGAATTTGTTTGATTTAAAAGATTAATTATTGTTGGTCCTTATCAATATTTCCAAACCAGAAAAAATAATTATGATAATGATGTTTTTACAAACAGCTTGCCGTACACATTGATCATAATGTGCCAACGCATTTATGATATACTCAAACATAAAGGTTCGATAATAAACATAAAAACAATGTCCATACACTTGTTAAATTTTATTAAATAGTATTGGGGTTTTTTTCGAAGCAAATAAAGGCAACAGTAGTATACTGCTGTTCAAAACTCGTAAATCCATGAACAAAAAACAAAATCGGGGTAACAAACTAAACTGAGGGAAACGCATTAAATATAAGATGAGAACAACGACACAACATTAAAATGTAACACACACAGAAACGGCCTAAGCATTAGACAAAACCCGATGAGAATAAAGTGAGTCTTCATTAGTTCTAACAATCTGTTAATAGTTTCCTTATGAATATATTGCTTAAGAATTACCGATTCTGGAATAAAATTAGAAAATAACTACCACTCGTGTTGACATATAACTGCAATTACTCTTACCTTCGGCTAAAACTATGTTAGTATTCAATATAAATGCTAAGAAAACGAAGAAATATTTCATGTTGAAGTGGATCTTGCTGAATGCAGGAAGACCAGGAAGTTCATGTTTATATGAAGTGCCAAATTGTTTATAGATATACGTCATTTAAATATAACAGGGATATATACAAAGTATAATGTTCAAATGTTAACCCATACATCGGTCCTATTTAAAACACAAAAAAAATAATTTAAAGATCAATCTTCGCGTGCTGCAAGAATCGTCCACAATCTGATTAAAATCTGTTGATAAACTGATCTTCATAAATATTTTAAATAAACTATAGTCAGTAATATAACAATATATCAATCTGTTGTGTTCTGATGTAAAATTTACAAAAAACTTTAACATTAATTATGGCATTTTAATAATATATGTTACTCGATACTTCCTTCTTTCTGCTTAAATGTTAACTGCCCTTAATTTAGTGACGTATTTATAATGAAGCTGGTCGTTACTTGTTGAATCCAAACTGTAGCCATTATATACCTTAACAAAACAACAAAAATAAGTAATGATTAGAATAAGTGGCTTTTTATTATTATGATTAGTGCCGAGGAAATTGCAGGGTTTTTTTGGAAAAAGACAGAATATTCATACATTCTAAGCGTTTGATACAAAATCGTACTGTAGATTCGTCAAACTGCGTAAGCACCAATTTCGGTTATTTTTTTGTTTCGTTGGTTTATTCAAAGTTTGCATAATAGCCTTTTAAGAGAGTATTTCTTTGAAGATTAAACTCGAGGTTCGTAGTTATCCACGAAAACTATAAAACAAAAATGGTATTCCATGATTAATGAGGAATCAACAGTAGATAAGAAGTATAAACTAGATCTTGTATTGAGCTTGTTTTTAATTGTCAATGTACAATGATCCATGCAAGTTTGATGATCGTTTGATTTTAAATGTATATATTTCAAAATAATTCCATTAGATGTATGTTTCAGTATAATACTTTATTCTAATTGGCTAATTGAACATCACGTGTTATTCCTTCAGCAATTGTATCACTCAATAAAACTTTTCATCCATGAAAACACGTGGTCCCACAATAAAGTGCACAGGTGAATAAAATAAAAAAACAATATAAAATTCGTGTTTTCATGATCAAAGCTAAAAAAGGCAATTATAAGTATTAATGTTCCGCGCTTCATTCTAAAAATGTACGCACGGTCAACGCTTTTACAACCCTATGAAGTTACAAAAAGAAGCATTCAATTCTTAAATAAAAGAAAATTAATCTCATTGGAGATTTTTTTTTCATTTTTCAATTTTAAGAGTATAATTGAAGTATTTGTAAGTCAGGTATTTGCATTATTCTTTTGGGATGAGGGGGCTTTTTAAAATAATACTTTTTTAACAAAGAAATACAGTTGTTACTTTTTACTCTGTCTTTTTTGGTTCAATTAGTAATACGTATGTATGCATTTTTAACAGGTAGTTTACAATAACTGACCTCAGCAGCTAATTAAGAATATAGTAAATATTTCAAAAGGTTTCGTGACAGTGCAAGTAAACAAATAAAACTTGTCCATTGCTATTTTCTGAATAAATAAACCGGGACGCGTACGTATTGCGTATTTGTATGTAAATATAATTAAAGTGTAACGCAACAATTCAATTGTGCCACTAACAATAAAAAAAAGTCAAGCTCACTATATATTGAGAAAACATATTACAATATCAAAAAGAAAAAAATATATTTTCAGGACAACACTCAAATTATGTTTTTGGTTTCATTTGTATCCTTTTGATATTTATCTTAGTTTTTAATAACACGTTTTCGAGCTCATTTTATCGACACCACGCGTTTGAAATACTACCACATAGTAGGTAGACATGTTGCTATACACTCAATACTCAAAATTAAAATAAAAACTTATTTTATGATAGAAATTAAAGAGAGGCGAAAAATACCAGAGGAACAGTCAAACTCATGAATCGAAAATAAACACCATTGCTAAAAATGAAAAAGGCAAACTTACAAATAATAGTACACAAAAGAAACCTTATAGATTACTAAAGGCTGAACAACACGAACCCTGCCAAACGCTGGAGGTGGTCTCAGGTGCTCCGGAAGGTAAACAGGTAAATCTCCAAGCAACACTGATTGACACCTGCTGGGATATTTCCCCCCTAGAGTGTCAGTGCAATAATTCACAAAAATGTTACATGTGTCTGTGTTTTGAATTTGCGCCGATTTTTTTCCTTTCACTTGTGCCGATTGTGTACAGACTTTCCAAAAAAACATCATCAATCTTAAGGAAATCAGTTTTCAAATATATCATACCTTGATATACATAAACAAACTACAATCAGGACCCATTGATTTTGTCATAATGTGTAAATATGGCAAAAAACTTTGCATAATGTACAAGTATATGTTACCCAAGACTTCAAAAAACATCCCCATTCTTTAAGTTAATTAAATCAGTTTTCAAATAATATCATACCTTGATATACATAAACAAACTACAATCAGTATACTGGACCCATTGATTTTGTCATAATGTGTAAATTTTACGAAAGCTTAACATCAAATAATATATTATAATTATGTGTTACCCGACTTGGCCAAGAGTCAGTTTTTATGCATATCATACCTAATTTACATCAACAAACTGTAATCAGTATAGTAAATCAATGTATGGTGCCTTATTATGTAATTTACAAAATTAAAGCTGTAACATAAACAAGACATTTCTACGACATGTACATGTTACCAAAAAGAACACTTTCTACATTTGTCATTCTATTTAAACATTACTTATTAGGCTCTTAGATTGATTGACATATAACCACGTTGGGCCTTGTCGCACGCCTTAAACGTAATTTAACCATTTTTAGAGAAATATGCATCTCGAGGGTCGTATCGTTTTTTTCTATCAAATGAAATATAGCTATACTGCACTTACGTAAACCGAGTTAAAAAGAGTTTGGTCCAGTTGTATGGTAACGTGATAACTTTTACATATCTATGCACTTCTTTAAACCAAAGAAAAGATTAATTGTCAGATAAATTGGGGTGTTTTTTTTTTAATCAAACGTGTCCATATAATCATATATTCTTAATAGCGCACGTCGTCTGTATTTTACATCGGAAGACAGTGAGGGCATTCTTGTGTATTGCTGTTACCTAGATTTTCATTACGTAACTTTCGTGATTAGAGTGCAACTGATCTATGAACATGATAAATACGCGGACATTATCGAGTGCAAAATAACATTCATATCGATTGCTATAAATTCATTTTTTCGATGGATACTCCTAAATATATAGTTTATAGAACATAATCGATGAATACTCCTAAATATATATATTTTTTAGATCATAAATTAATGGATGAAACTATTTTGTCGTTAGAAATACATATATAAGTAAAAAGTCTTTAATATCTATGCATACGTACAGGAAAAGAGTCGGTTAACGCATGCGGAAGAATACCTTCGTTTGCAATCTCCCATGCAGAGTTATTGGTCTTTGGTCTCTCTCAAAGACCGATAAATCTGAACGGGGCATAGAAAGTTTTGCGGGCAATTTGAATTCCTACTCAAATCCAATCTATTAAAAAATAGAATTATTACAGAAGAGTGTTCACTATGCACCTGCACTGCACTTTTATTAATATAATATGCAGAATTGAATGACAAACTCTTACACATGGATGAAATTGTATATACATGTTACTGTAATGGTCCAAGGCACTCTATTACATAAAGAGGTGCGAGACAAGCGCCTATGACCCTCTAAAAGAACTTGCGATCATCCGATGTTCAGTACTTCAGTACTTTGATTTGTTTTCTTTTATTTTAAACAAAATGATTTTTTGAATATAAGCGTTCGAAAAAAAATCATAGATAGAGCGTCCAAAACATATCCTTATAAAATGTATGTACATAAAATTGAGAAAGGAATGTATGGTTAACAGGTCCAACCTGTCATTTGCCACGGGTCAGTTGAAGTTTCGTCAACCTTTACGGTATTTGTACATGTATAAATACAAACACCACCTCTGTATGTATGTTAAAATATTATGATTTTGGTTGCAGGAACTAATAACACATATTATTTGGTACCTAAGAAAGTTAGATCACACAAAAATATGACATGAACATGAAGTTTGAAACAAAGGAACCTTGAAAACTAGCCGACAATATACGAAAAATGCAAATAAAAAATTAATAAAAAAACCAACTAGCTAAAAATATATTTCCGTTAAAAAAAAACAGCAATATGTAACGATTAAACTTATCTACTATACCATATAACCAGTTTGATAGGTCTCCATGTACACTTGACCATAAAACATTTGACAGCAGTATTATTTTTTGGAATTAAAAAAATATGAATAGAACACTAGTTATATGGGGTAAACCATTAGTGTTGCGAGTGAACAGGACATGAAACAAAATATAAAAGGACACAAATTTTATAAAGCAAAGTCAAGCAGCAAAGTGATAAAAGAGAACGTCTGACTCTGTAAAAATTAAGTCTAATTCATAATGGACAATCAATGCAAGCTAAGATATTATAATATACATAGTGTTCTAGTGACTATTACAACATACAGTTTGTAGTAGAGTAGTAAATTCCATATAATTATGTGAGAGCGAGCGACGTTCGAGTCCCATGTCAATGTCGACAAGCGGACGATGGTGACTTACAATGTAGTAATGTTAGCCACGTTTATGTAAAAACAAAAAAAATACGGGGATTCCCCTCCGCCATATTTGGGTCGGGCTAACTGCACACGTTCGCACATTTTTAGAATGAAGCGCTGCTTCCGCGCTTCATACAAAATGTACTTCGTTTAACGCTATTACACTCTAATGCAGTTACAAAAAGAAGCATTCAATTTTTAAATACAAAAACATACAACATTTCAATTTTAAGTAGATGAAATCAATATTTTAAAGGTAACAATTACATGCATGTAGTAGGTCTTGTAATAGAGAATCCACCGACATGATTGGCTGAATTGTTTGTCAGCCGCTGGAAAATAATAATGAAATGGGGATAAAGCTGCATAAAATAACTACATGTAGCAACAACTCACTTGAAGGTCCGTATACGTAGGTGGCATTTCCCTATCCTAACATAAACCCTGATTTCATAGTTTTGAATATGCATTTAATTTGCCGCTGGACGTCACACAACTACCTATCCTATCATTCGAATTTAATAGAGGGTCAAAATCCAAGTTAAATTTCACTTGCAACAAAATATAATGAATGCAGGAAAGGCAAAACATGACGATGAATGGCTGTTTCGCAAAGACAATGACTTCAACGGATTCAAAAATCTATGTCAATCCGTGTCTAAACCTCGTGTGTAATTATGTTCTTCAAACTGCTGCAAAAATCGGCTCTGTTTTTTTGCATGTTTTTTTCTTTTCTACAGTGCATCAACTCGTAAAGATCAAATCAAACTTGTAAAATATACAAATGTTGGCTGTTCATATACATCGGAAATGTAAGAATACTGTATGAAATAGTAATAAAAAGTTTTCCATCGAAACTCTTTGCAGAAAATAAGCAAATATGATGATGAATTTTAATTTGGAATAAATTTAAAATAAATGATTTTTTTGACTTTTTTACCGTTATACGCATTTAAACAATAGGGCTACAACTGCCGATTCCATTAGGAAAATGAAAGGTGTAGATAAATTAGCACAATCATATAATATACAATGTATACATGTAAAATCCCCATCTAACATTTAACACCGAGAAGTTAACAAGTGTTGTATATCCAATATTTCCCTATTACATTTACATATTATGTTACAACTGTTCAGAATTTTAACATTGTTATATTCTGTAATTGAAGCATTGATAAAAAATGATTATTAATATTTGTTCAAGTTGTGTAATCTCCATAAGGGGAAATTAAACAAATGAGTTAAAAAGTAATAAAATTAATATTTGAATTATAAATAACTTATTTTAAAAAGTTCAAATAAATTAATAACTAATTTAAAAAAAAGTTAGAAAACGGAATTGTATGTTTAAGGATAAAGTCATTAAGCTAATTACTTCCTGGAGCAATGTTTTGTTCGGTCGCAGAACGTATATAAATACGGTTAATCTTCGTGTCAGGGACAGTGCATTTAGCTCCGTTTCATCAAGGCAATTCCGTATATTAGCTGTGTGCATGCATTTTACAAGTGATTAATTCAAACTTTTGTCATTGATTTTAAACGGATTGAAATTCGTTTTGTTTCACCCTTATTTATAGTGAATTGTTGCAAAATTCTTAACTTTTTATCCTTGTGTCAATGTAATAACTTATATTTGAACCCTCACCCGCAAGGAGAAGCATAACGACTGAAAAGTTTTCAATTGCGCTTTAAGTTGGTTTTGTGCTGGGTTTTTTCTTTGCGTAATCTTATCTGTAATGGTCTTTGTAAACTGCAGGGCACTGTCTGTAAACCAAGCAGTAACACCACTGTAGGTGTAAGATAATGTTCATGGTGTCAAATCCTTTTATTTCTATCAGTAAAAATGTAAAGAGGAACTTTTTTTAGTTTTTATTATATTTGATATGTGTAGCAAGTGATACTCTAGCAACCATTACGTGTTGATCATTTCTCAAATTATGTGATTTGATTAATAACAGAAATGTGTTCGTTGAAGAAATAGACACAGTTAATAAGGAAACATAAAATTGAAAATAAAAAAATGGGAATATGTCAAAGTGACAACACCCCAACAATGATCAGAAAACAGCAGACTGAAGGCCACCAACGGGTCTTCAACGCAGCGAGAAAATCCCGCACTGCAGGCGGGTTTCTGTTAGTCCCTGTATATATACATGTGCATGTTATATAATAAACAAAGTTTTGTAAAAGTTCAGTAGAAATGGACGTCATAAAAAACTCCGAAACATGAAAATAAATTAAAATTAAAAATATATATACACAAGACTAACAAAGACTTGCAACGCAGCAATTACAATAACTTCAACGTTTTTAGAAGCTTTTATTTGTGTCACATCTAAATGTATACATATTTTGAATCGAGACTTCAGGAAACTTCAATTTGTTGATGTAAATATAGATGCACGAACATATAGTAACACTTGTACTCAGACACATATAATTGTCACCAGATTGGAAATATCAAAATGTGTTAAATTAAAATCAAATCTTTCAGCTCAAATATACAATAACAAATTTTAATGATGTTTAATTCATTAGAAGTTCATTTTATGGATTTACCTTCAAAATCCAGATAAAGCTGTACACAACTTTGAAGGACATATAAAGTTAATTCAAGTACATGTACAGCTAAGGTCGGAGGACGTTGACTAGGAGTTTCCGTCGTATGTATTTATAATTCCTTTGATTAAATTGGCTTTGAATTAATTCATTATGAGTGCATTTCTTTCTAACTTAAGTTTCGAAAACGATGTGTTGCGCCGTTTCATCAGTGTTAACAAAACCTGTTTGAAGTGTCAAAAATGCATGCACATGTTGTTGATATCTATATTTATTACGCGGGAAAATAGCTTCTGTAAAAGATGTTAGACACAGAGGACATCGCTCCTTTTGCATATTCAATTTTATTGTCAGTTCACTGCAGATGAATTTATGAAGATAGTGATGATAAAGCCTTTTTATTGAAATAGCAGCAATGAAGGAAATGAGGGCAATACGCATGTACCTAAATTTGAGTAATTTAAGACATTGTTTTGAGTTATAACGATCAAGAACAAACCTACTATTAGTTGGACAAATATGTTTACATAATTCATTAAATGTTTTAGTTAGACTGAAATGCAGCGCGTGTACTACTTCAAACTGTAGACGCATTTTCAGTGTATACTTTGTCAAAGTGTATGCAAACTTTGCAAACGTATGTTAGAAACAAATGATCGAAACGTTTGCGCGCGGAACCGTTTGTATCGTTTGTGTTAGAAAGAAATGCGCTGTATTAGAAACAGCGCGATGACATTCATTATTCTATTCCAAACTTGTTCTTTCAATTCAAGGACAATATGTTAAACGATTCACCAAATCGACAGACCAATATAATGTTAATGTAAGTAATGCTTTATATATTATTTGTATGCACTGTAAAGGCTCAGGTCTTAAAAAAGAAGGTGTAGTGGGGGTCTTTTTTGGACCTAGGAAGTTTAAGCTTCAAAGTTAAAAGCTGAGTTTCTTAAGAATTTCTAAATCTATTAACGAATAATTTTAGAAGGGTCCCGCACTCCGTTATGAATGATGCCAATGCCAAAGTACTTACTACCGGGGTGATGATACCCACGAGGAATATTAGCCAACGAGCAGCGACATCGACCCAGTACTGAAAAAAACTGAAAACAACACGCCATGAATTTCTTGCGTCATGAAACGCTACTATGAATTCTCCATCCGAAGAAAAGCTCAAAGCAAAATATTGGAAAGAGCTTAGAAATTTAATTCCTCTTAAATGTTTTACAAATCGTACTTTCTCTCTTGAGTAGCTACACTTCTCTCTTTTCACGAGATTCTGAATTTGCTTCTGGTTTGCAAACCAGTAGGCCAACTGTAAATTATCTTTTCGATTGACAGAATCCGTTCTGAGTACTAAAACAGTGGTCATTATGATATATAAATAAAAAAAAACTGGCCCAATCTACACTGTCACAACAACTTTCCGCAAAAAATGTCTATAAATAAAGAAATTATCAATATTGAGGAAAACTGTGCAAAACATTTCATCTTAGGTAAGACGATGTAGCATGCGTCCTATTCTAATAACATCTGAACGATATTTATTCGGACAGTAATCTCATTTATAGCATTCAAACCAAAATAATACTTAGTATGTAAATCCTTAAAGGTTTCTCGTCATTAATATGGTGCGTAATGTCTGGTGCGTTTATTTTTCTGCTACCAGAAAGTCGTGTGATCTAAGGATTATTCGAGGTTAGAAATCGTCATCTATCATCAGTTTGAATCATCACTGTTAACATCACGGAAGTACTTAGAATATCATTGACGATATCAACTTGTGGTCAATATAACATTGGTCTTCAACTATGAACAAAACTTATACCGTATATCAAGCTATAAAAGGCAATGAAACGAAAAATGTCAAACATTTCAAAGCAGAAAACTAACGTCCTGATCTGTGTGCAAAACTATAAGCATCACACTACAACAAATGAAGTACACTGTACATCTCCCTGACTTGTATCAGTCGCATACAGAATGTGGCAGGGTTAATCATTTCTGCTAACACTTACTACCCCCAGACACACCCACCCGCGACCTTTTTTTTAATATTTACTGCTTAACTGATTATGTTCTGAGACGACAAGTCTGTAATATAATATGAATACTTAATGCAGGGGGTGTATAATTTTTTTTATACATATATAGATACTATTCTGTTTTCTAAGTCTCGTATCCTACACATGTTTACTACCAATTTTAGAATGTAAGTGCTCTATAAACCTGTATTTGTACACCAATTCAAAGGACGTAAAACTAATAATCGAATATACATCCCTGTTAGTACTATGGTTTGATCTCATGCAGAAACTCATAAAAGAGGGACGAAAGATACCAGAGGGACAGTCAAACTCATAAATCGAACATAAACTGACAACGCCATGGCTGAAAATGAAAAAGACAAACAGACAAACAATAGCACACATGACACAACATAAAAAAACTAAAGAATAAACAACACGAACCCCACCAAAAGCAAGGGGTTATCTCAGGTGCCCCGTCGTGCTGATTAAGTGATTACACATCCGGTAAATAGTCTAATTCGCTAGGTTCACATTCACGAAAGGGAAGGGGATTGTAGTAACGACGTAAGGAACATATCCGATATCATTTGTGAAACGGTTATTCCATAACGGTCAACCAATTTAAGTGATGAGTGATTCTTATAAAATGTAAATCATAAATAGATTTCAATATCAATGCAAATCATAAATAGATTTCAATATCAATGCAAATCAATCAAAATAAATTGACCTCAGGGCTTTCGGTACGTATTTCAAAGCAAATGAATTCTTTCAGTTCAAACAAGAAAAATCTTCAGTAGATCTTCTATGAAAATGTGTTTTTGTATAAAATGTATATTGAAACTCTTTTGACCTTTGACTGCACTACATTTATATTAAAAACCCGGATGCAGCATGGATGTGTTTTAAGGACATATTAAGTTAATGCAAACGTAGCTAAAGTCGTAGGACGTTGACTAGGAACTTCCGTAATATAAATTGTTAATTCGTTTAATCAAAATTTACTTTGAATTAATTCTTGATATTAGAAACAGCGCGATGAAATTATTAATTTTATTCCAAATATTTTTTCTTCTAATTCAAGGACAACACGTTAAACGATTCACCAGATCGACAGACAAAACAAATGTTAATGTAAGTATATGTTATATTTGAATAGACCTTCTGTAATTGGTGTAGAAAAAGAGGTTTTAGAGGTTCTGCCTTGAACAAAAAAGAGGAGAGGGGTCAAGTTTAATTTGTTGTCTTTTATTTGATGTTTTGATTAATGGATACGAAACACTCCCTACTGATATACGTATGCTGTAGTGATTAGTGTATCAAAGTTAGCATATAAAAATTGATAATGCTAAAGTATTTAATTAAAATCCAAAAGATTTTTAATTTCACGAAAAAAGACATATCATTATGTTGCCAATTTAATTTTCTACTTAAATTATTTTCATGTGTACATGTATATTTCGGAGTTTAGTATGACATTCATTAACACTGAACTAGTATATATTTTTGTTTAGAGGCCAGCTGAAGCACGCCTATAAGTGTGGGAGTTTCTCGCTGCATTGAAGAGCCATTGGGGGACTTCGGCTGTTGTCTGATCTTTGGTCGGGTTCTTTCACACATTCCCGATTTCCTTTCTCAATTTTATTAAACATCGTCGACTCATGTCACATTTTCAACATCATTAGCATAAGCTTCAAAATTTGAAACTGACAATTTCCAGACTCAGAAACTGTGACGGCAAGGCAAGCAACACACAGCCGTATGCTGTTAACAACATACAAATATCTGCGCGAAACTTGGGTTAAAATACGGTATACATGTACATGAATTTAAATAGTTTGTTGTTGTTGCTCTGTTTCTCCACTGTCACAAGATAGGGGAAGGGTTAGGCACCAACAAACTAGTTAAACACCGCCACATTCTGTATGTGTCTGTCCGAGTCAGGAGCCTGTAACTCAGTGGTTGCCGTGTGTTGATGTGTAACATACATTGTATTTGTTTTTGTTCATTGTTTTGTAAATAAATAATGCCGTTGGTTTCCTGGTGTAAATAATTTTACATTTTCATTACGGAGCCTTTGACGACCTATTCCTTTATCATACATGTAACTTTGGTCTCTGGTCTGTCTTATTGGAAATCGTTTCATATATGCTTTTTTTTTATTTATCCTGCAATTGGGTGTCCTACTATACAGATACAGCCCTACAGATATCGCTATGCTGTATCTGTATACTATACAGATATCGCTTCTAAGCTCCGCCCACTGCCGGACTGAGTATTGTTTGAACCTGTGTGACCTCAGAATGTGTATTCCACTTGCATTCCAATGACGATGACAATTGTCGATTTCAAAACTTGAATGTGTATGATTGTGTTACAAAATCAGCCATGTCAATTTCAGAATGCATGTTTAGTGAAAGTCAAGTCTGAAGCGTAGGACAACTCGTACACTTCTGTTTCCAATTGGACAATGTTTTGTTTTTAATTTTTACTGTTGAAATTAGTTGTTATGTTAAAATAGATATTTTTTCACCTTGAGCGATATATTATTATTGACCATTCGAGATTCTTTTTTTGCGAATCCATCTTCAGCGTAATGTGTGATTTTGATATTACTACGCTGGCCTCAAGGGATTACAAATCGAAAATAAATGCTAAATATGTAAGTTTTTGTGTTTTTCAAAACACAAACAATTTACAGAATTAATTGCAGGATAAAGACAATAACTGTTTAGTGTCTTTAAATATCAGCTGTATTTGTACTCGGCTCGAAACAGGTGTAGTAGCTCGCTAAAAGCTCGCATACACCTTGTTTCCTAGCCTCGTACAAATACAGCTGATATTTAAAGACACTAAACAGTTATTGTCTATGTGTTTCTCACACTGATAGGATCTTAATTTCAAGAATCGTGGTCTTGGTGGGGTTTTAATCATATAAATACACATTAGAGATATTGAGTCAAATCTACAAAAATGGACGAAAAAGAGGAAAATAATAGGTGAAAAGGGGGGGGGGGATATAAAAAAAATATGTTTAAAAAAAAGAACGGAGAACCATAGCCAAAAAATAAAAAGAAATTTTGAAAAAAATTATCTATAAAAGATAAAGAATTATATTTGGAAATATAAAAATCAACGTTGTATGTTTCTACGTAAATATTAATGTAAAGAAAGATTTTGAGAATTGTTGAAGAAATATATTCTAGTATAGAGAAACCAAATATTTAGAAATTTAGCAAATTTTACAATGTTTTTTTTTGGTAATACAAATGCCAAATGTAATAATGTAATAATGTAATAATAAATGTAATGCATTGTAAATTCCTACAGCAATTTTTGATGCACAATTCTCGAAATCGCCATAATTAATTTCGATAGATTGTCCGCTTGTAGAACAATCGCAATAAGGAATGCATGTTATTTTGTTTTTGAATTTTCGGTGTAAAAAAAATCAGTTAAAAATAAGAAGGCGTAATTACAATATCAAAATAGAAATTAAAATCAAAAAGGCGGAAGTGATTAACACTATATAAGTGACAATATGAAACAATTTAATCTTAAACGGAAGAAATGGTTATTAAATATTTGTCATAACAAAACATCCTTCTTATGTTTACGTCAATATATAAAGATCTATTTAAAAATATAATCTTCTGCATCTTTAAATGCATTCATTTTTGGTCTTATCCGATGTAAAGTAATCCCAAATCAATCAATCATTTAGTCCTATGTTATTATCTTGTGCTTTTCTAGTCCAAATAATTATGACGCGTCAAAGAAAAAAATGTAAAAGCCTTTCAAGACGTCATAATTATTTATAATACTTCACGTTAAAATGCCATATTTTGATTGGCTAATACGAGGCTATCAATTTACTTTATTATACTTCACGTTAAAATGCCATATTTTGATTGGCTAAGACGAGGGTGTCAATTTACTCTATCACATGGCTGAGCGGGTGACCATTTTTTTGAATGTTACCCTCTCGGCTAGAACAATCAGAAATCGATAATTCAAAGAACAATGAATTGAATTTACATCAAGGAATTAAATACAATGCTTAAGTTCTACGTTTTGACATCTTGCTTGACTTTTGTTGGGTTTTTTTTTCTAATGCCCGTAACGTTGTTATGAACGTGACGTCATAGAAAATATTTTTAAAATAAAAGTAATCTGTAAAAGCCATGATAGGACATTCAGTATAATAAATTAAATAACACATAGCTGAGAGGGTGATAGAGCAGATTGAAACCCCTCGAAAAGGCATTGTCAACCTTGGCTTCGCCGCGGTTGACAATGTTTTCTCGGGGTACCAATCTGCTCTATCACCCTCTCAGCTATGTGTTATTTATATACTATCACATGGCTGAGAGGGTGACAATTTTTTTGAATGTTACCCTCTCGTCTAAACCAATCAAAAATCGACAATTTAAAGGCCAATGGATTGAATTTACATCAAGTAGTTGAATACAATGCTTAAGTTTTACGTTTTGGCTCAAATTTTATTATTTAAATGCCAAAATGAAAAACAAAAACATCTGGCTTAATTTTTTTCTTTTTTCTAATACTCGTAACGTTGTTATGTAAGTGACGTCATAGAAAATCCTTTTGAAATACAATTAATCTGTAAAAGACAAAAATGGTAGGACGTTCAGTTAACACATAGCTGAGAGGGTGATAGAGCAGATTGGTACCCCTTGAAAAAGCATTTTCAACCTTGGCCTCGCCGCGGTTGACAATGTTTTCTCGGGGTACCAATCTGCTCTACCATCCTCTCAGCTATGTGTTATTTATATAGTGGACTAGTGTTTTTCAGGCGTTCTTTATTATGTGACCTTGTTTATAGCCTATACTTATAATACAATATAGTAATATTAATGTTAATAATTTTCAAACTTATACATTGTTATCACAGAAAAAATGTTATAATAAATAAGAATGTGTCCATAGTACACGGATGCCCCATCTACACAACCATTTTCTATGTTCAGTGGACCGTGAAAATGGGGTTGAAACTCTTATATGGAATTAAAATTAGAAAGTTCATCTGATAAGTTTCAAGTTGGTTGGACCTCAACTTCATCAAGAACTACAGGATCTAAAACTTTAAACTGAAGCGGGACAGTCGGACGAACGAACGAACGGACGGACGCATAGACCCGAAAGCATAATGTTCATAAATTTGCCATGTCATAACTATGCCTATAATTGCTAACACTATTTATTTGATGTTTAGTGGCATCACAATTGGTACCGTTAATGTCATATAAAACGTTGACACACAAGTTTGTCGGAGGTCTTTGTATTGACCTTATACTGCCCAAGCAAAGTGGCAAGTAAATTAAAGACAACAACGCCTTTTCTTTTTTCGACTACTTTATTTCTTCTTTCTCAATGTCCTGTTTTCCCCTTTTAAATATCATTTTCTAGCAACGTAAATTGTCAACAGAAGTGGTTTTAACAACAGATGAAATATCTGGCGGTTGTGGTGAATATAATTCTTTTTATTTTTGTGTTTTCTACATTTCAGGACTTTTTACAAAAATTTGGATATATGCCAAGATTGCGATCCTTAAAAACTTCAAATACATCCGACGAATCGACAAGCTATGCATTAAGGTATGATTTCATTCTTAGCAAAAACATCAAAAGAAAACAAAAACCACACACATTGGCAATTTATTATAGGAAACTTCACAATTCATTTGCTTTATAAAACTGATGTGACAGCGTCCATTGGCACACGGCAGGGTAAGACAAATCTACATGTGACTCAGGGTCTGGCAAACAATGTCAGCCAGTGCCATACATAGCACACCACCGGGTAATCCAAATATCGAACACGCGTACGACGGGGTAAGAAATTTCTGCTCGATATAAAGCAAACAAATAAAAAGTGTGCGTTTGCATACACCAAGACAGTCGGACAAACAGCCAACAATTTAATCATAATGTAAACCGTAAACCGTAGAACTCATTCATTTCAACTCTTAGCTTTAGAATGACCGTAACTACATGTATGCAATCTTTTTTCATTATGCATCTAGAGGTATCACTATATATTTTACGAATTTAATCTTGTATGAGTTATAGTTTTTAAATACATGTAGTTGCTATGGCAATATTACTAATTATTATATAGTTTGCATGAAAATGAACTATTCATAGATACCAGGACTAAATTTTGTATATATACGCCAGACGCGCGTTTCGTCTACAAAAGACTCATCAGTGACACTCGAATCCGAGAGTTAAAAATGCAAAAACAACTATGAAGTTGAAGAGCATTGAGGACCAAAATTCCTAAAAGTTTTGCCAAAAACAGCTAATGTAATCTATGCCTACAAATTATCTCTTATCATGGAAGAATTTGCAGATTACTGTATAACAAAATGAATTTAGATATTACGACCTTTTCAATAAAATGTACATGAAAAGAATGTGGCTTCCTTTAACTATCTTTCATTTTTTTAAATATATTTTCAAATCAACAGAACGTTTCAAGAATATAATCACCTGCCAGTAACCGGTGAATTGGACGACAAAACGGTTAAACTCATGAATACTCCAAGATGTGGAATGCAAGACAAACCTACACCACACGGAATGCCTCTGGCTTTTTCAGGTATGCTAATATTTTCTGTATTGCAAAGTAATACATATAAGCAATACTGTGATTAACATTAATTTTCCTGCTTCAAAATAAGATTGAGAATGGAAATGTGTAAAGAGTCAACAACCCCAGCTAAGAGCAGACAACAGCTGAAGGCCACTGATGGGTCTTCAATGCAGCGGGAAACCCCCGTGCCCGAGGGCGTGCCTCAGCTGGCCCCTAAATCAAAAATATATACTAACTCTAGTTCAGTATGGACGTCATACTAAACTACGAAATATACACAAGAAACTAAAATTAAAAATCATACAAAATAACAGAGACAAGAGGCTCCTGTCTTGTGACAGGCGTAAAAATGCTGCGGGGTTTTAAATGTTTATTGATATCTCAACCCTCCCCCTATACCTGTACCCGATGTAGAAAAAGTAACACACAACAATACGCACAGTACAACTCAGTTTTTTATCATTTTTCTTGTGAATGCTAACTTAAATCATTAACAACAACTGTCGAATCGTCTGCCATTATTGTCGGATTCGTCAGGATGGTAATGTTGCACCTGTTCTTATTCAGGAGCCTCTGACCTTAGTTAGTTTTGCATGTTGTTGTTTTATATTTAAGTTCAGTTATATGTTTTGGAGTTCAGTATGAAATCCATTTTCACTAAACTACATGCAGTACACCTTTTATTAAATGGTCATTTGAGGTCCGTACTTTAACCTATAATGTTTTACTTTTTAAATTTTTACTTGGATGGAGAGTTGTCTCATTGGCACTCACACCACATCTTCCTATATCTATTTGAGGCCCAATTCGCGGGTGCGGCATTTTATCGCTTCGTTGAAGACCCATTGGTGGGTGGTCTTTGGCGGTTGTTTGCTCTTTGGCACATTTCCTATTTACATTCTCAATTTTATTGAAAGGAATTAAATGGGAAAAACAGAATTAATATGAGTGTTGTTGAATAAGGAATATTATAGGTCTCTTCGTCGATTCAAATGTTACTTTATAAACCGATTTTTTTGTCAAACGAAAACGTGATTTAAGCAGATGCATGCTCACGTGGTTATATTGCGTTTTATCTCGCCAGGAGCTTATACAAGTTCTTTTTCACAATTTAAATTACAAACATATTGAGATGCAATCAACATCAACACAACAAATAACAAAAATCATTGAACAGAATTCTACAGACATACATTTGTACGACAACAACTAACGCGCGATGTGTTACAAATGTTTTGAATAGGAAAATGTTTCTTCAGCCTCGACGTAGAAAAACGTCATTCATATCTTTTTTATATAAAATGCTTATGAATACGATACACTAATGCAATTGCATGATACAAAAGTTGAAGGTTTGGTTACCCGTAAATTCATTCTGAATATTCGAGCCACTCTAGATTTATTCCGATTAATCATACCTTACTTTCGAGTCGTACATGTAATTGTGTTTTCCTGTATTGTCGCGATAACTGTAAGTAACTAGCCTAATCGATATGTAAGTTATGTTGGTTTTTTTTTGTTTTTTTTTTTTAACTTGTTGTATTTTTGATGATTTTTGCACTATGAGTTTTTTAATTTCTTTTTAAAAGGTGTAATATTATTTTTAATATTATTTTTTAATGGATAATTTTGTGTGCCTTCTTTCAGTTTATATAATAATACGTTTGTATTGGTATCCTTAGTCGTATGTTTACTACTCAAGGTTGAGCAACTCAGTTTCTGACTGAATATAAGTAAAACAAAATGTCGGTTTATCTTTCAAGTTTGTGTTTACTTAACCTTTAAATATTATTTTAATTTAAAGTACTGCATTGATATTGCCACGGTTACACTTTCGCATAGCCTCACTGTTCGCAAACTTTAAAGGAAGGCGTCAACATTGAAAGTCTCATTTGAGCAACGAATCCCGGCTAAACATGGTCTTGTTACAACTGCACAACCTTGAATCTGATTGCATAATTCACTGTTTCAGAATCTAATGCATTCTGGGTAATATTTTCAAAACTGCACCAAAACGTTTGGATTTGTTTAAAAACTTACTAAACAATCGAAACTTAACCAATGCCGCTTATTTTCATTTTGCTGTACGAAAAATGAGATTACCAATAGTCCTTTATAATATGAAAGCCGAATTGATATTAACAGCAAGAAGTCAATATTTTATATATTTATATATTTTTTTTTTATTCAAACATATATTGCTTGCTGTTAACACTTTACTTCACTAGTCCAACATTCTAATAAATGGTCTCTCTATTTTAACAAGAACTCTAGGATTTCTCTCTGTTTAATAATAATACATTCAACCGTAAAAACAAAAAATTATATATATAGTTTCTCTTAATCGTCAAAATTTGAACCCGCCCCCGTCTCACTCATTATCAATAGAAGTATTGTAAAATTGTTTTGTTTGGTATTATATATGTAAAATAAATAACACTCCTATTGCTCAGATCGGTTGTCACTGTGCAACACAGTTAATAACACTATATAGGAAAAACATAGAACTGCTTTTGTCATAAGACACTGTCAAACATCCAAACATACTATCCACACTCATATGTGTCCACACTTGTATATGTATCAAAATATTATTTACAGCTGGCAACGGTGATTGGGGTAAAAAAGTCCTGACGTATAAGATTTCAAAAGGCAGTACAAAAGTGACTGCAGTAATTATAAGGTAAGTAACGTAATGTATTGAAAATATTGTCAAAGAGGGACGAAAGATACCAGAGAGACGGTCAAACTCATAGATAGAAAACAAACCGACAACGCCATGGCTAAATATAAAAAAAGCAAACAAACAAACAATAGCACAGAGGACACAACAAAGAAAACCAAAGACTTATATTGTTGGTTTGAATAATAAAAAAAAAAATCCGCACTCCCAATTTATAAATTAACTGGCATGAGCCAATCTTTCCCCCGGGGAAATTTTGGATCGTTGTGATTCTTCCCCTGCGGAAAGTTGACAATACGTATACATATAGTAACTTTTCCCCCATGCCAATCTTTCCCCCATCATAGATTTCACTATGTTTATATAGAGTCTGGAAATTAAACCGAACAGTGTTAGAATTAGATTTATTTATAAATATACAAATTTGTTGTTCATTTACATTTACACAAATCTTTCTACAGCCAATGAATCAACTATCCACAAAAGACAAAAATGACACAAACATTAACAACTATAGGTCACAGTACGGCCTGTCTATGAGTCAACAAGTCTGTCTCTCTATTCAGTAGTCTTTATATGTGACCTCTAGTCTTTTTACATTTTTAAATGACTGTCTATATGTCCACATGCAAGGAAAAAACTACTGACTGGTCAGAAGTGGTTAAAGTACTAGTAATTGTATTTATTTGGTCAATGATACCAAGGGTCCACTAAAGAGAATGGATGTGATCAAAATGTGCTTCCGAATCGTGTGAATACATATATATATATATGCGAATCTAAATTGAAAACTACGTTCAAACCTATGATTGCGTTGGATAAAAACCGCAATTTTTATACGTGTGCATGTCAAACAAATTTCGTTGTAGAAGAGTCTAAAAACAGCACAAACAACATTTTCCAAAAGACCAAAAAAAGTGAAAAAGTATATTTAAACAAAACGCATTTGACTAACAGGTCGAACAACTGATGTTCTTTAACCCTGCTGACTGCCATTGACGATTGCCAAATAAAATTGATCACAAGATGTAATAAAATGGATCCTAATATAAATTTAATACGTCACAGAAAAAAAATTGTTAACTTGTGGCTACGATGTTGTGCCACAAACATTCGGTGTCAATATTTCTTTAGTACACCAGATCTAGATTTCGACAATATATGTCTCTTCAGTAATGTTAGGGATCGAAACGGTATTTGGAAGGCCATATAATTTACATAGATATACGAAAATGTGACATGAGTGACAATGAGACAACTCTCCATCCAAATAACAATTTATAAAAGTAAACCACAATAGGCCTTCAATACGGAGCCCTGGCTCACACCGAACAAAAAGCTATAAAGGGCCCCAAAATTACTAGTGTAAAACCATTCAAACGGGAAAAACAACTGTCTATTAAAGTTATATAAAAAACGAGAAACGAGAAACACGTATTTTAAAATTACATAAACAAACGACAACTACTGTTCATAAGATTCGTGACTTAGAACAGGTGCATACATTTGCAGAGGGCCGTTAAAAGTTTTAATGGTGCCAAACCTTCTCCCTTTTTTCTGAAACAATGTTATACATCACAACATAGAAAAACACATATAAATACATATCAAATGTATATTCACACGATGAAGCTTTGGTAACTATAAACTGAGAAAAAAGTTACTATCATTTAAAAAATCTTATCGTGACGTCGCCGACGTTATATTACAAGGCGGAAAATTTAGCTTATCATGCTACTCACGGGGGAAAAATTGGCATGATCCTAGTTTTCCCCTTACAACGCTGAAGGGGAAAAGTTGGATCATGCCAATTTTTACGGGGGGAAATATTGGATCGATCCAGTATTTCCCCCCGGAAATTTTGGCATGGGGGAAGAATGGCTATAGGACACCGGCTATCATCGCTGATAAATCTTTTATAATATGATTAAAATATTATCTATAAGATAGATTTTTCGTTTTTGAATATAAGAGAAAAACAGGAGGCTCGATCATTATTTTAGATATTTCAGTTTAAGTTATTTTGCTTCGTCTTGGCTAGGAACCTCTATGTTAGATGTCCAGTAATGGATTTTTTGCGAGGTCTTCTTACAAGTCCTATTTCTTCTTATAGGGAAAATATAGCAAAGTCTGTAGCAGTATGGACAAGCGTAGCAGATATAACAATAACTGAGGTTACAGGAGCCGCTTCTGCTGACATAGATATACGGTTTGAATTTGGTGCCCATGGAGACGGATTTCCATTTGATGGCCCAGGCATGTATTTATTTTTTAGGGGCTAGCAAGGGTCCATCTCTGAGTGAGAGCTGCATCGAAGACCCATGATCTGTTGACTTTGACTGTTATCTGCTCAGTGGTCGAGTTATTTGTTTTCTCTTTGAAATATTATTTCACTTTTAAACCGGATTTCCGAAACATGCATTTTGGACGTGACGCACGACGGCTGCCAAACATTGTTTGTATAAAAACTAGAAATATCTTTGACGACTTTTTTTTCTTCCAAATAAGATACATGACTTGTATTTTTCCCCGTCTCTTAATGAAAGTCATGTACAATTTTCACGGTTTTAATTGATATTTTGTTGAGTTATAGACATGAAATTTGTTAGAGAAAAAAATGTTACTTAGGGTGTTGTGGGTGTATAATGACTTTAAATGGATTGACGATTGATTTAGATTATGTAATTTCCTGGTTCTAAATGAAGCCAATTTAGATTTTCTCGACTTTAATTTTTATTTTTGAAGAACTTTAAGTAGCGTTAAATGTAGTCCGAAATTACTCTGACGTCCGACGGCTGTTTTGCCAGACAAGCTGGGCCATGGGACGTCAGAGTTCGTCCCATATCAAAAAGTGGATGTTTGCCCACCAGAAATAGATGCGCTGCTTCGTCGCTTCTGGAGCCGCCTTGGAATTATATAAATCGGGCTTCAATATCTACATTTTTCTTTTATCTCTTCATTTATGTAAGTTTCACCTACCTGCCAGACCTTTATTTTTCTATATTTTAACATTTTTCACAGAGACCCATGATTTCTGCATTTTTGACTGTCACTTTCAAATGGACGTCAAGTAAGGAGAGAGTTATTGGCCTCGAGACTCAAATATGCAAATATTTATATTTTGTTACCTCCTTTATAGGAAATCGATGTTTTACATTTAGAAGCAACCACGTTTTTTCACCTCCTTTACAGGAGAACGGTAACAAGCATTTAGTTCCAACCACGATAACAACCAGAAGCTCTCGGACATTTAGGTAACTTGCATCGTAAATAAACGAGGTGTTACATTATGGTCATTTTCTGGTGGTCACTTGATAATCTTTGAAAATGAAAGGCAAAATGCAGAAATCATAGGTCTCTGTGAAAACTGTTAAAATATTGAAAAATAAAGGTTTGGCAGGTACATGTAGGTAAAACTTACATAAATGATTTAGCTTGTCTGGCAAAACAGCCGTCGGACGTCAGAGTTATCTCGGACTACGTAAATGATACTTAGAATGTCGTCCGTGACATAAAAGACTTTGGTCATTGTTGAGGGCCGTACGATGAACTATAATAGTTGGTATTTTCTGTGTCATTTGGTCTCTTGTGGCGAGTTGTCTTATTGCCAATCATTCTAAAATCTCTTTTTTTTTTATATTGAATGAAAAATGCATTTATTATACAAGAAACCAACTGTTTGAAAATGGGTTTCCAAAAAGTTATTGGAGTAATAGTCCAAATAGTTAAGACGTCTTGGCAGGATATTTTATTTTTTTGCTCTGACGCCTTCCTGACGATGTAAGGCGTCAAAGAAAAGAAAAATATATAATAGGTTAAAAGTATAAAAAGGGTACTCCATACATGTACATTGGTCTTCTTAAATTGGGCATATCAAGTTATTAAAAAAACAAATCGAAAAAACGATAAAGGCGATATATTAAATATCAGATTATTACATGGGATTTTTCATATCGCATGTATTATCAGCCCTAGGTTCAATATCAGCCCAAGTGCCGCATGTTATGATCTATTTATCATTTGCTTCAACAATGTAGAAGAATCACAGACTCATATATTGATCCCTTTACAGTGGTTTCAAAATAGAAGTTCGTGCAATAAAGTTACGGAAAGACATGTGATAACAATCGAAGCATGTGATAATATCAAATTATCATATACTTAGACTAAATAACATATGATTTTTACTGTAAGATAATAGCATTAAACTTTTTTGTAAATTCCATATTTTTCGAATTAGTGCTTAGCGGGCTGATATGAAAAAAATATCACATGCTTCAAGTGTTATCACATGCATTTCCTTAACCTTTTTCGCATGGCATTCCGGTTATACTCGACAAATTCCGGAAAATACACCTAAATGCTACGTTTTAACTGAAAAAACAGTACAAAATAGTGTACAAAACAATTATTTAGATACTGGAAAGAATATTTAGTAAAATAATTATAAAAAAACAACAACAATCAAATTATCAAATTAATGCATTTTTTCAAAAGATTCAAACATAATTTAGAAAGTTACTTTGAAAAAAAAGTTGACTTTTTCAAACAGTGTTAATTATGTATATTGATGAATATTTTTTTGTCGTTCCGTCCTCCTAAGTAACATTTTTTTTTCTTTTCTATTGAGGCATATGATAGAAAAGATTTCATATCGAATGTACTAAATTTGGGGTCCGACGTGCGTCAACTTTTCACTCTTTGAACTTCTATTTGGGAACCATGCACGCAAAAGGATCAATATATGAAACTGTTATTTTTCTCCATTGTTGAAGCATATGATAAAAAGATCATAACATGTAATTTTTCACATCGCATGTTTTATCATCCCTCGGTTAATATCAGCCCTCGAGCCGAGCGATACATGCGATATGAAAAATGCCATGTAATAATCTGTTATTGTAACATGGTATTTTTTATATCGCATGTATTATCAGCCCTAGGAAGTTGTACGACATTTATCGTCACACATCACATGTGTGAATACGATATCAAATACGAAAAGACTCAAGAAACCATTTGTAAATATCTAACATTTATTCAGGAGGAATTGTCACACATGCTTGGTATCCACCTGATGGGAGACTCCATTTTGACGACGCTGAGGCTTGGGATGTTGGTGGAAATGGCGCAGATTTGTTCCCAATCTGCGCACATGCAATAGGGCATATTTTAGGATTGGGTCATTCCAATGTTCCAGGATCTATGATGTATCCATGGGATCCTGCTACGGGAAATCCAGCTGGCGTTCTTTCACCAGACGATCTTGCAGGAATACGAAGTTCATTCGGTACTGTTCATTTAACTGTTCATATATGTATATTCAAATGTACGTGTAATACCACTTTTCCCATATTTATATATTATATATAAATTATATACATGTATATGTATATAACGATGAATATGCATAGATCTTTATTTATCGATCGACTGTTTCTTAGTACTGTGATATTTTTCTTTCGAAATTGACAATTTGCATATAAACAAAAGGTACAGAGATATCCGAATCCCGAGAAGGAGTTAATGAAAAGTTTGTAATGGTTTGTAATAAAGGAATATGCGGGAATCGGGTCAATATTTTACTTACTGCCTGTTACACACTTTGCATTGCTAGAGATCTTCGGGATTCGGATTCATCCGCGATTTTGAATAGGGAAAACCCGGTGTAGTACTGCAGCTAAAAACTTAGTAGTCGGGGATCCTGGCTGCAGCTAGATTGGGCCGGATGCCAAGCTAAAAACTTAGTCTATTCGAACAAAAATGTACATTGGACACGTGACCGGATTGAAGTTAATCGTGCATTCTTTTGTAGTACTAATGCATATTTAATTACTGGTTATGGATAAAAAATAAGCAATCTGTTTTTTGGTGGAAAGTTCTAATTTTTGTCAGGCTTATAATTATAAATACAGTCGATTGCATTGAGTGTGTAAGTTAAGGTTATATATTTGGTTACATTGCATGCTAGATGAAATGTGAAGTCATTATTAGATTGGGTAAATTTATCATGAAATGTCCTTCTTTAGAGTAGACTAGTCCGATAGATAACCAATCTATATATGCCCGAAGCACCAGCCTACATCGAATGAGGGAAGTATAATACCTTATAACTAATAGAGACTTGTCTTCACGATTCATCTAGCAAGCAAGCTAACCAATGCAAAGAAATAACCTTTATTCACACACTTAATGCAATCGGCTGTACGTATAATTAAAAACGTGACAAAAAATAGTATACTCCACCATAAAACAAATCGTATATTTGTCGACGTTGTGATGTTAATACCGCTGTAAATGTTTGCACACGTCCTAAATCGGGAATCTGATGCACAGTAGTTGCTGTTTGTTTATGTAATTTATACGTGTTTCTCGTTTTTCCGATTAAGATTAGACTGTTGGTTTTCCCGTTTGAATGGTTTTACACTTGTAATGTTTATTTGGCCTTTATAGCTTGTTGTTCGATGTGAGCCAAGGCTCCGTGTTGAAGGCCGTACATTGACCTATAATGGTTTACATTTTTTAAATTGTTATTTAGATGGAGAGTTGTCTCATTGTCACTCATACCACATCTTCCTATCCCTATATTATCTTTATCTTCACCCTCAAGTTAATCGGCTGTTACACAAATATTGTTTTGTTTGTTTATGCAATGAATGTGTGTCTCAATTTGCTATTTGTACAAAAACAAACAGAATTTCAAACTGCAACCAAGTTACTCTGAAATTACTTGATGAAAAAATATACCACTTAAGTTTTAAGAAAATGCAGATTATAGAAATGAACCATGTACATTTACAAATTAACAGGCAGACAAACTCTAAAAATTAATACATGGAAATGAAATTGATCTCCGCCAAGAAATCATGATCAGATATGACACCAATCAATATCATTCGGTAATCTTCGGAAGAATCCGTTCGGAATCGCGCCGAGTTGTGACGAATGCAATCAATTTCTTAAGATTAAACAAAAATATGAAAATGAGCGGATGATATATCTACATACAAGAGATATGCTGGTACCAGGTATGATAACAAAAGACCATGCTGCATTGTACACGTCCAAGCAAGGACCGAAGTGTATAGACTCGGCAATGTCGACAACCTTGCTTCGGAAATTGTCTTTACTTTAATGTGTTGATGAACCCAAATTAGATACCATGATTATATTTTGTATTTGAAACGATTATATGACAATCCAAAGAATACAGGTATTTAATGATTTTTCGGATGTGAAACATATAATTTTTGTGTTTTCATAATTATAATCAATACACTTATTTTTTGTTTGTTCTAATGAATTGTGTGTTTCTATTTTTAATTATTTTTTTTATTTATACAAAATAGGAACAACTCCCGGCACAGTTACTCAAAACTTACTTGATGCAAATGATCTACAAAGTAGACCGGCGGGACTTGTTGGAAAGCCAGCTGTTTGTTATATGTCATTCCAAGCTGCAACTAAATGTAAGGACATTATATATGTAAGAACTTGCACGAATATGTACTGCTAGTATCTAGAGGTGAGAGTGTTGCTCTTGAATGCTAAATATTAAAAGTTGGTCATTTCTTGATTTCTCTGTAGTGAATTGTTAAAAAAAAATACATATCCCATAGGCCGCAAACAAACGTTAAAGACAGCATTAAAAAAATGAGGAAGAGTTAAGAAAATTATAATTAATTGTTTCGTTTCTCGTATAGCAAGATTATTTAGAATGTCATAATTATGTGACATTTGATCAACTTTTTTTATTGGACATAACAAGACCATATGACCATATTTTAAATTCTAGTTGTGCTAGAATCAGTTTTTGCAAATGTTACATAAAATGAAAATTAAATACATTATGGTCATTGTAAGCACGCTGTTTTGAGGGGGTGAATCATAACCTCGGACTCGAAGACCTATATCTCACCAGCAGTAATCATGGTAATAGCACAGTGCAAAGGTTGTACCAAATATATATAAAAAAAATGTGTGAAATAAAAGAGGTAGTGCGTATTCATATACGATTAGGAGTCGAAAAAACATTGAGCATTCATGAAGTATTAACAAATTCTTTTAACATGATAATTTGAAGTAAGCAAAAATTCAATTTATCTTCCAATCAGCCAACTGTTTTTTTTTTTTTGTGATAACAATAAATTTTGTGGTACTCTTAGTCTTTAACTGCTGTGTTTAAAGTATAATGTCAATTTCCTTTAGAGATAAAAACAGAATCAACTACTAGTATTTGATTTTAAACTCAAAAACGTATAAAGTGTCGGGTGTAAATTATCAGATAAAAACAATATAACTGTATTTACACTGCCGGATAGATCAAATTTATTTGTACTCAAAATAAAAAAGCTCTGCGAGCCTCGCTTGTCATCCTGTTTTAAAGGGAGAGATCCGTTTGCGCCAAAAATGCGTCCTTTTGCACCACAACTTTTATTCTCTAATGCTACGTTTGCGCCACCTGTTTTAAAATTACATGGTATCATTTGCGCCAAAAATAAAATATACGATTGCGCCAATTTAAAGGAAAACATTCCTTAAGCAAAGAATTTTTTTTTTCTATTACAGTCTCCTGATTTTGAAGGCAAAGTGCAATATAAATGTGGAATATAAATTAAATGTCCATTCCTGAATCCATGTATTGTATACAATTGATAGAAATACTTCGGACAACACTTAAATGTTCCATCAGCAAAAACATCTTCTGCCCCGCATACAAAGAAATTTCAAGTTAGCTTTGCAACTGAGAATAACAAAGCCACTTTCAATATCATTTACTAAAAACAAACTCTTCTTCTTTATTTGTGATCACTCCTACCTCACTTAATATTTCTTGAAATTGTACTGAACTTTTTGGTTTGGCAGGGTTCAGTTATCTTCTGTAGATGTTCCTCTTCATGGTGAACTAAGCTCCGTACACATGATCCAAGCTGGTCTTTCGGATATATTTTCTGTAGCTTTTCGTTTCCATGCTGTTCTTGGTATTTGACGCTCTAACTTTTGTGGGTCTGTCTTATGTATATGTGCAAGATTTCCACTCAGACAAAAATGATACTAAATATATATTAATCTTTAATATGCACACGATCAATATGTGATCAGGTAAATTGGCGCAAATGAGTTCCGAAAACTGGCGCAATTGATACATTTGGAAAAACAAATTTGGCGCAAATGATACCCCTGAAAAACAGTAATTGGCGCGAAAGGAGTGCTGCCGTTTTAAACGCTTATATAAATACATTTGATATGTTTCCGACAATGTGCATAATTATATTATTTAAACACATACAACATATATTAGGGAGCTACCATTTGATTTTAATGGGGTTGGGGGCTAGGATGAAATTTGAAAAAAAATAGGCAGGACGCGACTTTTGAGTAAAAAAAAAGGCAGGATAAGACACTTGCAAAAAAAAACAGGATGACAATTAATGTAAAAAAAAGTCAGGATAAACTAAAAAAAGAAAAGCAGGACGGGATAGAGTGAAAAATAAAAAGGCAGGACAGAGATTACAATTAAAAAAAATGCAGGACAACGTTTTTCATCCTAGCCCCCCCCCCCCCCCCCCCCAATAAAAATCAAATGGTAGCTCCCTTACACACAACAGTCTAATATATTGTTAGTATAATTTATCTTACAGCCCCAGCAATGGATATGACAATAGCTTTTGTAGAGGATGTATATGTATTGGTTATTGATGACGATGTTGGCTTACGAAGAATTACAAGAACAGAATCGATATTTTCCGGGATCTTCTATAATCCTGATGCTGCTTTCACTAACCCCAAAACTTCATACACATATTTCATAAAAGGTAAACTTGATACACACATGACGTTATATATCAATTATTTACTGCTTCGGACGCATACAACTTCAATTAGCAAATGTGTTGTTTTCAATGTTTTACTGGTATAGTTTCGAAATTACTTATGTTTCAATGGCAAACAAAAAAATCCGGAAAAAACCAAATCGAGCAATTATACATCATGTGCAGGTATAATCTTTAATTTAAAGTTGGTTGTTGAAGATGAATGTTGAGACTTTAATTAGGACTGTTATTCATATGATTTTTTTTTTGTTTGAAGAGCAAACATCTTGCAATTATAGGTTACCGCGGGGAATCTCTACGAGTTGTCACAATGTCGTTTTTTTATAGGTTACCGCGGGGAATCTCTACGAGTTGTCACAATGTCGTTTTTTTTATATAGGTTACCGCGGGGAATCTCTACGAGTTGTCACAATGTCGTTTTTTATAGGTTTCCGCGGGGAATCTCTACGAGTTGTCACAATGTCGTTTTTAAATCTACAGAGAACGTGTCATATCCTGAACACATCCAGATTCCTACTGAATGTGGCTGCTAATTCAAACATCACTCATAATCAAACGAAAACGTGTTTGGGAGGGGTTTTGTGCCAATCAGTCAACCAAGTTAACATTATAAATCTTAATGATATTCGTTAAATATGTCATATGGCTTAATGTTAAAATAAAAACAATATATATCAGTTAATGTTGTTTATGTAAAAATAAGGAGATGTTGAGTGATTTCCGAGATGAGATAGCTATAAATGATTGTGTCAACAATTTTGATCATTTGTGACAGAAACGAACACTTTAATTCTGTATGTTGCATGTTTGTTTGTTTGATTGTTGGTTGGTTGGTTGGTTGGTTCGTTTGTTTTGTTTTGTTTTTGTTTTAGCTTTTTGTATTAGCTTTTCCTATCTTGGTTTGTTTTTCAATTGTTTTTGGGCTGGTATCAGATTATAAATCGAATGACATCTGCGACCAAAATAAATCAGTTTGTATCTGTAAGTCAATATATTATCTTTACTTCCGGTCGGTAGCTAATCAAGTTAACTTTCATACTTCCGTCTCACTGCTCTTCAAGTACACATACACAATTGAAATATTCCACTACGAACGTTTGGGAAAGTTGAACGAATTGAAAATTACCCTGTTACAATGTACGAGTTGAATTTAAGGATTTTTTTTTATTATCTGGACTTTTAGAAATTAGAATTATTTGAAAATAACCGTGGTTTAAGGTGGTACCTTACACTACAGGGAGACAACTCTGTAATATTAGCCAAACGTTTTAATTACGTTGCATTGTGAAGGCAAGGTAAAGATTCTCAATGATCAAAATTAGTGTTTGTGAAACTGCTATATAACCAGTGTAATTTTTCTGATAAAACGCTTGGATCAAATTTTTTAATTTTAAAAAAAAAATTGTAAAAGGTTCAAAGTAAATACTTTTTCAAAAATTTTTGAAAATTAAACGAGCCAAATTAATTTTAGGGAGAGTGTTGGGTACCACCTTAAGTTGAGTTTGAATGACGTTCGTTTTTCTTTTGTCCAGGAAAGTATGTCTATGAATTTGATTATAATCTGGATCCTGTTTCGAGAAATATGATAACAGACGATTTCCCAGAGGATCCACATGCTTCGTTTGCGAGAAGTGAAAATGAAATATATATTTTTGGTGTAAGTAATTTTATTTAATTCGGATAGATTAAGATGCATAGAAATATTGTTCACGTTGTTAAATATATGTCGTAAGAATACCCGCTTATTCAAGTTTTTAGAACAGTGAAGATACAAAGGTATGGCTCTATATATGATATATATTTGCGATATCAATTTTGATTAAATCAAGACGAGCTTGAATGTTAATTGATATATAATTGATTGCTGTTGGTTCAACGTTCAGTGGCACATATTAGTTGCGACGATGAACAGTTTTTATAACTGTATTTCAAAGTTTAGCTATTTTTTCTCGTATAATTCATTTTGAGCACCCTCTTATACATTTGACTTTTGACTTTTTTTTCTTTATTATATTTTTTGACATTCATTTTTCTGTGGATTTGGCTCATCAATTCTGTTTACCCCATCCAAACCCTTTTAATTCATATTTATGTCTATAACATCCCAGTCTGTATTTCATAAGATTCAGGCAAAAACGGTAGAAGTGTGCGATGCACTAAGCCTGACGATTATTGAAATATTTTTATTGATAACAGTTTCAAATAAGAATATTTAGTATGTTGTCAATGAGGGCAACTACATGTACATGTAACTATCTAATAGAAACACAATGACGTGGATTGGAGCAAGAGTATGTCAGAATCACTGTAAAGCCTTTCACAATGATAAAAAAAACCAATACAGTAAAGTCAGCTTAAAAGTTTCTACATGGTAAAACAATTATTATGCAAACGGGAAACAAATCTGACAGGCAGTAAACAATAACCAACAATACGTTCGTATACAAATGAAGTTGATTATATAATATGATCACGAGCGAATGGATCTGAATAGATTTTAGATCTTTTAAATTAAGAATAGTAATACCACACGATTTATTGGTACTAGTCTATTTTCGGTTAAAATTGAAAAAAAAAGTATTTAAGTAACATTCTGCTATGTTTCGATACTTCAACTGTAAACGTGTTTCTTGCGTTTTATAACTTGGTTACAGTGGGCATGTTCAAAACAAGACTTGCATATTTTATGCAAAAATCATGGAAAATAAATGAATTCATTCCATTAAACGTTACAAGCATGAGAATCTGTAGAATTTTGATTATATAATAAATGCATAGTCAAAATTCTACAAACTTTAGTTAGCGAATTCACTATTCTAATGAGTTATGTCTAGTAAAAAATTTACATATATATAACGTTGATAAATAACAGTAGAAGCAATATTGTTGTTGCTTTAATTTTTAAATACATTTTTAAACGTTTAGACTATGACAGATATGAAAGTTCACTATGGGACTTTAAGTGTATTAACCAAATTTAAAAATAAAATCTTTTTAAAAGTCAACTTATATAGTACGGTACACGAATTTCGTTTCCCGCTTAGGAACATTCTCACGGTGGTGTGATATATATAGGGGTACATGTATACAAATTTAACTTTTTTTACTTTTTTTTACTTTTCTGTATTGTTATGATTATTATAGGCAACTAAAGTATGGAAGTTTGACTTACAAAAAAAAAGCGTTGTTCCCGGATCGGAGGCTCTTATCAAGGACGCGTTCAGAGGGGTACCAGACGACATTGACGCAGCAATTTACGATAAACCTAACACAGTATATTTCTTCAAAGAACTAAGGTGAGTTACACGTGTTCCTGTAGACAGTGTTTATACAGTGGCAGATCCAGGGGTAGAGTTCCGGGGAAGGTCCCACCTTTTTAGGACGATTAATGCATTTGAATGGGGACATATAAATGGAACCCCTTCCCCTTTGTACTGGGTTGATACATCCTTTTTAAGAATGGCTGTTATGGAAGAGGTAAAATACACCAAAGATAGCAATGGAAAACTTCTACGTAAAAAAGTTGCACTGACAGAAAAAATGCTCACTAATTGAGTAAATATAATAAAAGTATCCATTATGGTATATAGCTATAGGAAGTTGACATAAAAAAAAGAAATTGAAAATGCATCATTCACACAGTACATCATGAACAGCTTTTTATGAAAACAGATATCATATATATATACATGTAAATACATTATAAAAGGACCACAACAAAAACTCTCGGTAGATAATGATTCTACTTACAGTGATTCAAGATTTGAAGTGGAAGGACACGGGATTTTTTTATTGTTCTTTTTTGTTTTACAGCCGATTTTAATGAGTATGACTGTAGCTGGTATAATAGGTTATATTTTTGGTTAGCACGCTTGCTAACTGGACCGTGAAGTCATTGCTAGGTAAAGTATACTATCCTTCTTTCGAAAGAGCCTTGTCCTACATACAGATACAAATGTAGATTGCTTATATGTTACTTTTACTTCACGGTTCATCTACATGTAGCAAGCAAGCTAACCAAAGATATAACCATTGCCTACACACGCATGGAAATCGGCTGTAATATTGATATTCTTTACCTATTAAGTATTTTATATTCCAATCATCCACAGGGTACACATACGCATCAGGACAATTCAACTTACAGTTGAACAAGGCAGGCGATCGTAATAAACATTTGTCAGTTTATAAGAGAAATTAGATTTAAAACTCTTTTCAAAAACAAATTTTATAGAACAACTTTTGTATTTGTTTATATTGAGTCCTGGGCAATTTGTTTTCGAAAACATGTTTGCTTCAATAAATAGAATAGTATGTTTAAGATTTTTCTATTCGCAACTAAGAGTGGACACAGATCCGTGTGGATATTAAATTAGAAAAAAAATCTGGGCCACTTTTACTGTATAGTTTGGTAAAACAAAATAACGTACAATGCTATTATTGTATTCAAATGTCAAAACATCAAGCTCTGTGGTATATTTTCAACATTTAAATGCCCCCGAGCCACCCCAACCTTCACTCTGGATCTTCCTCAGAAATTATATTTTCTCCGCTACCATGTGTTTTATGCTGGTAACATTACCTGTATCTATGAGATACAAATAGAGATAATTTCTTGAAAACAGGATGTAAACTAAACAAATTAAATATCTATGAATATTATATATCTCCTCAAAGGAGGCGTGTCTCGGAAACAGCTGTATTTACAAAGTGCAACCTATTCTGATATAAGTTTGATACGTACTAATTTGTTGCGGTGCAAATTGATGGTGAATCAAATAAAAAAAAAAACGTTTTACTTGGACATGCTTACACTTTAGCTTTCAATATTTGATATGATCGAATAAAAAGGATTATGAAATTTTTTGTAGGTTTTAAATATATATGAATTTACAAACACATTATCCATTTTGAGACAATTGCCTACACCCCTGGAAAAAAAACCTTTTAAAAATACAATTACCCATAAAAAATTAGAATGGTACGTGCCTACGTGTACATTTAACAAGCATGCATTTGCATGATATTGAATTTGTAAGAAAACATCTACATGATTGTATGTGAGTATTCGTACGTTATATTGTTCTATTCTAATCATTTATTTTGTTGGTTTTCAGCTACTATGTGTATGACTTGGAGACCAACCGCGTTACAGAAGGTGGACCTGAATATGATGCTCCTGCCACATTTCTCCAAGACAAATGTATATCGGATGACCAGTAGACAATATATGTCGTTGATGTTCTTACATATAAAAAAATCCTTGAGCCCGTAGTTGTTAACATGCTTTAAATGTCAGTTTGTGTAAGATTATATATAACGGCTGTCATATTAAAGAGTTCCACCTTTAATCCTTGTGTATTATTTGGTAAACATTTTTTTCTTTCTTCCCTAATATTACATCAAATTGACAATATAGTGTTATTACGGAACATTTTGATGTTAAAGCTTAGCACCACTTTGATAGGAAGGTATGCTTATATGCTGAAACATTATTTATAAGTCAATCGTCATATTTGAGGGGCTAGATGCTGGCGTAGTGTCTTTACTATGAATTATACTGTTGGCGAACATCTGCTATATATCAAAATTCGAAATTCGAAGTAGCCTCTCATCCTTCAAATTGATGACTTTGTGTACGTGTACGTGTACAACACGTTATTAGTCAAGGAGGTTTAACGTGTGTTAAGCTAAAAGTTGGTCTTTGGAGCTAGATGTAACAACAGTGTTCATGATATAAGAAAAAGAAGATGTGGTATGATTACAAATGACACAACACTCCATAAGAGACAAAGTGACACACCAATACAGTAATAGAAAAAGAACATTAATAAAATTGAAAAATTAAATCAACTTTTAGTTCAGATTTTAATCAGCGACATACAGTAACATGCAACCTTATAATGTCAAGCTTTTAAAGTGTTATTTTATTTGCCTCTTGTTTTCTGCATAGGAATGATCACATAAGGAAACAAGAATGGTTGGAAACTTTTATTTGCCTCTTGTTTTCTGTATAGAATAATCACATAATTAAATTCAAATGGTTGGAAACTAGTGTTCTATAAAAGGTTGACTTAAATTAAACAGATTTTTTCTAGCGATTAGTTACGAAATAATCCATGTAAGCTACGGGATTTGTTAGAATGAACCTAACAGGGAGTAAAAAAGAACGGCCATACATGCACTCGACATACCCGTCCTCGCTTCAGTTTTGTAATGACCGTATTTGTCCTATTAAAATAGAATTAATAACGCTCAGGATACAATTCGAATATCACGGGCCAGGCCATTTCCAAAAAGTATAAGGCTTCCATGTGCACACATGGAACGTTCTTTCATTGAAAATCCTATACGATGTCATATCATTCCATATAGATAAAACTCTATTAGAACAAAAAAACGCCGCTGAGATTCCAACATGGTTCATAGTTTTCAACAAAATCTGAAATCAACCCCAGATCGGAAAAAAACCCATCAAAGACTGATGTTAATATCTGCGAGTCCTCTAAGATCTGTATTTATAGTGTCTTTTATTGAGAGGATGTATCTATGTTTGTAACCATCGGATGAGTTAAGCCTTTTTCTATTGATTTTTGTAGTTCTTTCTTATGTTGTACTGTTACATTACTGTGCCAGGTTCGACACATTCTGTATCCATGTATGTGCATGTCCTAAGTCAAGTCGTAAAATTCATCAGTCTTTGTTACACATTTTTTTTTTTTTTTTTTGTATATTATTTAGGCCGTTATGTTTTTTTAAATTGAATTGTTTTATATTTTTCATTTCGAAGACTCTTATTACGGACTATGTGGTATGGGCCTTGTTTAAAGGCCGGACGGTGACCTATTGTTGGCAATTTCTGTGTCTTTTGGTCTTTTGGAAAGAGTTGTCAAATTGCCAATCATACCACACCTTTTTTTATACCAACAGAGGCGTTACTGCGGATATCAATGCAAAGGGTGTGTGGTTAATACGTCAACCAAGCAGCAGACTACTACCCAACGATACAAAATTATTTGAAAACAAAGAAAAGACACGCAAAACAATTTCAATGGAATAATGCATGGCTGGTCAATTTAGTTTCTAAAATCGTCAAGTGGAATACAGAGAAGTAGGATGCATCGTGTATATACTACATCCTAGAAATGCACCACCGTTAATGTTACCAGTAAAAACCTTCAATTTCATCAAATTCACGCAAATGTCCAGGCATTCGAAACGTATACCTTACTAGAGAATTTGCAGAGTACTTACCCTGCTGATACGAAAATAAGTCGTCCAACTCTCTATGGGCTTAATCCTCATTTTGCCTGAGCCTCTTTGTCAAATTATTAACTTGCAATACAGTAACTCTTCGTGTTTGTTATTGTCCTACAACTTTTGATTCGAGATTCATCGATAAATCTTGGTCAACACAGCTACTCCGAAAGCAGAGAAAACAGAATATACGTCGAGTACTGATAAAATATTATTTAAGAATTGAATGCTTCTTTTTGTATCATTCATTTGGGTGTACAAGCGTTGACCGAAGTACAATTTGGATTAAGCGCGGAAGCTCTTCGTTCTAAAAATGTGCGCACGGTCAACGCTTTTACAACCCTATAAAGTTACAAAAAGAAGCATTCAATACTTATAATTACATTTTTTAGCTTTGATCATGAAAACACAATTTTTATAATTGTTTTATTTTATTCACCTGTGCACTTTATTGTGGGCCAACGTGTTATCATGAATGATAAGTTTTATTTAAGAATTGAATGCTTCTTTTTGTAAACTAATTGGGGTGTAAAAGCGTTGACCGAAGTACATTTTGTATAAAGCGCGGAAGCTCTTCGTTCTAAAAATGTGCGCACGGTCAACGCTTTTACAACCCTATAAAGTACAAATGAAGCATCCAATACTTATAATTACATTTTTTTGCTATGATCACGAAAATACGAATTTTATAATTTTTGTATTTTATTCACCAGTGCACTTTATTGTGGGACCACGTGTTATCATGAATGAATAGTTTTATTGACTGATACAATTGCTTACGGAATAACACGTGATGTGCAGTTAGCCAATCAAAATAAAGTATTATAATGAAACATTATACATCAAATGTAATTATTGTGTAATGCAATTACGTAAGAAGAACACGTGATGTGCAGTGAGCCCATCAAAATAAAGTATTATAATGAAACATACATCTAATGTAACTATAAACATATATGTACCATTACTAAGAAGTACGAGAAACTATTTTATTCGTAATGATTTGTAAAAAACATGGATACACTCAATCTATGAAATGTTGAAGACGTCAAAATGATATAAGATAGTTATCATGATGAGTGACGTGATATGGTTTCCACTTATTACTTGTGATGCTGAACTGGTTGGCTCATTCGTGACCATATCATTGGTTGATTCTGTAATCATTGCACTTTGCGTGACAGCGTTGCTTTCGGTGACGCCATCGCTTGTAGTTCTTGCACCTGTAGAAAATATATTTGAAATTTAATAAGGAATATATGTAAAATTGCAGAAGCCGATTTCAAACTTATCTTCCCACTTACAGCCGATTTCGTTGAGTGTGTATAGCTAAAGACAATATCGTTGGTTAACTTGTTTGCTAGCTGAACCGTGAAGTCATTATTAGGTTAGATAAACTACCCTCCTTTAAGAATAGACTAGACTTATAACCAATATATCTGTTTGTAGGACTAGGAATGGTATGAAAGGATTTAGGACACTTTTAGAAATAATTAGAAATTGAAATAAAATAGATCTTATTTAAACAAAAATATAGGTTTATAGGTTATTAAGATAGTTCCAAGTAAAAGATAATATAAATGTCAAATGATTCGTTGATATAGGAAAATAAAGTAAGAAGAAAACACACAAAGAAGATAGCGAATAACAAGCACTATCTTAGATGTATGATAAGAAAAAATAGTACAAGTCAATAATCTCATTAGTTATTTGGCACGCGTTTAGAAGGTTGCTAGGTCGACGGACAGATGTATGTCGAATTGATATTACATCCAAAGTTATGACCATATTCACAGAATGTGTATATACTACAGCATCATGAATTTTCAGTAATACATTAAGGCACACAAGATTGTTATTAATAACCAATCAAAAAGTTTAGATATTCATCATACGAAGATTGACGTACACAAGATACTAATTAAAGTTTAACAAATCTTTAATTATCAATTATTATAAAGATCAAAAATTGAAATTCTTCCAAAAATATTATTTTATTTAATATAAGAAATAAAAATCCAAATGCTTTTCAAAATCAAATAAATACAATTTGCATATTATGAAGCAATACATATTTTGGCAACACATTCTATCGTTTGCAAAAGAAGCTCAATCTTGTCTGGGGAACAAGAATGTCGGGTAATGAGTAGTGACTATAAAAGCAAGTATAAGGCCCGTACATTACATTACATAACAATCCTTGTTCCAACCAAATTGAGTTGTCTTATTTATTTCATTAAAAAGGGTAAGAAGGGGTGAGTCCCACTCTCGTGGCCAAGCCAGTCCACAACAACGACATGTAGTCCCCAGATGTCCAGACATCCTTCTACCAACACGAACTGTAGAAGAACTGACCAAAAGAGAGGAGGCAAAACAAAAAACCACCAAATACAATTCAAATACCAACAACATCTACAAGTGACCACCATGCGAATCACTTGTTGAAGTACATATAAAAATCCTCGCAGAATTCCCTACACAACACTAGGATGATTCGAAAGAAGGGAAGTATACATGTACCTTACATATTAATGACTTCACGGTTCAGTAAGCAAGCAAGCTGACCACAGATAATATATTTAGCTACTCACTGCTGCAAAAAATAGTTAGGTTAATGATTGGCACATTTGACACATTGTGTCATTGACACAATGGGTTCAATGAACCAGTTAGCAATGGACATCTGATTCACCTATTATAAATAAAGTATAATTAACAGTACAAAAAAACATCAGAACGGGTGTGATGCGTGCCTTTTCTTCATTCCATTAAAACAAAGTCTTTTTGGGAAAATAAATCCCGAAATACATTTTTTAGTCTTAATTAAGGTAGTGCATAACACTAAACGTACTTGGACATAACTGTTTCAGATCATCTAACTGTTTCAAATCATCTAACAGTTTTAATCACGTTCCATTGTTAAAGAGTAACTAAAACGCATATATCAAGTTATTTTCATTATAAAGTTCTAAATTACCGCATAAAAACGCAAAAAAACCGATGAAATTTGGTCAATTAATAACGGAGAAAATAGCGAGTAAAGTTAGGTTATTTTTACCTATGGGAAATCCAATCAACGCTATTTCCGGAAACAGGGTTTCCTCACCACGTGACCCGATTTACCGGAAAATATTAAGCTGTTCAATGATCAAAATTAGCGCTTGTCAAATTTTTTCGATAAAGGGTCGTTTGTTTATGTTTTACATATGTGTTTCTCGTTCATTTTTTTACATAAATAAGGCCGTTAGTTTTCTGGTTTGAATTGTTTTACATTGTCTTATGGGGGCCTTTTATAGCTGACTATGCGGTATGGGCTTAACTCATTGTTGAAGGCCGTACGGTTACCGATAGTTGTTAATGTTTGTGTTATTTTGGTCTTTTGTTGATAGTTGTCTCGTTGGCAATAATACCACATCTTCTTTTTTACATGTAGATAAATAGGGTAAATACATTTTATTTCAAATACGTGTATCGTTTCTTGTGTTGACTAGTATATTTTACCTACTTCTCAAAATCTTGCTATGTACTATATATAACAGAAGTTTTACGGAAACTAGTGGCATGTGCACTAAGAGAATTATATTATTACTATACCGTAGTGAGCAACAATGGCGGCTCTATCGTCTGCTGGTATGGTATAATCTGCCACAAATCCACCATAAAATGGAAACATTAAAGCTGCTCGATCATTAGAATGGTCAAGTCCCAAAAGATGTCCTATTTCATGCGCACCAACAGTAAAAAGGTCTATTCCTGTACCATTTATAACCCATGTTTCACCTTCATCAAAATGGCACACTCCACCTGTCGGGAAAAACGCGTGAGCTAAGACTCCACCTGAAATATTAGACTTCATGTTACTAGTATTACTGTTCTATCTCCACAGACGATACACATGATCATGATCACTATATGTGTACCCTTGCTTCATACTAATGTTTGTTAACAATGTTGAAGGATATACGCACGCAGGGAAAGAGAAACGTTGGTATTTCTGATCTGAACATTGTCACGTGGTTCATTTGTGTGCACTGTTTGCGAAACATAATTGGAGGATGAGTGCAAATATGATTGTAATCGGCACGACGTTCTCTGTTCTATTTTGGGTCTTATTAGGTAGTCCTCGCCTTTGCAGTAATACCACATTTTCCTATTGTATATTGAAGTTGTTTTGAATCTATTTTAGGGAAAATAAACAAACCAAGAACATAAATTGTAAGATTGTTCAGTTTTGCAGATTAAAAATTTTGAAATTTCTACATGTACATGTATTCGGTATCATTTTCGTGAGATTTGTTTTGTTGCATTTTTCATGTTTGCGCCTGTTCCCAGTCAGGACCTTTTTGGCCGTTCTAAGTCTTGTATGTTCTTTTCAATATTAAATTATTTCGTTGTTTTGGAGTTTAATTTGACGTCCATTTCACTGAACTATTACATGTTCTGTTAGGGGCCAGCTGAGGCCCATCTCCGGATGTGGGATTTTCTCGCTTCGTTGAAGACCGGCCCATTGTTGGCCTTCAGTTGTTGTCTGCTCTGTGGTTGGATTGTTTTCTCTTTGAAAAATTTCCTATTTTCATTCTCAATTGTATTCATGTCACTTACTCTTATGCTAGCATTGTTTTCACAAATCATATGTGCAATCGCATAACTAATACCTCACACAAAATTTTACAGTATTTCTGAAACCTCGTACATACACATCTTACCTGCTCCATCAAAAGGAGAACCATCATTATGATCCCCAGTTTCAAACGATATAACAATGTCACTGTTAGAATTTGAAGTTTCAGTAATCTCAATATCTGCTACATCTGTCCAGAATTTGAATGCTCTAGCAAGCTCAGACCTAAAAAAAATAATTCCGATTTAAGTTTGGAAAAGAAGCGTAATCATTGTGAAAAATATTTTGGGAGTGATAGTAATATTTAAAGTGATGCTATTAAAGTATAATCTAAAGAAGACAAAGAAAACAAAATCACAGACTTATGGCACTGGATTTACAATACGTCTTTGGATCAACCTATTTTGTTTTCTACGTACCAGTTAAAGGACTCGTTAAAACCTACCCTTTTCCAGGTCTATTAATCTTAGTGTCATACACATTCAAAATATGATATTTGTTCAGACAGGGACCCCATATTCACATAAACGTGGCAATCTTCTTAATACATCATGATGTATGACAGTGTTTGTGATGTTTTTTTTTATTAGGGCTTATATAATATATAATTCAGGTGTTCGATAGTTCTGTGAAAAGCAAGCTACATGTACATGTTGCAAATTACTTCCTTTGAGTTTGAGTTTAATGCATATTATGCAAATATAAAAACATACCTGGCTGGAGCTGAAGATAAATCAGTTGTAGTACTTGTAATTCTGTATGTAAGGGACTTTTTGTTCCATTTTGGACCTGCAATATAAATTATAACAAATAATTATAATTATCAAATATAATTAAATGTGCCTACATGTAGCACTTTTGAAATTGACGATATTCTATTACTCCACAGTACAGTCTGTTGATGGATTTCAAATTTCAATTATTATGTTGTTTTCAACGATAAATTCGAGTTATAAATTTAATGTTATAAACAGACAGTGTTCTATATGGTACACAATAACTTTAGAAGAAAATAAACATTTTGATAGACATGCCTAGCTGATAATTTACAACAAACAATGGTATAAAATAAAATTAATTTTTTACGTCTTTAAATCAGTAAATTAAAATAAACAATGCGCATACTTAATCATGATCCACCTTTCGGGTGTGTTGTCACCTAGATGTATATATTTGCATATCTTCTTGTATGCATGTATTACAGAGAACATATTATTTTTCAGATCAGGCGTAATATCATTCCTCGACCATAGGCCTCGGGAAATAGGTAGTAATATGAAAACTGAATGAGCAGAGTATGGATAAGATGCCATACCTAATACGAAAGGTTTGACCTCTCCCATAGGTATCTTAGGGTCTGGGAAGCCACAACGTGGTCTTCTCATCAACTCCATCGTCGTATCGTCAAGAGTACCGGTTATGGGTAAGCTATTCCATCCTTGAAATGCCCTAAAATTAAAAAAGAGAACAAATGAAAGAACAAATGCTTTTTAAATGCGTGTTCGTGTGTGTCTAAGTGAATCGTTTGGAAGCTTTTTGAAAGTGTAGCATGCCAGTTTATAATGACGACACAATACTATTAGCATATGTATGTCCTCGTATGATTTTAAAGAAAAAAATGAGGTGATACAGAAGTGATACAGCAAACAAATCTAACGAGGCAATGTTAAAAAGACTAATTTGATCAAAGATCAGGCATATCATGTACATGCAAAATTATAACGCTATAGCATAATGGACTTAATGTATCTTACAGTTTCTCATGTTGTAATATATCTACCTAAGCGCCACTGCACTACTTGGAGCAGAACCAAATGTTCCCTGAGTTCGTTCCGTAACGTTTTGTTTTTCCATGTATCCAAATTTCTGTAGATATTCCTGTAACAGAGGTGAGAGCATGAGATGAGTGTACAAGGGGTAAGAGCATGAGATATGAGTGTAAAAGAGATGAGAGCATGAGATATGAGTGTAAAAGAGGTGAGAGCATGAAATGAGTGTACAAAAGGTGAGAGCACGAGATGATTGTAGAAGAGGTTGGAGCACTAGATGAGTGTAAAATATGTGAGAGCATGAGATGAGTGTACAAGAGGTGAGAGCATGAAAAGAGTGTAAAATAGGTGATAGCATGAGATGAGTGTAAAATAGGTGAGAGCATGATATGAGTGTAAAAGAAGTTAGAGCATGAGATGAGTGTAAAAGAGGTGATATCATGAGATGAGTGTAAAAGAGGTGAGAGCATGAGATGAGTGTAAAATACGTGAGAGCATGAGATTAGTTTAAAATAGGTGAGAGCATAAGATGAGTGTAAAATAGGTGAGAGCATGCTATGAGTGTAAAAGAGGTTAGAACATGCGATGAGTATAAAAGAAGTGAGATCGTGAGATGAGTGCAAAAGAGGTGAGAGCATGTGATGAGTGTTAAAGAGGTGAGAGTATGAGATGAGTGTTAAAGAGGTGAGAGCTTTTGATGAGTGTAAAAGAGGTGAGAGCATGAGATGAGTGTTAAAGAAATGAACTATTAAAAAAACCAGAAATATGGCATGACACACAGAATATACCCACACAGAAATGCAATTCATAATATATTAAACTCTAAGAAATGTTATATTAATCTTCATGCAAAGAAATTTCCTGATTGATAACAACGGGCTGAAATACGTTCATTATTGCATTTTTCATTTTTCAAAAGTCAATAATGAATAAAAAAAAGGAGTTCATTATACTATTCAACGTTAAGTGATGAATAATGGATAGTGAAATAGTTTATAATCAGCATTCACTTTAAAGAGTGAATAACATTTTTAATAATTCAGTATTAGCTATGTCCAAATTTTCATGCGTGTTTTGGCATTAAGCTCCTCATTTCCCCCCTTATGGTCATTGCGGCACATTTTGTGGATAACCATTTTGTCCTTCTGTAAAAAAGATTTCAAATGGTGTGAAAAGTTTTATGTAATAAGGGGCAGGCGAGTCACAGCAATCCGTTTCATTATTTAAAATAAGCTATTTCTTAATGTTCAAGCGTATTTCGACATTTATGTTCACCGTTACTCCTGTAATATTCCTTGTGGAATATATTTACTATATAACTTTTGTTCCTCTGTTGATGAATGAGGTTTAAGGTATATCTGTAATTAGGGGCTGGAGTGTCGCAGTAGTCCATTCCATTATTCAAAATTGACTATTTCTCAATTTTCACGCGTATTTTGGAATCAAGGTCCCTCATAACGCCTCCAATGGTCATTGCGAGACAACTGACAAGTTAAATCTATAATGAGGGGATGAGGAATAACAACGGTCAAGGAAAAATATAAAAAAAAGACAATGCATAGTATTTTAATTGAAATTTTTAAATGTGTTTTGGTATTCAGGTCGTCGATACATTAAGCTAAGGAATTTCTGTAAAAAATATATAGTTAGGGAAACACACTAGTCTATCATACGAAACTTATTGGATTAAAAAAAAACAGAAGGTTTTGAATTTGTTCCTTATATCAATTCAGAATAACAAATGTACGGGATATACATGTAGTGTCATCGTGATTTTTTTTATTGCATTATTCACTTTTCAACTTAATACGATTTTATTACTGAACTATAAACTATTTCATTTTTCATTATTCATCACTTAACGTTGAATAGTGAATGATATTTACTATTCACTATTCCTTATTTTAATTTTGAATAATGAAAAATGTATTGACTGTGACACTATATCACGTACATTTGTATTTTCAAAGCAATTTGAATAATAACAAATTCAAACAATAGTGCATACTCACGTCTAAATTAAATTCGCCTGTTTGTCGGGTCTCTCTATGAACCGAGTTTCCATTTGATAAAGAATATATAAAACAAAATATTAAACAATTGAAAAATCTCATATTTGATAAGTTACTGTAGTCTTTCACAATTTTGTCTAATTTCTTGAAATAATATTTTATTATGTCCTGTTTTGATACATATTAATATATTTTCTTAGTTCAAGATCCTGTTTGGAAATATAGATATTTGATCATGTTAAAATAAATCACATGTAATTACGTACATGTACAAATGTACATGTAAATCCGTTACTAAAGCTCGATGTGATTTAAATAGAAGGATTAGCTTATCATAATAACACTCTGTACAGTGCCCTAGCAAAGAGTTTACATTATTAATATTAATATTCTAATATTTGTGTCCTCTTAACGTTTAATTGAATTATTTTGATTCCTTGAAATAGTTTATTTTGAAGTCTACATTGTGATCTATAATAGTCAATGATGCGAGTCATGGTCGTGTGTGTGGTGGGGAGGGGGGACTCCTTCATGACAAAGTAATGCAATGCTGTCAAATAATATTACATTTAGAAATTAATGGGGTTTTTTTCTGCAATAGAAAGTGTCCAAATAACAAAAGTCATTTGAATAAAAGGAAATACGGACCAGTCGTAGTCCGTCAATAATGCAGTATCTCAACGACGAAAACTAATTATATAAATGGGAACATGTGGTCACAGTCTTCAAGTTTTTTTGTTTTTTTTTTCAATATTTAAAGCTCCTAATAGTCACGTGTTTATCAAAATGTGTTTTTTTTAACAGAAAAGATCTGGCATCAACACAAAATACTGATGTATCATAAAAACTCGAAAAAGGAAATGAGAAAACGCGAAAATGCAAAATCAAACTCAATTCGCGTTTCGCTATCGCTTTTTTTTCTTTTGTGATGTAATTGTTATATTAGAGACAAAATTCATATATATATGGTTGTATTTATATATAGTCCATCAGCTAGTTCTCAAAAGCGCGCTAGTTAAGGAGTTTGTGTTACACCCCAGGGTACCGCGATTTTTTTTGATAGAATTCAATTTCATTATCTTATTGATAAAATACAAGGTGTTAGACTAAAAAAAAAAGTGTCCAAAAGAGGATAAAAAACGTCCCTTCCAATGGTCCCCTCATTTAGCAATCACGACTAAGTAATTTTTAATTAATTTTTTTAATATAAAGCGATTAAAAAAAAATAAAGTATAGATTTAAGCAACTAAAATAGATACAAAACTATCATATTTTAAAAATGTAACTCGGAAATTTTTTTGTTTAAAAATAATGTTTTTTTTTTACTTTTCAAAAATCCAATTTTGTGGGTTCAAATTAAGGCATATTTTCTCCTTTCATAAAGAAATTCGTTATACAGTTACCCGTTTTAGTTAATTAAACTTGAGAACTAATCATTATGCAATGTTTAAACTATTTGCAGTATTTATATATCGTCTAAAATATGAATTATTTAATAAAATATATGTACGTGCAAATACTCGTGAAATACCGGAAATCATCCAATTACCGACTTTGATTCAGTATACAACATATTCAATGTATTCACACGTAAGCATTATCAATTTGCAACTGAAAACAAACATTTAATTGTCGATTTATGATGTTTTTTTGAGACAAATTATTTTATAAAGTGAATATGTAACGAAATATTTATGAAAAATTTACAAATTAAGGTGATATTTTTATTGCCTTCAGAAAAGGTGCACTCTATCGAACTCAATAAAGGTGTTAACAGTGTTAAGTCATTCAATCGACAAACATCGCTTTGAACGAACGTCAAATAGTCAGTTGTGTGATTTGGCAATACTTTTTAAGTTAAGTCATTCAATCGACAAACATCGCTTTGAACGAACGTCAAATAGTCAGTTGTGGGATTTGGCAATACTTTTTACTTTCTTAGGTTTCATAGAGATACAAAAATATGGCTTTGTTGGTTTCAGTTTAAATAAAGATTCTGATAAACGTTGGTTGCTAAATGCACATGAAAGAGCTTCAATATCCTTAACATGTCGAGATTTGGTAGGAATGGTTAACCCTGAAACATCCCCCTAAAAAGAACTCAGAAAAACTCGAATGAAGCCAGACGAAACTGATGTTTTGAAATTGTTTCAGACACTGCAAAGCTGGCCAATTCCATTACAACATCTAATCACTTATATGGCTTGTTCTCGGGTTCTGTTGTTTCTTCGGAATTAATGTGCGACCTTCTACGCACGTATGGAAAGGGAAAATTTGCTTCAGAAATTTTCATTACGGAACGGCTTATTCAACAATCAACCGATATCTTCGAAACACTCAAAAGAAAATCATTGCTTACATTTTTAAAAGAGGAAATAAAAGGCAAGCATTTTAATGGCTGATAAGAACAACACAACATTGAGAGCAGATAAAAAAAGATGTCGCCTGCTTGTCATAGCCCAGGCAAGATAGTTGTTTATGCGAAAGGTTCTCTAGTTTAAATTAGGTCCTCTTCCAGTGTTTCTTGCAATCTTTGATGGTACACATGTAATAAAAAATCAAAATCTGTCCTGAGTGGTCTTTTAGAAAAGACTCATTCCTAAGAAAGCATGTGGATATTTGACAACATGGCAGTTATTCAAACCATTACTAGGATATCAAGCACTGTTTTCGATTTGGCAATTATTATTTTAAAAACCATCCTTTTAGTTTCGAAAAGTGGTCCCGCATTGATTTTGTCGCTGATTAGTATCCCACTATATTCATAAAGAATTTAGAACGGCAGGTTCTTGGGAGGGCACATCTTTACGATAAGTTATAAACCATCACAATCGTGTTCTTGTGAATGGAAGAAATGTTTGTTAGTTGGGGGGAACAAAGTTGCTTTTGTTGATTTCTTTGGTTTTGAAAAGAATATTAAACAATCCTATAGATTTACACTTGAATTTATTGAATTATTTGTATCACATGGAAGTATGTGCCACAAAAAATATGTTGAAAATGAAATGGCGTAGAATGGTTTAGCTTATAATCAATCAGGAAGAAGCCGATACAAAAATGTTTCTAAATGCAAAAACATGCAGCTGGCAGAGGTTACGACTCCATTATTAAAAACCTTCTCACACTGATGTGGAAGTATTGGCTTACTATTTTCACAGTTGCATACCAATTCTAACATTGTAAGTCTGACAGATACATCTTCCAAATGCAGATTATCAAATGTGCAATCAATGTGTGCGAAATTGGTGAGAACGTTTGTACTAAACTGCCAGGATTTCACGCCAAAACAGGTTGTGATTCAGTAAGTGTTTTGTCTTGTAACGAAAAAACGCAAAGCATTCGGCTTTTTTACACGTTATGTGGAGTTTCCAGCTTGTTGAAACCTTCGAAGTGGTTGGCAAAGAGTTGTTAAAACACTCGAGAGGTTTTCGTTTTCTATATATAGCTACGAAATTGAAAATATAAATAAATAAAGATCAGAACGTTTTGAAATGCAAAAGATGCAATGTTAAAGCACATTAAACAAGCCAACTTTCAGACGAAGATTTGGAAATCTGCTCTTAATCACAACACTGATCTGTTGCCAAACAACTATGGTTGGATTGTTTAAAGCGATTTGATCAGTATTACTTTGCTAGACCAACTACCAGCGTTAGATGCTTTGATAATTCTGATGTGCTGTTCATGTTAAGCTGGTTGTGCCAACAAAAGATGCTCATGTGTTCAAGAAGGTTTATCCTGAACAGATAGCTGTATGTAAATGATCGAAAGCTTGTAGATATAAGCATTATCAAATCGTTGATATTGCTAACGATGACGACGAAGATGATGGAAATGATGATAATGATAATTCGGTAGATGCAGGTGTCCAAACTGATGATGATTCTATGGATTGACCTTCTGTGTGACCTTAAAATGTGATAATTCGGTTGTTAATTTAAAAAAAAAATAGAAATCTAGAAACCCTGACAGTTTTGTGTGTTTTAATATGTAAGTCATTTCATGAATGTGATGTATACATTTGTGACAGAATCGTGCATTTCTGGTTGCTTATGTTTGTGTTTGTCGTTGATTTTATGTTTTTGTTTGTCACATTTAAGTTTTTTTCAACAGCCTTTATGCTCCATGTTTCAATGTGAAAAAAATATACCATTTTAACAAGAAAATGAGTACGTGTGCCTTTTTTCATTCAAAATCATGACTTTTGGAAATTACCCTCCCCCTTTTATTCCTAGTCCTCTACGATTTAAAAATAAGTAAAAAATTAGCCTGCGTTTTAATAAGATATGATGTGATCCATTTAATAAAAATTAGAGTACTGAATACTTGGTTATTTTTACATTTTTCTGTAAATATGTGCAAAATAAAAAAAATAATATTTACCCTTAAATAAGTCCCCTTTTAACTCCTTTTGGACACTTTTTCAGTCTAACACCTCTTAAAATATTCTTCAGATATTACTCTTTAAATTTATACAAAAAAAAATTGCGGTACCCTGGGGTGTAACAGAGAACTGAATTTTTGCCCTACCAGCTGATGGACTAATAATATATAACAACAAACCAGTGTATACTGATTTGTATCACTACAATATATTAGTAATTACGGTAAGGCTAACTTTCCTGCCATTTATTCATCATCCACACACGAACTTGTCTAAAAAATAAAATATCTCTGTACATTAACCTCAATTTCAGGTATAGAGATGGGTTTTTTTTTCTGCAAAAATTTGCGGTCATCTGATGATTAGTAATTCAGTACTTTGATAATGTTTAAACAATTACTATGTACAAAGGAAGCTGGATGTGGGCAAAGTCGCGTTTTGTTGCATTTGTATTTTCAAAGGTCAAAACGCATATAATTGCGAAATCACGGAACCGAAAACAAGCAATAGCAAAAGCGGATTGAATTAATTTCACGTTTTTATGTTTTCTCTGCTTAAAGTTGTCACTCACTTCTCTTTTGTATCAATCATCGTGTATCTTTTGTCTGATTTGGTAATGCTTAACAATTTGAAGATAAGGTGACTGGATATATACTAACATGTTCTTGGATTAATTTGCACTTCTCATAAGTGCAAATTGGAACCACACTATTTTTTGTCGTAGAATCACCAAATTTGGCAATAATGTACCTCTGGGGATAAATAACACAATGCAAAAAAAAATTTGGTGTGGCTCGCCCGGCTCGGCAACTGGAGTGAAAACAGTGACAAAATCCTGTAGAATATATTTTTCTCCCATAGGATTTTTTTTCAGAAATCCTATAGGATAAAGTCATAATCCCATAGGATATTTTTTATATCCTACAGGAGAATAAACATATCCTATAGGATATAGTTTCTCCCTTAGGATTAAAAAAATCCCTAAGAAAAATAAAAGCATTTCCTATAGGATATTTTTTATCCTACAGGATATTAGTCTAATAAAATAATCCCATGGGAAAAATATCCGATAGGATTAATAAATATCCTAAGGGATTTCATTACAGAAAAAATATCCTGTGGGATTAAAAAGTATCCTAAGGGAAATAAATAAATCCTAAGGGAGATTAAAAATACTATGGGAGATTAAAAATCTTGTGGGAGATCAAAGCAACACATAAGAGAGAAAAAAATCCTATGGGAGAAAGAAATATCCTATAGGAGAAATGAATATCCTATAGGAGAAATAAATATCCTATGGGAGAATGAAATATCTTATCAGAGAAAAATCTACTTGTGAAAAAAAACCAAAGAACAGAGAATAGTTTAATATGTTTTTGTATTTTAAGTAAGAATATTATTTTATTGAACCAGACCAAATATTCCCAGATTTCATTGTTCAAGAATTGTTTATTTTTCTACCAATGACACAAATTCCCGATAATTGTATTTAAAGCTTGCATTGAGTTACTGCTACTGGTCCGTTTGATATTTTATGTTTATTATTGCCATTTGCGTAGTTTATTCTGTTACCTATTCCCACATCTGACTCTGACTTCTTTTAAACCTCGTTTTCTCTTTTTTATGCATTGTGGTTGTTTATTCCTCATTGGCTAAAGGAATAGTGACCGGTTGAGATATCAAAAGTCATGAATATACATTCATCGCCTGTCTCAAAACAGAAACCTTTATCCTTTGGTAATCTCATGTGCTTTTTTGTCAATTTCAGTTCAAAAGTGCATTCTAGTGTTTAGTGTAGCAACCATTTCAATGAACTAGTATACATTATTGTTTAGTGACCAAAAGAGGCCCGCCTCTATGTGCGGAATTTCTTTCTGCATAGAGGATTCATCATTTTGAACTCATAAGGGTTCCTGTACTCAACCAACTTGTTATTTTACTGAGACATAACTGTGACACCATCTGAACAAAAACTGTGAATAAAATCAGAATCAATTGTAAAACAACACATGGTGTTGGGGCTAAGAATACCACCAGCTTTTCGTTGAAAGTAAAAATAACTCGTCTAAACATCAACCCAACAATGTTAGACCTGTAAATTTGCGATAAAATTTGCTTTCGCAAATTTTTTGTTCTTCCCTCGCCGGGATTCGAACCCATGCTACTGCGATATCATGACACCAAATCGCCTACACTGTAGCCGTTCCGCTGGACCACACGACCACCTGGGCTTATACAACTAGTCGTCTAAACATCAATTCAACAATGTAAGATCTGTGCCGGGATTCGAACCCATGCTACTGAGATATCGTGACACGAAATCGCCTACACTGTAACCGGCGCGCTAGACCACACGACCACCTGGGCTTTATAAAAATGAATTCGAAGCTTTCGGATGCCGAGTGTTTCCTTTCCACGCCAGTTTTAATCTACCTTCGTACTACAAGACATGATATATAAGGCATGAAGATGTTGTTTTTTTTTACATATCAGCTAAAATATCTATAGTAAAGGATCCTACAAATTAATGTAAGTAATTTACAGTCGCATAAATAGTCATATTCATTAACTTGTACGTCTGAGCCAGTGAAAACTCTACAACAGATTTATCCATCGGATCACCAGCAGTGATGGTGATACATGGCTGTGTACATTATGTACATACAACTCGTCTAAACACCAACCCAACAATGTTAGGTCTGTAAATTTGCTTTCACAACATTTTGTTCTTCCCTCGCCGGGATTCGAAAACGCATGCCACTGAGATATCGTGACGTCAAATCGCCTGCACTGCAGCCGTCTCGATAGACAACACGGAGTTTAGCCCAGGTTGGCGTGTGGTCTAGCGGGACGGCTACAGTGCAGGCGATTTGGTGTCACGATATCTGAGTGGCATGGGTTCGATTTGTTTTATTCTAGCGTCGTACTACAGTACATTATATATACAGCATGCAGATGTTATTCTACAGATCAGGTAAATTATCTATAGTAAAGGGTCCTACGAATTAATGTAAGATACAGTCACAAAAAATAATTATATAAGGACGTCTGAGCCAGTGACAACTCTACAACAGATTTATCCATCGGATATATATACAAGTATAGTAGTAGTGTCAAGTACTATTAATTTTAAATAATTCAGCTTGTACAATACGACTTGACAAATAGCTCCAGAATATTTGTCATGTCTTATTTCATCAACTTTTGCAAACCAAAAACACAATACAAGATCATCGTCTTCAGATTATTTTATAATTTCAAAACAAAATACAGAGTTGAAAAAGTCTTGTTTTCGAACAGTAAGGAGTGATCTTCCTTAAACAATTAGTTTTGACAGATATGAACTAGTAGAACACTATTTCATTCAATCTCCATATACCTGATCTGCTCTAAAAATATGATGTAGTCACCATGGGTATTGTGTGCTATTCAAAGATGGAAATTGAAAACATACTGCACATACAAAAGAGATAAATAAAGGCAACAGAAATATACTGCTGTTCGAAACTCATAAATCGATTGAGAAAAAAACAAATCCGGGTTACAACCTAAAACTGAGGGAAACGCATCAAATATATGAGTAGAATAACGACACAACAGAACCACAACATTAAAATGTAAAACACACGGAAACGAACTATAATATAACACTGGCAATTTTCCTGAATTGGTACAGGATATTTTAAGAGAAAAATGGTGGGTTGAACCTGGTTTTGTGGATTGCCAAACCTCCCGCATTTATGGAAATGTTAAATAAAACATTAAATTGACAACGTTACATGACAAGCTAACAATACAAACAAGTGGGAGAACATAAAGGACAGAGAAATACACGAATAATAGCTAACAAAAGGTACCAGGTTTGAAATTTAACACGCCTGACCGTCACCGCTGACGTGTGTTTTGTCCACACAAGACTAACCAGCGAATATTTTGGCACAATTCAACAACTTGAAGGTTTTAATGTATCAATAAATACTGCTTGTACTTTGAAACAAATAGACGTGGTTGCCGTTGAGTGCACTGTTACTAATATATATACTGGTTACTTGAATTTTTGATGCACTTTGTCAAATACAAGCAATCAATACAATCAAAAATCAAAAAGGAGATGTCACAGGGTAAATGGCCTATTGGCTTTGAATATCGTGACTAATATAAAGTTGCAAACTATATAGTTCACACTGAAAATACATAGTTACAATAAACATTTATTTCAAATGTTAAGTTGAAGTTTCCTTTCAATATGAACTTTGAATTAAATTGATGTACATGAATGATAAGGCCTTAAAGAAAATGCACTTACCTGAAAATAAGAGAAAAGATATGTAGCAGGCGTGCTTAAGTGTGAAACTCATTGCAGGCATAAGAAATTTGTGAAGAGTAAAACAGAATAAATAATAGTCTTTTTCTAACTGTCCGTCGATGAATGAATGGAGGAATGCATGAATGAAGGAAGGAAGGAAGGAAGGAGTCAATGAATAAATGAATAAATAAAGGAATGAATGAATGAATGAATGAATGAATGAATGAATGAATGAATGAATGAATGAATGAATGAATGAATGAATGAATGAATGAATGAATGAAAGGAAGAAAGGAAGGAAGGAAGGAAGGCAGGAAGGAAGGAGGAAAGATTGAATGAATGAATGAATAAAGGAATGAATGAACAAATAAAGGAATGAAGGAAGGAAGGAATGAACGAATGAGGAAGGAGTGAATGAATAAATGAATGAATGGGTGAATGAATGAATGAATGGATGAATGAATGAATAAATGAATGAAAGAATGAATGAATGAATGAAGGAAGGAAGGAAGGAAGGAAGAAAGGAAGAAATGAATGAAGGAAGGAAGGAAGGAAGAAAGGAAAAATGAATGAATTGTTGAATGAAGGAAGGAAGGAAACGTTTTAATGGTTCGAAACCTTCTCCCTTTTTCTGAAGCAAAAGCATCACATTACAACAAAGAAAACCACACGATAAAATATCAATTGGAAGGCTTAACTCAATAAAAAAACGTAAATAAATACATTATAAACGAATAAATTTTATCTGCGATACCTGAATGCAAATGCACAGTTAATTAAATATTAGGGACAAACATTCAAGGCAAAAAAGCAAACAAACAAGTCCAAACAAAGCCATGGCAAGACACCACCGCGAAATATTAAACCCCTAAAAAAAAATCACATGCGTCAGGCTTGGAAATTTCTCTCTGTGTTAAAGATTCACTGGTGGCCTTCGGGTTTTGTCGCTCTCTGGTGGGGTTATTGTCCCTTTGTCTTATTCCATTCTCATTTTATTGAAAATGAACAAAAGAAAAAATCGAGTATCTATCAATAATATGTAAACGGACAATCTCAAACAGAACCCTATGATGTTGGGATTAATGCGATATATTGTTCAATGTCCACATAATTCATTTTGATAAGATATGTCCTTTGTATATTCTTAAAAGTAAAATATAAAAGGAGTAGGTCCGGTAAGGGCCGAATTTGGCCTCAAATTTCAGGTTCATCTGACGAAATATTTTTAACACTTTTTAAACACTTAAGTGTCTATTTTATTTGAATCAATTAGTTTATGTGAATGATTTTAACTGATTTAGTCATAAAAACGCACCGATTCAAGCAGAAATATGAAAAATCTACCAAGTATGCCAAAAAATGTCGCTTTTAACCTGGTTTTTGTCGGAAATGAAAGTGGCCGCATCCGTTTTCATCTAAAACCTTTATATATATTATGTATTATTGTAAAATACAACTTAACTTTTCAATACTAAGGACGAACACGAATGTGGCCACTTTGGTTTTACACAAAAACCGGCTAAAATTTAATTAAAATGCTAGAATTGTGAAGTTTTCAGTAATTTAGAATGACTTTATGGTGCTAGTACCCATATTTATGTAGCAGAAGCATTTTACTGTGCGATAAATAATTAAAAGATTACATTTTAACAAGTTTGTAAAACTGCTTTATTTTGGGACCAAAAAGGGGTCTTACTGGACCTACTCCTTTGCAATCTTCTTTGAAAATATATCAAACAGCACCATATTGCTCTGAACCTGATGGCATGAATACACGTAATTGCCGCAAAATATGTTCCATATACATTTATAGGCCATGAACTCTGTAATACTCCAAATATATTATGATTTGACAACTATAAATTGGGATAGTGTTAGTGAAACACATACGGCGGAAACTGACTGTCATCCTAGTAAATATCGTTTTTATAAATTGCTTTTTCATGTTTTTATACTAGGCAAATCTTAATGTCAACAGCATTGCCGTTCTCGCGATGCAACTGTGACACTATTATTGAATTGGTTCATTGTTGACAATATAAGGTTCATTTCAGCTATCGCTATACTCAGTGATCATAAATTAAAATGAAGACTTTTCGTCATGTGTATACATAGTTGTGTAATCTGTTTATACATGTACAATCTCTGTTTTTTTATAAATCTATTTATGGTTGCAATTTACATTTCATTTTTATTTTTGAAATAACTGATGGCTTTCGGTGAAGTACCTTTTATAAGGTCAATGTTGTTCAACAGTGCACTACAATGTATTGTAACCAGGCAAAGTTTATGAAAATATGCCTAGCACTAACCCCCAACTTCATTTGCAACTCCAAAACCAACTTTACCGCCTACACAACTATACAATATGCACAGTCTGCAACTAAACAACTACACATCATCATTAATCTCATTAATTATTTCAACTACAAAGTTAACAAACATCTCAACTGCAAACACAGCCTCCAAATGAACATTTGAAAAACAACATCTAGCTCAACCGTGGAAACAATCTTCAACTCAAGAAGACGACAAGGCCTCCAACTGATCAACAAACTCAACATCCAATTGATATAAAGCCGTAGTCCCATACTCAAACTGAGGGTCAACGATCATTTCACCTACCAACAACAATGTAAGACTACACACCACCCAATAACCGATTCAGCTTGCAACACAACATTGAACTGAATTGCCTATTTTTCATTGACTAAACCGCATACTCAACAATCAATTCAAAAATCCACTCCACAATCAATTCAAAATTCCACTCCACAATCTATTCAAAAACCAACTCAACAATAATTCAAGTCTCCAACTCTCAACCATATCATTCTATAACAGAAAAAAACCCAACTCAATCGCCAACACAAACACCATTAAATAATCTTGTCAACCGCGTATATTATTCGTAGCCAAATCTCAAACTCAACCTCTAACTTATTCCTGATAGTTTTCTATATTTTCAATAATCTACAAATGTTGTTTAAACAGGTCGATATACCCGACTTAGAATGAATATCACAAGACAAAGACATGAGCTGACAGTATTTTAAAAATAAGTTCACTCTTATATGTATGGGACTGTTTTATTAGTAGATATTAGCACTGGTCTACAATACAATGTTGATAGACTAAAAATATGATATATACAAGAGGCAGAATGCCAGTAAATCTAAAGTGTAACAATATTAAAATCTTAAAAGCATACAAATAGTTAGGTTTATTTCTAAAAGTGAATCATGTTTATAAGACAAGAAAATATTCAAAATAACAAACCACAAATATTGAGTATATACAAAAAAAGTATTAGACGTTATAGTAACTGAAAAGTCACAATTATAGTAATATGCAGTTTTCGCACAAATCTTAGACTATTTATCATTATTTATAATCAAAGAAGCGGACGGAAGTTTTTGTAAAAACATGTTACCTTAAACATCAATGGATCACGTTTTTAAAGAAATCAACCATGTGATCATTTTCTGTATGGTATTTCTGAAAATGATATTAACTTCTTAGCTATTCAAGAGAAGCAATCTCATGTATTAATACAACATACTAATGTGTTGAAACAGATTAGAAGAAATTTGAGAATCATCGTGTAGTTATTTTGAGAATAAACCTTCCTGCGTGTACATGTTACTTGTATAACAAAGATGCAAAATTGCAATATCTGTTCAAAATCATATGCAAAAATTCTGAGCGATATCTCGCGAAACCACAAAGCACCGTAAGAAAAAATTTGAAGGAAAAAGAAAAAAATAATAATCAGAAGACAACACATAGTTGAAAAGAACAGAAAAGTTGAATGACCTAATTAATAAAAACAAAATCTTATTTTGGTTATTGAAATGTTATATTTTTTTCTCATCGATCACTTTGGGGCAATAGACACTTAACCAGCATATCTTGTGGACATTGATATTCAGTATTTATTTAATTCTTATAATTGAACTTGTTAGGCTTAGACCAACTACGAAACAGTATATGATGCCTATATCATGCAACAACGACGCACTTTTTCTTTCAAATATATGTTACAAAAGTTATAGTTGCTGTATATGTTTGTTAACATTTACTGTACAAAAATGCTTACTTAATTATTCACTTCACTATTTCAATATTGGTTTTAAACAGATGTATTCCTAGTAATTATTATATTTAAATTCATAACAAATGAATTTGGACAAAATTTTAATTTGGCATTAACATTAGAAAGATCATATCATAGTGAATATTTTTAACAAGTTTCGAGTTGATTGGAATTCAACTTCATCAAAAACTACCTTGACCAAAAACTTAAACCTGAAGCGGGTCGGACGAATTGACGCACATACCAGAAACAATAATGTACCTCTACTATCGTAGTCTGGACATAAAACTATTTGTCTTTATAATATAATGTGTATACATGATATATAACCTTGCTATTATGTTGATCCCTATTCAAAAGGAACTAGATATATCTCCTAATGGAATTTGTTGTTGTTCATTTCCCCTGTATACAATACACTCAGGTTGTTTACATCAGATGTCTTTATCCGATTTGAAAGATCTGAAAATATAATAGAAAATGGAATCGTTTCTTACAATTCTGACATGTTGAAATGTTGTTGCGAAAAAATCAAAACTTTGTTTTTGAGAGAGAGAACAGAGAACTGTTTGGGGTTCGTTAAAAAAACTGAAGTATTTCATTCGTCCTTACCAGTTTTGTTTATATGTTGTTTTTTTCGACTTAAACATGTTAAAGTTATGGTTATTTTTAGATGACTGGCGTAAAAAGAGTCAAGCCTAATTGCTCACTTGATTTCCTTAATTCTTTTACAAACTTCTTTTTATTATTTCATTGTGTGTTTCTTATTTATTTATTTTGTACATAAACTATATCATATATAATAATTTGACTTTCTGTGACCTATCGGATACTTAAAATGAGATCTTATGGATACATGCTTACATGTGTGCGCATACATGAATCGATGCAGTTGAAAAAGGATTGTTTTAAGTTGGAGGAGTTTCAAGAAGCTCCTTAATTATCGTTAACAATGCATTATTCACTGAAGAACTGCAACTAGCTCACTTTTGCTACGTTGCCCGAAGAAATTCATACAACATCGATTTCTATTTAAATATCAATAAGTAAATGAAATTAAGCGATAAAACACAATTTTATGTTTGTTTTGTTCATACATCGTTGACAATGTAATGAAATTTCATGCGACTGTCATACAAGTGAGAGGTTAAGCTAGCTATAAAACAAGGTTCAATCCACCATTTTCTTCATTATAAAATTCCTGTACCAAGTCAGGAATATGACAGTTGTTATCCATTTGTTTGATGTGTTAGGACTTTTGATTTTGCCTTTTGGTTTTTAATTTTGCCTTTTGAATTATTCGGAGTTCAGTATTTTTGTGTTTTTACTTTTTATAATAAAGATACAGACCATTGAATTGGCAATTATGGTGGATTCTTTTGGTAACTCATATGCGATATAAACATGTGTTCGATACATTGTAAAATTTATTTGTTTATTAAATAAGTTGCATAACATTTAAAACTATACTAAATATTTACTGCTATTCATTTTGCATTCTTTTCGCTCAAATATTGAAATAAAGTATCATTTTAACCTATAAACGAAATGTCAAGCATTTGCTGTGATGAGAAACAACAATTTACTAGAGCAGCAATTGCATTTTGAAATTTAGGTGAAACGAAAAATTTATTTCTGAATAAAGATGCAAATATTTAGTGTATTTATTAGTTACAGTTTTACGTCTAATGTGTAATCTTATATCACATGCATCAAGAGTAAACGTCCTTTGTTCATCGACAGTGTTTATCAAGGAATAAAAAGGTATGGTCATTTTCATATATTGAGTGGGTCATTTTTTTTTATCAAATGGTAAATTGAAATGGCGAATACTAACTATTCGGAAGTATTTGTATCACTGTTGCTATATCTACATAATCATGAATAGATGGAAAATTATGTTTTTGAAGATAAATTATGTTTTTCAATAGATTAGTCCATTATCATGTCCAATAATATTTCACAATATTCCACTGAAAACAAATTTCTATATGACCAGTTAGAAAAAGTTAAATAAACGAAAAATTTGTGAATATAAACTGTTCTTTGTCATTTAGACGTAAAACACATTATGTCTTTGTACGGGTTTAGATAAGACTTTTAACCAATGCAATAATACAAATCTGCAAATTTATCAACACTTACACGTGAGGCAACAAGCTGAAAAAATCAAAACGATAAATTACTAATTACTAGATTACTAATGTTATATATCTGAAAATTAATTTATTTGGTTAGCTAATTTTGTGACGATAATGTTCTGATCAGCAGTTACATAATGAATTACCGGACTATATTTGAACATAGAACAAGCACAGTTCCATTTAAAGATAAACATATTTTACGTTTCTTTTAGTTACTTTTTTACATCTAATATGGAAAATAAATAAACTACATAAATATGATCATCCTTTGTTCAGATCCATTATCATTTACAGTACTTCAAGCGATCACAAGTAATTATTGTTAAACCGGTTGCTATAACTACATTATTGCTGTGATACATTCTGTAACGGACCTGGTATTTTTCCGAATTTCCCAAGTGAGTCCAAGGCAGAAACCGTGTATAAAAATTGGGCGAATGATAATATAATGAGATACAAAGAACATGTTAATGTATAGCTTTCACAAACATTATTTTTGACAAATGTATAAAATTCTCGATTAAACAGAACTTTCAAGGTCATACGATGATATAAGTATATGGACCATTAATACATGTAGTACAAGTATTGATATCTTAATGATAGATTTTCTAAACTCTCTGTCATATTTATTGGTTTTCAAACCATTGCAATAACTTAGATGCAATATCTGTGATTTGTTTTATAGTTATCACAGGTACCAGAATTATAATTTAGTTCGCCAGACGCGCGTTTCGTCTACATAAGACTCATCAGTGACGCTCATATCAAAATATTGATTAAGCCCAAACAAGTAAAAAGTGGAAGAGCATTGGGGATCCAAAATTCCAAAGAGTTGTGCCAAAAACGGCTAAGGTAATCTATGCCTGGAATAAGAAAATCCTTAGTTTTTCGAAAAAATCAAAGTTATGTATACAGGAAATTTATAAAAATAACAACATTATTGGTATTCATGTCAACACCGAAGTGCTAACTACTGGGCTGGTGATACCCTCGGAGACGAAACGTCCACCAGCAGTGGCATCGACCCAGTGGTGTAAATAGTTATCAAAGGTACCAGGATTATAATTTAGTACGCCGGACGCGCGAAATAATATACTAGTCAACAAAAGAAACGATACACGACTTTAAAATAAAATTTATCAAAAAGTATAAAATATAAAACAAAATGAGATACACGATTTTAAAAAGCTTTCATTTGCAATGTATGCATGTGATAATGAAAATCAAAACTTGTTGGAAAGTATCTAAATTCCGTGTCAACGATCATAGGGTGCAAATTAGTTTTGCGGAAAGTTGAATAAAAAATCAACACATAATTTTCTAAGTACTGAATAAAATTTCAAATTTGTGTAAAAATATTCAATATGGTAATCAAGTTATGTTCATGTTGTAACTAATGGGTTTAAAGATTGTTTTTTTTCAAATTTTTTGGAAAAAAGTGTTTTTTGAAATCTCAAAAAATGCAAAAAAAATAAAATTATTTTCATCTCAAATCAATGGTTTGGATATGAAAACAACACACAGTAAATTTGGAACCTTTCGGGTTAGTTTTAAGATTGTTACTGCTCTTTGAAAATTGATTTACACATATTCATGATATTGTTTATGGCAAATCAGTGGATAATGTATTCATTTTAACGATTTCTCGTAGGGCCGAACTTTGCTTAACAAATAAACGAAGAAACTGTATGATTTTTAAAAACAAATTGATGGCAAACACTGCCTATACCTTCAAATGAGAGATTGGCATCATTAGTTGGAACTTCTGTTTTTAAAATTGTCGTTTTTTGGTAAATTTTGTAAAAAAAAAAAAAATTCGCGAAAAAACGTCACGAAAGCAAAAAAAATAATTTTTCAACGGATTTATCTATCAATAATGATTAAGTATTACTACCTTCAATATTGGACCAATGAACGAAAAACTTTATCTTTAATTTGAAAAAAAAGTCTTGTATCGTTTCTTTTGTTGACAAGTATAGTAATACTCTTCATTTCCTAATATATCGAATACTCCTAACATGTGAACCAACAAAAAATCTTTCATATGCTAAGTTGTAAAATAAAAACTTACTAGAACAACATCTACACATTAAAAGGCAGGTGAACTTGTTAGAATAAAGATGCACATAATGAGTTTGATAAGTTACAAATTAATGTATTTTTTCTTAACACGATATATTGTTTGAATATTCTCATTGTTTCAAAAAAAAATAAGCATGTATATCGATAGTATTAAACATATACAATGTATAATATTCACTGATGTATGATAAATCGAGAAGTTGTAGTTTGTTATAATGACGTGTGTGTTGTACACACTTTAGCTTTAACTGTATCAAAGATACATATATATCAAGCAAGAATTATACCATATAAATTATGTATTTCATCTTAACAATATTACAGCTAATTAAAATATACATCTATTGACTGGGTGTGAGGATAATAATCCTTCCCTTCTTTATATATCGACTACTCATTGCTTTTAAACATATACCAACTTCAAATTGTTTATTAGCTAAGTTGCAAAACAACAATTAATTAGATACACACATACATTTGATAAGGTATAAGAATGTGTTACTTGTTTTAAGAATAAAGATGCACATAAAAACTTTTACCAATAGCACATTCACGAATACTTTTCAACACTTATATTTGGAGTTTGAATATTTTATATTTTCAAAAGTTTTATATATACAATTAGATATTCTAGTGATGTATAATCTACCGAAGTTTTAGTTTGTTATAAAGATGAATAGACATACTGTATTTTAACAGGTTTTTATTAGTTGTTAGTGGCTGTCACTGTTTTTTTTCCTTTCAAATTTACACTTAAGACACCTTCTGTATACTAACAAAAACATATTTTTAATAGATTTTGGATTCTTATAAAAGTGTGACAATCCACGTTCATTCAAAATTACATTTATTACAACTAAGCCAACATTGTTGGTTTTGTCTATCATAATAATATTTATGAATTATGTATTTTATTATAACAATAGTATTGCAAATAATGAATTATAAAATTATAAAATTATCCTATATTGGAGATGATAAATCACAGTAATGCAATTTGAACTAAGGTTAACAAAACCGTAATATAACACTTGGAAACATTACTTTCGTATTAAAGGATTTACTTATTCTTTTGTACTGTGTTGGACATGATTCATCTATATTAACGTGATTCAAATTGAGAAACAAATCCATAATCAATGACAGAAATAAATAGTATAAATACCCAACTACTAACTCCTGACATCATCAAACATGATTTAACATAATGTAACACTTTATTTTTAAATAACAGTTTTATCTATTTAATAAAACATGTGTTTTCTTATCAATATGTATAAATGTGTTATTTCCTGAACGTTATTACTACAATAATAGTGACACAATATGAATTGCTAAACTTAGTCAATTATCGAATGTTTTATTACACTTGTATGCACAAACTCGAAATATGTCACCTACTCAGTTGCAAAATAACAACTTACTAGATCAACAACTGAAACGTAAAAGGTATGCGAATGTGTTGGCCTTGTTAGAATAAAAAGTTACATAAGATGCATAATGAGTTTGATATATTACATATTACGAAAAAGTTGGAGGATTTCCAAGAAGCTTCTTAATTATTGTTTACAATGCATTATTCACTGAAGAACTACACCTAGCTAACTTTTGTTACGTTGCCCAAGGAAATTGATACTAAAATCGATTTCAATTTAAATATCAATAAGTAAATGAAATTAAGCGATAACACACAATTTTATAAAAAAGATTCAGACCATTTAATTGGCAGTTATAGTATATTCTTTTGGTAACTCATATGCGAGATAAACATGTGTTCGATACATTGCAAAATTTATTTTTTGATTAAATAAGTTGCTTAGAATTTAAACTATACTAAATATTTAAAGCTATTCATTTTGCATTCTTTCCCCTCAAATATTGAAATAAAGTATCTTTTAAACCTATAAACGGACTGTCAAGCATTTACTGTGGTGAGAAACAACAAATTACTAGAGCAGCAATTGCATTTTAAAATTTAGGTTAAACGAAAAATTTATTTCTGAATAAAGATGCAAATATTTAGTGTATTTATTAGTCACAGTTTTACGTCTAATGTGTATAATCTTATATCACATGCATCAAGAGTAAATTTCCTTTGTTCATCGACAGTGTTTATCAAGGAATAAAAAGGTATGGTCATTTTCATATATTGAGTGGGTCATTTTTTTTTATCAAATGGTAAATTGAAATGGCGAATACTAACTATTCGGAAGTATTTGTACCACTGTTGCTCTATCTACATAATCATGAATAGATGGAAAATTATGTTATTTGAGATAAATTATGTTTTTCAATAGATAAGTCCATTATCATATCCAATAATATTTCACAATATTCCACTGAAAACAAATTTCTATATGGCAATTTAGAAAAAGTTGAACAAACGAAATATTTGTGAAGATAAACTGTTCTTTGTCATTTAGACGTAAAACACATTATGCCTTTGTAAGGATTTAGATAAGACTTTTAACCAATGCAATAATACAAATCTGCAAATTTATTAACACTTACCTGTGAGGATACCTGAAAAAATCAAAACGATAAAATTAGATTACTAATGTTATATATCTGAAAATTAATTTATTTGGTAAGCTAATTTTGTGACGATAATGTTCAGATCATTAGTTACATCATGAATTACCGAACTATATTTGAACATAGAACAAGCACAGTTCCATTTAAAGATACAAATATTTTGCGTTTCTTTCAGTTACTTTTTTACATCTAATATGAAATAAATAAACTACATAAAATGTGATCATCCTTTGTTCAGATCTATTGTCATTTACAGTACTTCAAGCGATCACAAGTAAGTATTGTTAATCCGGTTGCTATAACTACATTATTGATGTGATACATTCTGTAACGGATCTGGTATCTTCCCGAAATTCCCGCGGGAGTCCAATTCAGAAACCGTGTATAAAAATTGGGCGAATGATAATATAATGAGATACAAAGAACATGTTAATGTATAGCTTTCAAAAACATTATTTTTGACAAATGTACAAAATTCTCAATAAAACAGAACTTTCAAGGTCATACGATGATATTAGTATATGGACCATTAATACATGTAGTACACGTATTGATATCTGGATGATGGATTTTCTAACCTCTCTGTCATATTTATTGGTTTTCAAACCATTGCAATAACTTAAATGCAATATTTGTGATTTGTTTTATAATAGTAATACCCTTCATTTCCTAATATATCGAATCTCGAGTATCGAATACTCCTAACATGCAAACCAACAACAAATCGTGCATATGCTAAGTTGTAAAATAACAACTAACCAGACCAACAACTACACATTAAAAGGCATGTGACCTTGTTAGAATAAAGATGCACATAATGAGTTTGATAAGTTACACATTAATGTATTAATTCTCAAAACTGATATATCGTTTGAATATTCTCATTGTTTCCAAAACATAAAAAATAAGCATTTATATCGATAGTATTAAACATATACAATGTATAATATTCCACTGATGAATGATAAATCGAGAAGTTGTAGTTTGTTATCATGACGTGTGTGTTGTACACACTTTAGCTTTAACTGTATCAGTGATACTTATATACTAAGCAAGAATTATACTATATAAACTATGTATTTCATCTTAACAATATTACAGCTAATTAAAATATACATCTATTGACTGGGTGTGAGGATAATAATCCTTCCTTTCTTTATATATCGACTACTCATTGCTTTCAAACATATACCAACTTCAAATTGTTTATTAGCTACAGTACACAAAGAGAGGATGTAATCTCATACTCCCAACACTGATTCTGGTGTTACACAGTGTAACACTGTGAAACACAGATTTTCCCTCCCAAAAAACACCAAGTAATTACTCCCATCTGGGAGGGTTTTATGACCTGTTGATTGCAGGTAAAAGTAATAAAAATCAACAAAGCATGACTGCATGTTCGGACAACGACATATAATTACATGTCTCACTTCTTAATATTTCATTCATTTCCTATTTAGTTTTATTCATGAAAGCTATACAAAAAAGTTTAATGAAATGATTTTTATAAATTATATACAAAAAGTATTTTTAGATTGGAAAATTATTTACATTCATATAATCTCATAATTAAGAAGGCAACTTGATATGTACAATTAGTTGTATTTATAGTCAGTTTAAACATATAGATATTAAGTAGTATATGCATGGTTTAGAAGTTTAAAAAAAATAATAGTAATGATACAAAAAAAAATAATAAAATAAAAAAATGTAGATAAATTTCATACATATTAGATTTATATAATCTTCATTTATTATTTAGGTTTATATAAAAGAAAATATTGAATAAATTCAATTAAAATATATGTGTTTATTTTCTATTATTTACCATGCTTACAGGTGATGTTTTGTTTGTTTTAATTATTCTTCTTAGGTATTAAAAACCAAATCTGTCAAAACAAATGCTGAATATATTTATAACAAATAAAGTTGTGCAGGATTCTTTAATAAAATCAGATTATAATCATTGAAAATATATCTCTGATTAATTTTAACAAATCTCATACTTTTCATAATTTTTGTGACTGTCATTCAATTACAGGAAACACAAGAAATGTTTATTGTAATCATCAACTACTGGCACACTTCAAAATGTAAACATAGCAATAAAAATCATGGCGTTGGGAGAGACCACACCAAGGTAATAAACAATTTAGGAGTTTTAGGGAGGAATTACTCCAAGTTTCTCCCAATTTCCTCCCAACATTTGGAGAGAGTTGCTGGAGTTTCCTGGTGTGACACCACATTTTTACACAGTGTAGGGAGTATGAGATTACATCCTCTCTGTGTGTACTGTAAGTTGCAAAACAACAATTAACTAGATGCACACATATATTTGATAAGGTATAAGAATGTGTTACTTGTTTTAAGAATAAAGATGCACATAAAAACTTTTACCAATAGCACATTCACGAATACTTTTCAACACTTATATTTGGAGTTTGAATATTTTATATTTTCAAAAGTGTTATATATACAATTAGATATTCTAGTGATGTATAATCTACCGAAGTTTTAGTTTGTTATAAGGATGAATAGACATACTGTATTAACAGGTTTTTATTAGTTGTTAGTGGCTGTCACTGTTTTTTTTTCTTTCAAATTTACACTTAAGACACCTTCTGTATACTAACAAACAAATATTTTTAATAGATTTTGGATTCTTATAAAAGTGTGACAATCCACGTTTATTCAAAATTACATTTATTACAACTAAGCCAACATTGTTGGTTTTGTCTATCATAGTAATATTTATGAATTATGTATTTTATAATAACAATAGTATTGCAAATAATGAATTATAAAATTATAAAATTATCCTATATTGGAGATGATAAATCCCAGTAATGCAATTTGAACTAAGGTTAACAAAACCGTAATATAACACTTGAAAACATTACTTTCGTATTAAAGGATTTACTTATTCTTTTGTACTGTGTTGGACATGATTCATCTATATTAACGTGATTCAAATTGAAAAACAAATCCATAATCAATGACAGAAATAAATAGTATAAATACCCAACTACTAACTCCTGACATCATCAAACATAATTTAACATAATGTAACACGTTATTTTTAAATAACAGTTTTATCTATTTAATAAAACATGTGTTTTCTTATCAATATGTATAAATGTGTTATTTCCTGAACGTTATTACTACAATGATAGTGACACAATATGAATTGCTAAACTTAGTCAATTATCGAATGTTTTATTACACTTGTATGCACAAACTCGAAACCCTTCACCTACTAAGTTGCAGAATAACAACTTACTAGATCAACAACTGAAACGTAAAAGGTATGCGAATGTGTTGGCCTTGTTAGAATAAAAAGTTACATAAGATGCATAATGAGTTTGATCTATTACATATTACGAAAAAGTTGGAGGATTTCCAAGAAGCTTCTTAATTATTGTTTACAATGCATTATTCACTGAAGAACTACACCTAGCTAACTTTTGTTACGTTGCCCAAGGAAATTGATACTAAAATCGATTTCAATTTAAATATCAATAAGTAAATGAAATTAAGCGATAACACACGATTTTATAAAAAAGATTCAGACCATGTAATTGGCAATTATGATGGATTCTTTTGGTAACTCATATGCGATATAAACATGTGTTCGATACATTTCAAAATTTATATTTTGATTAAATAAGTTGCATAACATTTAAAACTATACTAAATATTTACTGCTATTCATTTTGTATTCTTTTCGCTCAAATATTGAAATAAAGTATCATTTTAACCTATAAACGAACTGTCACCACTAAGCATTTGCTGTGATGAGAAACAACAATTTACTAGAGCAGCAATTGCATTTTAAAATTTTGGGTGAAACAAAAAATTTATTTCTGAATAAAGATGCAAATATTAAGGGTATTTATTAGTTACAGTTTTACGTCTAATGTGTATAATCTTATATCACATGCATCAAGAGTAATTAAACGTCCTTTGTTCATCGTCAGTGTTTATCAAGGAATAAAAAGGTATGGTCATTTTCATATATTGAGTGGGACATTTTTTTTATCAAATGGTAAATTGAAATGGCGAAAACTAACTATTCGAAAGTATTTGTATCACTGTTGCTATATCTACATACTCATGAATAGATGGAAAATTATGTTATTTGAGATAAATTATGTTTTCAATAGATTAGTCCATTATCATATCAAATAATATTTCACAATATTCCACCGAAAATAAATTCCTATATGGCTATTTAGAAAAAGTTGAACAATCGAAATATTTGTGAATATAATCTGTTCTTTGTCATTTAGATGTAAAACACATTATGCCTTTGTAAGGGTTTAGGTAAGACGTTTAATCAATGCAATAATGCAAATCTGAAAATATATTAATACTTACAGACCAGGAATCCGGCTGAAAAAATCAAAACGATAAAATTAGATTACTAATGTTATATATCTGAAATTACTTTATTTGGTCATTTTGTGATGTTCAGATCATCAGTTACATCATGAAATACCGAACTATACTTGAATATAGAAAAAGCACAGTTCCATTTAAAGATGCAAATATTTTGCATTTCTTTCAGTTACTTTTTTACATCTGATTTAAAAAAAATAAGCTACATTAAATGTGATCACCTTTGTTCAGATCAATAATTAATAACAGTATTTCAAGCGATCACAAGTAAGTATTGTTAACCCGGTTGCTATAACTTCATTATTAATGTGATACATTCTGTAACGGACCTGGTATCCTCCCGAATCTTCCAAATGAGTCCATAGCAGAAACCGTGTTTAAAAATTGGGTGAATGATAATATAATGAGATACAAAGAAATATAGCTTTTACAAACATTATTTTTGACAAATGTATAAAATTCTCAATACAACTGAGCTTTCAAGAACATACGATGATATAAGTATATGGACCATTAATACATGTAGTACAAGTATTGATATCTGAATGATAGATTTTCTAACCTCTTTGTCATATTTATTGATTTGCAAACCATTGCAATAACTTAGATGCAATATTTGTGATTTTATTTTTAATAGTATTACCCTTCATTTCCTAATATATCGAATACTCCTAACATGCAAACCAACAAGAAATCGTTCATTTGCTCAGCTGTAAAATAACAACTTACTAGACCAACAACTACAAATTAAAAGGTATGTGATCTTGTTAGAATAAAGATGCACATAATGAGTTTGATAAGTTACACATTAATGTATTTTTTCTCAAAACTGATATATCGTTTAAATATTCTCATTGTTTCCAAAAATAAATAAAAATAAACATGTATATCGATAGTATTAAACATATACAATGTATAATTTTCCACTGATGAATGATAAATCGAGAAGTTGTAGTTTGTTATCATGACGTGTGTGTTGTACACACTTTAGCTTTAACTGTATCATTGATACTAATATACCTGTGAAGAATTATACTATATAAATTATGTATTTCATCTTAACAATATTACAGCTAATAAAAATATACATCTATTGACTGGGTGTGACGGTAACAATCCTTACTTTCTTCATATATCGGCTACTCATTGCTTTCAGACATGTAACAACCTAAAATTGTTTAATTGCTAAATTGCCAAACAACAATTTACTTAGATAAACACATACATTTGATAAGGTATGTGAATGTGTTGCCTTTTTTAAGAATAAAGATGCACATAATAAGTTTGATCAATAGCACATTAACGAATACTTTTCAACACTTTTATTTGGAGTTTGAATATTCCTTTTTTTTTTAAACTTGTTATATACACAAATAGTTATGCTAGTGATGTATAATCTACCGAAGTTTCAGTATGATATAATGATGAATAGATATACTGTATTAACAGGTGTGTCCTGCACTGTTGTGTGTAATGTATCAGTTATACATATATTACAAGGAGAAGTATGCTATATGAATTATGTTTTTCATCATAACACTATTATATCAAATAATAAATTATAATATTATCCTATATTGAAGACTATAAATCCCAGTAATGCAATTTGAACTTAGGTTAACAAAAACGTTATATAACAGTTGAAAACATTACTTTCGTATTAAAGGATTTACATATTCTTTTGTACTGTGTTGGACATGATTGATCTTTATTAACGTGATTTAAATTAAGAAACAATTCCAAAATCAATGACAGAAAATAAATTGTATAAATACACAACTACTAACTCCTGACATCATCAAACATAATTTAACATAATGTAACACGTTATTTTTAAATAACAGTTTTATCCATTTAATAAACATGTGTTTTCTTATCAATATGTATAAATGTGTTATTTCCTGAACGTAATTACTACAATAATAGTGACACACTATGAATTGCTAAACTTAGTAAATCCTCAAATGTTTTATTAAACTTGTATGCACAAACCCGAAATATTTCACCTACTTAGTTGCAAAATAACAACTTATTAAATCAACAACTACAACGTATAAAGTGCAAATGCTATTGCCCTGTTAAAATGAAGATGCACATAACATGCATCAATGAGTTTGTTAGGCTTAAGATAAGAGTTGTCTATAGTAAATTCAAAGACTTTTAATCAATGCAATAATATAAATCTGAAAATAAAATAATACTTACAGACTACGGGACCGGCTGAAAAAAGCAAAACAATAAAATTAGATTACTAATGGTATATACCTTAAAATTACTTTATTTGGTTAGCTAATTTTGTGACGATAATGTTCAGAACATCGGTTACATCATGAATTACCGGACTTTATTTGGATATAGAACAAGCACAGTTCCATTTAAAGATGCAAAAATTTTGCATTTCTTTCAGTTACTTTTTTACATCTAACTTGAAAGGAAAAAAATAAACTACATAAAATGTGGTTATCTTTTTTTTCAGATCAATAATCATTAACAGTATTTCAAGCGATCACAAGTAAGTATTGCTAATCCAGTTGCAATAACTACATTATTGATGTGATACATTCTGTAACGGACCGGGTATCCTCCCGAATCTCCCTAATGAGTCCATGGTAGAAACTGTGTATACAAATTGGGCGAATGATGATATGATGAAATACAAAGAACAGTTTAACATATAGCTTTCACAAACATTATTTTTGACAAATGTATAAAATTCTCAATAAAACTGAACTTTCAAGGTCATACGATGATATACGTATATGGACCATCACTACATGTAGTACAGGTATTGATATCTGAATGATAGATTATCTAAACTCTCTGTCATATTTATTGTTTTTCAAACCATTGCAATAACTTAGATGCAATATTTGTGATTTGTTTGATAATAGTAATATTCCTCATTTCCTAATATATCGAATACTCTTAACATGCAAACCAATAAAAAATCGTTCATTTGCTCAGCTGTAAAATAACAACTTACTAGACCAACAACTACACATTAAAAGGTATGTGACCTTGTTAGAATAAAGATTAACATAATGAGTTTGATAAGTTACACATTAATGTATTTTTTCTCAAAACTGATATATCGTTTAAATATTCTCAATGTTTCCAAAAAAATAAAATAAGCATGTATATCGATAGTATTCAACATATACAATGTATAACATTACATAGCTGCGGAACCGTAGTTTTTAGGTCCTTACGCTATTTGTTTTTACTATTTGCGGACCATAGGGCTACACATTTGTCCTATTTCAAAACCTTCAGAATGGCGACCCAGGTCCAGGTCTCACTTATTTACCCAAAATTATTTGTTTATAATTAATGCAAAGCTTGTCAATATATATAGTTCGTTTCGTTAGATAATTTTTTTAGGATATGACGTACCTATTTATGTTTCAATATTCATTTCCTTAACACTATTATCTAATTATTTCCATTTGTATACATTCTCCGCCTATTTTGTTCTGACATATTGAATCTCGTGGTGACGTCACGAAAAACAAGAAAAGATAACTCTTATAGGAAAGCACGTGTTAGTTTGTTTACGTTGTTTTTTATTTTATTTTCATATGATCAATCCTGACACCCATCGGTGTGTTCCACAACAAGAAAAACCTTAAAATATACATTATCTATAACATATATACCAATTAAGCAAGAATTATACTATATAACTTATGTATTTAATCTTAACAATATTACAGCTAATTAAAATATACATGTATTGACTGGGTATGAGGGTAATACTCCTTACTTTCTTCATATATCGACTACTCATCGCTTTCAAACATATACCAACTGAAAATTGTTTTATTGCTAAGTTGCAAAACAACAATTTACTAGATACACACATACATTTGATAAGGTATGTGACTAGTTGTATTTTTTAAGAATAAAGATGCACATAATAAGTTTTATCAATAGCACATTCACGAATTCTTTTCAACACTTTAATTTGGAGTTTGAATATTCCTTATTTGTCAAAAGTGTTATATATACAACTAGATATTCTAGTGATGTATAATCTACCGAAGTTTCATATATAATGATGAATAGAGATACTGTATTGACAGGTGTGTCATGCACTGTTGTTTAAAATGTATCAGTTATACATATATGACAAGGAAGAGCTATTATATAGGAATATATGAATTATGTTGTTCATCACAACAATATTATATCAAATAATAAATTATGATATTATCCTATATTGAAGATAATAAATCCCAGTAATGCAATTTGAACTAAGGTTAACAAAAACGTAATATAACACTTGAAAACATTGCTTTCGTATTAAAGGATTTAATTCTTTTGTACTGTGTTGGACATGATTGATCTATATGAACGTAATTGAAATTGAGAAACAAATCCATAATCAATGACAGAAAATAAATCGTATAAATACACAACTACCAACTCCTGACATCATCACACATAATTTAACATAATGTAACACGTTATCAATAAATAACAGTTTTATCTATTTCATAAATATGAGTTTTATTATCAATATGTATAAATGTGTTATTACCTGAACGTTATTACTACAATAATAGTGACACAATATGATTTGCTAAACTTAGTCAATCTTAAAATGTTTTATTAAACTTGTATGCACAAACTCGAAATATTTCACCTACTTAGTCATGCTAGTTGCAAAATAACAACTTATTTGATCAACAACTACAACGTATAAGGTATACAAATGTGTTGGCCTTGTTAGAATAAAGATGAACATAACATGCATCAATGAGTTTGGTATATTACATAATACGGAAAAGTTTTTAAAAGTGATCAATAGTTTGAATATTCTCATTATTCAATAAAATTACATGTACCATGAACATCGAAATTCTTAAAGATATGCACTGTGTATAAGGCTTAAGATAAGAGTGGTCTATAGTAAATTCAAAGACTTTTAATCAATGCAATAATACAAATCTGAAAATATATTAATACTTACTAATCAAGATACGGGCTGAAAAAAATCAAAACGATAAAATTAGATTACTAATGTTATATATCTTAAAATTACTTTATTTGGTTAGCTTATTTGGTGACGAAAATGTTCAGAACATCGGTTACATCATGAATTACCGGACTTTATTTGAATATAGAACAAGCAAAGTTCCATTTAAAGATGCAAATAGTTTACGTTTCTTTCAGTTACTTTTTTACCTCTAACTTGAAAATAAAAAAATTACATAAAATATGATCATCCTTCGTTCAGATCAATAATCATAAACAGTATTTCAAGCGATCACAAGTAAGTATTGCTAATCCGGTTGCAATAACTACATTATTGGTGTGATAGATTCTGTAACGGACCTGGTATCTTCCAGAATCTCCCAAGTGAGTCCAAGACAAGAACCGTGTATAAAAATTGGGCGAATGATAATATAAAAAGAGATACAAAGAATATGTTAAGGTATAGCTTTCACAAACATTATTTTGAAAAATGTATAAAATTCCCAATATAACAGAACTTTCAAGGTCATACGATGATAGAAGTATATGGACCATTAATATATGTGGTACAAGTATTGATATCTGAATGATAGATTATCTAAACTCTCTGTCATATTTATTAGTTTTCAAACCATTGCAATAACTTGAATGCAATATTTGTGATTTGTTTATAATAGTAATACTCTTCATTTCCTAATATATCGAATACTCCTAACATACAAACCAACAACAAATCGTTCATTTGCTAAGTTGTAAAATAACAACTTACAAGACCAACAACTACACATTACAAGGTATGTGAACTTGTTAGAATAAAGATGCACATGATTAGTTTGATAAATTACACATTAATGTATTTTTTCTTAACACGATATATTGTTTGAATATTCTCATTGTTTCAAAAAAAAATAAGCATGTATATCGATAGTATTAAACATACAATATATAACATAACATAGCTGCTGAACCGTAGTTCTTAGGTCCTAACGCTATTTTTTTTACTATTTGCGGACCATAGGGCTACAAATTTTTCCTATTTCAAAACCTTCGGAATGGAGACCCAGGTCCAGGTCGCACTTATTTCCATTTATTGTTTATAATCAATTCAAAGCTTGTCAATATATATAGTTCGTTTCGTTAGATATTTTTTTAGGATATGACGTACCTATTTATGTTTGAATATTCATTTCCTTAAGACTATTTTTTTTTTTTTTTTTTTTTTTTTTTTTTTAACTTTTTGTAATTATTTTATTTTTCAAGATGAAACATGTGAAATTACATAATACAGTATTAGACACAAGGTATAAAAAGTTAATTAATACTTATCATATCGATTAAATCATAATGGTATAACAAGATATAAATATTACAATTGATTTTATTAATTAAATGCTGCTTCTAACAATTGCCACTTCTGATCCATTTTAATTTTTTGTGTAGGGGTTAAGAAACATACAGAGTATTTTTCTATTGTAATCCAATACTTTAAATATTCTATCCCACCATATTTTGTGGGCAATACACTCTTACATCTACATTTGTATATATAGTATTTAAATAACAACAAGATATTATTAACTGTTTTACTGTTGACAGAATCCTCAGACACACCTAAAATGACCTCTTTTGCACTAAAAGGCAAGAAGATTTCATAATTTCTAATCCAATCTATAATGGATAACCAGAAGTTTTGTGTTACATTACATTCCCAAAAAATGTGAAAAATATTTTCTTTAACTTCTGAACAAAATGTACATAGTTCAGTTTCTTTTAATTTACATTTATATAAAAAGGAATTACATGGTAAAATCCTATGAACAATCTTAAATTGAAAATTTTGTAAAAACGAATTTTTGGTTATAATGAAGGGCATGGAATAAATAGCATTCCAATCTTCAATCTGTAAATTTAAGTCTTTTTCCCATTTGTTACGGGAAGAAAGAGATAATACTTTATTATCCTCCAGAAATAAATTATAGAAAAATTTACAAGACTTAGGTTCTTTTTTAACTTTATCTACTAATTTATTTTCAATATTATCAAGTTTAGAACTACCTACTATCCTACTTTTCCATATATTTGGAATAGCACTTAAAATACCATAAAACTCTACAAAATTAGTATTGAAATTATACTTTTTCGCAAATTCTTCATATGAGAATAATGTATTATTATCTGACACCAGATCATTGATGAAAAATATGCAATTTTCAATATATTTACCCTTCAAAATCATCTTGCCATCCATTTTGATGTTTGGATTTAGCCATATGGACTGGGACAGAATATCGGTGTTGTTTTCAACTTTCAGTTTATTTTTCAATTTTGAAAAATTAACCAGGATATCATGCCAAAAGGGATTGACTTTTTTTGCTAAATAAAGCAATCCTTCCTTACTTAAATGTAAAATTTTGTCCCCCCCAAATTTTTGTATATAACTAAGCAGCAACACTTTCCAAGGAGAGTAATTTTGGGGGTCTAGTAATTTATACAGCCAAGACATTTTAACGCTATAACAAAAATAGTAAATATTAGGCATCTTAAGACCGCCATCACAGTGTTCGGACATAACCACTGTTCTTTTCACTTTATCTGGTTTTCCTTTCCATAAAAAATTGAAAAATATATTTTGAATCTCCTTCAAAACCCCATCTGGGGGGTTAGGGAGGACAGTCAGAACTTGAACCAGAATGGGAAGTGCTAAAGTTTTAATCACCACCACCCTCCCAATATATGTTAGTTCTCTATAAGCCCAAGTATTAAGAAGTGACTTGATACTGTTTATCTTGGCTGTAAAATTACATAGAGTCTTATCCCTTTTAGCAAGCTCAAACCATATTCCTAATAGTTTGAACCTCCCAGAAAGGTTCCAAACAAGATTTTTTCTGGTAAAAGTTTTTCCATACTACCCTTTTTTGACCCAATCCATATGGCCTCAGTTTTGTCAACATTACACCTGAGTCCAGCACATTCTGAAAATTTATCAAACAAATTTAGACATTGATTTAGAGACTTTTGGTCACCATCCAGGACAAGGGAAGAATCATCAGCTTATTGACTCAATAAAAATTCTGAGTCATTAATAGTTACTCCAGCAACATCAGGGTCATTTTTAATAGCTGCACTGAGTAGTTCCAAAACTAAAATAAATAGATAAGGAGACAGAGGATCCCCTTGACGAACCCCTCTTTTCAATGAAAAAAAATCTGAAATATATCCGTTGTTTAACACTGCACTAGAGGCATCACAGTAGCATGCCTTAATCCAACTTATAAATGTTTGGTCAAAGCCATAAAACTGCAACGCCTCTAGTATAAAAGACCATTCGACCGTGTCGAAAGCTTTTTCAAAATCGACTAAAAGTAAAAGTCCAGGAATGTCGTCTTCCTCCATCTTTTCCATTAGATCATAAATAAATCTAGTACATTCACCTATGTACCTACCTTTAAGAAATCCTTTTTGTGTTTGACTTATTATATTTACCAGCACCTTTTTTAGTCTATTTGCTAAACTTGCTGTAGCTATCTTATAGTCTACACACAAAAGTGTGATAGGTCGCCAGTTCTTTAAATAAAATTTTGACTTACCCTCCTTTGGTATACAAGTAATGAGTCCCTGTCTTTGTGTGATTGAGAACTTTCCATATTCTAAAGCCTCATTTAAACATCTTACCAGTGGTATCTTAATATCATTCCAAAAGAATTTTTAGAATTCAACAGTAAATCCATCTATACCAGGTGATTTGGAATTCTTCATAAGTTTAAGAGAGGACAAACATTCCTGCATTGTTAAAAGTCCCTCACAGGAACCCACCTCTTCCTCATTTGGTTTTGTAATAAAAGGATTATCATGTTGAAGAAATGTGTCCCTGTGAGTTTCAAGTAACAATGGTTTACAACTAGTATATAATTTTTTATAAAACTGTTTTTGCTCATTTCTAATAGAACTAGGATCTGTTATCTCAGTCTCGTCCTCCAAAATAAGTTTGGGAATAATTTTTTCTGTGTAATGTTTTTTTTCCCAAATTACAAAAATAGTTACTTCCCTTTTCCCCCTCTACTTGCCATCTTGCCTTAGCTCTTGTAATTATCCCTTTTACATTTTTTTCCCTCAATATTTTTAATTCTAGTTCCATCCCTTCCCTTTCTTGGTATACTGATGGCAAGTTATTCTCCAAAAGTTTTTCATCTAATAATGATATCTTATATAGTAAATCTTTTTCTTTTTTCTTTTCTTCTTTTTTCTGGAAAGACGAAAAAGAGATAGCAGACTCACGGACTTTCATCTTAATCATATCCCATAAAAGCTGATAGCTTATATTAAACTGTTTATCCTCTGTCTCAATATCAATAGATGGATCAGACTCATATTCTTCAATGACAGTTTTGATGTCCCCTTTTACTTTCTCAATAAATTCAGTTTCCCTTAAAAGACTGTTATTAAATTTCCATGTACCCTTCCCTCTTATCTGACTAGAAAACTTTAAATTAATCGATACAGGAGAATGATCCGATCTATAACTTATTCCTATATCTGATGAAACTACAAATGCTTCTATATCTGATGTAATCATGAAGTAGTCCAAACGACTTTGTTTGTGATTTGGACCCCGCCATGAGTACCTATTATCAAAAGGGTGCTGCTGGCGCCATATATCTAATAGATCTAGTTCATGCATTACCTCATGAATCTTGGCTTTTGACTTGGGGTTGTTTTCACTTCTATAATGTAATGTGTCCATGTCATAGTCTTGAACAACATTCCAATCTCCCACTACTACAATTGACGAATTGCTGTAGCGGGATATTTTCTGTTTTATGTTCTCAAAAACGACTGGGTCATCATTATTCGGTCCATATATAGCTGCCAAAGTTATACGGTAGTCCTGAATGGTGATATCTAATATAATAAAATTACCCATCAGGTCTATAGTTTCATCATGAATCTTGAATTCGAAAGTATTTTTGAAAAGAATAGCTACCCCTCTACTTTTACTAGAATAAGAACTAAATTTCCCCACATATCCCCATTCATGAAGCCATTGTTTTTCTTTTTCAGATGTGCTATGGGTGTCTACTAATATAGTTATATCATATAAGTCCTTATATTTTGTAAATATATCAATTCTTTTAACTGTTTCTGATAAACCCCTGCAGTTTACGCTACCAATAGTTATATTCGACATAATATATTAAAGTGGTTAAAAATGAGTAGCATAGATAATATAAATATCTACAAGCACTTAAGACTATTATCTAATTATTTCCATTTGTATACATTCATATTAAAATAAACATGTATTGACTGGGTATGAGGGTAAGACTCCTTACTTTCTTCATATACGATTACTCATTGCTTTCAAACATATACCAACTTAAAATTGTTAGATTGCTAAGTTGCCAAACAACAATTTACTAGATACACACATACATTTGATAAGGTATGTGAATGTGTTGCTTTTTTTAAGAATAAAGATGCACATAATAAGTTTGATCAATAGCACATTAACGAATACTTTTCAACACTTTTATTTGGAGTTTGAATATTCCTTTTTTTTAAAACTTGTTATATATACAAATAGATATGCTAGTGATGTATAATCTACCGAAGTTTCAGTATGATATAATGATGAATAGAGATACTGTATTAACAGGTGTGTCCTGCACTGTTGTTTGTAATGTATCAGTTATACATATATTACAAGGAAGATGTATTATATATAAATAACGTTTTTCATCATAACAATATTATATCAAATAATAAATTATAATATTATCCTATATTGAAGACTATAAATCCCAGTAATGCAATTTGAACTAAGGTTAATAAAAACGTTCTATAACACTTGAAAACATTACTTTCGTGTTAAAGGATTTACATATTCTTTTGTACTGTGTTGGACATGATTGATCTATATTAACGTGATTCAAATTGAGAAACAAATCCATAGTCAATAACAGAAAACAAATCGTACAAATACACAACTATTAACTCCTGACATCATCAAACATAATTTAACAAAATATAACACGTTATTTTTATTTTATCCTTTTAATAAACATGTGTTTTCTTATCAATATGTATAAATGTGTTATTTCATAACGTAATTACTACAATAATAGTGACACAATATGAATTGCTAAACTTAGTCAATCCTCAAATGTTTTATTACACTTGTATGCACAAACCCGAAATCTTTCACCTACTAAGTTGCAAAATAACAACTCACTAGATCAACAACTACAACGTATAAGGTATACAAATGCGTTGGTCTTATTAGAATAAAGAGTTACATAACATGCATAATGAGTTTGATCTATTACATATTATGGATAACTTTTAAAAAATGATATAGTTTGAATATACTAATTTTTTGTTAAATAACCATGAGCATCGAAAGGTTTAAAGATATGCCCAATTTAATATTCCACTGATGGTCAATTAAGATGTTGTAGTTTATTTTTATTATGAATAGAAATAATTCATTGATGGATGTGTGTTATACAAACTGTAGCTTTAATGTAACAGTGATTCGTTGATACAAAGAAAGATTTATTCTACATGAAATGTGTATTTCATCAAATCATGACAATGTCATGGTAAATTATATTGAAGATAATAAAGATATCACTATTGATAAATCCCAGTTTTGCAATTTTAAATAAGGTTAAACAAACATGGTGTAACGTTAGAAAACACTGCCTTCGTATTTAAGGTTTGACTTATTCCTAAGCAGAAATAACAGATGGATTACTTTCTCACACTTATATCAGTGAATTAGTGCGGGTTCTTAAGTAGTATTAATTCGCAATTTTGAGTATAAGGATTTAAAATTATGGTTATTTAAGTATGACAGGCAACTTTTAACTCTCATTTCATTAAACTTTTGAATTACCGATAAGTTGAACTGAATAGGCATAAGTAATGCTATTGTTTTGACTTTACCCTTTTTATATTAAAAATTATAACCCTAATAAATTCTTTAATAAGTATTTTTTGTTTTCTTCCCTCCAAAATAATTTCCTGCTCTAATTTTCACTATTGTAAGAAGTTACTTTCTGAATTTAGATTGAGTTTTTTTTTCTGTGTCATATACATGAGATACTTTAATTCAGATGTGACTCTTATATACACACACTTCTGCGTATACATGAATAGAAAGACGAACAATACAATGTCTTTAAGTTAATGTTTGGTTGGTTGTTTGAGTTGATAATCACAAATCGGAATACACTGCTGTTTAAAAAGAAATGCGTTAAGTTAGAGAATTTATGAGAAGCTCCATGATTATCACTTACGAATCTTTATACTTCTTACTCATTATTCATTAAAAAGACTTCATCAAGCTAACTGTTGCAAGATATATGATTGATCTTTCATGTTGCATAAGGAAACAACCATGCATACTAAAATCGACTTTCCATTCAAATATCATGAAAAGTAAATTTAACGGTCAAACGCAATCGAATGCGATATATGGTAATATAAATTTTCTATTTATATGTTGCTAGATATTTTAAAGTGTACAAAATAGTTAAAAGTTAACTATATAGGTAAACGTATACTAAATATTTGGGTCAATATGCCAAATTGTTTCTCCATAGGCGGTTATGGTAACGTTTTCTTCCGTAGTTAGGTCCATATCATAATTTTGAATATGTATGAGGTATTTTCACATGTGTGCTTTAATTTTCGGGGTACGAAATGACATTTCTTTTCGTGATACAGCTCCTCTATATGTAAACTCTTCTATATCTATAGGTACATCCGAAACTCTTATTTGTATGTAACCGGATGTGACGTACTATGATTTGGGGGTGTTACACCTTAATACTACAAATGTATTCATTTACTGGGTCATATGGTTAAATGTTAAAATATACAGAAGAGTAATTTTCTAAACGTTATCACTCGTATTAAAATAGAAATAGATAATTGGACAACTAAATTAATTAAGATATAATATGTAAACTCCAACGCTGTGAGGTGGTGAAAAAAAGCAAAATCACGTTCTCTTCATCATGTTCATTGTTTGCTTTCATGTGACTTGATAAATAATATAAAAAAACAAGCATAATTCAGTAGTAATAAATTGCTTTGAAACGTTTTTGCCTATCATAATTAATGAACTTTCAATCATATCATGCTAAATTGAATGGAGAGGCATCAACCTGATATGGGGAAATATTATACAAATAAGAAAATATAATATGTTTGGCCATTTAGATCAACTGACAGGGGCACAAATATGTTAGTATGTAGCTGTTTAAAATTAGAACACCAAAATAATAAGCTTTAAAAAATACCAGACATGAAAAAATGTAAAACATTTACATAACAAAGAGATAAGGCTATATGGTCAAAATACAAGCAATCCGTATTTCAAACACACGTCTCAATACTTTGCTGATTCATCATGGTGAACGTTTACACCTCAAAAAGCTTTCTCGCTCTCCATTAACCGATGATGAAGCAGTAATTAACAGGGCATACTAAGCCAACAGAAGTATATCGCTGTTCAAAACTCGTTAATCTATGGACAAAAAACAAAATCGGGGAAACAAACTAAAACGGAAATGGACTAAGCATTAGACAAAATCTGATGAAAATAACAAACATAACATCAAAATGAAATACATGAAATTGGGATAGAAAAGTACCGTGACACGTCTTATAGTAATGTGAATTCACATTCAAATATAAGAGAAAACAAACGACACAACGGAAACACAACGTTAAAATGTTACACACACAGAAACGAACTATAATATAACAATCATGATGGTAATTTTCCTGACTTAATACATGACATTTGTAATCACCGTATTTGCAATGAACACACAAATTACTTGGCCATTTAAGCGGTTATAATAATCAAACCATATTCAAATGATACCTTTCTGTTACAAACTTTATAAATAATTGCTTATAACATGTATAATATATGATACATTATTTCAGTAATTACTGTACTTACTATAGTTCATCCATGAATCCCCAGGGCTTTACTAAATCGGCAGACACGTGATTTGTCGAATGCTCTGAACACCGATAATCCTCAGATATTAACTCATCAATTCTCTTTCGATTTATGTTAAAGTCCCCATTTTTACATTTGAATGATTTTGTATATGATATTTTTAGACTGTATTTTTTTTGGATTGTTTTAAGGAATCTAAATAGGTTTGTTGCCAAATCTCCAAATTCTTGACCGGACATTCGTGTATCCCATACCTGAAGGGCAACAACATTTGGTCCCTCACAAACCACTAGTTGTTGACAACGAGAAATGTCTAAATCAAATACACCAATCTGACGATACAATGCCTTCCTGTTAGTACGGGTTCCCTGTTCATGTATAGCACTCACATGATAATGTTTAATGTACCACGCAATAATGTGATTAAAAAAAGCTGGAGGAAGAAACTCAAACTCTAAGCATAACCAACTAGTAATGTTAACGGTTTGATTTTTGTTCATTAACTTTTTCTTAACTTTGTTAAAAGAGCAGGAGTCCATCATGCATGGCATGTATAATGCGTTTGAATCCAATAGCTTCACAATAATATCGAACCGTTTCATAACTTCAAGTAAATGTTTTTCGTTCTCCAAAAACTTCAATTTTGGTTCTTTCCGGAACAAAAGACGTATTAGTTCGGAAGTCAGTTCCCCAGTTTCTCTTAGTGTTTGCCAGTCATTTGAAAGTTCGATAGAAAATTCTATTTTATCAGATACTAGACATCTAAAAGCATCAATCAGCCATTTTGAGTTCAAAATAACATGATCTTTTAAATTTTCCTCATCAAAGTAAATAACTGTTCCGATGTCATTAAAGTATTGCAAGCATCGTTTAAATTCATCATCATTGTGTAAGCCAATGCTGTCATGTTTTGCAATTGTACGTAAATTCGTAGTTGTATCAATTGGCACTTGACTGTTTTTCAATCTTTCTATAACTTGTTGAAATAAAAGCCATTTAAGTGGACAGTCTCTACCCCAATCTTTCATAGTCATAGCAAGGCTAGATATTTCTTTTCGTATCTCTTCAAACACAATGTCGTCATCTTCAATATTCGAAACAAAATGAATGTTTCTCAAATGTTCTTTTTGCTGTTCTTTCAGAATCTTGCTTAAATTCTTTTTGAATTTGTCTTGACGCTTTGCACGTTTGTGTGGGTCCTGTAATATACATATGTGATAACTAATATACAATTGTCGTTACTATTATTGGCAAATACGTCATTTCAAATTGTATTCTTCTGACTTTTCAGGCTCGTTCAGTCTCGTTAAAATCTCGTTCTTGTTTAGTTCCAAAACATGTGATACAAGTGGAAAATATCAATGAATTTTAAAAATATTATAATCAAACATAACGCTGTAAAAAAATTGTGTATTTACAATGAATAAATTTTAAGTAATCCAGTTACGACCATTCAAGTCTGGATTTATAGCTAAAATTTTGAGAAAATGGGTGATGGATACAAAATATGATTTTACAAGAATCATGTACATCCCATATTATTTTGGTCTTTTCAAATTTCTTAGATATATATTTTTCAATTAAATTTGATGTATAAGTCTTATTTTCTGAGATGAACTACATGTAAGTCGTCACACACTATAAGCCATTGCATTTTTGACAGGCATCGCAATATGCGTTATGATCAGACATGGCAATTCAATTCAATGCTACGGATCTATATTAACTCGATTCTTTTTTTAAACAATGACTGATTGTAATTTTTTTAATTTATTTTTGGCATATTTTCTTTTGGCAAATTTAATCTTTTTCATCTTTTTTTCTTTCTTTTGTTACTAGTATCAACACAACTTCAGTTTTATTTTACGTCTTTATGCATTTTAAAAATATCAAGACAATGTATTGTTAGGCAGAACTTTACCTTTATTTTGTCTTCATTTGTACATACAACAATTATTGGAGGATCTAATCTGTTTTCCTTTGTCGTTGACCAGTAACAATGAATCGCGTCAAACCAGAATCTGACATACTCTGTAAAGAAAATGGTCGTTCTACAATTGAACATACCATCAGCACATACATGAACAAAATCAAGTACTAAATAATTCTGATAAAAAAATCTTCTTTGACATAAGACATGACACATCTGCTAAAAATAAAGGGCAACAGTAGAGCAGAACCTTTCTAATTCCAAAATGTAGTCCATGAAAAAAGGGATATAGTGTTTGTTTCAACTAATTATTTTTTTTATCATATTATGATGTAATTCTAGCGGTATTTTAAACATTGCTTATGACAGCGATATTTGGCTAGAAAAACTAAGATTGACCTATGATTTTTTTTTCATGAATGTCCTGTACAAAGTTAGAAATATCGCAATTATTATCTAATAGTGCGGATCTATGTATGTTGCATTGGCGTTTGATTTGTTATACTTCAGCGTATCCGTTTTTCCGTTGTTTTCCTCTTGCAGTTGATGTGTTTCTCTCGTTTTCAGTTTGTAACACGAATATGTGCTCTCTCATTCGATTTATGAATTTTGAACAGCGTTAAACTACTTGTGTCTTTACTAAGCAATTCAGTACTTGACTAAGGCTATCAACCATAAAAAAACACATTGTATTGGCGTCTTTTTATATTTATTTGTATGTTTATAAATACCTTTTGTCAGTTGTGTTTTATGTTTGAGATGTAAGTTTGCACAGTTTTAACGGATATATCCCAAGTATTGCCATATTCACCAGTTACATGTATTATGTTTTTCCATGTAGCAACCAAATTTTCTCACCCTAACGGAACAAATTTAACTAACTGTAATATATGTTTGAGGTTCAATTAGATTTTAAACTAGGTTTAACTCGCCAATTTCGACAATTCCTGTACCAAGACATGTATAGGACATTTAATATTCACTCGTTCTCGTAGTTAATGACGTTTATTTCTATGAGTTTTTAAGGACTTTCTTTTTAAAATTACCTTGTGCCTTTTTTGCAATTCTTCATGAATGAAAAGATTTTATTATGCATTCAGATTTGTTTCTTTTTGAAATTGAAAAAAAAGAATTAAACTCAATTCCATTTAAGAACTTACGTGCTGTGTCTTGGAAATCAATCCATAATTTTTCAGCACAACTAGACTCTAAACTGTCTGTCACTAGAAGAAAAACTGCACACTTTGACAGAAAGACTTGATGTGTAGCATAGAAATCTTTCTGACCAGCAAAATCCCACAATGCACAGAACGCCGACATATCATGCGAATCATTTGCATTCCGATGAACACATGACTGCATGATGGAATTAGTCATTTGGGCAATATTCTCCTCACTTTGTATATCTCTTTCATTTTCAACTTCATTGCTTTTCATTGGATTGTTTTCAAACCTTTTGAATTTATTTGTTCTCGCTCTTTCCTTCCCATCGTTCATCGTGTTTCCGTTTTCTTTACTTTCGTCGATAAAATTATTTGTATTTTCCTCTTTTATTTTATCGACAGATGTGTCAAACATGTCGGAACTATCTTCCGTAAAATTACTAATTCCAACGTTAAAACTGCTTTCAAAAACTTCTGTTTGATCTGTTTTATCTTGACATGACTTTGTACTCATTTCCATTTGTTCGTCATTTGTCATTTTCTTTTGTAGAATGAGTGCCTGGTGGATGTCTGCTATTGAGTCGTCTGAACTGAAGCTTGAATTCTTTTGACCAAAATAGCTGTCTTCAATATTTTGTTCGGTCGTCTCGTTTTTATTCTCTTTCTTCTCTGTATACACCTGTTGAATCAATCTGGCTAGATCGTGATCTATCTCTGTGAGAATGATAAAAAATAAGCAATCAATCTTTAGTTTCAGTGTGCTTTTTTTTCTGTTGCATTACAATGCTGAGGATAATACAGTCCTTGGATGGTGCAAACTTCCCACTAACACCATACACCATAACACCATACACCATACACCATTACACCATACACCTTGTACCATTACACCATACACGTTACACCTTTGCACCATACACCTTACACATTACACCATACACCATTACCCATTCTATCTACACGATCCAAAATTACCCATAATGCAATTAAATTTCAAAGATTAAGATTATTATTATTGTTTATGTTTACTATTTGAAAAAAACAAAATAAAAAGAACTTCGTTTTCAACTAATGAAATGTCGTAAACCATCATTCACACCATTCCCGATCACACGTTACACAATCACACCATACCTCATACACCATTACACCATTCCCCTTACACCATACACCATAGCACCATACACCTTACACCATTGCACCATACACCTAACACCATTACACCATACACGTTTTTTTGGGAGTTTACACCATCCAAGGGCTGTAACTCTAGTGTTGGTGATAAACGAATAAGAAGAAAAAGATGTGATACAAACTTTACTGTTAGTGCTATTATGTGACATTCGTCAGATGTACAGTTGATCATTCTATTGTGCTGTGTGTGTGTTATGTTGAAAATCATTTGTAAGTTTTCGTAGTAATACTGCAGTTTACATGTTGAAATGTACTTTTCTTTTATTCATTTATGTATTTCTCTGTCCTGCGTGTTCTTGCATTTATTTATACTATATTCCTCTCACGTAATGTTCATTTAAACGGGTTTTTATTAACATTCCCATATAAGTGGAAGGTTTGGATAGCCATAAAACCAGGTTGAGCCAACCAGTTTCCTTAAAATGTCATATACCTACTCAGTAATATAGCAGTTGTTGTCACCTCGCCCGTTTCTATATATTTATGCGTTTGTTTTTTTAAAAGTTTATGTTTACCGAGTTTTGTTTCCTCGTAAAGTTGATGTGTTTCCCTAAGTTTTGATTTGTGACCCGGATTAGTTTTAAGTTAATCGATTTATGACGATTAAACGGCGGTAATGTATTATTGTCTTTATATACATCGGTATAACATTATTATACGATACCATGATATGTGTCGATCACAATACATGACTCAATAGACAGAGATGTTTATGTGGCTTTATTATCGACTGCTATAATTGTATTTTCGTTTTCTTTCATTATCTTCAGCTTTCAAGAGAAAACATAAATTTTAGTATTAAAGATTGCTTCTCAAATACAAAAAGTTATGAATATTGAAAATATAGAAAAAAAAAGATGGAGCAGAGCTGCTTTACTTTTTCTCCAAAGCCTTTGATTCCCTAGACTGGGAATTCATGTATCAATCACTAACAAAATTTGGTATTGAAAATTCTATGTTAAGATTTTAAAACCCTGTATACAAATATCAAGGCATGTATCTCAAACAATGGATGGATTTCAAGCCCACTGAAAAATGTTAGAGGAATTCGCCAAGGATGTCCTTTAAGCGCCATTTTATTTGTCTTTGCAGTCGAAATATTAGCCTGTATAATAAGAAACGACAATAATCTTAAAGGAATAAATATATAGTTAGATGGAAAAACGCACAGTCTAATAATAAGCCTGTTAGCTGATGATACCATGTTGTTTCTCTGCTCTAAAGACGAAATCTCTCAGTCACTTAATATAATTGAAGTATATGGTTCTCTATCAAGACTTATTTTAAATCGAAGTAAACTTATTTTAAAACTAAAGGATTAGGTTACGGTGAATTAAAACACATTCAGAAAAACTTTGAGAATATTAACTGGAGCAAGGAGACTGTTAAAAGCTTAGGTATTCACTTTGGATATAATAAATCTCAATGTATGAATTTAAAAATAGAAAAACAACTTCAAAAATCTGAAAAAAATTCTTAACTCATGGAAAAAGAATTATCGGAAAAGTAGCTGTTGTGAAATCTCTAGTTATACAAAATATAACATATTTAGCTTATGTAACTGATATTGACAAAGATTCACTATTTAAGTTTAAAAAAATGATTTATGAATTCATTTGGGACCATAAAAAAGAAAAAAGTGACAGAAAAACAATTAAAATGAAAAAAACTGAGGGAGGACTTGGAATGATAGATATCGACAAGTTTATTGATGCGATAAAAATTAAATGGGCGAAAAGATTAATAGGAGGTGAACAGTCAAATTGGAAAATTATTCTCACATTATACTTTAATCAATATGGATCAATTTTTTTAATATTTCACATGAATCTGATTAATTTAAAATCAATAAATATAAAAAACAACAAAATCCCTAATTTTACTTTGAAATACTTAAAACCTGGGTAAAATATGGCGGTGGTCAAACAAATAAACCAGAAAACTTTAGAACCATTAGACAACAAATTATATGGGGTAACAAATACATAAAGTTAAATGGGCACAGTTTAGTTTTTAATCATTGGATAAAAGACAACATAATCTATGTCAATGACATAATTGATGACAAAGGTAAAATATCAAAAGAAAAAATACTCAATAAGTTAAAATGTAAAAGAAATTGGATTGCAAAAATAATACAAATAAGAAAGATAAAATTGACAATGGAAATGGGGAATGTGTCAAAGAGACAACAACCCGACCAAATAAAAAACAACAGCAGAAGGTCACCAACAGGTCTTCAATGTAGCTAGAAATTCCCGCACCCGGAGGCGTCCTTCAGCTGGCCCCTAAACAAATATATACTAGTCAAGTGATAATTAACGCCATACTAATTTCCAAATTGTACACAAGAATTCAAAATAAAATAAAACAAGACTAACAAAGGCCAGAAAAAAGCTCTTGACTTGGGACAGGCGCAAAAATGCGGCGGGGTTAAACATGTTTGTGAGATCTCCTCCTATACCTCTAACCGATGTAGAAAAGTGAACATGCCAAATCATTGGAAAGATATATTACAAAAACAAAACTCATCAAAAACTATTGTTATGTGTAAAAAACAACTATTGTTAAAACAAGGCACAATTATATATGATTTACAAAAAATTAGTAATAAAGATATTTATGTAATCCTATCAAATTTAAGTAAAGATATTCCTATAGGATTTTAAAAATGAAGGAAAGAACTAAATATAGATAAAATTAACCAAAAATTAAATACACATTAAATCTTATTTTTAATAATTTAGAAGACAAAAAATTAAAAATGGTTCGATGGAAATTATTACATTATATGTTACATGTACGTACACATCTTTTCACATGGAAAATTAAGAACACCAATTTGTGTTCAGTGTGTGGGGTACCAAATACTTATCAACACAACTTCCGGATATGTACTTATTTTTATTTTTTTTGGAATAAAATGTGTATCCTATTAAATAAGCTTCATGTTGGTGAGCATATAGTTACTTTAAACCACTTAGTAGTAGGATATAAAATGGAAGAGGACTCATTAAATGATATTAATTATCTCTTAACAGACATTTTATTCACTCTACACAAATGCAATTGTGTTTCAAATAATAAGATAAATCAAGTTAATGTTTATGAAATATTCAAACAAGAATATAAATATAGATATTATCTGATGGAGTATAAAAATAAAACAATAAGTAAGCTGCTTAAAAATATTCAAAAATATATGTAATTGAAATGTATACCAACGGGGTTAAATTTAATAGCTATGCTAGACTTTATATTGTATATGTATATTTTGTGAAAATGAAAAGCTATGCTAGACTTTATATAATACATACTGTAGTGTTTGGTTTTTCATTTTTTGTATGTTTAAACAAACTAAACAAGACACTTTATTTATTATACTATTTAAAAACTAAAATGATTATAATTCAACACTGATTTGTTTTGTACCAAATATCATCAAGTAATTGTGTGTATGTTGGTATCAAATCACATGTTAAAACCTTTATTCTTTCTATAATATTTCCAGAAACATTTAATCTGTTTCTCTTTAGATACATTTATTTTGTTTCTATGACAAAATTGATAAAGAATAGTATATAACACTTACCAAACAAGTGTTATCGAATCCAACAATGTATTTTCACAACAAACATGCACTAGCTTTCGGACAATGATTTGTAACTAACCCAGCACAAAAGGTCAAGTACAAATAATTGCGTCAAAGATTATAAACATGGGAAAAGAAATACAAATTCGGAAGGCAAATTCATTTTCCGTAAACATGTGATTTATACTATGAAATTTTATTCTTCATATTTATACACTGTATTTAAAAGAATGTATATGTTATATATATAATTAACACTTTAATACTTTAGTTTACTTTACTGAACTTTTCCCCTGGAAATTCAGTAACTAATTTCAGGGATACTCGGACTAACGCTGTAATCCGAGTAAATTGTTAAAACAGCAAATATATAATAAAAGATATTTACTTGGGGAAAAAAAGAAAATATTCTTACTATACGCGTTAATAAAAACAGTTGAAGCAGGTTATATTTTAGGCATATGAAAGTATTCGTACGTATTCATTTGAATTCATTTAACATGTATTTTACAGAGCAGTAGTTGAAAATGTGACTCCTAACACTTGCACTGTTTATATTTGGTTAAAAACGGAATTTAAATTATGCCAAGCTTTGATATAAGTAATGACATTTTTCAATAATGAAAACAATCAAATCTGAAATAGATAGTTTAAAGATTGATTTATTTAGATCAAGAGAGAAAGATAAGGAACATTGAAATGCTTAAACGGAAATAAGAACGTTAAGTATTTGCTGTCTCAGTGCTTATTGACAATCGATACTACACGTACGTGTTTGGTGTTTAATATATATACAAATAATATGATGTGGTATGATAGATAATAATACAACTATGCACCAAAGTTCAAACTCATCAGAGATACTTAATTTTTACAAAAGTAAACAATCACTGGTAAATTATTGAGTTAGGGATTTCGTAACCATTTTTACATTTTTTAAAACATTTACTAAATTCATTCATAAATACAAAGATATGAGATGTGAAATTTGCTGTACCTAAAAAAATAAACTTGTTTAAAACGGAATTTCACATGCTGAAATACACGGGAACATTGTACTAAAACCAAGGAAATTACTATGTGATCTAAGTACACTCATCGAATCTTTAAAATATTATCTAATTCATTTTGAAATAAGATCTTTCAATATTGTTTACATGGCCACTAACATCGATTTTGTCAAAGAAAAACAAAACTATGATTTCTTTCGATTTTCTTTTTCGGGGAGGGTTATAAATACAGAATCACGCTCATTTTCTATTTAGAGATTGCTTTAGTTACATATATCATGATACATATCTATTATTAGATAGCATCTATTAGATCCTTCTGTCTATCCATACTTTTATGTTGTCAAAACTTCTTTGACTGTCCATAGCTAAATTCCTAGGATGTGTTTGAGTTGTTATTAGTCTCTAGTTTCGTATGGTTGTTTATTGTATTTGGCTTTTAACTTTTAGTAGCTGCGATTACTCTTAAATTGTACTTTCGTGTTTATTAGTTCTGTTGTAATACATTAATGTAATCCCATAATTAAGTCTACGCCAAGTTTTCTTATTGAAACTCTTCATATATCTTTTTATTACTACCCGTACGGTCTATGTTATATAGGCACCAACATTTTTTTAATATTGTTTTAAATTGTGTCATTGATTAATTTGTTTCGTTAATAGTCTGTTTACGTCTTTTTGTTTAAATGTCTATTTGAGGAGACTCGCGGATAAACAAAAATCACCAAACATTGAAACATTTGGGTTTTTTCATTACAAATTTTATTTATTGCACTATTAGTTAGTAATTAATTACATGGTACAAAAATCAATTCATTCTAGTCCCAAGTGAATTTTAAAACATTTATGTCATTGAAAAAGCTCCAAATTATATCTCTCTTGAGAAAAAAAAAACTTTTTTCATTAAATTTAAAATAAATTTTAAAACTCATCGATGACCCATATTTGTAATTATTTTTTTGCAAAAAAACTGTACTTAAATTAAACTATTATAAATATTAAGCGATTTCTGTAATTTAGTTCTTTTTTATTTTCGATAATTCTTTTTTTTCTCCTAATAGTTCAACAGAAAAAAAAATCTCAATAAAAATGCATACTTATTTCGAGGAAAATTGTGAGCTTAAATTAACCCCGTATCTTTATTTCTTTTTTCCCTTTAGAATAGGATAAAATTTATTTATAGAAAAAATTCACAAAATCCTATAGATTTTAGATTTTATTTTATTTAAAGTGCAACCTGATACAATATACATAAAATTACAATTACATTTCAATACATTAGCAATAGTATACCATATCGGCCAGCCTTTAGAGGCTTATGAAGCACTAACAATATTCATACAAGATTATAAACATACAAAGAATATATATTAACTCGATTATTCATTCTGAGATCTGAGGTTGTTTTAAGTTTTTATAAAAATATTTCTCTCTTTTTTAGTGTTTGTTCTTTTACACCATTGCATAAGTGGTGGTTTTAATATGTTAATTGTGAAATTCTCATTTAAAATAGATCTGTAATAATATAAATATGTATTTACAAATTATATAAAAAAAAATAGTTATACCCGCGAGCCTCCTTAATCCATTTCTTTTGCTATTTTATAGTTAGTCTTTTACATTTGTAATGGGACACTACTGTCTAAGGGCGAAGATCTTTTTTTTTACAGACAAGACCGTTGGTTTCCTGCTTGAATTGTTTTACACTAGTCATGTTAATGCCCTTTATAGCGAGCGGTTTAGCGAGCGTAATGGCTCCGTGTTTAAGGCCGTACTTTGACATATACTTTTTATTTTTATACATTGTGACCTTGACAAAATATTGTATCATTGACAATACACCAAATCTTCTAATATATATTTTTTTAATTGAATCAATATATTTGTATATTATTAACAATTCCTGACGTGTCCAAGTAAAATTTATAATTATGAACATATTTTAAAATGATAAATCAAGTCAACACAGAAGTGCCGACTACTTGGCTGGTACTACCTTCGGGGAATTAAAAACTACACCAGCAGTGGCATCGACCCTTTGGTTGTAAAATAAACATATTATAGATACCAGAGTTGACATTTTATATTAAAGCCAAACACGCGTTAAATGAAGGGTAATATTTTAGGTGCATTTACATGATTATATATCTAAATCATGATTGTTAAATAAGTTAATCGTTATCAAATATCACAAAAACGTTCGTTTCCAACTATTTTCGAAAAGCATGACAAGAAAATTTTAATATGACGTGCTTCTTTCGCTTTGTAAACAACACTGTGATAAAATTCTCGATATATCTTTACTTAGCGCAGACTCCGAGATGTACATAATAATAGTTGTTACAATATACTTCCCACATAAACCCACATGTATTGAAACCTATTTGCAAACCCTTTGCCGATTTTATTGTTTAAAAAATTGCAACTAAAAAAGACACTTTTATTCTTATTCGGATGCATAATAAACAGAAGTAATTTAATGCACAAGAGCTCGGAGAAACAAACAAAAGAAATAAAAATAAAATAAAATTCCGCGAAAGTTTATTTATGTTTTTGCGCTATTAAAGTCATTTCAAAACATGACGTCATACAAATGAAAACGCTAGAGTTGCAAGTTTTCTGTTACGTGAACCATTTAATGTCGTTTACTATTGTATTAAAATTGATTCTCAAGGTAGGTTTTGTTTGATTTTCTATTCTATCGCATTATTCGCATAACTACTGATTTCAGCAAGTCAACATGGCGGCTCCTTAGTTACGAAATGTCAACTTTGGATTTGACGGTAGCTTTCGAGAAAAACATGTGAATTTAAATGGCAATTGTTGGTTTTGAAAATGAAACAGATTTTTGTTCGGCTGTTGTTCATGAAATAATCAATGCAAGCTACGGATTTTATTAGAATGTTCGAGCTTTATCTAACAGGGAGTAAAAAAGAAAAGCTACACTCGCAGCATACCCACCCTCGCTACAGTTGTTTTAATGATCAGATTTGTCCTATTAGAATCGAAACAATTCATGGAAGGCATAGATAATTGGAAATTTATACATGGCCTGGGCCGTGATATTCGTTAATTTTATCCATCGCTTACGCTCAGAATAAATTCGAATATCACGGCCTAGGCCAATAATCTATTACTAAATCGAACAATACCAATTTCACTGCACAGGCGCGAATTTCGAAAACTAACGTCTTTTCATCAATGATCGATGTAGAATTTGAAAAATTTGAAAACAAAGTTGAAGGGCTTATACACCATAATGGAACTTAATAATAATCATAACCGGAAAAAACGAATAAGAGCTGAGCATAATGATAGTATATTCCTGAACATAATCGTATCACCACGAGTTTACAACAGCTCATTTCAACTATACAATATCTTTATAACAGAACCGAGTTTTTTGTTCTTCGGCTAGTGATTTCATTACGGACTAACAGTATTATTTGTGATGTAGCTCTTTTCCATCTTTTCAAACCAGTAAGATCTGAACCTTTACATGAAGAAAAGAGGAGATTCCTTCCTGTTGATTTTGCCAATAGAGGAATCGATGCAATCAATATCTGCAACGTTCTACATCACAAGGAGGTAACATCTAAAATTCCTATTTATTTTCAAAATCAGTATGTTCCTATTGTATCCTACAGTTACACCAAAACTATTGCACCTAAAATATATAACTATAAACAGGCATTGCAGGACCTTGACTTAGAACAATACCTTAAAAACCCTCAGACATGTGACTGTTCCCACTCGCCTTATAATTACAGCCCCTCTGGTCATGTTATAACTGGGGATCTAAATATAATTCAACATGAAAATCTCCGAAAGGTGATTTCTCATGGTCCTAAGTTTAGAGAACCCCAACACATCAATTGGAACCATAACTTCAAAATAATTATGGATTCTATTAAGGACTACTCCAGAGCATGGGCTTAGCGAGAAGAAGTTGAACTGGACACTTTGTCAGAATGGGTTAAAACTATCGGTTTCTGATAAAACGTCGCATTCACAAGTTGAAAAACTGTGTGAACGATCGACCAAAGTCCGTTTTCAGAGACAAAGAGGTCATGAAATGTCTATCAACTCTTCATGATAAGTATGTTGTTGTTCCTGCGGACAAATCTTCAAATAATATTGTCTTTGTATGTAAATCGTATTACTACGAATGTCTTGAAAAAGAATTGGGTATAACGGAGCACTCAGGTAATCCCACATACAAAGACATATCATTTGACAAGGATGAGATTTTAGCAAATCATAAGTCCTTCATGGCTTCAATAAACATTACATTGAACACCAAATCGGAGGACTTACCTTGTTTGTATTGGATACCAAAGCATTAAATTCCGTACAAACAACGGTATATTGGTGGCTCATCTTCATGTTCCACTAAAGAATTGTCTATTAGATTGACTAAAATTCTGTCCGCAGTGAAAGAGGGTCTTCAGAAATACTGTGAAACTGTTTACTCGCGTAGTGGTATTAACCATATGTGGATTTTTAAAAATTCTAAAGAACTTCTAGACAATTTCAAATCTCGGTCTCTTTCTGAAATAAGTTCCATCAAAACTTTTGATTTTTCAACCCTGTATACCACCATTCCCCATGTAAAATTGAAAAATCGCCTAAAAGAAATTATCCACATTGCCTTTCAACATAAAAATTGTAGCATACGCTATAAATTTATTACTTTGGGATTTCATAAAGCAAATTCGTTAATAGTGACAAACAAAAAGGTAAATCATAAACGTATACAATCAAATGCATCGATTCCTCTATTGGCAAAATCAACAGGAAGGAATCTCCTCTTTTCTTCATGTAAAGGTTCAGATCTTACTGGTTTGAAAAGACGGAAAAGAGCTACATCACAAGTCAGGAATATGACAGTTGTTACCCATTCGTTTGATGTGTTTGGACTTTTGATTTTTGATTTTCCTTTTTGAATTTTCCTCGGAGTTCGGTATTTTTGTGTTTTTACTTTTTATGCTACACAGAAGAACAAGTAGTCAGTATGCTGGAGTTTCTTATCGACAACATATTTGTTGAGTTTGGAGGTAGACTTTTCCAACAAGTTGTCGGCATTCCTATGGGAACAAACTGTGCGCCTCTTCTTTCCGACCTCTTCTTATTTTCATATGAATCGGAGTTTCTCCAGACACTTGTCAAAAACAAAAAGATCAAAGAAGCCAGATTATTTAATTTCACTTTCAGATATATTGATTATGTTCTTTCCTTAAACAATCCGAACTTTTCTGATTGGGTTCCATTAATATATCCCCCAGAACTCGAGATTAAAGAAACAACAGACACGGCTTCCTCCGCCTCATTTCTAGACCTTTATCTCGAATTTGACTTACACAGTCATCACAGTACCAGAATCTATGACAAACGAGACGATTTTAATTTCGAAATTATAAATTTCCCCCACCTTAGTAGCAATATACCAACTTCACCTGCATATGGGATATATATTTCCCAACTTATTCGATAGTCAAGAGCTTGCAGCTCCTACTCAGACTTTGTGAAACTTCATCAGTGTCTGAGTAGAAAGTTGATGAACCAGGGGTATGTCAAAGAACGTCTCGTCCTTTTTCTAAAAAAGTTCATCGGAAGGTACCAAGACCTTGTTGATAAATATTCCGTATCAACTTCTCAAATGATACACGATGGTCTTGATGTATAGATTCTGCGTACTGATGTTGTGTATCATTTTAACAACATGTTTTATTGTTCTTTTATTTGTTTTTGTTCTATTATTAAGATTACTTTTACTATTGAATGGTTGTATGTGATATCCGTTTGACGTGGCTCGGTACTCATACATATCGTCAAAGTGTTTGTATTGGCTTTCATTTTTTGATGATTTGTTTTGTATATGTGACTCTTTGTATTTCTTTTGTGCTTATAACGTGACTCTGTACTTTAAAAGATCCCGTTAGTATGATATTTGTCTATAATATGTCATTATGATATATTTCTATTATGAATTACTATATACGTTGAACCACAAACGTCAAAATCAATCAATGGCGTAGTGGAATTAACATTTTTTGGATTCTCATAAATTCTATGTATAACTTTTGGACTAGTTTGAATCTCGGTCTATTTCTGTAATTTATTCTTACATACTTTTGTTTTTTTAACCCTGTATGCGTACATTGCCTATGAAAATTCTAAAATTGTTTGTATGCACATTGAACGACAAATTTATGTGACGTATATAAATTTTCTGACGTCAGACACTCAAATCAATCCATGTGTTCGTAGATTGTAGATGTTATTGTGTCCTGTTAAATTGTTCCTTTTAAAAGTTTTGGATTCTGATAAATTCTATGTATTACTTTTGGACTAGTTTGAATCTCGGTCTATTTCTGTAATTTATTCTCACATACTTTAGATTTTTTAACCCTGTATGCGTTCATTGCATATGTAAATTTTAAAATTGTTTATAATCCTGGTACTTTTGATAACTATTGTATGCACATTGAACGACAAATTTATGTGACGTATATAATTTTTCTGACGTCAGACACTCAAATCAATCCATTTGTTCGAAAATAGTAGATGTTTTTGTGTCCTGTTAAATTGTTCCTTTTAAAATTTTTATACGATGATGACTGATGTACCCATATTTTGACTATTTTATTAATTGTGACTGTTTATTTAACGCATCATGTAAATGTAGCGGAATTTGATGAGACTGTTATTAAAGTGAGAGGGTTAGCGCTATAGAACCAGGTTTAATCCACCATTTTCTACATTTGAAAATGCCTGTTCCAAGTCAGGAATATGACAGTTCTTGTCCATTTGTTTTTGATGCGTTTTGATTTTGCCATGTGATTATGGACTTTCCAAATTGATTTTCCTCTGAGTTCGGTATTTTTGTGATTTTACTTTTTTCAAAAGAACACAAATTGACCCATTGGTGGTTATAGCATTAACCATAAAAGTTTTATTACACAAGCTTTGCATTTTGCAATATAATTTGTCTAAGGTGATGTACGTGGTCAAAATATTTTACAAAAGTAATTCTATATTTGTATAGAGTTTTTCTTTCTATTATCTTTTATGTGAATATATGATAAATGGAGAATAATACATGGCAACATCCGTATCATATGTCGTATCATCCTGATACACCAAAACCAGCCCAAGGGCATTTAGGCCCGAGGGATGATATTGGTCGAGGGTGATACGGCATGTAATACGGATTTTGCCATGTTTAATATGCTTTATCATATATTTCAACAGTAGAGTATTATATTGAATTAACTGTTTTCTAATCCATAGCACTTGGTTACCTTCAGTTCTATTTTTGTCTTGTTTTGAAAGCCTTAAAAGAGCTGCTCAATTACTTATCCAAGGCACCTGGGTTACCTTACAATTCGCGGGTTGTTGTTTTTAAAAATTTTGTTTATTTTTGTATTTTTTGGTGTGTTTTGTATTTTTTATAGTTGCGTTTAGTGTGTAAAAAGATATGAAAATTTGACGTTCGTGACTTCACATGTACGTACCAAATAATGACCTCATTAAATAAATTTCGTCTTGCCTGAATGATCGTTCTATTGGAACTCTTTTTATGAAAAATATTTCTTAAGCTTACATAGATAAAAACTGACTTTTATAGAAAAAAGTAGGGGGTATGATAATAGGTATGCGATAAAGGGTGCGCATCAAAGTTGCGCGAAATGGATTAAACAGCAGGCTTTTTATCAAATATTTAAAACTACTGTATTTACCATGTTTACTACTAAACATATGATAAAATAGTATAATTTGAATAAGAGCTTCTTACTATTGCATGGGCTCCAACTTCCATCTTCAATATTGATATTGCATTTCTTAATATCGATACCATCTGTACTTTGGGTAGATGATGACTGGTCTTTTGTCCCCCACAGTAATCTACGCATTAAACTGGTTTTCCCGACTCCATTTTTACCAATAATAATAACTCTTGCAAAATAATGTTTTCCACACTCTTCATTTTGAAAGAGTTCATGTATATCCGTGTGTATATCTTCATGTGTTGATGACAGTAGGGGCTCTTGAAACAAAATTAAAGAGAACAAAAATTTTGAACAAGGAACTCATTTTTTAATCTTTCAGCTTTAAACGTTCACTTAAAATGAACAAAAAACGTAATGCGATTTGCTAGACTGAGTCCTCTTTTCAAACTTATTTAGTTGGGTTTTTTTTTTGGAAGTTCACCGTAAAATTATCATGTTGTTCTGAAGATTATTTACATTTCTCTAGTAATTGTGTTTATGAATTGATGCTGTTCTGATGGCGTTGTGTACTTAGTATAATGATGATTCAGAATTTATATTTTTATTGCAACACTATATTATGATTATAACCAATAATATATACCGTCATTTTCTTTTTCATTCAGCTGTACAGGTAGACTTTCCACGGCGCCAATTATGTTACTAGCCTTGCATTTGTATATATCGTATTGAAGTTCATCAGATGTCTCAAAAATAACTGTCCTCAGTCCTTTGCCGTTCGATTCCAAACTTGACTTTGTGTCCACAAATTCGTTATTCAAAAGAAGTCTACACCATCCAGCAGACGTAAGTGGTAAATAAGATCGAACATAACATTTCAATACAGTTGTTTTTCCTCCTTGATCATATGTAATAGTTTCTTGAGAAAGAATTGTTGGTAAGACTAAAAAGCAAATAAACATTTTAGTTCATTCTGTAAGTTTTGTTTTTAAAATATATAAAAATGAGAAGAGACTTTTCCAAAAGTCACATGAAAGTTTAAATAACATGATATAAAGATTATAATTAAACATGCTGCCAGTTCCACTTACATAGTATGAATTAAGTGTCAGTCATTTCCTTTCACAATGTTTATCCCCTAATTATCACATTAGTTGTAAAATATAAAACAAATGTAATAATATCTTTTTACGCAATTTAGATTGTTGTTTTGCATAATTTGAAAGAGGATTGCTGCTCAGTAGGAAGCTATTAAACCAAAAGTTCCAAATAGAGAAGTTGAAATCATCTCTTCGTAAATTTTACAGACGCCGTCAAGAGTTGGTTGACCGTTATGGAATAATCGTTTCACATATGATATCGGGTATGTTCATTATGTCGTAGCTCCAATACCTTTCCCTTTTCACGAATTTTACCTACGAATTAGACTATTTATCGGATTTACAAAAACAGAAGCAACACGACTATGGAGCAGGTTCTGCCTACTCTTCCGGAGCACCTGAGATCACCCGAAGTTTTTGTGGGGTCTGTTGTGCTTTTGTCTTTTGTTTTCTATGTTTTAGCCATGGCGTTGTCAGTTTATTTCCAATCTGTGCGTTTGACTGTCCCTCTAGTATCTTTTGTTCCTCTTTTGTAAGTCAGAGTATTCTGTTACATCGAACTATACTGGACTGTACTTCCTATACCAACTATGAAAAATACATTTGGACATCTCTCAAAATGTACAGCTTATGCGTATTTTAGTTTATTATAGTAGTGATAAAATAAGGAACTTACCAAAGACATAACACTTCAACGATGTAATTATGATAATGGCAATATAAACTGAAATATAAAATGGTAATCAAATATGAGTATAAAAGAGGGACAAAAGATACGAAAGGGACAGTCAAACTCATCAATCGAAAACAAACTGACAACGCCATGGCTAAAAATGAAAAGGACAAACAGAAAAAACAATAGTACACATGTCACAACATAGAAAACTAATGTATAAACAACACGAACCCCACCAAAAACTAGGGGTGATATCGGGTGCTCCGGAAGGGTAAGCCGATCCTGCTCTTCATGTGGCACCCGTCGTGTTGCTTATGTGATTACAGTAGGTCACATTCACTATCCATAATAAACTACCATTTTCCATTTTTAGATGGCAACGTTCCAAAAATTCAAAACAATTGTGCCATATGCGGATATAGTCATAGGGTCTTGGCATCGGAAATACACACATTTATTCTAAAACCTGTTGTTGGCGTGACACGGGTTATGTTTTTTTATATATATTTTATGATAGTGTGATACTAAACCCCTGGAGCTGGCATATCAGTAACTGCTAGTTGTCATTTGTTAATATATGTACAATTGTCATTTATTCTGCATTGGCTAGAGGAATAGGGGAATGTTTAGATATAAAAAAAACATGTTTAAGTATCGATGCATTTTTTCGTCTGACCCAAATCAGGGACGTTTGGCCTTTGATAATATCATTTTTTTTTTGTATTCGTTAATTTATATTGGTTTGGGTTCATGTTCAGCGAACTATAAAAAAGAAGGTGTGGTATGATTGCCAATGAGACAACTATCAACAAAAGACAAAATGACACGGACATTAACAGCTTTACGGCCCTCAACAATGAGCAAAGCCCATACCGCATAGTCAGCTATAAAAGCCCCTGATAAGACAATGTAAAACAATTCAAACGAGAAAACTAACGGCCTTATTTATGTGAAAAAAATAAACGAAAAACAAATATGTAACACATAAAACAAACGACAACCACTGAATTACAGGCTCCTGACTTTGGACAGACACATACATAAAAAATGTGGCGGGGTTAAAAATGCAAGCGGGATCCCAACCCTCCCCTACCCTAGGATAGTGGTATAACAGTACAACATAAGAACGAAGTATAAAAATCAGTTGAAAAAGGCTCAACTCATCAGATGGACAAAAATACAAGTGGACGTGGCCGGGTACTAATACATCCGGACAAAGAAGGACACACACAATGAACAGATATGAGAGTACTCGCAGTTATCTGACAGCTAGTACAAAGCCACTAACAACTAATTAAAAAAAAACATGCATCTAAGACTTAACTATCAATCCGTACATATCCACCTTCCAATGGATTTAGTGTAAAAACGTACAAAACAACCAGAGAAAAACATGACATTGTGCTATGCCAAGTTACAGGTATCGACAGAGTGTAGATTCATGAATATGTATATGTATATAACATACTAGTAATATTAAGTTAGCTTTTAATTTACTGTTAACAAAATCAATATGTATACCAACAAAAACAATATTCAATGATCTTATTACAGTGTTGAATAGGCACCTTTTATAATAAGTTTATTTAAAGAAGCGACAAGTGAACATGGGTCATTTCTAAATTTCCGCGCACGGTTAACAACATTTTTGTAAAAATGAGGAAGTGTTATCCCGTTTGAAATAAGTACAACCAAACTTCAAAACCAAAATGGAAAAAAATAGTAAACATGGTAAAGGTATAAAAGTAATTTATGGTAACGATATTCCTGGTTTAATAATTTACCAGTAATACATAAGTTGCGTTTGTTAAAATCAAAAACGTCACAACAAACACGGGCATAGCGAACAAGTTGTGACACATAAACACCTTAAGATGGTGCCAAAGAAACATCACCATCTAAAAATGGAAAATTAACAATAGGGAACGAAAAATCGTATCTTTTCTCGTAAATTTTAGTGTGGAGTTTCCCGTTTAAAATCGAAATATCTAAATCCAGGAAAGGAGAGTTATAACATTTTAGAAAGAAATAAGTACACATTAATAATAAAGGTCAGCTGCTGACCACTTCAGGCTGCTGATTTTTCACGTTGTGTTGAAGATTTATTTTACCTTCGGTTGATGTCTGCTCTTTGGTCGGGTTGATGTCTTTTTGACACATTACCCATTTCCATTCTCATTTTGATACCATATATTTTGGATCTTAAGTACATGTTCGTAAATAACTGTCTCATTAAAAAGACTTAACATTATGTGTTAACAAATCCAAGACGAATTTTTGAGTTGATACCAATAAGTTCTATAAAATTGGACAACATTGTGTATTGACACATTTTAGATTTTTTTTTATGTTGTATATACTATCACATGGTGTATCAACAGAACTGCATTTTACAACATCGCAGTATTTTCTAGAACAAATGAATGTGGTATGCGATATACTATCTACTCACCAGCAATTATGAAAATAATGATATATGAAACTTGGTATGCATCGGAGACTCCTGAAATTACAATGTATTGAAATATACTAATTTGATAGTATGGCTTTTTTCAATTTGTTATAACTTTTATAATGCGATCACTGATATAAACACTTTTTATAAGACTTCTGGAAAATATATCTTTCTTCGGTATTTTGTTATTTATAGCTTCAATTCTTGGGTTAGTATGGATCACATGTAAAGACAACAGGTTATAACACATGTCGCCTAAAGAATAACCTGTTTTACTGACTGCATTTCAACAAGAAATCTATAAGAGATTGTGTTAACATTCAACAAAGGTAAAACCTATGTCGACGCATATATGCTTGGTCACATAATCTTCGAATCGTACGAAAAACAATTAAGCACAGCAACTGTAGCAATAGCATCAGCAACACTTCCTCCTTATATAGCAGATACAACAACAGCAGCAACAACCGCAGCAGTTCCCTCCTTTAAAATATGTTATAAAATGTCCTCGGCAGCAACAGCAGCAGTTCCCTCTTTTGAAAACATATTTGTTTCGTTTGGAGAACGTGTTTTTCAACAGACTGTCGACATTCCAATAGGAACAAACTGTGCCCCTCTACTTGTCGACTTGTTTCTTTATTATTATGAGGCTGATTTCATGCAGGAACTTCTTAGAAAGAAAGATAAAAAGTTTTATCGGTCGTCCCACTGTTTATATCACTCTGTCCAGCTCTTAATATTATTCCGTATCATGTTTTTGTAACGTTCGTAAATGGTGAAGTTGAAATCATTCCTTCGTAAATTTTACGGACGCCATCACGAGTTTGAATAACCGTTTCACAAATGATATCGGATATGTTCCTTTCGTTGTATCTACAATCCCTTTCCCTTTCATGAATGTGACCTACCGAATAAGACTATTAACCAGATTTGTTAACACATAAGTAACACGACGGGTGCCAAATGTGGAGCAGGATCTGCCTACCCTTCCGGAGCTTCTGAGATCACCCCTAGTTTTTGGTGGGGTTCGTGTTGTGTATTCTTTAGTTTTCTATGTTGTGTCATGTGTACTATTGTTTTACTGTTTGTCTTTTTCATTTTTAGCCATGGTGTTGTCAATTTATTTTAGATTTATGAGTTTGAATGTCCCTTTGGTATCTTTTGTCCCTCTTTTAAGGAAAAGAATTAATTTCCTCAGCAGCAGCAGTCGTCTGAAGGAAGAGGACAAATTTTATCAACCCTGTGATTTTGTTTTTAATAAATCGAGTTTTTTTTTTCCATGATGGTATATTGACCGTCTTCGTGATGAAAGACGAATTTTATGAAAAACAAGCTACAACGAGTATTTGCTATTCGTTCCCAAAAAGAATCGTGTGGTTAATACACTGTACAATATATTTTTACCCTCAATGCTCTCCAACTTCGTACTTTATTTGGCTCTTTACATCTTTTTTAACTCGACCGTCACTGGTGAGTCTTTTGTAGACGAAACGCGCGTCTAGCGCAAAAACAAAATTTCAATCCTCGTGTCTTTGATGAGATTATTGGACAAGAATGGTAGCCACTCTATGGAGAAAAACAGAAAATTGTGCTTTCCCAAATAAAAATTTCCCACGATATCCCGGTTTGAGAAAGCGACGAATTTTATAATCACAAGAAGAGGAATATGAAAATTTTGAATGATCTGCAGCGCTGAAGATGAAAGAATCAACAATCTATTTACGGAAGGCGACACGAGTAAGTAATAAATTGTTAATAAACAAATTTAATCACAGAAATTTATCGGTAGTGGTAACTTACCAAAAACGAAACTGACATAAACTTATGCTTTTTACAATATCATTGACCGTCAAACCGTCATGTTTCCGTCTAGGGTGGACTTTTTCAACAATCATTTGAAGAAGCGACGAACAGACCCTGCGGATTCCTTCTTGTTAATCTTATACTCGGAACGACGAAATCGTAAATACGGTGAACTGATGTTTTGCAGACTAGCAAAGAAAACAACATTTCTGACGATCTAAATTGAGGGCATTGAAGGTGCAACATCAGACATATTGGATAACATAGAGGATTTTATAGCACATCTACAGTGTGGATTGGCGTTTGCACCGGACCAAAATTGTCAAGATAAATCTAGTCTTCATGTAGATCGTCATTTTTATTTGAAATTGTGATGCACTTGTCATAGATCTACTTATAATTTGTTTATTAACAATTTATTACTTACTCGTGTCACTGTGTGTATTACTGTCAATGTACTGAACTGTTAGGTTGTCGTTTTTGAGCGATCTGAAAAGGGTAACAACAAAATAAATTTCATATTAACAAAAAAAAACAAAGAGGCTATGGCCTTCATGTTTCAGTGCCACGATATGGTCGTTACTATTAACATTCTATGTTTTATGAAGTCAAAGAATCTTATTTCAATTTGAGATACCTACAAACAAATATGTATACATGTTTGAATAGTAAAACGTCTGAGTTATAAGCACAAGTAAACTTGCTTATATATTTTAATAGTGCAAATACCCTCAATTAATATACTTAATTCAATTATACAGCGTTAGTATTTAGATGTGTTTATATAATATCATCGTCTCCATAGAAAATATGTGTCCAAGAAAAGGATATGTGCTGTAACTGACAACGAACATACAAAACCACTGAATAAACGCTATTGCTTGTCAAGAGTGTGAACTGAAATAGCAAATAATTTTGTTACTTTTAATTATGTTACTGCATTGATAAAATGTGTTTGATTTTTTCTTATTTAGTTTGGCGATACAAAATAAAGATAACACTCCTCAATTAAGCTTTGAGGTGCCAATATAACATAAATAACGAATCAGTTTCTTCACTACAAAGATAAATATTTTGTTTGCAAACTTAAAAAGCCAGTAATGCGTCTTATACTCACCCAAATTAAAGATGCAATTGATCAGGTACTAAGAGATGAACAAGCAGGTTTCAGATCAAACAGAAGCTGCACTGACCAAAAAGCAACACTACGTACCATCATTGAACAATCAGTAGAATTGCAATTATTCCTCTACATCAACTTTGTCGATTTTGAAAGGGTGTTTGATAAAGAACAAAGTCGGGATGTGACAATTGCTAAGGCATTATTGTATACAAACAAAATGGTGAACATGATCAAGGCAATGCACGAGGATTTCATAGTACAGTTGATACAATAATCATCATTCACAAACCCTTTTCAATGGAAATAATGGTGTGAAACAAGGCTGCCTACTCTCCCCTACATCATTCTTGATAGCTATTGACTTGGTAACTAAGCATGAACTAGACACTACACCAAGAGGTATACACTGGAACTTCGCACAAAGGCTAGAAGACCTAGATTTGGCAGATTATCTGGCTTTGTTATCTCACCGTTTGAAAGACACGAGAGACAAAATCCCTCCATGAAACAGGCAAAAACTAGAGCTGCAAATCAAAATCTAGAAACAAAAAGTATGACAGTAAAGACCAGAAAAGGAGGAACAGTGTCAATTGCTTCTACGAAAAATTTAAAATATTCATGACATTCACCGAGCTACAGACTAGATAGAATTAAAGTAAGCTTTTCAGTCTTTTTTCAACTTTTCCATTTGACTTTAAGCAAGAAACAATCAGCCTACTAATTTTCTCACATATCACTTTTCATTAGGTCATTGCAGTCCTACTGCTACGTTTATTACCATCCCTTATTATTCTGAATACTTCATTGTGGTTGTTAATAACAAAAAGATGAACAGTAAGTGTTTAATTTTAGCATATTTTCAATTTAAAAAAATAAATGTATGCAATCAATAACATACATCAAACAGTGGTTTGGTAATAACCTGTTGTATTTTAGTCAATGACGTGTAGTGTTGTTATTTTTGTATCTGAAATTCAAAAGGTACTAAGCAAGAACTTCCATGCAAAGGCTGCATATCTAAAATATCACATTGTCTTGTAATGATGTAACTTACACTTGTTGGTATATTTCCTGACATGGTTTCGTCGCTTTTATATCTCCATCGGTGATGCATTGATAATCTATAGAAAAAAAAACAAATAATGGAATTGATAAATTAATTCATTCATCACATTAAATGTGTACTTTAAATGTTAATGTACAGTGATTTTCCTTTAATTACTTCAATTTTCGCTATTAATTTGATGTGTTCATACATGTTATATGTGACGATAATCTTGATTTCAATTAAGTTGTAGTATGTTGATATTCGTTACATTAAATATTCAAATACTGTTCGTAAAAGAAGATTAATTCAGCTTTGCTACAACATACTCTGCATTTCTAGTTAGCATTATGGAAGTAGTCCTTTAATATAGAGTTATGTGTATACGTGACCCTCAGATGTTGTCTGCTCTATGGTCGGGTTGTTGTCTCTTTGACACATTCCTCATTTTCATTCTTAATTCTATATCTTGTTTTTGAAACAATGTTCCTGAGATTATGTCTCCAAACTGTATTTCATTTTCAATATACTAATCATATATAGTAGCCTAAAAACATACATCAGTTTTTATCAATTTCCAAACACTTTGTTCGTAGATAAATTAACTTGTGTCTAAACTTTAAAAAGTTATGTTATCAATTTTGGTCGTCTGAATCTATCTTTTGTAACACTGTAACGTCATTTTTCAAATTGATGTTTATTATAATGATTTGAAGTTCAAACATTTGTCCATTAGATCAGTAGAAAACAATTAATTGGATAAAGCTCAAACACATCAAACGAACGGACAATGCTTGGTAATAAATCATACACATACAAGGTGATATGTTATCGTTTCACATGAACATTTTCAATTGTTTATAGCAACAATTATGTCAATTGAAACTCACCAGATGATAGGTTGGAACATTTCACTTTGAAACACGAGCAATCTTCCGTTGATGGTTTACAGAAACAAGTGTTATTTGGTCTTGAAACGAACGCATATCCCCGTGTGTAGTCACAGCGACAAGCTGTATCAATACTATATGACTCATTGCTGTAAACAATCTGTCCTTCTTCGTCACACTTTGATTTTCTAAGGATACATTCACTGTTTCCATGGGTAGTGAATACAACAGGTTGATATCTTCCGTCATTACATTTTGCTAGATTAAACAACGGTTGGAACACTAGCTTACTCCCTTAAAGTAGAAGACCTTAATGCTATATTCTAAATTATGTACTATCGAAGACTTCTGTGCAATTTTTATTTTACTGTTACATTTTTTATAATCAAGTTTTATTTTGTATTCAATGTTTTTGCCCGTTCTTGTATTGTAGTGCTTTTTTGTGGAAAAAATGTAGTATCGGTTTTAGTCAAGATTTTTGGGGAAAGTTTCAGATTCGAAACCATTTCGAAATACCTTGCTACAATTGTCTATATCTATATAAATAACAAGGATTATTTAATGCAGACATAGCAATTATAACAACTTGTCATGGCGACAATTTTTAGTCCGGATAACAAGTTACAAACAAGGACCAATTTGATACACATGTTAAATTTCAAAGACAATAATTTTGCTCTCTTAACACTTATACCTTATTCGTTATTCATAGAGATATTCTAAGCATTGAATACATATGTTTTATAAAAAATAAACTAACAAACCTTATTTTTCAATATATAAATTGTGTAATGTTGATATCGGTAAAAACTAAACGTGTGCAATTAGCACTCATCATGCAGAGCATTGAAAACGGAATCAAACTACGGAATTCAAATAAGGGCTATTACAACTGCATGTAACGTTTTTGTCCCTAAATTTTAAAATTGTAGGTGCAATTGAACAACTAATTTACACTTTTACCATGCTAATATTATTTTTAGTAAATGTGCAAAAGTATGCCTCAAAGTTGGTCATCAATTTTGAACATTTTTCTTTCTTTATCTAGACCTGAAAGATTCAGTGATGCTGGTAGAGGTATCCAGCTGTAGCCTGCATGTAGAGTGGACCCCAGTTAACAAATTGAATCCAACAGTTGGACTGATCTTGGTTCAGCAGTCTACAGAAGGTCCGAATTTGTGCTTAAAATGCAATTTATACAAGAGAAACATGACCATAGATAGCCTCAAGGTGACGGAACATACATACATGTAACTTTCGAGATAAGTACTATTATGCTGACTTCTCAAAGTGTGGAGCCAAATAACAGTGGTCTGGGTACGCCCATCATATGAAGGTCACCGCATGGTAAGGGTTCAGAACTTATTAGTTCCATAAAAAAACTGACCTATATCAACTACATTATGGAAATCTCAATTTTTGAGAGAAAAAAACGTGTTTCAACCAGTTTTACCTATACTACTTTGATCTGAACCTAAACAACTCTCCTCGTATTTTTCTCCCAGTAAATTGAACAAACACACGTATTTTGATTCCGAATAACACGAAATATTTGCTCTCAATCTCCATTCTGCTTTGGTTGGACATTTAAGGTCAAATCCAGTTACTGTTCCAATCATCTAAAATAAAGATATGAATTATCTATTTCCCTCATTTTAAATCATGTTAGTTAATCATAATTTATAACAAAGAAGTTACATTCAAGGAAAAACAGTATGTCATTAAACGATGTGATATGCTGAAATCAGAAAAACAAGCCTGGTATACTATTTTATTTGTTTAAACTACTTTTAAGATTTAGCATTTAAAGATTTCACTGTAACTTGTACTCATCTGGGATTTATTGATCAAGGATGAAATGTTTTCACAAACGGGTATTAATTTACCTATATAGTCCATAAATAACATATAATGACAATATTATTAACACTATCAGATTTACTGCATGTTGAGTATGAATATTAATTTGTACAAAATGCATTTGATATATGATATATAACTTTCGAACACTCAAATGAATTGTGTGAATCTAACAAGTACTTGAATATTGTATTTTTACTTCCATTGCCTATGACTTGATCTTCAATTTCCTATGCTGAATCGGGTATATTTTATTAAGTATACTACTATTTTAGACATAGATTACAGTGGATAAGATGAGTTCATATATACTTTTGATTTTTCATAGAATCAAAATATTGCGACGTCAACAATTTTAATTGTTGATATCGTTCGCAGAATAATTTTGATCAAACATTTACCAAGATCAGTAGAATGACCATTTTGCCTCATCATATGTCAATGAACCAGTATTTTACTGTTCTCTTTCGAATCTGAACATCTGTATTGAAGAGAAAAAAACTGAGTTATTATACATGACATACAATTTAGAATATGGAACACCTTTATTTACAGGATTTATAACAAACAAATCATACGAATGGCGTACAAAGTACAAATAATGTATGTAAACTATCCAACATGAGTGTTTTATATATGTTCTGCATCTTCAAACTGATTTTTTAAAAATAAGAATAATTCTGGTTTTGCATTTTTCAGACATTTGATATCTGACATATGTAAGGAATAATGTTGAGAGAAGAAAGTTACATTATTGATGTTAATCGCAATTTCCAACAGTGGTAAGTAATGTTCAATGGTATGGATTCCTGCTATATATGTTTTAAAACAGTTGAAATTACTAATTTCTATAAAAGTGTAATGATGTATAGGTCTATTATTATACTATTCTATTTTCCTAAAAATAAGCTGATGTATGATTTTGAAACGTCAAATGTTGCACTTTATATTCCATGGGTTAAATACCGACACAAAAAAAACTCAAAACATAAAAAAGCCATTATAAGTGAAAGATATGCATTGTCAATGACAGATCTGCATAGTTCGTGTGTGCATGTGTTTCAGACCATACCCATATGGTCATGACCATATGCGTATACTCATTTGGTCTGACCATACGTGTATTTTCCGACCGTACGCGTATGGTCAGACCATATGAGTATAATACACGTTTGGTTATTAAAGGTCCGGACCATATAGGTATTTTTGTTTAAATTACATTATAAAAATTTCAATAAAACAAAAACTGTATCTAAAAAAAGAATGACGGTTTCATGACAATGTATTATTTTCATAGTTCAAATACTACGTAAAAATTAAACATTGATGCCATAGATTTTTTTCCCCTTATTACATTCTTGCATGTAGGCTTGGGTGAAATTTACCTCCACATGGTATCATAGATTTTTTTTGCAATTGCAAGTCTTGATTGTGCACAACCCTTTTCATTTACACCTTAAAACCTAGTCTTTTTGTAGCTGCGTACAGTGATACAGAAGTCTTGTGCCATTCCGATATGTCTACGGTGTTTTAAGAAGCTCTATATCTTACATATCGTAACATGATTGCAATACAACACATTCACAAGACAACTTAAACAAACTACGTTAGTTTCAAGTGATCTTTTGTGTAGCAGTTCATAAAGACATTTTTGGAATTTATTTATTGAAGTCGACAAATTGCCATTCACTCGTAATAATAAATCGGTAATGACTATCGGTAATGACCATCGATATACAATGTGTTTATTATAGTTTTGACAGTTAAGTAAAATTAACAATGTGAAACTTTTAATTTTCATTTAGCTAATCTTTTATTATAATATAATAATTAAATTACCTATACGATAGAGTCTTTTTAATAAACAGTGACATATGAAGATTTTAGAAGTATCAAAAGTAAACTGTAACAGATTGTTAATTACCCCGACCATATGATTATATACCCATATGGTCATGACCATACGCGTATGGTCCAAATCCTCATATGGTCCGGAACATATGCATGGACAAGACTTTCCACTTCTGTGATTTAAGAATATAAGTCAGTAATTGTATATCAGCAGTTGTATTGGAGTGATATCATGCATCATAGAATATCGTGATTATATATATTGAATAAGGTTCAAATCCCGAATGTGTTTTTTAGAGTCAAAAACATTATGGGCTTATAGCTACGAATTTCAATAAAAAAGAAAAACATGCAGTTAGAACAAAAGTTCTAAACTGCCATCACCTATAAATTACTAACTCTAAATAAAATGAATCTACAAAGAATTTAGTCCTATCTCTTGCGTCAAACTTTAAATAGAAAAAAATATACCAATTACATGTGGTTATTTTTATAATTTTCCTGTTTACAAAATTTTCAACTTTTGGAAAAACTAAGGATTTGCTTATCCCAGGCATAGATTACCTTAGCCGTATTTGGCCCAACTTTTTGGAATTTTGAATCCTCAATGCTCTTCAAAATTTGTTTGGCTTTAATAATATTTTGATATGAGCGTCACTGATGAGTCTTATGTAGACGAAACGCGCGTCTTGCGTACTAATTTATATGTCGAAGAAACTATTGAAACACTTAAAAGTCTTATTCAAGTGATAAAATTAGTTAATGTGAAAGATTTTAGCTGATTTACTTTTTAAAAATGCTCCGAATCAAGCTTAAATATAAAAAATCTAACAAATATACCATAAAATGTAACTTTTCAGATGGTTTTTGTCAAAAATGAACGTGGACGCATCCGTGTTCATCCTCAACCTTTATATATGTTATGATCTGTAATGAAATACAAATTAAATTTCAATATAAAGAATGAACACAAATGCGGCCATTTTCATTTAAGACGGAAACCGTCTAAAATATAATTAAAATGCTAACTTGTGAAGATTGCAGTAATTTAACATGACTTAATTGATGCTAGTACCCGATATATGTGCATTATTTTGTAAAAAATCAGCCAATATTTATGCAAAAATCTTTTAAAATGCCTCAATTAAAGTTTAAAGCTTACACACTCAAATGTCTAGTTTGACCAACATTACAATACTGTTGAACCAATTAGGATCCACATACGAAAATGAGTCCGAGTCATCTGCAACCACTTCCACAGCACCAATGTAATGAGTTACTGATACGATAATAGATTCAAATTGGTACCAACTTAAAATAAGACGATTAAGATTCACACTTGTGTTTTAGTATTCATGTACACAATTATGCATCTAATTATCTCATCCAACCTGCTTATTCAATTAGAAATAATAACAAGACATAGAAATCCACAATCATTTAGACAACAACAGACACTAATTTTGTCTGCCCGCAGCTGAACATTCGAATTAATTGCCACAACAAATTGATCCAATCAGTACAGTAGAAAGTTGAATACCAAACTCAGCTATTATCCTCTTCTCTTTTCTGGTTATGATTTAGTTTTATCTACATGTAATTCTCATTAACGAGTTATGCGCCACAGGGCCAATAAATTGACCTAAGCAATATCTGAAATATGCCAGAGGGCCAATATTATGGACCTTAATTGGTAAAAATATTTATCACATTTTTACAACAATTACGGCTTTATGTTTTTATGAAAATAAGCTGTTTGATAACTACGACAGTTAAATTCAAATAATTCAACGGTTTGATTATGTATACTGTAAACAATATTTTGACGTTGAAGTTTATATCGTCACTTTCACAACAACAACAGGTACCCGCGCAGGAGCAACCCAAACGTTAGAATACTAAAGTCATATATATGAAAATTCAAATTTACAGAAAAATTTATTATTACTTATAGACTTGCGTACACAGATTTTACTGTAAACAATGTAAGAAAATCCTTTGTACGTGTTCTGTTATCAAATTATTATCTATATGTTATAAAATCACGAAAACAAAAGTAAGGATTGTAGGGTCAAAATTTTTAAAAAAAATCCGAGAGTAACGAACTGTGGTGATCATTGCAAGTACTAGGGGAAATTCGTGACGAACGAATGTAAACAAACGTACACTGCAATCAAAATAATAATAAAGATTTTTTAAATAAAGACTAATCATTCAACAATCTGTTAAAAGGAAAAGCGTTTGATTAAACAAAAGGAAACTCATGGAAAATATATTAAAAAAAAATATGTTATTCTTTTATTTTTCATATGCTAGCTACGCGTGCTATGTTTGATTGTTTATCAATGCCAAAATCCGGTAAACTCCGACAAAACACTCGATTAATAACCTTGAAATCATCAACCATTTACTGAAATATTAATTGTCGATAATACGTTATAGATTCGTAATAAATTTTAGCAACGTGCATACATGCATAATTTCCGGAAAAAAAATGTATGCATACATTAGTTCAATATTTTTTATAACCCTATAGTGCAATAAACTCGTTCCCTGCAAAATACAATTTCATGACTAAACATACACTGTTGCGATCTATAGAACAAATGGTGTTTATTTTAACCATTTACATGTTTATTGATAAAAAATATCTCACCGGCATTTACAAGTTCTTCTATTAAGCTTTTCTTTGCATTTGCAAAATTGCCATTTTTCCAAAGAAGAATTGTGAGAAAAACTACGGGAAATTGCACGAATATGAAAGTCGTCCAAGAATATATAACGGGAGCGTTGAGAAATGCGGCAAATATGGCAAATATGGCATCTCCTTGGTTCCGTTTTTTTCTGCCGGAAGAAATCGTTGAAGACCCCGAATTTATTGGTGAAAGTGGTGTAAAGAATATGCCAGACAGAGGAGCTCCTGCAATAACAAACAAATAAGAAATCTCGCTATTCTGGCATTTCTATCTTCATAAAACCGAAACAATATTATTGATAGAGTATATATCTGTTTTGTCATACTTTCTCATGGAGATAATTTAGTTGGTTCATATCTTTGCTTTTCCTACAAAATGTGTATGTATCAGTATAATTTAACAAACACATTTTTCGTCTGCATGCGAATTTCCTAAAATCTTATCTTATGATTATTTTTAACCTCCCCCAAATCCATCCTCATTTAAAAAAAAAGAAATATTAGCACAATTTCCCGATGTTTAAAATAACTACAAAAGAAGTGAAAAGTCTAGTAGAATTATCAAAGTAAATAGATCTACAACCAAAGGCATTATTAAAAATTGTTTCAGTATGATAAGTTGGAGTATTTTTTTTTCTTTTGGATGCGCGTGTCATGAATATAAACTGTATAATAATGATTGTGTGTAACTACTTTTTCCCGTTTTGTGAACGCAATTTAGGAACGTCGATGTCCAATTCCTTGTTTGCCGCCGAAAATAATGTACTTCTATAAAGACCTACAAACCTTTTAATGTAATATTTGTTTTGAATTAACGAAAATCATTTACTTCCATGAACGTATTCATGTTTCATTTCATTAATTAGATAAGTGAGAAACCCCCTTTTATTTTAAAGACATTAAATATGTAGTTAATATTTATAGGTTTATAATTACCCACGGTCCGAGCCCCAAGTAGAACAAAAACGCCTCAGAAGAATCTTCATAGAACCTCAAAAATATTTACGAAAATATTGCTTATTTCATAAACATAAAATTAACGGACCGCACCGGACCGGAATATTAGCAGACATTTGAATATATGATGCAGCTAGAAAAAAAAATGATTAATTTCTTATTCTATATTGACTTATTTACAGCTCGATAAATACAGTGCGGTATTACAAAACGAACATTCAAATAATAAGCATGCAGATAGAATTTTTTGATTTTTGTTTTTAATAAATTTACAGTTAAACTATTTTACATCATTTAGCGTACATATTTTCTGATGTGGTGACATTTATATTTCAGATATTCCCGATCATTTATCAAAACAACACGCAAAGGATCAACAGATGTAGACATTCATGTGTCCACCAATGGATTAAGATTGGGCCGCTCACAATTATTGAATTCAAAGGGTTTCTTGTCACTATTTACAATATTGGACTGAATAAGAGACCGACACTACAGTGCTACTGGAAAAAAGGGAAACAAAAATACAAGTGGTTAAGAAAGATGTTTCCAAGAAATAGGTTTCAATTAATTTTAAAATTTGTACATGTTGTTGGTAATCGTAAAGTGTCAGGCAGAAATGATACAAAATACTACCCATCGGCCAAGATTAACCCGATTCTTGAATCATTGAACATGCGATCCAAATTTCTGTATACACCTAAAAGAAACCTAAAAGTCTACTGAACGTTAGTTGTTTATTTGATAAAGAATACCATGTGTTTTTTTCTAGTCTATCACTAGCATCAGAACTGCTTTTAAATATGACATTTATGACTGGAAGTAACCGACCAATGCCACAAAGAATTAAAAAAAGCAGAATTACATGAATATCAATTACATGGTCATTTTTATAAATTTTCTGTTTTCAATAACTTTGAATTTTTCGAAAAACTAAGGATTTTCTTACCCCAGGAGTAGATTACCTTAGCCGTATTTGGCACAATTTTTTTGGAATTTTGAATCCTCAATGCTCTTCAACTTCGTCTTTATTTGGCTTTTTAACAATTTTGATCTGAGCGTCACTGATGAGTCTTATGTAGACGAAACGCGCGTCTGGCGTATTAAATTATAATCCTGGTACTTTTGATAACTATTTACGTCCGGATGAATATGTATTTATGAGAAGACAAGAAACATTAGTATGTGAATACAGACAAACCAAACGGAAACCATCTCGCCTTATGTCTACATTTTGCACAGCACGAGTTTCAACTCAACAGCAAACATATGGGAGGAGTCGATCGAAATGACATGTTCACAACATTCTACAGCGATGAAAGGAAAACCATCAAAATGTGGAAAAAAAATATGTTTAATCTTTTTCAAAGATTCATGATGAACGCGTACATTCTTTACCTAAAAAACTCAAACAACCCTCATCCACTTTCACGCCTCCAGTTTATTAACGAGGTAGTTGGAAGTTTGTCAATGGAACACATGAGAGATAGATTTCCGGGTCAGTTAGAAAATTAAAAAAAAGAACCTCGAGGATAAGCCAACGGCAAAGTGACAGATTGTGTTGTATGTTCATATCGAAGTAAGGAAGCGATCAAGATTACAATCACTACAAACCATTAAAGTCTGAAATGGCCTATATTTGTACTCAACTGTACTGATTTTTACTCAACCAGTCTGAATTGGTCTGACTTTTACTTGACATTACTCGACCCCAGTCTGAACCATACTTGACTGTACTGAATCGTACCTGACCCTTATCTTTGCCGTTGAAAATAGTCTGATATATTCCTCGACCAGTCTGAAACAGTCTTATCCCATTCTCGACATGAACTGGACCTATTTTTCCAGTCTAAACCATACTTAACCAAAGGTCTGAACTGTACTCGACCAGTCTGAACCATAATAGACCAAAACACTCTACTTTTTTTAACTGTTAAAAATAAAAAAATAAATAAATTTCTTTTTAACTGACATATGCATGTATAACAACAGTCAACAAAATTTATAAAAAAAATAACCTTATATTTGAAATATATCTATGATTGTATTAAGGATGAGAAAAAAAATATATTATATATAACTTATATCAAAAAGGGATAAAATTAAATAAATAAATAAATTTGTTTTTCTGATTTGTGGTGAAATATAAAGAATAACCTCTGCTTGGGGCAAACTCATAAATAAGATCACACCTGGTTAGAGGTATTAAATTTTAAATAACATTGATTCAAAATTGCAACATCCTGTTTAAGTTAAATAACAAGGCCTTTCGAATATACATGTATGTACTAGATAAGTAATACACGAATTTAAGAAAATAGGGCTTTCTTTTTACCTGTAAAACACACATGTACTGAGGTAGTTAGAACATATTAAAGTGCTTTATGTATGCCATGTTAATTTGACAAAAAAATTACATAAATTAATTGAAATAAAATTTTACTGTTACTTTGGAATAAATTTCCTTTTTTTAAAAAGGTTATCAAGGATTGCTATGGAAATTCTATTATCATGATTACATTAAATTCTTGGTTTAATAAATAAAACAATTAAGCTCTCATTTCTTTTTAAATTTATTAAGTTATTTTGTATACTATTTTATATGTATATTAATAAAAAAACATTCATTAATTAAACTCAACTAAATCTATACTAGGCCTTTAGTTAATGGTGAAAATAGTCCAGTTACCATAAAATACTTCCGAAATATTCATAAAATTTTGAATAAATATTGAAAATATTAGTCATTTGTTAGTCACAATTCATATTTTTAGATTATTTGATCAGCTTGTTTTATTTATATTTTAAAAATTGATACTATTACGTAAGTGTTGATTAATATTGTGTTGAAGTTATATTATGATTGATTATTGTGATATTTCAATTTCAATACTGTATTGAATACATTTTTAATAGTTCTTTAATTTCATATTTATTTTAAAACAATCCTAAATTGATAAAATTCAGTTGATAGATACAAAGAATAGATCTAGGATGGTTAAGATTTGGTCGAGTATGGTTCAGACTAGGTCGAGTATGGTTCAGACTAGGTCAAGTACTGTTCAGACTAGGTCGAGTACGGTTCAGAATAGGTCGAGTACGGTTCAGACTAGTATAAAATGGTTAAGTACTGGTCAAGTACACATTCAGACTGTTGAGGTATGGTTTAGACTACAGTCGAGTATAACTAAGTAAATCTCAGACTAATTCAGACTGGTCGAGTAAAAATCAATACAGTCGAGTACAGATATAGACCATTTCAGACTTTTAATGGTTTGTAGTGAATGTGGTAGATGTCTCCGCGGAGTGCATAGTTTTTGCCTTAACCGCCATTTAGTTCTGTGCGACGAACAGTAACATTTTGGCATTTACAAATAATAAAGATTGTCACATGTTATAAATTTTAATTATTTTTTTTAAAATAAGGATATCTAAAATAAACAAGTATTATCAGTTGTTAAGAGACTGACAAAAAAGAAAAACAAGGTAGTTAACTTAAATAACATGTTGTCCAACAGTAAGATCTCTCGCGGAGGGGATCCTCTGGCTTTCCTAAAACAAAACTGACGTCACAAAATAGTTCAGGGAACGTTTTTCAATTTTACGGTGAATTCATAACATTATGTTAATATTGATACATCTATGACCCCCCCCCCCCCCCCCATTACACACACAACTATAGTGAACCAGTTTACCAGCTGTTGCATGATGTTATTATATATAACACATATGAAACTGCAGGACACCATCAAGACAAATTACAAAACAAGCAAATTATGTTCACGGCAATTAGAAAATCCTTCACGTATGTCGAACATTGGGTTGGGTTCTTCAACTTATATATGTGTTGTCATCAACTACCTAGACTGAAAAATAACATTAAGTCAGGGGTAATCCGTGATATATGTGTAATTCAGGTCTCAGACAGGGTACATATATATAATGTGACATTTTCGGCTGAGGGCTTATTTTCCCTTCGCTTCGGCTCAGGGAATATAAACTCTAAGCCGGGTATGTCACATTGTATACTCTGTCTGAGACCTGAATAACATATAATATTCAGGAAACTGCCATGGTATACACGACGTATTTATTCCCTATTGGAACCTCAAAAACATCACTATAAAAACGGGTTACTATATATGTGACGTAGTCAAAAGCTATGCAGAATAGTCAGGAATGTCAGAGGCTCACCGACGGAAAATAATGACGTGCTTCAGTCAATACTAGTAATACATTTTTAATACACAATCACGCAATTTGCGTTTTTAATACTTTTAAAATTCAATGTTATAAGTGTTATAATAAATTATTTTATACACAAAAAAATTATGCTCACAGCAAATAAGAAAATCTTTCACGTATGCCGAAGATATCAGGTCAAGTTGGGTTTTTTAATATATGTATTGTAAAAAACATATCCACACACACATATACAAACACAAAATATGTTATCTTAAAACTATTTTTAACGGAAAAACAGTCAACCTTGATACAAAAATAAATGGAAATATTTCATAACTTATGCAAATATCCTCTTTTCAGGAAATTAGTTTATTTTGTGCTGATCAGTACTCATCAGATAAAAACTAGTTAAAACTAAAACACAGACCGGACGTAGAATAATAATACACCCCTACAACAAAAAAGATCAGATCTGTGCTTGGCGAATTCGACATCAAATCCAATAAAAAATGTTAAAAAACACGTATCTTTGACTAAATGAAGCTCAACTTAAGTTAATACAGAAATAAGTATTTGGTTTTATGTTCTAAAATTGATACTTTAAAAATATTTTTATCAAATATGTAAGAAAGAGAACATGTGATTTGTAACAAAATAATCTTTTATTAGCACTAAAAAAAAGACGATATCTAAATGCCTCTTATTACACTTTATGTACAGGTATGTTTATTGTGAGGATCTTATCTAGAATACGTTTAAACCTTTATCATGTTAAAACAAGTGAGTCAATCATACGCTCTAAAATATCTATTTTAGATTTGTTTTGTTTGAAAGATATCACTTGAGGTTAGCGTAATTTAAGGTATTTACAAGTTTGGTTTTCCACACCAATTTCTTTTTAAACAAGGTCTCGAAACGGAGGTCTATCATTTCTGTATTCTTTAACCGATAAGGTTATTTAGCTTTTATTCTTTGTTTACACTTGTAGCATCCTATTATTAAGTACTGGGGTGTGGTTTTTGTTCTCCTTCGTTCAATTTTCGTTTTTTAAGGGTTCCATGTTGGGGAAGATTTGACTCATTTTTCTCTTTTTAAACAAACTCATTTTAACCTCCATGCAACGTATATTTCGATTGAAATATTTAGGGAAAATGGTTTTTCGATGGTGTTTTGTTATTTACCATAACAGTACTGAAATCATAAAAAAAAGTTGTCACGTCCCTTATATTTTTTCTTTTTCTTCAAATAATGAAGTCATATACCATGCGTGCAGCTGATTTATATACGACACATACATTGCAATAACGAAAGTGCAACAATAGTTTGATACATATTATTGACAAAAAAATATAAACCTTACTATGATTTGTTGTTAACAAAAGATTTCCTCGACTCCCTTATTCCTTTCTTCTTCAAGAAATATTCTATTTTGAAGAATTACAATCTTCGTTGTTTATTGTATGTGAACTTCTATGTCGGTCAAATGACTACACAGGTTATTTCCCGTTATCGTGTGTAGTATGATTTCATTTTATCTTTCAGGGACAGTTTACATATAACTATTACTATAATCTACCTTTTATTTGGTACGTGACATTAGTTGGCAAAAATGTTTATTACATACTGATAAAATTAAAGCTATGTTTACTGTTCAATTTTTTAAATTGATTGATTCTCCTCGGAGTGACCGAATATAAATGATATCAATTATAACACGTTGGAATTCAAATAAAAGTGATACATTGGAATGTAGTTTGTTGATTTCAAAATTATTGCAACTTAATATTTTTGTTTGGTATTTTTTGATTTGATAAGGAACCAAAAGTAGACACATTTCTCTTAATTCAAGAATCATTTCCGTCCTTGAAATTTATCAATTGGTAGCAATATATTTGTGCATACATGTACATGATGTATGTATATTCAAATATCTTTTTGAATAGCATTAAATGTACCAACTGTTATGATCAAATTTGCACTCCGACAATGGATGTACCATCTGTGATGTGTTAGGCCACAAATATTTCAAAATCCAAAGCTTCTTTTTAAATGTTTTACAAATAAACAGCATATAAACCGAGAATTAATTAAAATCACAGTCGTTCAAGCCACCACGAGATATTAACATGGATATTATATTGCTTGTTTATTCTGTATTGTGGCTTTTACTGATATAAGTGGAGTCCTTTTATTTAAATGACTTATTTCATAGAAAGACGAACACATGTTCACTTCCAACCAAAAATGTGTCATAACACTCTATCAGCCTAAAAATCTAGAAAATGTGAGCATCTAAATGTGTTTGTGTTGTGTGAATATATGAGTACCATTCTATGTCCTATTTATGTTTTTGTTAGATGTATTTTTATTTCCATTCATCTGATCAGTTGAAATATTTAAACTAACGTTGTATAGAGTTTGATCTTATGTTGGTTCTTTTTCTGTTACACCACTGCCCCTATATAACTAGGTAAGGGAAAAATTGAGCGCTCAAACACATGTTTGATCCCGCCTTATTCTACCCGAAGTCAAAATTCTGTAATCCAGTGGTTGTCGTTGGATCATGTCCGTAATTTTGTCTTTCGTAAACGTTTATTAGTAAGGTCGATAATTTTCTCAAGTGAAATGTTACATTTGAGAATATAGCCAAAATATAGGTGATCATACGGTATTTTGTTTTATTATTATTAATAGCCATACGGTTGCTTATAGGTGCCTACATTGACTTCATGTGAATTTTCGTGGTTGGTTGTTACTATATGACATCTCCGAATTCATGGTATTTGCATATCTATAGTTGTTGGTTTTTTTCTTTTTTATAAATATGCATTTTCTGCAGGAGTCGAATGTTGGTTATTTCAGTAATGCATGAAGTGTGTTGTGCTGTCAATTATTTTTTGTTTTATTCCTACCGTCCTTTTTCATAATTACACATTCCATATTGTGCTGGTGTCTTATTTATTGCATTGTCCACTGTCTGTGTCTTGATCCAAGATCCTTCTTATGTCATCGAAATTTATATTGTTGCCAATTTGAACCTGTTGTTTGAAGGGGTGAAATGGTATGCAACTCCATAGTTTAGCCTGTTTTATAGACACCTATAACACCTGCTGTTGTTTTTTCTATGGTCGAGTTGTTGTCTCTTTGACACATTCGCCATTTCCATTCTCAATTCTACCTTGACAAATGTATTCATATCTGCAGATAGGTATATTTAGTTTTTTATTAGTACTTTATGTATTTGCCATGTGTTCTATGTATAACCATTTCCTTCTTAAGATGTGGTTTACTCTACATGTTTATGTTCTTTGTTTTATAAGGATATTTAAACATAAGAATTACGATCAGGCATTTTTTCTAAAATATAGTAATACAATTAATAATAACGGAGTGGTTTATACAATAGGACGAGCACGGAGCTTTGAACTATCAAGTAAAACAAAACTACACGATTTTGTAAGCAAGTACAGTTACAAATGCCTATCAGAAAACTATTTGGAATGAAATCTTTACTTGTAAATTGACTGAAATGTTGCCATGTATGTAGTTTTTATAATGCGTTTTAAACCAAGATATTTATATTTCTTACAAACACGACAAAAGCAATTCTAGTTCACACATTTGTCTGATTTTGTTACACCTCAAATAACGTTTCCTTAAATAAATGATTTTATTTTACTTTTTTCAAAGTCCTCAAATATATACTCAGATACGTTTGTTCGGCTGGTCTATATAATCGTCGTAATATGTTGAAATGATATCGACGTTGCTTTTTAGCATATTAGTTTTACTTAAGGAACGTTGTCGAATTAGAGGTTTGAAATCGTCAAGAGAAAAATGTGTTAGGGTTCCGCGGAACCCAGTTGTTCGCCTACTTTTGCTGTTAATCACACTCAACAAAAATGATAAAAAAATTTCAATAAAAATATTCCTCTCGATGCTATCGTTTGATTGTAAGAAGCCTCTGTCCAAGTTTGGTACAAATCCGGGCTAGTTTAATAATCTTAAAAATGTTTTAAAAACTTTAACTGCAGACTGTATGTAATGTTAACTGGAAGAAAGTCCATCAGCAATGATATATTTTAAAAGTAAAATAGGGACAAAATTGAATTTTATTTTCACAAAATTTACACCTGGATACTATCTTATGAACATCAACTTCTGTACAAGTTTGATAGAAATCCAGGATAGTTCAAGAAAGTAATTAAAAATTCAAAAACTTTAACCATAGAGTGAATATTTGTGGACGCCGACAACGAATCCGACGCCGAAGAAATGTAGGATCGATATGTCTCGTTTTTTTTTTTACTAAAGTCGAAGGCTCGACAAAAATGTATAATCTTATTGTGAATAAAAAAACTAAGAAAAATGAAGAATTGAAAAGACATTACTGGGAATTATGACAAACAACAGACATGTAAACTGCCACAAAAATACGCAATGCTGAAAAAAAGACTCACAAATGTTTAACTACCAATATATGATAACGAAAACAGATAGCAATGCGTCAAAAGGAGTATATATAAGTATATGCAAAAAGTGGGGAATATAAATTCGATATCTACAATTTACATTAAAAACAATCTGTGTTATTTGAAAAAAATTGTTTGCATTCCTTTCTGAGATCTACTGGCAAAAGAAAAAATGTTTCGATTATGGCTAGAAAAGACGACAACTCTTGTAAATGAATATTAACGACAATTTTAAGTTTCATCTGTAAAACCTTTACATTTTTCGACAAACCAAAATCTGGTTACCTAATTCACGACAGTTAATTGACCTCGTCAACTTAACGCTCGAAAGCTTAAAACGGTCTTTTTAATCGTCCAAATCATCATATTATAAGGAAAGTCGTGGTATGCCCACTTGTACCAACATCGGGTGTAACGTCCTTGCAGTATGACGTAACGTAGATATCAGACATACAAATGACGCCACTGACAAATCAGTTTGATTTATATTTGCAACGTAAAAAACACATATTATATTGCCTTTCAATCCCTGCAATGAAAAACAAATTAAATGCCCTTTATAACAGTTGATGTCACATACAGGTATGATACCGTTAACTGTTTAGGAAACAGCGTTATTGCAAATTAGATCAGGTTATGTTTCAGCTGTCTGGATGTTTAATAAAACTTGGATTTGGATTGTGTTATATTTCTTCTGTATTTGTAGAATTGTTCATATCTAAATAATCTGTCGAAATATCGAAACGTTGAACGTGTTCATGGTCTTCGTCGCAGTCCCAGGAATACACCCTTTGGTGTTTATCTGTGTTATATGATTTATCAGTGGAGTCAATGCAATCGTTGTCTTCATTGAGTAACTTCTTTGATACTCCATGACAAGCATCCCCTATTGTTTGTCCAAAGAATAAATGTGAATGAAGCTGCCCTTTTTCATTATCTATTCTATCGGTTTTCTTCCTATTTAGCAACTCGATAGATTCTATGTCCGTACTGTTTTTATTTCTACAGTCATGTATTTTATTTTTCAAATTAATATTCATTTCATTCGACGTTGTTGTTGCTTTCTCATATTCGTGATTATGAGTACTTCGATCTTTTTGCAGTTGTTGATAAACGTGAGAATATTTATAACTAGAACTCATATCTTCTGACGACTCGGATCCAGATGAACTCTCGGAATGTTTATGAACATGAACCGTAACTTCATAGCCATCTGATATTTGTTGTCTTTCACGAAGAGGTTGGTAGGGATTGAGATATGCTGTATGATCGATAATAATAGGATCAAAGTTCGATGAATCACTAGAACTTGATTCCTTCAATGTGCTTGGGTTTTCCGTTTCTTCCTCTGCAAAATATGGATCAAGATAACTTGAGGCATCATCGTGACTACTTGTTGATTTATCAGAACAAGTCTTTGATACAGCTGCATTGATATTCCTTAATTGTGGTGTTACTGCAGTCTCCTTGTTGACCTCTGCTATTAAGTGCTCGTCAATTTCATCGTATATTTCAATGTATGGTGGTTCAGCTATCTCTTGTCTTATTTCTATATCTTCTCCTCCATTTTGTCTTGGTATTTTAATTGAAGATCGTTTTCGATATGAACGAATAAAATGACTTAATCCAATAATTATCAGAAATCCAATAACGCAGAGTGTGTATACAATCAATTCCATGTTTGAAGGTCCTACAAGATCAACAACATAAAGCGTTAAAATAAAATAGCAGAACTCATGAAGAGTAAAACATTAAAAGTGTAATGACTCAGAATTTGTGACATAACAAAATGATTAAAACGATACATAGGGGAAGAACAAAAATTGTGCTCACGTCATAATTTTCTGTGCAAGTTGAAATTGAGAACGGAAATGGGAATATGTCAAAGAGACAACCAACCCATGGGACCACCAACGAACAGACAACAGCCGTGGCCACCAATGAGTCTTCAACGCAGCAATAAAATGCCGCATCTGGTGGTGGTCCTCAGCTGGTCCTCAAATAAAATTGTGTACTAGTTCAATGAAAATGGGCCTCACACTAAACTCCAATACTTATACATGAACTAAAATAGAAAAACTTACAAGACTAACAAAGGTCAATAGCTCCTGACTTGGGACAAGCGCAAACATGCAGCGGGGCTAAAATTATTTTGTGAGATCTCATTCTACCTCATTAGCAAATGCTTTTATCTATATGACTATGAATGTTTTTTAATCATCGATCCTTTTATTCATTTTTCAAACAAATTTCAGAAATGTTCGATGAAATACCGATAGTTTCTACATTGTGTATTTTGTTTTGTTTTGAACACTTCTACTCTGAAGTGTTTTAGAAATGTTTCATTGGTTTATAAAATTAACTTAAGTAATATGTTTTGTCGTGTCTTGTAATTTTCTTTAATTTCAGCTCTCAATGATAAAACCTACATACGGATGCATTTCAAATCTGTGATTATAAGTATGCTACAAGTAGATTTCATGGTTTACTACTCTTAATTGTGTTATAATACTGAAGTTGGGGTGAAAAATGCAAAATCAAATTAAACTGCTTGTTGCATTATGGTTTTCGTTTTATGAACATCCTATGAATAATACTATTAAACCTTTTTGGATTGCAGAAAAGTATTTAACCATAATTGAATTATTACTAGTTTCTTAGAGACGTCAAACTCAAAAATTATTACGAGTTGCTTAAACGAACAAGGGGTAATTTTGGAAAACTATATATTACTACAGAAAAGTAATTTGACAAACTGTATGCACATCTTTGGATATAGTTAGGCATTATCTTAAAAGTTCCTTTTTTAGATTACCTTAGCTGTATTTGTCACATTTTTGGGGAATTTCCTCAATGCTCTTCAACTTTCAACTTGTTTTGGCTTCTAACTGGTTAAACTTTTGAGGAAAATCCCTTTATTTTACATTCCATTGGACTTACGTCAGTTAATATAAAATGAAGCTTATCGTATGCGTAATAATTATAGCATGAGAAAATTGAGAAAAGAAATGATGAATGTGTAAACGCGACAAGAACCCGACAATAGTTCAGACAACAGTCGAAGGCCACCAATGGGTCTTCAATGTAGCGAGAATTCCCGCACCCGTTGGTATCCTTCAGCTGGCCCCTAAAATATGTATACCAGTACAGTGATAATGGTCGTCATACTAAACTCCGAATTATACACAAGAAATTGAAATTAAAAATCAAACAAGACTTACAAAGGCCAGAGGCTCCTAACTTGGGACAGGCGCAAAATTGCTGCGGGGTTAAACATTTTAATGAGATCTCAGCCTCCCCTATACCTCTTTATTGTCTTTAGATACACATAAACGAGTTTATTTTGAATTTTCCTTGGTTTTAAGTATTTTTGTACTTTTACTTTTTTTTTTATGAAAGACTTTTGTTTTAGTAGCAGCACATCATTGGTTTCGTGGTTAAATATTTACATTTTCTTTCAGTCATGTAGCCTGATAGAAAAACAGTTGTATACCTCTGGTATATTTCGCTCCTCTTTCAATTCAGAATAATAATAACCTATTTCAAGTTCCTTTGCATATATAATCATAAGTAACGTAACCCAACTAATAAAATTTAGCATGAAAATGAGGACAACAACCCGACTAAAGAGGGGATAACAGCCGAAGGCCACCAACACATCGAAAAAAAACCTTACATTCTCATAAAATGCATATAATTTCTAATATTTAAGTTGTTTAACTCAAAATGGTTTTGGTTCTCTTACTGTAGGCCGTTTCCACAACTGCATAAACTACAACCGGAATTAGAGTATGTTCATCATTACGGAATACATATAATTCATTTGCTCAAACTTCATATAAGAAATAACATTACGGTGCAAATCAAAAGTAATTGTTTAATGAAAGGTTTTATGCAACTTCTGTTAATTCATTTATTTTTGTTGATACGAATCTTCATTTCGTGGATATTTATGTTTGTAGTTTTGTCAAAGTCTGCATACATTCCTTTAGAAAATTTGTAATTCGTTTAATATTAAAATTTGTGGTTCCCCAACCAGCTGTCCCCAACACCCACGAAATATACGAAAATTGGTATCAAACTAATATTAATGAATCTACCGTATATATTAACTTACCTTCTCTGTTTGAAGCCGTGTCTTGGAACAGATAAGTGGTAGTACCATTCTGTGTTGTGAAGCTATATTCTAATAATAAAACAGTTTTATTTAAAAAAAAAAAAAAAAAAAGCATCCTTACAAACTTTATCAGATTTTATAACAAACAGATTTTTATATTCTTATGATTTGTTTTCAATGATAGATGTTTCTAATAGAGAACATCATATTTTTTAAATGAACTGGTCTGAAATGTCTTCTCCTGCCCAACACACCGATTGTATGATGATAGTTTAATACATTAAAACTGACAATCCTCTGAGAATATTAACAGAATAGTTTTTGTTTTTATTTTCGATTTTTCAATGAACCATGGCAGTGATCTTTAACATTAAACAAGTGAGTTTTAATTTTTCATTGGATCGTATTTTCTAGTTGTATCTTTTATAAAGTATTGTCCAAAGATTACGTATGCAAATTAATTTGACTGCTATTCTTTATGTTCTTCAAGAAAAAAGCCTGTAGTCCAGTGTTTGTCGATATTAATGGCTGTCATATTGTTTCGTAAATAGATTTGGCACATAAAATATTTCATACCAGATCATTCACCTGTTTCATACAAAGTAGTTTCAAATTTGTACTTGCTCTTAAATTAAAAGAACATACCTTTATTTCCGGTGTCTGTTGTTGTTACTGTCATCATAATACATCCTACTTTTGCATCGCACCTTGAAAACAAAAATAAGAATCGCAATCTCAAAAGGTATGCAGCCTTTAAATTTAAACGATCAAAATAAGAAAATAACAGATTTCTTTCTGATTTATCTAAAATCAGCTAGCTTCCATTTTGTGTATTTACCTTCAAATATTATCATGGATTTACTGTGCACCAGGAGAGGTATCCATTCAGTGTCAGTAAGAGGTAACGGTTTCAACTGTTCTGCTCGGGATGCTTCAAATTTCGAAAACATTTTTTGTTTTTGGTTAATGCTTGATTTTTTAATTCAGAATTTTCTAAATTCAAAAACGAAATTCCAATTTTGAAGAGTTGTTATAACATAACTAAAGGCTCTCAAGAGCCTATGTAACTCATCTGACCCTACTCTGGTTATGGAAATCATGTAAAAATAGATAAAAAAAAAAACATAACAGATACCCAAAAAACTATTGAAACCAAATTTGATTAAATATACAAGTCCAGTAAATTAATCAAAAAATATTGGTGGTCATCTTGAATAGTAAATCGGCATCAAAGTAGCAACACTACGTCAACACCTCGTAAGAACATGTATGCCCTGTTTGGTTTCATACCATTCAGTAATTTTATAGACGCCATTTGTTTGTATTTCCTATAGTGTCCTATGTTTTACTATGTCTGCCGCTAGCGGCAATCTTTGATGATTGGTCGGCTTCAATGTAACAACACTTGGCTAACACATCATAATGCTTGCCTTTATACTTTTCAGTGGTTCTTCAAAAGACGACATGTGTTATATTTTCCGTATGGTCCTATGTTTAACTATTTCCCCCACTGGCAGCCATCTCGGATGATGGATCGGCTTCAAAGTACCAACCTTGATCAACACCTCATAAGGAAAATTCATGCCATGTTTGATTTCATTCCATTCAGTACATTTGTAAGTATTTATTATAGATTCCTAAGTTAAACTAAGTACCCTGCTAGCAGCCGGTTCCAACGAAACAACACTTGTTCGGCATTCCATGAGGTGCATACATGCCATGGTTGGTTCCATTCCATTTAGTAGTTATCTAAGTGAAGCTCAAAGTGTAAAAGGTTAACGACGACGGACGACAACAACAGACAAGTATTCCTTCGGCCCAGGTGAAAAAAAGAGACACCAGGTTGTGAAAATATATCAAATGTACTTCCACTGCTTCGACAACAATTACGATAGACGTTCGGTGACTGGGGTTACCACTGGCCATGCGTACGTGCTTGTGTGCCTATATGGATTTTACCAAATGTGGTTATTAGCCCTAATAAATTGTATATAAAATATTTATTTCATTCATTCAAACTTTTTGTTTTCTTACCCCTGATATCGATAGTCTGAGACAGCTTTTACAGAACTCTTTTGACATTTCATCATGTTCATTGATTTGTATACTTTACGGTAAATTGATATGTAGAATATGGCATAGTGAAAGATGTTTGCAGGGCAAGCTACTCTCCCTTTACCAGAAACATGATTGCAATAAATTAAGATGCTTTAGAATCTTTGAAAATGGGCTAGATTTATCAGACTGATACAAAGCTTCAAACTCATAATAAAACGATAATAACCTGAAGTACCAATACAGTAGTAATAACTGTTATTAATCAAAGATAATTCAAAGAAAACTACAACAAATAACTAAAACAAGAAAGGTTCCATTATTACACATCCAATATATGTATATAAACCGACATTTAATAAAATTGACCTATACAAACAAACTAACTAAAAGTACCAATCTTAAAGCAAACAACCACATTTTTAAATGCATCTGATATATAAGGTTTGTCCTAGATAGCAATTACCTCTCTGATTGATTGCATATACAATCATTCAAGCATTTGTAGCCGTACTTGTTGTCGTTACATGGAAGACATAGTCCGTCCTGCAGGGAAACAGTTCCAGTTTCGCACGCTGAAATTGAGCCAAAATGATTTGTTACAAAATAAACATGATAAACGGGTTTAATCTTGTCTATCAGACAATTAGCTAAGTGTTCGTCCGTTTTCAAATTGTGAAAAATTGTTGAGATGCTTTTGACGTTATCGTTTTGTCGAACTTGACCTTTTTTCAAGATTTTGTTTTGCTTGATCAGATCAGTTTGTTTATCTGCATGTAACTATTGTAAATTTTGATTATTCACTCATACAAATCAATCCGTAAATGGACTCGACAGACTAGAATATTGAAATGCATTAAATGATAAATCATATCACACAGATATACATTGGTGGTTCCCTATGTCGTGCTTTTATATTTTACTCGCCCTTCAAATCCGAAAATAAAAGGTTTCAAACAATTAAACCTCAGTTAATAATATTTAAACCATAACTAGGCCGATAATGTATATGCTGTCAACAATTTTTTCAGAATTCCAATAATGTATTTCATAATGATTTTCACTATAAGAATAATAACCACTTACGTGTACAAACATCGTTGATATTTTGAAAGTTATAACAACATACATCATTACTGTAAAAATAAAATGATAATCAGAATATCGTTTGTTCAATTTTCTAAATTCATAATATCTTTCTGGGTATTTAGTATTTCTGTCCTGTGTTATTCATTTATAGCTGTTCAGTATACAAGATTAATAATAAACGAACTCCAAGTCAATTTCAAAAGGTTAAGTCCAAATCAACCGATATAAAGAAACGGAATAAGCTATAAACAGATACCATACTCTTGCGTTGTTTCGTTAAATTTCCCAAAAAAGAGGTGGCTTCAATTAAGTTTCTGGTTAGCTCAACCTTCAACTCGTATTACAAGTTTTTGTGCTAACTGATTCCACGACAAATTCTTTCAATAGATTAGACATTTTGGACATTTCATTTACGTTTGGTAGGCATGAAGGCTTGCCACGAATAACAACAAGAATGTTGTCAACTAAATGGATATAGCATCATCATTTAAAAAAAAAGTTTTTGAATTAACCTCAAAAGAAGTCTAGATTATGTACGAGTATGGCATGTTTGTTTAAACATGTTAACAAAAAATGATTTTTCATTAATTCTAGCTTTAATATTTGGGTCGGGGAATCACTTGTAATGTATGGATTTATTTATTGTCTCTGGGACCTTCATGTATGCTGTTCCTTTGTCGCACTCAACCTGTAAATAGACGGACGAATTTTGCGATAGTTTGTTTTTTTCACATACATGTTGCATAACAAAAGAAAATTAATGTACGAAACTTAAATTCGAAGAACCTCTCAATTTACGCATTTTAGGGTACAAGTAACAAAATATCAGGAATAGATCATCTTGGCTGTATTTGGCAAAGCTTTGGTTCTCAATGCTCTTAAACTTCGTAGGTTATTTGGCCTTTTCAAAAAAATGATGCGAGCGTCATTGATCAGTCTTTTTGTAGACGAAACGCGCGACTGGCGTAAATATGGAATTTTATGTGTATATATGTATCAATTTGTTAGTTATCAGGAATCTACATTACGGAAGAGGGACGACATACACCAGACGGACATTCAGACTCATAAATCCAAACTAAACTGAAACGCCATGGCTTAAATGAGAAGGACAACGACGCGAACAATAGTACACAAAAAATAACATAGAAAACTAATGACTAAGCAACATTTACCATTTAGCACATTTTTCTTATGGGATTGCAAAAGAGACATCGGTGGCCGAGTAATCACAAGGCAGCCAACACTGAGGTGAGTTCGAACCCCGCCTGTGCAGGTGCACTCTACTCAAATCTTAATTGACTAAGATTTTCAGTTTTCCTATCGAAGGTCAGTGGTTTTCTCAGTGCACTCCGGCTTCCTCCACAAAAAAACCCTTGCCAACACAAAATAGCCTAAATGCGGTTCTATAGAGTGGCGTTAAAACACCAAAAAACAACAGGTCAATTCAATTCAGCAAGCCTAAAGATAAGATACGACATTCAAGCGAAGTACCCCGGTAACAATTTTATATCAGTTTTGGATTATTACTTAAATTGGTTTATTTCTATTTATCCTACATATTATTCAATTTTTGAGTTTCCTACACTATTATGAAAGTAGAAAAATGTATGGTATGAGTGTCAAATGAGACAAAATTCCATCCAAGTCACAATTTGTAAATCTATTCAAATACAATTTAACATACCCATTTTTCTTGCAAACGCCACCACTAAGTTGCAAAGAAACCTGGATTTTACTTAACACAATTAACATATTTGCCAGATAAATAATATTCATAATTGTTTCATAGCCATACAATGTCAATTGCTTGTTACAGGAAATGGAACAATGAGAAGTTTGAAAACAATTCAACGATAAGGAAGAATTTAACTTGTGTGTCATATATATAATACTAGCATGTAAAGTGATTCATAACAACATATGTCAACAACATATTAATATATTACTTATCAATTGCAAGAACGGACTTGCTATTTGTTTTCTTTGCCATGCCAATTCATCTTAAGTTACGAAGGAGCATTGCTGAGGAAGTTATATATAATCGTAACCTATCACCAATATTGTTAATGTATGAAATAGAAATATTAAAATAAAAATGTGTACGATGTGTTTCGTTATGATTGGGAAATGAACTGTTTAAATAACATATTGTTGATCCACCGTGATTGTAACCACTGAATGAATGTTCATTTTAATTTTTGTTATTAACAAATTGCAATATTTGAAATATTAACAGAACATGAAAAGTATCTATTAGTATTGGCATCCATACCATATGAGGAGCAGTATTTGCCTACTTATCTGGTGCGCATGAGATCAACACCAGTTTTAGTAGGGTTCGTGTTGCTTAGTCTTTAGTTTTCTAGTGTCCTGTGATCTATTACATCTTACTGCTTTAATTTTTTCTTTTTTTCCATGGCGTTGTCAGTTAATTTAATGATTTTACCTGTTCCTCTAGCATCTTTCGCCCCTATTTTTTAAACTGAAATGATGATAATCCCCAAAACCATGTAACAAACTACTCAGTACAGACACACCTTTGCGTTTGAAAACTTTGTATCTACTAGATTTAATATATATTTATATATTAAATCAATATATATTGGGTTTCAGAAAAATAAAATATGTTTTTGAGTTTTATTGAACTTTTTATAATCGTTGGAGATGATGGTAAAACAAAAATATACACAATGATTGGATTTGATACTGTCTGCTAAGAACTTGTAACACAATTTTAAAAGAGAGACGAAAAATACCAAATTGACATTCGAATCCATAAGTAAATTACCAATTGACATACGGAATGGCTAAAAAAAACAATACTGAACAAAAGCCAACATAGAACACTAAGGACTGAGCAACACAAAACCAATCAGAAAACCAGGAGTGATCACAGGTGTTCCAGAATGGTAAGCCGATTTTGCTCCACATGTGACACTCGTCGTGTTGATCATGTTAGTCAATAGCACATAGACGGTAACAAATATAATTCCGTATGTCACATTCCTGGAAAAAGGTACGGGGTTGTAGTTTTGAACATTTGTAACATATCTGTTGATATTCCATAATGATCAACTAATTCGTAATGCCGTCCGTTTAATTTATGAAGGGATGATTTCAACTTCACTACTTAGAACTCTTGGTTTGATAGCCTATGTGAGTAGCAACCCTCATGCAAGGAAATCATGATAGGAAATACAAGAACCTTAATATTGTATTAACTGGAATATGTAAACTCCGCATGCACGCACAACTGGAATGTTGCTATATAGAAATTGAACATATGTTAATTCTAAATTGTAATTGTAATCATAAAATTTAGTTTATATTGGTTTGGTATAGGTAGAAGAAATGATACGCAAAGACTGATCTTTTAAAAAGGAGTATTTTTCCTCAAGTAAATTGGTTTATGATGAAGAGAAGTTGTGAAGCTGCTGGCAACGAGGCCTTTATTGTTAAAATAAAGGTTTGCTTCCATAATGCTCTTCAACATCGTACTTTACTTTGACATTTTTAAGGTTAAAGATATATTATAAATGAAGTACATTTCATTGCGGTATTTATTTCATCAAAGCAGTTAGTTAGAATCATTTGTCTATTGACATTAAATGCTGACATAGGTACTGATTCATGACCTGAACGATGTCAGTCTGGCGTAGACGCTGGGAAAGCTTCCAGAGCATGTGCTAATTCCCCAAGATTTTGATCCAGCGAGATATGGAGTATTTCCAGAGAAGCATGTCATTGGACCACCGCTATCACCCTATGGTAAATAATTTAAAAAAAATATCAGTTTAAAATATTATCATAAGATATACATAATCAACACATATGCATATATGTCGGATTATATTGTCAATTAATTTTTTGAGGTACTATATGTGTGGTTTTACAGGAGCATTCACAGTAACAATTGTATTGTACCAGATACAGATTTCAACAAACAATGTCTCTTATATAAAACTCGAGGCCAATATATTTAACCTCCACAAACCAATACAAACGCTGAAGACATCGGATATCATAACTCTAGTCGGCACTCTTCTTTTTTAGTTAAGAGTTTATTAAATACATTAATGGCATCAACATATTTTTGCATGGTTTCAAACCGCTCCTACCATATCAGTGCAACATAAAAGTACATATAACATTCATCTTCATTTTTTTTTATAGATTGTGTTTTCATAAAAACACTTTATTAACAAAAATTAAGGGCTAATACGACGTTTAACGTTTTTATTTTATTCTGTTCCTCTTTCATGTGTGTATCTTTTTTATAGTGTATGATGTACATGTATTTATTCAACATCTGTTTTCTTTATCTCTGAGCTTTATTTACGAATGCTAGCTCAGCAAAGCGATTGCGGGACACTTTATTGAATCTGAAAACTTCATGTAATGATTAATAACTAAAGCAACTTACCCTGCATGCGGATTTACCAGTTTCGTGGATACAAATGTGTCCACTATTGATTGTAGATCCACTGACAAATGCCCATCTGGTTGTACATTCCGAATTGCTAATAACAGTCATCTCGACATCTTGTAAAATGTCCGGGCTGCTTCCATCTGATAATGGGTAAACTTGTAAAATCTTGCTTTATTTGTAATTTAACTGGTCTTTTATTCAGACTACGAACAAAACAGTCTTTTACCTTATTCTTCAACGCTAATACAATGATTAAAAAGTAACAAATGCTATCTCAATGTCTGATTTTGTCCAGCTAGAGATATGAGAATATACGCTTTAAACGATTAAGTGAAACGGTATATACATTTGCAATGAGAGGATGAAATACAATAGGTAAAATCTGAGACACAGTTTTGAAGGTCAAAATAAACCAGTGACAAATCTGATTCTATTTGTATCAAACTCGTTAAAATCAAATCAGAATTGACTTCACAATACAATTTTAAAATCATAATTTAAAATGAAATTCACAGTATTGTTACGCTCTGGCCCTTGGCCTTATTTCATAAACTTAAACGTGTATGTTTCATCATGTGTAATTTGTGACCCCCGTTCAACACTTCTCCATGTACGCCTCGTATGTTATTTTTATGAGAGGAGTTGTTTACCTATACCTAAACCTATCTAATGATTCTATTTAATCGATGTGTCATCTTCATTTGACGGTGCATTTGCCCAAGTTTGTCTTAGTTTATCGTTACTATGTAACTTTCACTTATCGGCGCCATTCCTCGTGTTTAGTTTTTCTTGTGTATTACGTCAGATTTTTGGGCGGGCCAAAGTATAAATAGCAAGGTTTGCGTGATCCGAGTAGGATTTTCACCTCAATGCAGAACGATCGCAGAACTGAACTTGCAATCGAAATTATATTGCACCAAGCAAAATTATATTAAAATGCATGCAGTAACATGACGTAAAACCATTTAAGATTCAACCAGTGATTGGTAATTGTTTATTTTGAAACTTTGTGAAGAGAATTTAATTCATTGTTCAGTAATTTCATAAAACCTGCGTCTGCCGTATCGCACCAAGTAGCGTACTCGGTGTTCACATTTTGGCTAGCACCAAGCAGATTTGCTCGGTGCTGCACCGAGTGGAATTACTTGGTGAAAAGTATTTTTCTTTTATAGAAAGCTTTAAGATATTTAACTATTAGTCTTTTATGATCCTTATAAAACTATGAGGTTAAAAATACATAACCTGCACCAAGCAGTATCTGAAATTATTTGCTCGGTGTGCACCAACTAAATTTCTAGCACCGACTAGATTTGCTTGTACCGACTAGATTTCTTTGAACCGAGTGCAATAGGAATTATAATATTGCAGTTAGGAATGAAACGTATCTTTGTTTATATTAAGATTACTCTATTCAGTTATAGATAATGCATATTTTAAGGTTTTTTTTGTCGTAGAACAAACCGAGGGGTATCAGAATTGATCAATTGAAAGACCGACCGTAGCAATCCGGACACCACGAGGTGTGTTCTACGACAAGAAAAACCTTAAAATATGCATTATCTGACTTATATAACCGTCACAAAATATTATTTTTTATAGAGATTTGCAAAATTTAGTATCCTATATTACCGACAACACTAAATTGGCATATCCTTTCAAATTCAGGATATTAATATATCCCTCCGCACCCGACCCTTTTCTAAGTTACGTTAATGTTATTCAATAGAATATAAAACTATCTTATTAGTTGATCATTTGATAGAGTAATAGGTACACATAAATTTTAAAAAGTTAAGAACTGACACAAAGACGAATGTAAATACATGTAGGTCACAGTATGATTTCCTATTCAGCGTTTATCCTGAATATGCATGAAGTATTTGCCACTGCACGTTAAGCAAGCTACCAAAAATCAACTGACCTATTCAATGTGACTCAATAAGATTTTCAAAATCTAACACACGAATATGTTAAATCTGGCTTTTTCTTTATGAAAGTCTAAATTAAAATTCTTCTCACATATATGATATATTTCTTTATTGTAGCGATAAATTAACAAAACTTCACGCGTTATTTGTTTCTAAAATAAAAAAAAACGGGCAATGAAGGTTTCTTTTACATCTATCATCGATTGAACTTTAAAATATAGATTTCCAAATCGGCAACAAAAAACTATCAGACGAATAAAATTTTGAAGTAAATTATAGATTGCATTTTTATCAAGGAAAATAATGACCTCACACAGGTTAATTATTTTATGCCTTTGAGCATATTTCATTGAAACATGGTATCGTCAGGGTTGATTCTGAAAAAGAATGACCTGTCGTTCTGAAAAAAAATAACTCCATATAGGTATATAATGTGTTTTATGAACTACTGTATCTGTTATGAACCACTGTATATGTTATGAACCACTGTATCTGTTGTGAATTACTTATGCTGAGTTGATAATAATATTTAATACAACTTGTGAACTCCATTATGGTTTTTATTATTACTTTCTTCACCAGAGGCCCACAAAAGTAATTACGGGTGTATATCCTGTGGGATTTAAAATTTTAAAATTATTAAAAAAAAAATTATCTGGTGACGTTTGAAAAATAAAATCATTTTAAAATGGATGATTCTTTGCAGTCAGATTTAATTCAATTCATCCAACAGATATATTATTAATTGCTAGTGATGATACAGTGGTAAATGATACACATGGAATGAGAACAGGCTCGCAGAGTTCTTATGAGTCTACTCAAACAGACAATCAATCTAATAGTTTACCAGCTATATCACCTGCAGTAGGAGACATATTTGAATCACTCACAAATCAAATAAGATATACATTTAATATGGTGACACAACAAAATGCAGAAAAACTTTCTATGATGGAAGACAAATTTCAAAATCAAATCATGCGGGAGAAAAATCATTTGGAAGAACAAATATTTATTTTAAGAAAGAATTTGATAGATAAAGGTCTAAATCTGATCAAATACAATCTGAAAGATCAGAAAGTATTGCTATAGAAGCTCAAATTATAAAAACGCATGCAGTACAAGAACAAAAACCGCTCCAGAATACAATATGTTCACTTCAATTTCTAAAACATGCAGTTATCAAAATTACAATACTAGTAAAATACAAGGGGTATGCAATCTCATCCTAGTTTATATCTTGCTGATGTTACACAAAAACACAAAGGTAATATGAAGCCGCAACCGTATGATGGTACTGATGATATTGAAGAATATCTCAGTCAGTTTAAAATTTTAGCTGAAGTTAATTGTTGGGATTATAATAAAATGTCACTCTGTCTGGCTAGCAGTTTGAAAGGTGATGCTAGAGCCATTTTTAATGAATTGGATGAGTTTAAAACATGTAAAAGGCGATATTTTGATAGTCTTGTTGATGCCCTTCATAATAGATTGGGTCAGTTCATAGGTCCGAGATATTCAGAGCTCAGTTACAGACCAGAATAAGAAAAGATAAGGAATCTCTATCTGCCCTCAGCCAAGATATTAAAAAAATTACTCGCTGTGCTTATCCTGGTGCCCCTTCCTCTGTAACAGATATATTGGCTTTGGACCAATTTATAGATGCATTACATGACCCTGAAATGCGTCTCAGAATAAGAGAAGCAAGGCCAAAAAATATAAATGAGGTTGAAGTTTTAGCTGTTAGGTTTGAAACCTTAACACAAGCTGATAACCGTAAACATTTGATTGGTTCAAATGAAACAAAAGCAGTGTTCCCAGTTGGTGCAGATACTCCAAACCAAGCTGATGAATTACCTCAATTAGATAATAAAGAGGGTAATGAGTTGAAAGAATTGTTAGGTGATATGACAAAGAAAATATATAATGTGTCACAAGAAATAAAGAGTATAAAGGGGATTAACAATAATTTCGGAAACCAGGGGAGACACCAGCAGCAAAACCAAAATTCTTATAACAACAATCAAAATAAGGGGAATAATTGGTACAACAACAGAAATAATCAAAATTTTAAGAGAAAAGATTCGCACAGGGACAATAATTACCAAAATTCCAATGAGGGTCAGGGAAATTACCAGCAGTCGAACTCATGGGGCAGAGGTCAACAACAACAGAATGGCCCTCCACAGTCAGGATAAATAATTCAAAGACATCTGAGGAAGGAATTTTTTTAGATATGACTATATGCTGTAAACTCATTACTATGTTGGTTGACACGGGAGCCAGTATTACCATTTTAAGTAAAAAAAATCTAAAAACAATAAATCCATCCTCAATGCCAGAAATTACACCGGTAAAAATGAATATGATGACTGCAACGGTAGAAATCTCACCATTCATTGGTGAATTTGAAGCATATCTTATTGGGGGAAAATTTGATTAAACATAAAGTTTTGGTTGCAGATATGATTTTCTTACAAATAATGAGATGATAATGTGATGTTCTATGAAGTGAAAGCTGTATACCATGTATAAGATATAGAGGTCAGGAATCGCCATGTTTTAAATACACACATGCTGGACAAGTTTCCTGTTGCAGAATTTCAATATATGAAACAATTGTCCTACCCCCATCTAGTGAAACTATTGTTTTTGGTATAGCTGTAGACCCAATAGTAAGGGGAAAACAGGGTTAGTGGAACCTGTTAAAAATTTTGTAGAAAAATATGGACTATTAATAGCAAAAGCTGTTGTGCGTAGTACGGAAGCCCTGGAGTGCCATGCAAAAAAAAAATTTCAACTTGTGCGCACAAGTTCCCAACACACAAAGTTAGGCCGAGTTACAATTTGGGCAGTAATTTTTTTGGACAATTATGCCCCTTTATAACTTGGAAAATTGAAAATTCTAAGCGGGAGCATTCGTGTTTTCAGACTTTTTTTATACAGGTTTTATGTTTTATTAGTAAAAACATTAGTAAGAGACGAATGCACTTTGTCGAGTGGGAATAATCTATAAACAGTGAATGTAAAATTTCATAGAGTGAGACCAAGGTATTACTGTCCAGCGATGGCGAAAACTATTTCTATAGAGCTTTATATTCGGTATTAAGATAGGATACCTGGATGCTTCATACTTTGTTTGTAATAGCCTTATGTTTCGAAGTTTCCGACTGTCATATGTTCTTTGGACTTGACCTATTATAAATGGTACAGCAACTGGTTGAACACATTTTTTTTTTCTCATGTGAATTTCTCCCTTTTTTATGAGTGACCAATGTTAAAATTAAGTTATTATGTACGATTTTCAGATGTAATAACGCAGTAGGTCAACTATATGTGGCACATTTTCATGATTCATAATTCTTTGGTCAATGTTAATTTTTTTCTAAAAGAGTGTATTAGAATGGCCCACTGAATTTCTTGATGTCTTTAAAAAGATGCCTATTATCAAAATGTGAATCATAATCAAAATGTAGATATGTCAAACGTATTTAAAGGGGCCATACTTGCTCGAACTATCCAGGGTTTTACATTTGCAGTAATATCAAGCTGGGCCCTTGGACCATTTTATCAATTTGATAAGTAATTTTATATTATATCTTAAAGAGACAAAGGTATTGATAGAATCATGTATTCATTTTAAAATTGTAAGCTTTTGAAAATTAGGGGTCGGGTGGGAGTAATGTATCTCTCTTGATTTTTTCTCTTTGTATTCGAAAGTAATTATATATATATATATATATATAACTTCCTTAAAATATTAAAACCAAAATAGCAATACTTCAACATTTAAGTTATGGAGATATTCAAAGTTGATGAACCATGACTGAAAGTACATGGCTGAACAATATCCATGGAAATGTGCCAATATACAACTACATACAAAATACCATGGACTTATCATAAGTCGTTTCCTTTAAATAAACATAAACTTGTAAACTATGTAAAAGTTTCAATGTCAATGAACTATGATGAAGGGATGGGCTTTATAACCTCCATGGAAATATGACTTGAAATGCCAATAAACTTTCAAAATCAATAGACAATTACTGAGGGGACAGGGCCAAAATATTATCTATGGAAATGAGATGTTCCAATACTTATACAACTGCATAAAACAGATCATTGAACCACCACTTGTGGTTCAACATACTCTAGAGCTAATCACAAACTAATACATTGCGCAGCCAAAGCCGACGCCGTAAAAATAAAATTTATATACGTAATGAAAAGCTTTGAAAAGGTGTGAACATCAAATATGATATGACGTGCTGCAGTTCTAAATTATGAATTGTCTGATTTACTCTGCATTTCTTATTTTGCGTCTACATTTTTAGCATTTGTGGATTAAGGTGAGAGTGCAAAAACAAACAAAAAAAAGAAATGAAATTTTTCTAGTTATAAAGGAGCAGAACTGTAGTATTTGCGTAGTAGGTAGGGCAAAGTTGAATTAGAGTGCAGCAAAATACAATCATGGAAAGATGGCAGCACAGACGGTAAAACGGACGATATAGGGTTATACATGTATAATGCCCCATACGCCTGTCAGCATGACATAAAAAATAAATTCCCCCGTCTTTGGCCCTTTCTATAACATCCCAATAATAGAAAACAATTCACATTTTGAGATCTTAGACCATACTGAAACTTTGAAAACACATAAAACTTGGTAAAGAAAATGGCAATTTAATTAAAGTTTCATAAGAATGCATTTTTCAACTTTTGACCCGTTAGTGGTAATAATCCATGTGTTAAAATTTAATACAAACAAATCGACTCCTTCAACGTTTTGACATAAAAACAAAGTGACTATAGATGAAGACAACAGCGCTATACCATCATACATACCAAAATAATATTGCATTCATATAAAAATGATTCCCACAGTTGCTTAATTGAACAACATACATCATTAATAAATTCTTAATAAACATTCCTTTGGTGATATTGGAAACCTTATGCTTAGTTCAGTTTGAAAAAAAACAACAGATAAGATTAATATGAATTGTAATTCTCACGTTGAAAAACTATGTTCATATATACTGAGAAAAAGTATTCACATGCAGAACTACATTTGTACATCCATATATGCATATATAGAAAAAAAAGTATAATATGCATATGAGGTTAACTATATGCAAATAGATTATATAAAAAAAAATGCGCATATATGAGGATATATAGAAAAGTATGTGCATATAAGGTAAACGATGTGCATATGTAGGAAAAGTATGTGCATATATATATATATATATAAAGTAAGTGCATATAAAGTAAACATAGAAAAAAACATGTGCAGACATTGAAAAGTATGTGCATTTATGTATATAAACATATGTTTGTATTCGGCAGATACGGCGTTCCATAAAGTAGTATCTTTAGCAAAACAGCGCATGTCTATAAGAATACGTGCAACTTGTGCGCACAAGTTAATAACTCGTGCGCACAAGTTGTGTAACTCTTGCGCACAAGTTGAAATTTTTTTTTTGCATGGCACTCCAGGGCTTCCATAGCAACCAAATTGTGGTTTCATTCCGATTAAAATTTTAAATCTGTCTAATGTAGAACATGTTATTCAGAAAAATACTGTAGCTGCTATGTTAGAACCAGTTGAAGCTGGCATGATTGAGCCATGTCAGAATATAAATGCAGTTGGAAGTACTGAAAAAAATGCTAAAAATATCCCTATGCCTGATCATATCCAAACTGTATATGATAGTAATATAAATTAATTAGCAGAAAGTCAAAAAGTTCAATTTAAAGAACTTTTATTAAAATTTCAAAATTCATTCTCCAAGTCTGCGACAGACATCGGTAGAACTGAGCTGATAGAGCATTCTATTGACACAGGTCAAGCTCATCCAATAACACAACGTCCCAAATGTGCTCTTCTTGCTAAGATTCTAGAGGCTGAAGCTGAAATAGAAAAAAATGGCTGAATAAGCTATAATTGAGCCTAGTACAAGCCCCTGGTGTTCCCCAGTAGTAATTGTGCACAAGAAAGATGACTCTATTCGGTTTTGTATTGATTATCGCCTTTTGAATCATTATACATTTTGGATAACCATTTACAATGTACTCCCACGCATAGACGATACTTTTGATGCTCTAGCGGGGTCTAAATGGTATTCCACGCTCGGTTTAAAAATTGGATATCATCAAGTATCCATTACTCCAGAAGACCGCCCCAAAACAGCTTTTTCATTTCCTGGTAGTAGGAAAACATGTCTTGTCTTTTTAGATGACATAATAGTGTTTTCCAAGACTTTTGAGGAACAGATTGAAAATTTAGATAAAGTCCTTAATCGACTTGAACAAGCAAATTTAAAATTAAACCCAAAGAAATGCAGATTTTTCCAGAAACGTGTCAAATGTTTTTGGGACACGAAGTCAATGAGGATGGTGTTGCCACTGACCCAGAAAAAAACAAAGCAGTCGCTGAATGGCCAGTTCCTAAAAATGTAAAGGAAGTTAGGTCCTTTCTGGGCTTGTGTTCATAATTTCGCAAGTTCATCTCTCATTTTGCCCGTCCACTCCATCAATTAACTAAGAAAAATCAGTATTTTATATGGACAAATGAATGTCAAGAAGCTTTCAGTATTTTAAAGAAAGATCTGACAAATACACCAATTTTAGTTTACCCCAGTAATGAAGACTCATTTTTGTTAGACATAGATGCGAGCAATACATGCATGGGGGAAGTTTTATCTGAAGTTCAAAATGGAACTGAGAAAGTTGTAGCCTACTGGAGCAAAGCTTTTAGCAGAACGGAGAAAAAGTATTGGGTCACACGCAGAGAACTTTTAGCTGTTGTAGCTTTAATAAAACAATTTCATCATTACTTATATTGGAGACACTTTCTAGTTCGCTGTGATCACGGCGCTTTAAGATGACTTCTAAATTTTGAGAACCCAGAGGGTCAAATTGCAAAATGGTTTGAAATTCTTGCTGCTAATGATTTTTACATTGAGCACGGTGCTGGTCACTACCATGCAAATGCAGATGCAATGTCAAGGAGACCTTGTCATGATGTTAATTGTAATCATTGTACCAAAGCTGAAAAAAATTAAGCCAGAAGCTAAATATTCAGATAAAGTTGCACCTAATACTGTAGAGGCATGCAGTGTTTTTAATAAAAAGGGGAGGAAATCTATCTCCTTGTCTGACCCCAATACTAATAATATAATGACTTCAGAAAATGTTCATTTCTATGTCACTACTAGATCGGGGAAAGCTTTAGATAAATCCCCCTCCTGGAATAGTGATAAAGCTGTAGAGTTGGGAAATTACTCCTCAACATCAGATGGTGATCCCTGTAGTGATTTTACAGGAGAAAAGTTAGCTGAATGTCAAAATAATGACACTGATTTGAAATCATTAATAAATTTGAAGGAGACTGGGGAAAACCTGTTTGGGAGAAAGTTTCTCCGTGTAGTTCCACAGTACAATATTATTGGTCTAGGTGGGAGTCCCTTTATATAAAACAAAAGGTTTTATATCATAAATGGGTAAATGCAGATGGCAAGGGAGAAAAATGGTTGAAAGTTATTCCACAAACTTAAGCTTAAAAAGTTATGTGTTATCTCAATTACACAACAGTGTTACTGGAGGACATTTAGGTGTTAAGAAAACTCTTTCCAAAGTTAGGAAAAGATTTTCTTGGTTTAAACAAAGGCATGATGTGGTCAATTGGTGCGGGCAGTGTAATATTTGTCCCTCTAAACAGGGTCCTAATAAAAAGTATCATGCTCCACTCCAACAGTATAATGTTGGGGCTCTCTTAGAACGGAGAGCAGTTGATATTTTAGGCCCTCTTCCCAGAACATATGAAGGAAATCGATATGTAATGGTTGTTGGAGATTATTTCTCAAATGGGCTGAAACAATACACATAAGAGATCAGGAAGCCACTACTGTTGCAAATAAAATAGTTGAGAGAGTAATAAGTGTTTTAGGGGTACCTATGGAAATACACTCTGATCAAGGGTCTAATTTTGAATCAAAAGTATTTCGAGCAATGTGCAAGCTGTTAGATCTACATAAAACCGGAACTACGGGCTGAGACCCCAAAGTCATGGAATGGTAGAAAGATTAAATACCATTGAAAATATGTTAGCTAATTTGTTTCTGATAATCAGAAAAATTTGGATGAGTATATATTTTTACTCATGATGGCATATAGAGCTTCGGCACACGAAACCACCAAGGTTTCCCCTGATGAAATGATGTTTGGCCGCAGTATAAGTTTGCCAATTGATTTTTCAATTGGACAACCTGACTCACATTTTATCAAACCAGAATATAGTTCTGACTATGCTTATGAATTGTCTACAAAATTAGACAAAAATCATGATTTTGCACGAAATCACATTGCGGCTGGTAGCAATAATATGACGCGGTTGTACGATAGAAGTACAAATGTTCATAAATATAAAGTTGGGGATGCTGTTTGGTTATATAGCCCAGTTCGCAGTAAAGGGTTAAATACAAAATTACAAAGGCCTTGGCAAGGACCTTTCTCTGTGATAGAAAAAAATAAATAAATAAATACTATATATATATATAAGAACATCAGTTGTTCGACCTGTTAGTCAAATGCGTTTTGTTTAAATATACTTTTTCACTCTTTTGGTCTTTTGGAAAATGTTGTTTGTGCTGTTTTTAGACCCTTCTACAACGAAATTTGTTTGACATGCACACGTATAAAAATTGCGGTTTTTATCCAACGCAGTCATAGGTTTGAACGTAGTTTTCAATTTAGACTCGTTTATATTTTTTGTTTGGGCATGTATCATATTTTCCCTCCGGTTTATATGATCCGTTCATCCTATATATTGACTCTTAAAATTCAAGAGTTAATCTAAAAATGAGGGTACTTTCTCTAAAAATGAGGGTGCTTTTTATATGGCCTTCCAAATACCGTTTCGATCCCTAACATCACTGAAGAGACATTTATTGTCGAAATCCGGATATGGTGTACTAAAGAAATATTGACACCGAATGTTTGTGGCACAACATCCTGTCCACAAGTTAACAATTTTTTTTTTCTGCGACGTATTAAATTTATAATAAGATCCATTTTGTTACAACCTGTGATCAATTTTATTTGGCAATCGCCAATGGCAGTCAGCAGGGTTAAAGAACATCAGTTGTTCGACCTGTTAGTCAAATGCGTTTTGTTTAAATATACTTTTTCACTCTTTTGGTCTTTTGGAAAATGTTGTTTGTGCTGTTTTTAGACCCTTCTACAACGAAATTTGTTTGACATGCACACGTATAAAAATTGCGGTTTTTATCCAACGCAGTCATAGGTTTGAACGTAGTTTTCAATTTAGACTCGTTTATATTTTTTGTTTGGGCATGTATCATATTTTCCCTCCGGTTTATATGATCCGTTCATCCTATATATTGACTCTTAAAATTCAAGAGTTAATCTAAAAATGAGGGTACTTTCTCTAAAAATGAGGGTGCTTTTTATATGGCCTTCCAAATACCGTTTCGATCCCTAACATCACTGCAGAGACATTTATTGTCGAAATCCGGATATGGTGTACTAAAGAAATATTGACACCGAATGTTTGTGGCACAACATCCTGTCCACAAGTTAACAATTAATTTTTTTCTGTGACGTATTAAATTTATAATAAGATCCATTTTGTTACAACCTGTGATCAATTTTATTTGGCAATCGCCAATGGCAGTCAGCAGGGTTAAAGAACATCAGTTGTTCGACCTGTTAGTCAAATGCTTTTTGTTTAAATATACTTTTTCACTCTTTTGGTCTTTTGGAAAATGTTGTTTGTGCTGTTTTTAGACCCTTCTACAACGAAATTTGTTTGACATGCACACGTATAAAAATTGCGGTTTTTATCCAACGCAGTCATAGGTTTGAACGTAGTTTTCAATTTAGACTCGTATATATGCTGGATGAGGTTGCATTTCGCCTAAACTATCAGGTTGTTAATATTTTATATGATGCTGGTTTTAATACAATAAGTCAGACTTGTGTTTTTTAAAACACATTTTCTTATGCAGATTACTCTATACAGATGTGGCTTATGCCTCAACCATGATTTCGATCGTCCCTTTAAGGTTGAAAGGCATATGGACGAACATTCACTCAAATTTTGGATACATCTGCCCTGAATGTAGGAGAATATTTCTAAGAAAAGACAGTAAACATAGAAATTGTCAAAAAGGAGAATCAGGTGGTCGTGACTTAAAATATGTCAGCAGAGAAAACTTTTTATTTGGGGAAGCCGAACAACAAAAACCTAAGAAATTCAAGAGAAAAAGCCGGCAAATGATAATTGAAATTCTTTCACAAAATGATAATACAGAAAATAATACTAATATAAATGTACCAAAATCACAAAATAGAGAACAACATGCAGATGAAAACACTAAACCGGAGAAAAGTACTCAGAACAATATAAGAAATGATAAACAACAAAGAAAAGAAAATTCAAAAGACAAATTATCAGTAGAAAATAAAGATAATAAAGTAACTCAGTCAGTAGATAGTAGTGTATGAAAAGAAGAGAAAACGTTCGCCGTCTCCAACCAGGTCCCTCACAAGAATATCTACCCCCATACCTGAGTCTCAGACAATCATTATCAGCCTCGCAGAGAAAGTGATGCCACCTCCCCCTCATGTTTATGCATCAACTTTAGTTCCACCTGTTGAACCGTTATTTCATGAAGAAGCCTCAAGCATCGTTTGCCTAGATGAACTTAAAATGTTTATAGCCGAACCTCTATTTGAGACCAATGATACTGTACCTGTTGTACTAGATGAAACTAAGGAACATTTTGCAGCTTCAGTATGTAGCCAGCAGTCCAAACAACTTGATGTATTATCATTACTAGCCCCAGAAGAGTATAGTCCCGAGTTGAATACACCTAGTGTGAATACACTATCTACTGACAGTAGTTATATTCCCACCCCAAAAAATGTTTTACAATTAAAAGCTATGGCTGATTGCCAAAAAACTAGACTTATCTTCAACGTTGGAGGAAGCCGATTTGAAACGTGTGTTCCAACACTTCAACAAGATCAATCAGCAATATTGTCTTATATGATTTTGAAGGACTCTCCGTTAAAACCCTACAAAGTGGACAATATATACACATATTTTCTGGATAGAGACTCCCGTCATTTTGTGCATATTCTTAATCATTAACGTTCCGAGTGCAGTATGAAATTGTCAACATTTCCAATGACAGTTATTGCTCTCCGTGAACTACAAAGAGAATGTAAATTTGATAATTTAACCCACCTGCATTGTCTTTTGGAGAAATGAATTGTAGATATTCTACAAGGACATTTGTTAGAGTGACATTTTGTTCCTATATTCACTATGTAATTACAAAATTTTACACGGTAGATGGCATCATTGGCCTACTACTGTAATTCCCGTCAGTTTCAGTCACTCTGTATTGCAATTTCCACTTGTATCCTGTTTTGCAGTGGAGATTGCCAATAAATATCCCCCACGTCCCTCGGGAGGGTGATTTATTAAATTTATGATAAAGTTCAATGTTTGGTCTGTCCTAATCCTCGTATAACATGTATAACTTCGAGTTACTGAGACCTATATAGTTACATGCTGTTTTATTTATACTAATCATGCTAATCTAAGGAACCCTAAGTGAATTTTAGTTGATAAGGCCTCATTTGAGCAAACTGGTGTATGTATGTTACAAACTGGTATATGTTTGTTACATCAAGGAGAGTGTTGTTTTTGTTAACAAGCCATTAGCTTGCTGGTTTTGTATTGCATGATATTGTCTTATGGTTGATTTTAACCAAGTATTTATTTCTTGACGAGTAGATTTTAGATGCTAAATATGTATTGCCCAGGCTTGGGTGTTGTTACATTGTTGGTTGGTCAAGTAAGCAGTATTATATACATTCCAATTGTAATTCAATTGGCAGTATATTTCGTTACAAATATTTATTGAGAAAACAAAATTATTATATTGATACATGTATGACTAGAGTAATATATTGACAGTGAAGTAGTGAGATACTGTTATTATACAGGAACTAAGACTAACTATATATATAAGTTGTGGGTGTACAATAAAACACCAGGACTACTGTAGTAGCGTGTGGAGAATATGTATACTTAATGTATAAAATGTTCGGTGTAAACCAAACCAACAGGACTAAAGAACATGTGGAGAAATGACTCTCAATAGACTAGTTATAATGACGTTCCTCGGAATGATATCTGTGATAGAAAAAAAATGTTAATATATATATATACATGCCCACCGAAAGCTCTTTTTTCGAGAGCCCAGGTGGTCGTGTGGTCTAGCGGGACGGCTGCAGTGCAGGCGAATTGGTGTCACGATATCACAGTAGCATAGTAGGGTGCGAATCCCGGCGAGGGAAGAACCGACAATTTGCGAAAGCAAATTTACAGATCTAACATTGTTGGGTTGATGTTTGGACGAGTTGTATATACATTGTGTACACAGCCATGCATCACCATCATTGATGGCGATCCGATGGATACATATGTTGTACGGGTGGAAAGGTAACACATGCCCACCGACCGAGACTGAACAATTGTGATTGCTATTCTTGCTTTGAAAAAATGTCTTCTTGTTGTTGATTGTGTATATTATAGAGTTAGGTAAAAGCTTACTGCACCGAACTTAAATTGCTATTGCTATAATGAAATATGGACCTTTGATTTCATTGTGCTGAAAGTGAAAGAGTGTTATTTTTAACCTGTTACTGTTGTTGTTAAATGTTATGATGTTATTGTTTAACAAAAGGAGGTTCATAAACTAATCTGGTATAAACTGATACATCTGCATGGCTGACAAACCATTGATTTGAGGACAAATCCTTTTTCCATAAGGAGGGGGTAGTGTTACGCTCTGGCCCTTGGCCTTATTTTATGAACTTAAACGTGTATTTTTCATCATGTGTAATTTGTGGCCCCCGTTCCACACTTCTCCATGCAGATGTCCCCGAGTACGCCTCGTATGGTATTTTTATGAGAGGAGTGGTTTACCTGTACTTAAACCTATCTAATGATTCTATGTAATCGATGTGTCATCTTCATTTGACGGTGCATTTGCCCAAATTTGTCTCAGTTTATCGTTACTTTCACTTATCGGCGCAATTCCTCATGTTTTGTTTTTCTTGTGTACTACGTCAGATTTTTGGGCGGGACCAAAGTATAAATAGCAAGGTTTGCTAAATGAGAATTTAATTCATTGTTCGGAGAATTTCATAAAACCTGCGTCTGCCGTATTGCACCAAGTACCGTACTCGGTGTTTACATTTTGGCTAGCACCAAGCAGATTTGCTCGGTGCTGCACCGAGTGGCATTACTTGGTGAAAAGTATTTTTCTTAAATAGAAAGCTTTTAGATATTTAAATATTAGTCTTTTATGATCCTTATAAAATTATGAGGTTACAAATATATAAAAAGCACCAAGCAGTATCTGAAATTATTTGCTCGGTGTGCACCAACTAACTTTCTAAAACCGACTAGATTTCTTGCACCGACTAGATTTCATTGCACCGAGTGCAATAGGAACTATAATATTGCAGTTAGGAATAAAATGTTATGAACTACTGTATCTGTTGTGAATTATTTATGCTGAATTGATAATAATATTTAATACAACTTGTGAACTTCATTATGGTTTTTATTATTACTTCCTTCACCAGAGGCCCCAAAAAGTAATTACGGGTGTATATCCTGACAAAGAAACCACTGGAACGTTACAGTACATATAGCGTAAAATTGTACATGTTCTAGGTTATGTTAGTAATGGAATAAATACCTGTATATTGCATATGAAGCTGTGTGTTGAACTAGAAGGACGTTGACTTGTCTTGTTTTTGATACGATTGAAAATTGGAGGACAATTTATATTTTTGTGAAAAGTATAAAAGATACTACGGGGTAATGGACGACAAGCGGAACATGAACATGATGTTTATCATGTTTAAGTCGAAAAACAAAACTAAAATACAAATAAACATTAGATGCCATCCACAAAACATTATAAACAGAAATTAAGAATTGAACACTAGGATATTTATCTCAAAATAACTAAAATCTATCTCATCAAATCTCATTTCTCAAGCAAAGATGCAGAAAAGCCAGGTGTCTTCTACATCGTCTGCAATTATTTGGGAAGTAAAATCAAAATTTAGAACTGAAACTACGCATGTACGATAAACATATTTATGTTGGGTTTTTTTCTTGATCAATTTAAATTTCGAAGGTTTTGCGATTTGTTTTTCTTTTGTTGTCCTTTGATATGTCAACCATAAGTATTGAATACAATTTTGATGTATTTTTTTTTTCTTCTTTAATCTCTATATTGGAGATAAGGATAGAAAAGTGTATAAAAGTATCAGGTAAGGAAGAAGGAGGAGAGTTAAGAAAATAATATTACAATGTGAAAACAGTTTATAGCTACTTAACGATTTTTGTTATTGGTATGGTTGCCTATAATAAATTATATTTACTTTTTTCAAATACAAACAAATAGAAATAAGATTTAAAAAAAGACATGTCTACACATTTTATAACCGAATTTTTAAAAATAAGAGATATTCTGTCAACGCTGTGCTAACCGAGACTACTTCAAACTCGATATTTAATTCATTATTATTAGAAAACTACCAATATTAAAAAAAACAGATTAGTAACCGTTCTACTTAAGAAAAGTCTATACAGTAACATGCCTTCACTTGCAGTTTATTTATTTGCCAATTTGGATTTTGTTGGGCATCAGAAATATCATTAACAATTAGTCAGTTTTATATTTCCTTATAAATCGATTTTGCTATAGTAAGGAAAATGGGTTATACACACTCACATTTGTTGTTACTACACTGTACGGTATTATAGTGTTATATAAAAGACTTTTTGGTGACGTTACTGTCGACATCAATAACGTCGCCAAATATGTTTTGCATGTTTTGATTTTCTTCTAAATATCAAACTTTAAGTCTTAGCTTGAAAACTAGCACGGTTGCTAAGGAATTTCTTTGCATCAATGGATTCGTCGTTCATTTTTTAATCTTACTTCTTTTTTTTCAATTATGTGGATTAACGAATAAGAAAATCTTGATAATGTAAAAAACGTTTTTTTGGCGTACAATACTGTTAATTTCAACAGCTTGTAAAACGGTTAGCTTTTTTTTTATATGTTCTGAATTATTTACAATCAGAATCCACATGTAAATTTTTTTTAAATCCGTGGATTAGTTAATTACTGTCACTTCGCCTTAAGTGCTTCTTTCTGAAACAGGGAAATATCTACCCAGCCACAGAACAACTTCCCAAAAGTATAATCTTAATCATGCGGAAAAGAAGTGCACCAAAACTCAGGTGATCAAGAAACATAAGAGTAGTACCATTCCTAATAATATGGAACTTGTAAGCTGAATAACCATTTACTTTTGCACCAGATATTACTTACATGACTATAATATTACATATCAACAGACACTTCACACCAGACAAAGTCTGGCAGGGGCGATGTTTACTCGAACATTCTGAATTGGTTTGAATGTTACTCGACAGTAGTCGAAACCACACTAAACAGTGACATACTTGACCCTTTCCTTGACCACACTAAAAAGTACGAACTCATACTTGACCAGATAAAAAAGAACCATTCTCAAATTGTACCTGACCTGTACTTAAAACCAGTTTTCAACCTATATTCAATGTCTTAACAATACTCAACCAAAATACTTTAAGGTCTGAACGATACTTGACTAAAGTCAAACCATAATCGACCAAAATCTGAACCATACTCCACCAAAGTGTAAGACTATCTTGACCTATAAACCTCAATTGTATCAATCTTGAATGTATAATTTATTCATCCATAAACAAATTATTTTTACATACATGTAACATGTTATTATCTGACAAATGAGTTTTATATAGTACCTCTTGGTCAAATTACTAGCCTAGAGAAACAAATCTTATAAAAATTAAACCAATTGTTCAGAGAACAATTGAAGGTCTTTCCATCAAAACAATGTATTTTGATATGAAAAGTTGTGAAACTAAGTCTAAAATGTCATTTCAATCGTCAAATGATAGCTTCTAGTAAGCTGATTCCAAAAATATATTGTTTCCGTACATTTTTTTTAAATAAGGGAGATAATTTGTTACTTCCGGTTTGAAAAATGTTACTTCCGATTATATTTGATTTACTTGACACTGATTCCAAAAATATCTGGTTCTATATACTTTTATATTAATAAAGTACAAAAAATAGCTACTTCCGGTTTACAAAAAGTCACTTCCGGTTGTTTTTTTCAAGGTTAAATGGTTTGATACCTTTTTCTAAAAGTTGTATATCTTTATCATGTATACATATAGAATAAAAGCAAAGGTCAAAATCTAGAACGTCAAATTAAGCTATGACCTTGAGATCAATTTCAAGGTCATAAACCAAGGACCTCAAATCAAAAGACCATAGGTCTTGATTATATTTAGTTAATGAGTTATATCACCAAACGCGTATTTTTAAATACAAGAGGGGAGAAAACTCCCTTTTACGTTTAACGTACGCTTGCAATCAAAATTTACATCTTACGACATGTCGCAACTAACAATTTGGTAAAAATAATTTGTTGATATCTTATACAGTCTTTGGATATAAGTGAAAATAAGCCAAATTCAAATATTAGAATATGACCTTGACCTTTGACCTTGACCTAATTTTCATTTTTTGGGACCAAGGACCTCAAATCAAAAGATCTCTATCACTTATGGTTTATAAGATAGAAATTCATATCACTTATATCAGATGCATAAGGGGAAATAACTCTCATATGGAGCGGTCATATCGCTTCGGTCAAAATAGGACAAATCATGCGAAGGATATAACGAGCAATTTTGTAAAATAAATTGGTCATAATCTTGAACGGTTGCGAAGGAGATGCGATAACAAGGAAAACAGTGTTTGGGGAGATAACTCCTACAAAGAAAAGTATTCGTTTACGCAGGGTAAATTTCAAAAGCGCATAAACTGTTCGATATCATAAACAAAATATCTAAGCGACATATTGCGAAACAAATGTTTATCGCAAGAACAAAATTAGGCGGAAAAAAAAAAATTAATCAGAAGAAAAACAATAGGTCTTTCCACAGAAAAGTGGAAAGACCTAATAAATTAAATAGAAAACAAGAAAAATATTGATTTAGAACAGGTCAAGTAAGGTTCAAATTATGTCAATTATGGTTAAGACTTGGTCGCCTTTGTTTCAGACTTAGTTGAGTATGATTCAGAAGACTTGGATTGAGCATGATTCAGACTGTTTTAAATTATTAAAAAAAGAAATGGCAAGTACAGGTTTAGACTGTTTAGTATTGTACATGCAAGAGTCGATTAATATCGTGTAAAATTCAGACCAAATCAGAAGGGTTAAACACAAATCAGTGCATTAGAGTATGCATACTACCCATTCCAGACTTGTAGTGAGATGATATTTACACCCTCAGAACGTTGATGATAACTACCTCATATGCCTATACCATGCCTATGCTTATACAACAGTTTTCCAGGCTCAGGCCATTACGATTATGATCACTGGCTGTTAATTGATCCAACAAGCACGTCACGTCTAGGTATATTTCATTATCGTACACCTATTCACTTTCTGAATACGCTTCTTATAATATATAAGTAGTGAGACAATATGCCGATATACATTTCACAGTCAGTAAATCAATACAGTTGTGATTGAAATATTCAGAAAAACACATTTCTCCATGGTTGAGATAGTAAGTGATCGAGGTTGCATGTTCTCATCAAATGTAAAACATCAGCTATATCACAAGAATAGACCAACACAATTAATAGATGTTGTTATAGCAAAGGAACAGATAAGGTCAGAATATACTAAAAGTAAGCACAACTATTGCTTGTTCTAGTTTGTTGTTAAACCATTGACGGCCTTCAGCTATTTTCTGTACTTGGGTCTGGTTGATGTCTCTTTGACACAGTCCCCATTTGAATTGTCATTTTATTATTATAATTAATAACTGTCTTATACGTGAAGTATTTAATTTGCCACACATAACGTTTTAGTGGCGATTTATCAACCGATATCTGCTGATTATAAATATTTTTGTTTCTGTTTTTTAATAAGGTGTTTGTATTCCATGACATTTCAATGATTCGGTAAAGAACGTCCACTAGAAAAAGCAGTTGAAATGACTTTCACTAGAAGGATCAGAATATTTCTTTATGATGACGTCAGATTATACTCTAAATCTGGAACTCTACGTGAACATATACTGGATAGGTACTGAAATTATTTATGCGAAATTCCATCTCGGGGCCCTTTAAACAGCTGGTATAAGGGTAATTTACGTTGAGAAACCGTGGCATAGATTCTTCATGAGACATCGGGTTAAACATCACTATTCTGACCGCGCTTGAAAATATGTCCTGCTATAGCCAAAAGGACGTACCATTTAACGCTCGATAGTAAACCAATAAATGATTTGTTTTTACTTGGATTGAGAGTTGTCTCATTGGCACTCATACCATATCTTCTTATATCTAGGTACACATTTGGAACAATGTCAATATTGTTATGCGTTTTCTTAACCATTGAAAAAAGAATATACAGTCATTTGACAGTAAGCATATATTTAGTAATTATAATATTCACATTCATATAAAAGCATGTCCTACATTTTATAGTTATCTAATGGATATATGACTATATACAAATCAGATAAAAATGTAATAAAATGAAAATAAATATCCTAACGCAACTTGAAAACGTTTAGTTCTTGTGTCTTTATTTTTTTCAAAACACAATGCAACGATGTTTTTAGTATTAACTGTCGTCATCCTAACGTGTATCCCATCTGAAAAAAAAATTACAAATGAATTAGTTTCTTGCAATTTCAAAATGCTGAATTGTTCTTTTCCAAAAAAACATGAAACCTATGTTAGCTTTATGCGAATAAATCAGAAAAACAAAGCTATCTCATGTAGTATTGCAAGCTCTTTATGTTTTGAATAAGCTTTTGGAATTTATCAAATATTTTGGCCTCTAGCATCATTGATGAGACATTGATTGTTGAAATGCAAATCTGGTGCAGAATTTTTTTTACCGTTGATGTGATGGTAGAGTTGTAATTTTGTGACGAAAAGATATTTCTTCTAAGTATGTGAGGAAGACTTTTAAAGTAATGACTTGACTTCTTTGATTCTTTTACACCCATTTTAACTTCATCTTTTTGTTTGTTAATTACTTATTTGTTTTATATTTTTAGTGTATTCTAGATAAGACATGCAGTTGAATACTTTAGACAAAAGTCAGCATAGTTTTCTGATATTATTTAGAAATTGAGTGTACGTAATATTTAACCAATGATGACCAATCTGTTAATATTCAATCTAATGAAAAATCATTTTTCAACAACGTGAAATGAATAGGACTCAACATAAGTTGGAAAGCTATAGTTTAACTGTACACTTTTATAAAATACATTGTTATCAAAAAACAATAATAGTGTACGGTCCCTTGGCGTTTCAATTAAGGGACTTTTATTATATATTACAAGGTCATAATTTATTGTAATGGTCAAGTTGAAATGTCGGTTTATATGTTTTATCAATCGTCATTTACTAGATGAAAATTAACTATTTTTTTAATCATTACCAATTTGAACAAAGAAATAACACGCGACGGGTGCCGTATACGATGCAGGAAATGCTTACCTTTCCGGGGTACCTGATGTTACTCCCGGATTTAAGTGGAGTTCGTGTTGTTTCTCAATTATTATTTATAACTGTTGATGTAAATGTCCTTTGGTTTTGTAAGTTTCCGTTTACTCCTTGCTTTTGATTGTTATTGTATTTTTAATATGTTATAAACATTAAAATGACCAATAGAATAGCAACTGTATTTTCCATTTCTTCTTTACCGCTTGCATAAATGGGAAATATCTCAGACAATTACAAGAATCGTCTAAAGTCATAACAGAAGTCTGACTTTCAAATCTTCGTTTCAATTATAATAAAAAAAAAGCAGGATATTTTTGTCACTTTGTGATGTGGAATAATATTATTTCTTTTAATACATTTTAGTTTTATTTCCACATACAATCATAGCAGCATACAAGATATAACAACTGAAATAATCGGGTGATAAACTATAAACTAACAATCATTCGTATAGAAATTGCTTCCTATTTAGAAATTGCATTGCTCCTTTGTTTGAAATTGATTTAATAGAAATACCCTAGATATAAACAAGAAAACGGTTAAATGAATGATAACAATGATAACCCCACTGGCAGTGTGTCAATACTTATTTCACTTAAGGTGGTATGGGAGTCTAAAATACAAATGATATAATTTCTTCATACTTTGCCAAACCGTAGTATATATTAATTTATGTTCAAAAATATAATAAAAATGATAGTTCATCGCGCAATTTCCCAAGCTACAGGTTGTGACAAACTAACATACTTTGTATGGATTATACAGGAAAAAACATCATTATGTCATTAAAAGCTAAACTATATGATAGATTTGTAAAATAAAATACGAAAGGATAGTTTCTAGATAATGCTTTCGGAATATCAAAAGAAAATATAGGGTCACGGTTTGGGGTTTTTTTCGGCTGGAAATCAAAATTCCATGAAGATTGCTTCAGAAAATGCTCTATTTCAGAGTTACCTCCCCGAAAATACCAATTCAAAAATCAAGCAAAAATAATCTTCCTTTGAAAACATATTAATATTCATAAATTATAATCATAATTTTCTTCTTTTAAATGAAGATTTACATTAGTAATCTGCATTCCTGAATAAAATTTCGCTAACTTGATTGCAAATCTGGACCAATTCAAGATGACAAAAGGCACCAATACCACCGTAACTGCTAAACAGAAGTGACCCTTTGTGTCAACAAATTAATATGCAGTAAGTTAGAGATTTATCTTTTATATGAAACTCAGAAGAGTAAGAATCAATCATTTTAAGCAAGCGAATATGTGTTCCCATTATTAATGTATGAATCGTTACATGATTGGAGCACACAGGTGACTACTATTTAGAATAAAAGACAAACGTGTCAACGTTGGTTTCCCTCTTATTAAATTCACAGTAAGAGCACACGTATTGTCATCCAATATGGTGTTAACATATATCCACCGATTAGTTTTTGCGGCACATTATACGCAATTCAATAACAGTGGTTGCTTAACGACAAAAATCTTCGTCAGGGTTAAAATTACGAACATCGGAAGTCGACAACAGGCAAGTTTTACGGTCACCGTCACAAATTGATAAACATATAAGATTTGATTGCGTCTGAAGTCAAAAGAAACATGTTTTTCGCGGATAATATTATATATTTATTCCGCACTTAAAAAAAAAATCTGACTTCCCCATTATACATGTCATATACTAAAAAGTAAAATCACAAAAATACTGAACTCCGAGGAAAATTCAAAAAGAAAATTTCTAATCAAATTGTAAAATCAAAAGCTCAAACACATCAAACGAATTCATAACAACTGTCATATTCCTGAATTGGTACAGCATTTTATATGTTGAAACTGGTGGATTAAACATGATTTTAAAGCTAGCTCAACCTTTCACCTGTATGACAGTCGCATCAAATTTAATTATATGGACAACGATGTGTGAAAAAACAAACCGACATAGTAGGTAAAAATGTCATAAATAGGGGTTTAGCAGGCAACATTGTGTTGTAATCTTAATCACTATAAAACAAACAAATTTGTAACAAAGAAGCACAAAATGGCATATAGTTACATTTTAGTTAGTTTTCTCGTTTGAATTGTTTTACATTGTCATTTTGGGGCCTATTATAGCTGACTGGGCTTTGTTCATTGTTGCTGGCCGTACGATGACCTATAATTGTTAATTTCTGTGTCATTTTGGTCTCTTGTGGAGTGTGGTTTCATTGGCTATCATACCACGTCTTCTTTTTTTATATATAGATCAAGCGTTTGAGCAAAAATCAAAGACAAGAATACACAAATTTACCATAGTACAATAACACAATGACGGGATGTATAAGTACAGAGCCACGTCTTATATGTATCCAAAAAAAAAGGCATATAAACAAAGCACATTAACAAAAATGAAAGACAAGAATACAAAAATGTTTCACAATAGCATAATTACGGGATGTATAAGTACAGAGCCACGTCATATGTATCAAATAAACACCAAAAGGCATATAGACATAGCACATTAGCAAAAATTAAAGGCAAGAGAATTATCAAAGACCATTAACACACTGACGGGATGTACAACTACCGAGCCACGTCCAATAGATATCAATAAAAACAGACTAAATAGTAAAAACAATATTCATAAAGATCACTAAAAGAATAGTTTACCACGTAATTAAGAATATAAACAACGTCAGTTCCCAGGATCTATACTTCAAGACCATCGTGTATTATATTTGAAGTAAATACGGAATATTTATCAACAATGTCTTGGTGCCTTCCGATGAACTTTTCTAGAAAAATGACGAGACGTTCTTTGACATACCCCTGGTTTATCAATTTTCAGACACTGGTGACGTTTTACAAAGTCTGAGTAGGAGCTGCAAGCTTATGAATACTAAATAAATTGGGAAATGTATATCCCATATACAAGTGAAGTTTGTATATTGCTACTGAAAGTGAAATTAAATAATCTGGCTTCTTTAATATTTTTGTTTTTGATAAGTGTCTGAAGGAACTCCGATTCATTTGATGAAAAAAAGAAGTCGACAAGGAGAGGTGCGAAGTTCGTACCCATAGGAATGCAGACAATTTGTTGAAAAAGTGTACCTCCAAGTTCAACAAACATGTTGCAATAAGAAACTCCAGCATACTGATCACTTTTTCCTCTGTGTAACATGTTTTACCTTTTTGTTCACTGTCCCAAAGTAATAAATTTATAGAGTAAATTACCGGTTTTTAAGTATTTGGTATGTGTGCGGAATAGTATAATCATATAAATAAACTCATCATAGATACCAGGATAACGCCAGACGCGCGTTTCGTCTACAAAAATCAAAAAAAAATTAAAAGGCCAAATAAAGTCCGAAGTTGAAGAGCATTGAGGACCAAAAATTCATAAAAGTTTGTCAACTACAGCTAAGGTTATCTACTCCTGAGGTAGAAAAGCATTAGAATTTCAAAAATTCAAAATGTTGTAAATAGTTAATTTATAAATATAACCATATCAATGATAATTCATGTCAGCACAAAAGTGCTGACTACTGGGATTGTGATACCCTCGGGGAAATGAATCTCCAGCAGCAGTGGCATCGACCCGGTGGTTGTAAATAAACTCATCATAGATACCAGGATTGAAATTTTATATTTACGCCAGACGCGCGTTTCGTCTACAAAAGACTCATCAGTGACGCTCGAATCAAAAATTTTTTATAAGGCCAAATAAAGTCCGAAGTTGAAGAGCACTCAGGACCAAAAACTCATAAAAGTTTTGCCAAATACAGCTAAGGTTATCTATTCTAGAGCTAGAAAAGCCTTTTATTATTTATTATTATGAACATATCAATGATAACTCATCATATTTCGTTAGTTGGAATAAAACATTTGTTATCGTAAAATAATTATATTTTTCAAAGTTGTACATATATCGATGCTAGTTTGTTACGTTTGGTATGGAACATGTGTGTATGCTATTTAAAGAAAGATTTGTTTGATTGGATATATAAAGTATGCTGGAAAAATTTCATGCACGGGTGGTTTGATAGTAGTTAAAGTCATTCGAGTCATTGCAGTCAAGTGCTCTAGATGCTTCTTTCCAAATAAATAATTATGAAAAATATTTTTTTACAGGTTTGATAGTCCAAGAAGAGTCGCAAGTATTGATGTTGCAGTGCTAGTTAGACAATTTTCATAATTCTCATTGATATAAAATGAATTACGTGTACTTATTACCTGAATAAAATGCACTTGACTTTTGCAAGTGGCTACTCCCATGTGAGAGTTTTTGTATTAAATTGATAAATGTTTTATGTTCGGTTGAGGTTACGAGTTTGAACATAATTATACTTTTCATTCTATATCATTACTGAGTTTTCGTACAATCTGTGTATTACTAAGAAGAGAAATACCTGACGAATTTTGAAGAACATCTGTTGGGTTATAACATGTACAGGTAGTGTTTGAAATACCGTTTGTTTAAATGAATTGATCACCAACATTTGACCAAATACACTTATGGTGGTATTGGTGTATAGATTGAAAATGATAGAATTTGTTCATACTTTGCCAAAACAAAGTATATATTGAGATATGTTCAACAATATAAGAAAAGTATTAGGTAACCGAGCATTTTCTAAAGCTACAGTTTGTGACAAAATGATACATTTTGTATGGATTATAGGAAAGAACATCTCTTTGTAATAAGAAGCTAAACTAAATGATAGAACTGTAAAATAAAATACGAGAAGATAGCTTTTAGAAAATGCTTTGAGAATTTAAAAAAGGGTCACCGTACGTTTTTCTGGCTTAAATACAAAATAGCAAAATTAAAAGTAGATTCATTCAGAACATGCTATTTTTCAGAGTCACCTCCCCTTAAATTGCCAATTTGAAAAAATAATAAAAATCAAGTTAATAATATTAATCCAAGCTTGTAAAATATCAATATTTTTAAGTTAAAATATTACAAATTTATTCTTTTCAATTCAAATTTACATAAGTTATCTGCACCGTAGGTTTTCTGTTATTTACAATTCAAGATGGCGAAAGACACCCATACTACCTTTAGTATAGTAATTGGGTCTAGATACAATAACTTTCAGCTAGCTTTGAGCAAACATTGGCTTCAACACCATCGTTCAACCCTATCAAGTATCTGCATCAATCAAAAACACATTTTCCTTTTTGTTTACATGTAACTAGGTCGCCAAATGAGTTACAAAACAATACCTTTGCTAATTATAGTTATCATTATACTAAATGTGTAATATCAAAACGTAAAATTGACACATTGCTCAATGAGCATTCAAAAAATGATTAAGAAACTTTATATTTGACTACTTTTTTGCCCATATCCTGAAAAGGCACATGTGATACGCCAAACGTTAAAGTTTACATGATAATTGTTATGGTTGAAAATAAAGACTCACATATGTGTAACAGCTGAAGGGCTTACTTATATTTGCCATATTCGGCAACGTTAAAACTTCATGATGTATAAGCATTAAATTTTATTATTTCTCAATGAGTTGATCAATACATTTAATGCAGTACTAAACAGTAAAATGCAGAAAATCAACCTCAAGCATATCAGACTGAAACCTTGGTTTTTGGTGGGGTTCGTGTTGCTTAGTCTTTAGTTTTTATGTTTGTCGTTTTGTTTTTTAGCCATAGTGTGTCAGTCTAATTTCGATCTGTAAGTTTGAATGTCGCTCTGGTATCTTTCGCCCCTCTACTACAAAATATTCAGAATTTACGCTCGAATCAAACAGTTAAACGGCCAAATACAGTGCAAGTTGCAGAGCATTTAGAACCCAAAATACTCAAATGTTTCGCCAAATACAGCCAAATTAACATAGTTATTGGGATAGAACAACCTACGTTTTTCTAAAAATTTAAAGTTTGGTAAATTGATAAATTGTGATTATGACCATATCAGTGATAATTCATGTCAACACAGAACTTAGGGTTAGATGGGACGATTAGGACTTAATGAACACATGCACATTATTGTTTTTCGACCTTTGCACACATCGGTAGTTTTATAATAGTTTTTTGACTGACAGATCCGTTATCAATGATTGCAAATGAATCGAAATATTAGATTGCTACTTACTCTCTCTCTTTCCTGAAATCATAAAAACGATATCACATTATTAATAACGTTATATTCGTTAAGATGCGCTATTATCAATACATTATGAATTATAAAATTGAAATTGCAATATAATTCTTTATAATATTTTCTGAAATTGAAGTTTACATAGATCACACATTCTATAAATAACGATGTATCCATTTACACCAAGATTAAAGGAACGTAATGCTGTAGAACATTTATTAATTTCATATACATTGAATACAGTTACATCTTTCAATTTATTTATTTTTTAGACATGATTAGTATATATAAAATTAAGCTACAGATCCATAGTGAATGACATCAAAGGAATCGTATAATTAATAATACCACTACTTACTTTCTGATCTGCCTGAAACAATAAAAAAAATATTACATTACTAACAAATGTTGTCTTAATAATGCAAATTTATTCATTAACTCGGTTGTACAATGCAGTGTTCGTCTCTCAAGGTTAACGGGACCATAGAGATCATGCTCATCATTCGGATGAAATAATGTTTTCCTATAATTAAATGTGACACAATAGGGTTGCTACATATGAAACAAGTCTTATCTCTTAAAAGACAATTTTGAGGCCAAACAAACCCAGTAATTGATAAACATCAATCCTAACACAATGACACAAGAATTGGATAGGGTTTGAGAAAGAAGAATCATTTGTAAACTTCAACAGCAAAGTTTTTTTTTACAAAAGTCATACCAGGATGGAGAAGTTTCTTGTTGGTAGGCCCACCCATTAGATGTAAGTAAAAGTATGAAGTCTTTGCGTAGCATAATGGTGAGCGACAATTTTTACCAGATACTTTGAACATTTATCTATTTTACCAAGAAAGGATCAAAGCAAGAAAATATAAATTGTTGACGGGGACCTTAAATGCATTGTACATGTAATTAAGAAAAAGGAGATAAGTATTTCGTACTTCAATAAGCGACTTAGAAAATTTACAAATTTATAACTGCGATATATATCAATTCCACCTAAAAATCTGGACCATTTTTAGTTAAGCCATGGGGAAAATAATGCCGGCTTCTCCTTACATGTGAAAATTATTTAGACCAAGCAGGAAAATATATTAACATATTAATGTTTTGTGAAGAGTCAGTTTTGTTTTAGAGATAATATTGTTGTTAACATGACCGTAATTTCTTGTTTAAATGTATATATATGCATTTAGGGTTGAAAATCAGCATCCAGACAAGAGAATATCCCTACGACCTATATGTGTTTTACTCTTTATTGAATTAGGACGTTGTTTATGTGTATAATTCAGAACATTTGAGAAGCAGGATGGTATAGTCCGTTTTAACTTAAAGAAACATTATACACAGAAGTCCAGCATCTAGGCTAGAAATTATGACTGAGACTATATTGTACACTTCAATTACTTTGATCTCAGTTTTTATCTCAGCCACTATAATCTGTATTATTATACTTTCTGTAAGAATGTCCTTCTATAGTTTAATTACTCTATTTTTGCATAGTTTTTAAAAGAAATATATAGTGTTAACTGCACTATGCGAAAATAGTATGTCTTGCTGTTGCAATAGACTATTGATTTTAACGTCAATCATTGTTTGATTTCACGAGAGAAGGTGGAGCTTAGTCGCATTGATAGACAAGTGGGCTGGGCTTATTAGCCTGATCATATGTGCGCTTAAAATAACGATGTTATAAACCACTAATTAAAGTCGCTTAATGACTATACTGTCGTCTGCAAAAAACAAAACAAACAAGATGTCGCGGTTTGGTCAAGACGAACCTACAACATTTAGAAAAGAGAACTTTAAGTCCAAGAAAACTGGTCAACAAACACATTTTGCTGTTAAAGTTTGTCAGATTTCATTGTTGAAAGAGGTATGGAAATTGACATTTTGGAAGCCACAAAAGATGAAATCGCAAATTTATTGCAAGACTTTTATGCCAACATCCGAAATAAAAGTCAAGAATATTACAAGAAAAATACTCTTCTAGCCATACGACAGAGCATAAATAGATATCTGAAGGAGAACGACAGTTTTTTTGACATCATAACCGACCCCGAATTTACCCGAGCAAAAGACAACTTTACTTCCCTACTCAGGAAAACGAGAGAAGAGGGAAAAGGAACTGTCACCCACCATGAGGCTATCTCACTAGAGGATTTGAGAATGCTTTATGAACACCCACTAGTTTTTAACACGTCAACTCCTCAGGGCCTCCTAAATAAAACTATATTTGAGACAATCTTATATTTCTGCAGAAGGGGTCAAGAAAATCTCTCACAATTGAAGGTTGATGAATTTAAAGTTGACTCGGATCAAAAAGGGCAGATGTATGTCCGTAAACTTGCAACAGAACTAACAAAAAACCACCAAGGTACTACAAATGAGCCAGAGGGTTCAGGGGGAATGATGTATGCTACTGGCACAGATAGATGTCCTGTTAAGTCTGTTGTTAAATATCTAAAGAAACACAATAATGCAAGCAATAGATTATTCTTGCATCCAAAGAATTCATTCAGTGAACAAGATGATATGTGGTTCAGAAATGAACCAATTGGACAGAACACCATGAAAGTGTTTATGAAGAATTTGTCGAAGTCCGCAAAATTATCTAGAGAATACACCAACCACTGTATCCGGTCAACATGCATAACCTTGCTGGACTATAGTGGCTTCCAATCCCGTCACATCAAGACTATCAGTGGACACAGAAATGATGCATCTTTATCAAGCTATTGTTATGATACTTCAGGTAAATGCTATACACAAATATTTAATATTCATTGTGCAATTGCTAAAATTTTAATACAGTTATTTAAGGAATGACTGTAATATTTTTTCTATCTATGAAGAAATAACATAAAAATGTGGTATATTACAGTCATTTCTTATAATTTAATTCTAAATTTCATTTCAAACCGTAGAAAACCATGTAAAAAGGTTGATGACGTCACGGTGACATGACTATATTATGTCTATGGGCTGAAAACAAAATAACGTCAGCCAATCAGAAGACACGTTCCATCGGAAATTAAATTATATCTATATATCTTATGCAGTAAATCATTTGTACATATAATAACAAAAATATACATTGAATTACACCAATATTGTAAGAATATTTCTGCTTTTAATATCATAATTGAGTTTATCCAAAATTTTTATGTAAAATCTCGAAAAGGTATTGGGTTTTATTTATGTGTGAAATGACTGAGTACAATATTAATATATTCTTTATTTTAATGACTTTACTTGTACATTTCTTTATTTTATTGTGCATGTTTATAAATTAATTTTATTGTCTGTCAATCATTTTCTGAACTCATATATAAAATGCTTTCATTGTTTTTTTATAAATACATTTCAGATAAACAGAAAAAGAGTATGTCTGATGCATTAAGTAAATGTACCTATGGAACATTACAACAGACAGAAAGTAGGAGTGTAACTAGTAAGTATAATCATGTAAACTATCAAATTAAACAAAATAATCAAAGAAATGCAAAGAAAAAATAACCTAGGAGAAATGCATGTATTTATCGTCTTGTCGGTACCATGAAATATAGCACACTACATTGTTGCATTGACTCCCCTCAAATATTATAGCACAATAAAATCACATCGATAATTGTATTCTAATATTTGCCACTAAACTTGGGTTGTACTGTTTAAAGATACTGATAAGACAACTGTTCATATATGGCTCCTAAGTCCTTTTGTACATATAGTGTATATAATATATAAATAGTTCTTCTTACATGCAAGATAGTGTAAAAACAAACTTAATTCTTTTTATTACAGTTAGCTTGTCCCAGGAAAAGACTGTTTCTACCTTCACGTCGGATGAGAATGAACAGCCAATACCTCTACCAGTAATAGAGACTGTTTCTGCTGTTAGAAATAGTAAGAGACAAGGTATGTTTTCTTTTTGTATTCAGGTACTATTGAAATAGTACATATATTTTGGGTCAAAACATGAAATAAATGACAAAAGGTTTGTCACATAGTCTTCAACAATGAGATCTTCCTTAAAGTCACTCTCCTACATGTCCCGTTACATATAATGGAGTTCATGAACAAAATGGCATTCAGGTGAATTAATTGTATATTTAACACATGTAAATACATTTATGTCTCAACATTCTTCAATACATTTTAAAAATGAAAGTACGCTTTTACTTGTTTTTGATAGTACAAATGATGTACCGCTATATGTGTAAATATGGCCAAGAACTATTTGTGCAACTTTGTTATGTTCAACTATAATAATTTGTTACCTAATAGTATCGGTACTTTGTTCACACTCAAAAGCTGATTTTATTTAAATTATTTCAGTTGAAACTGCACCATATGATCCAGATATCATTGACTTTTTGGGACTACCTGATGATGTTTTGGTGGACTATTGCCAATCAGTCGAGAATTCTGACCACCAAATTAGTGCCCTAATGCAAATGAAGATGATGCCATTGATGAATATTTCAAATTGTACTGTTAATATCAACTATTACAATAATTGAATTTGAACAATGATGGAAAATACATTGTAGTAGATATTATTTGAATTATAAGGACATTTAAGAGACTTAGTTTCTGTTAAAACTTTATTTTATATGTGTTAATATATGTTCACTGCTATTGAAACAAAAATAGTCATTTGTTACAGATAAATTGTAATAAATGACATTTACTGGTACTATTACTTGGTTTTTTTTAAGTTATAGAGTACTGTGAAGAAGGTTAATAAATGATATGGAAGAGGTTTGGAGTACACCTTCTTTGAGAAAAATCCAAAATAATACAGAGACAAATCTAGGACATAATGCTTTAATTGTACTTCTTCATCTTGAAGTGAACATGAGTTTAAGCTTTCAACAATGAGCAAATCGCTGGAACCTTATAGCAAGTTTAACACAACTTCTAACACCAGGCCAACCAGTATTCTATTGTATGTCAGTAATGATTTATATTCAGATACAGAGTTAAAAACAATCATTTCACCTCAAAACATACTATTGAATCCATCTCTTTGATAATCTTTCTTGCAGCTATAAAGACAAAGTCAAAGTTTTTTTAAGAGAGCAAATATATGTTGATAAGATTACATAAAAAACATTTTTTTACATTGAAATACACTATTGTCACTATTCAAAATAGTACACAGTCAGCATAATAATGATATTAATGTTGTGTTTAACATTGACTATGGAAAATAGTAGCCAGGGTTTGAGACAATAGTGCACTCCCCTTCGGGTCGTGCACTATTGTCTCTCACCCTGGCTACTATTTTCGCATAGTCAATGTTAAACACAACATTATTATATAATTATGGTACTCGTTTATAAAAATGTATCCGGTGTATTGTATCATCTGCACAGCAATAGTGAATCACTGCGACTTCTATTTTATGTTTTAACTTCTTATAAGTTGCACTTTGTAAATACAGCTGTTTCTCAAAACGCGCCTCTTTTGGGGAGATCTTGAATATTCATAGAAAATAATTTTGTTTACATACTGGTTCCCAGTAATGCTCTCTGTGTTCCATCTCACAGACACATAACTTGGGAATGTTACCAGTAAATATACATGTGCATATTGTTTATATTGAAATATGTGGTAACCTTTCATTGGAGGTAGTGGTAGTTAAGAAAATCAGTGTTAGTTTAAACTCTATGAAGTTCAGGGCATATAAACGTTGAAAATATGCCGCACAGCCCTATATTTTGACCTTTGAAATAATTGTGGTGCATATGAACTTTCAATTCTAGGATAAGATTTTTTAAAACCTCATAGTTAAAGTGGTACAGTTTTAGCCGTAAAAAGAATTCCTATGGAAAATTGCACAATTTGAAAAAATTCTAATTTAGGTAAATTCTACATATAATTAACAAATTGTTAATTATAAATAAATATATATATTCAGTAAGGACCTATTTCTCACCATACTAATTTTAGTAATTTTGTGCTGTAAATCAATTCTTGCTTTTGGTATATAAATTGTTATGAATTCATACTTAGTATGTCATATGATAAGGTACATCATAAATATTCTATGTTAATTTTGTGTTTACAAATATTTGACTACTCCTCAGTCATATTTTATTGACTTTGAAAATTGTTCAATTGAGATTTGCAAGACGCCCCCCCCCCTCCCAACCCCCAATTTCTGAACTGAATGGAGGAAAGGGATAAATCAAAATGAGTATGCTGTTATCATTCAGTTCAGTATCAGTCCCCTAGCGACAAAAGCTAGTTTGCATTCTGCCCGTCAGTCTGTATACGTCAATCCGTCATTCTGGCAAATCAGTTTTCTGCATTTGTGTTCGTCATGCTTGAAGACATTGATTTGATTATAAGTAATAGTTTTTCAATGACAAGTTACAGATCAAGTTTTAAATTGTTTGTGTCTGATGGTTTTTTGCAAGGTGATTGTAATTACTAAATTCACGCGAGTAATAAGTTTTCCGCGCATTTATTCGTCACGATTAAAGATATTGATTCCCTCCTTCTAAAATTGATATTTCCATACAGCATATACATGTGCAATAACCAAGAACTTCTTCATGCTCTCAAAAGTTGTGAGTGGTATAAACATAAAGAATTTAATGACATGTTTGTGTTTGTAGAATAGAGTGCATTTACAATGCTACAAAACAGATATAAAGTAACGGTTAGTATCGAATCGGACCTTTTTTGTTTCCATGGTAACTAAAGCAGAGTGAAATACTTAGTGAGTGAGTACAGACTTCAAACTCCATATAATATACGTATTAAGTACATTCCTTTGCACCAGTTTAATTCTGATTATTGATCATTTAACAAAGTTTAAGTTGTTTGCTTAGGATTTTTTTCTGTTGCTATGGTCTTTAAACATTTTTTGTAAAACAAACATATTTTTTTATTTAGTTTTGAAACAAATGATGTTTTATTGTCTTTTAAATTGCATTGACATAACAAAATGGCCACATCTTTATCACGAGCAAGTATTCTGGGTTTTTTTCATTTTTTGTGAAAATTATGAATTGGTTTTTTTTCATTTTTAAAATGTGAAAATATAGGCTTTTGATGTTTTTAGAAGACCATGTTCCCCTTATAGAGAAAAAAAATAAACTAGGACATCCAAAAAAAATCAAATAATTTTTAAAAAAAATGTATACAAAACGATTTTTTATGCAATTATAATTATTAGAAAATTTCTACATCCTAATAAGCATGCTTTCTCCATATATATTTCATAATAAATTCCTGAAATAAATTGCCGCATGTTTCCATGACAACTGTTCAAAACAAATAAATAGAGGATTAAAACCTTTATTTTAATATTAGCTGTCTATTATATAAAAGAACAAAGAAATTCTGAAACATACATGAATCAACTCCTCCCTGGATCTTACAAATAGATTTTTTTTTTATCAAATTGATTTGTAACTATAAGCTATGTTTTTTCTTAAACTAAGGATATATTTGAAAATGAATTATACATGAAGGCATAGACTAACAAAAAAGTAAATCAGCTATCAACTATTACACACATTTTAAATATTTCATTTTCAAATCTCGCTTTAATCTTGATGATGAATCTTGGGTATACTGATATAATTTGATTATTATCATTTGTTACGATATGAAAATAAGGAGATGTGGTATGAATGACAATGAAACATCTATCCACCAAAGTTAAGATAACATTGATGTCAGCAACTATAGACAACTGGATGACCTTCAACAATGAGAAAAACTCATTACGTATAGTCGGCTTGAAAAGGCATCGACATTTAAATATGAAACAATTTAGTTGATAAAACCAACGGCCTTATCTCCAACAACAAAAATTACGAAAAACAATATGACAGATATGAACCAACGACACCCACTGAACTACAGGATTCTGACTCGCGTCAGTCACATAAAGAAAGTGGCGGGGTTTACGATGTGAGTGAAAACTCAATCCCCTTAATCCGGGACAATGGTGTAACAGCACAACATAATATCAAACTATAAAAATCAGTTGAAGAAGGCTTAATTAATCGCATCGATACTAAGCAGATAATCATTGAAAAAAAGCACTGACTGGACATGGTAGGTTATGTATCTCTTTTCCATCCCTAATATCAAAGTCACCAAATACAGGCTTGAGAGTACTCTCACTTACTTACAGGTAGTTTAAAGTCGAATAAAAAATCATAAAAAATCATAAATCTAAAATTGTAGTATCTTTAAAGTGAATCTAGTCGACTCTCGTTATCTTGAAGTCAGTGGGACCAGAATTTGTTTTCGAAATATCCGTAGTTCGACTCAAACGACTACTGAAAGTTTGACACACAAAGGGACAGAGCTCTTACTTAGCTTGGTGAGTCTTAAATAAAATTGAGTTTACAATGCAAAAGGATCGATATTCTGGTCTTAGATCAATATACCTGTATGTTATTGTCTTTTGTTATTAATAACATTTTATGACTTTTATTTATTTCTTTGTACAGTTTCATTTTTTTCTTGTGGATTATAACCGAAAGAGTAATTTCCAATCGATCTTAGCGTTATTCAAGTTATTAATATTGACAAAATTAATCATTTTCGTATACAAGAGATTTTAAACAATTTAGAAATTTAGAAATTCATTTTCTGCAAGAAAAAATTCAAACAGATCAAAGGTGCAGATTGAGTAGTTTTTTGGGTTGATCACATCCGGAAGTCTTATTCCCCACTTTATACACATCCAAACTCATAAGGGTATGTTTATGATCAATGAATTTTTATAAACTATAGCAATGAATCACTAATTTTTTTTCATGGAAATCGAAGAGAATGTTCGGTAAACACTCGTCGAAAAACATGTCATAAATCAATACAGTGGTCAGTGAACTGCAATTTAATTACACATGTATTACCAGGTTAACTCTTTAATCCATTTAAATCCCCGAGGTCATGTTTTGACAAATGTGTATTAGTTCGAGATAAATAATGAATGTTTAATACTTTTGTTACCCTTGTGACCGTAAATTTAGTTCGAGTCAACCGAAATGTCTTTTCGACTCAAAAGAAGTCAAAATACATATATTTATTTCGAACAGTCCGGGACCACGAAAAAACTCGACTCATCTGAAATTTTGAGGAAACTGAGTTCGAGACAACGAGAATTAACTGTATGTGTATAACAAAACTATTTAGTAAGATTTGTATTAACCGATAACTAAAACAATATTTATACCAATAAAAATGGCAACATCAAAAAAGTTTATAAAATATGAAATGATTAATATTTACTTTTACATAATACTGGTAATGTGTGCAATATTTCAGGTAGATCTGATACATTGACTTATCATTCATTAATTTCGAGGTGAATCGAAATAATGTATTGACGGATGTATTATCAACACAGTTGCTTAATCTACATTTTAAACCCGACTAATCTATATCAAATTCATGTATATAACTATAACCAATGATAGCCAACATATAGTATGATTAAAACATTACTTACGCTTTGTCTACCTCCAACCTGAAATCACAAAAAAAACGATATTACGCGATTAATAATGGTATCTTGATAAGTATTGTGTACAGAAGTGTGATTCACAGAACATGCAGAACGAAACTACTATTCAGTGATGATGGAAAAATATTATTTTTAAATATGAACTAAGTTTATAAGTATTGTGTACAGAAGTGTGATTCTTAGAACATGCAGAACGAAACTACTATTCAGTGATAATGGAAAAATATTAAAAAAATATATATTAACTAAGCTTATAAGTATTGTGTATAGAAGTGTGTTTCACAGAACATGCAGAACGAAACTACAATTCAGTGATCATGGAAAAAGATTAAAAAAATATATAAACTAAGTTATACCTCCTACAACTTTGTTACGTAATTTGTTTAAGATATCTACATACAATCTATTTGTACAGCTTTTTTTTTATTTCAACCGTATTGCTTACTAATAGATAATGCTCTTTCAATCATATCATGCTAAGGTTTTAATAAAAGTTAATACTTAATCAATGATAATAATTTTTTAATATTTGAAATGTGTGATATGATGGTCAATACGACAACTTTTTCAAAGGAACCAACTGACTACGATGGCTTCAATTTTTTTTCAAACGATTCAAATATTAGGACTTTGATAACTCTACAATTTGTATATAAACAAAGTTAACCTTAAAGAGTTATACAGTAATATTCACTTTTATAAAGAATGCATAGAATATAATTAACAGGAAAAAAATTATGTCTTTCCACTTTTATTCGGCCTTATTTTATTCTTGCGTTACATTTTTGTTTAAAACATGCCGCTAATATATTTCTTATATTTCAACGTACAGTTTATTCGCTTTTAAATTTCACCCTGGTAAGCCGGGCAATTTTCTTTGAGAGTTATACCCCCATTCACTGTTTATCTTGTGAGTGCATCTACTTCGTAACAAAAACAAATATATAGACAAAAGTTTTTTTTCAATATTATTCGTTACATCCTCAGAAATGATTGGCTGATTCGGATCGAAGAGATCCGGTGAAATCTTATAGAAATTATCTGTCTTTAACAAATACATTTGTCGCTATGTTTTTGTAATTCATAAACCGTTGATAGTATTAACCTAGAGTCTTTCTCTGGCTCTTTTAAAGATATATGTAAAAAGACTAGTGCAAACTGTTTGCTTTATTGTGATGAAGATCTGATACATTTGATCTCAAACAATCTAATGGCATCTGATAGGAGTTGGTGCCCCTAAAATGTTTTAATATTAAATTAATTGATTATTCCTTCAACTTGGTTCGTTTTAAAGCATTAGGGTCTTATTCAAAAATGTTGGATGACATATGACTAGGGAAAATGCAAACTGAGAGCGACCTTGAAAAACCAGAGGAAGCCATTTGTTTTACTTTTTCATTGAAAAGTACAAAGAAACCATATATCGTTTTGATATGCATATATACACATATCATTTGATACCAAATGTGACCGTCTATAAACCGGAGGTAGCTGATTATCTACATAATTAAAGACAAAAATATACAGAAACCATTTAAAGTCACCGTATATACAGCTGTAACTTGAGACCGTAAGTGACATTGTCTAAACCGTAAGTATCAAATTGTCTATATTGTTTTAGACAAAAGTATATAGGAATCATATCTTTTTTTAATCAGAAATGCAGAAAACTATTATTAGACACCAATAGTAGCTGTAAACGGAAGTAGTTATTATCAATAACTTACCAAATTGGTGTGGAAAGACCTTCAATGGTTTTTAATTGCTAAATAATTTGTTTTCCTTACTTCTTTACGAAATGTACGTGTTTTCCTGCATGCAATAGTCTATTTTATTTCTGTCTTAGTTAAAAAAAAAATACAAAATAGTATGTCAATCTGCGTTTATCATTTCTATATATGATGTATACATTGAAGTATAGTATGTATGCAAATCTTTATGTCAAAATCAAAGGTTAATTATGCTTCAAAACTAATATAAACTATTGCTCTTACTTCGGTTAAATCAATAAGAAATTAATCAGTGCTATAACTTTGGTGTCTATGATACAAAGAATAAATGTATTGCCGCAAGGTTTGTCAGAACTGTTGCTTTACTTACATAAGTGATACATAGCTATCAAAGATGCGTTATTGTATAAAGTTATGTATTTCAAAAAAGCTATATAATAACAAATTATACTTTCCATTATTCTTTAAGATTACAAATTATAGATATACATACTATTTTCGCTAAGTCCGGTATTATTCTTAAACGTAAGGTTTACCAATGTTCTAAATTAAAATGAGTTAACAGTTCATTAGCTATGAAGCAAATTAACTGTATGATCATATCACTACTTACTCTTCGAATCGTATGAAATTAAAAGAAATATTTATGACATTTTTAAAGAAGTGATTTTAATATAAAAATATTATTTACATATAACTATATACAGAAGTGTAAAAAACACTTACGCAGTCATACCAAAACGTAGAATCATAAAACAAATATTGATATTAAAATAGTATTAGTTAGTCAAAGTGCATCTATTCTAAAGAGTAATTCTCCGATCGATATAACTATAATGACGACGAATATCATATTTCAAAAGATAAAAAGATAAACTAAGTTCCTCCTGATTTGTTATAGCAGTTCTATCTTTATGCCGTTATTTGTTATACGTGATATATATATATACAAAATTCTGTCATACAAATAAAGGCAACAGTACAAGTGAGAGGTTTAGCTAGCTATAAAACCAAGTTTAATCCACCATTTTCTACATAAGAAAATGTCTGTACCAAGTCAGGAATATTACAGTTGTTATCCATTCGTTTGATGTGCTTGAGCTTTTGATTTTGCCATTTAATTAGGGACTTTCCGTTTTGAGTTTTCCTCGGGGTTCATTTTTTTTTGTGATTGTACTTTTTCATGTTATCTACCTCATCGATATGATGTGCTGCTAAATAAATAACAAATGTCAACAACGAGTAGACTTAAGTTGGTATAAAACTCTGAACAATGTTTGGTGATATCCTGTATGAACTTTCAATCAAATAATGTCGAATTCAAGTAAGAGTATAATAAACTCATCATAGACACCAAGATTGACATTTTGTATTTGCGCCAGACGCGCGTTTCGACTACAAAAGGCTCATCAGTGACGCTCGAATTAAAAACATAATTTAAAACAGCCAAGCAAAGTACGAAGTTGAAGAGCAAAGAGGTCCAAAATTCTTAAAGTTTTGCCAAATACAGCTTGGGTAAATTATATGTGCAAATGTGTCTTCAACCCTCACTATGTAATTATAAGAGTATAAAGTGTTTATAACAGAGTAACAATTAAAGTTGTGATATTCTGGCAAATGAGGCAGTTATCCATCAGAGACCATATGACTTAGATTTTTGTAAATATAGGCCACCGTAAGGCCTTGAACAACAAACAAGCTAAATAATATCCCGACAAGACAAAAACGTCAAAACTCATCAAAGATTCCAGATACCGGGTATATAATATGATACGAACTACGCACGTGCCGTCTATATAAAAATCAACTGTGAGAAAGCCAATTCATTGAAATTATATGTGCAAATGTGTCTTCAATGTTCACTATGTAATTATATGTGTATAAACGTAATCAATCATTCAATATTTTTATAGCAACGATTGATTTTTAGTTGAAGAAGCTAAATACAGAGTACCTGATTTCGAATCCTGCTACAGTAACTATTGCTATCATTGGATTACCATGTTGTACACAATTATGCAGAGAATTCCAAACAAGACTGTACAAATTCATATACAAAGAATAACCAACAAACCGATTGCAAAAACAAAACACGACAACAACAAAACAAACGTAATGTATACTATGCGCGACATAGAAAATTTAACAATTGACACGAACCCTCCTTAAACCGTGATCTCAGTTTGTTAACTGATGATGGCTCCCGTGAAACATTCATTAAAGGGCTTGTATATGGAAAGTGGAAATCATCCTTTTTCGATTAGTTTAGATATAAAACTATCCTTATTTCTATTGTCAGGATGAAAGATCAGATACGATTGATTTTTATCTGTATTTGTGTAAAACTTTAAATTAATTCCAAAGGGGTACATGTATGTGCTTTCAAAATTAAAACACGTTCAAGTATAACTGAGAGCAACTCATCTGCTAAATGGACCTCAAAACCTTATCCCTTTTAAAAAAGAGTATTTATAACTTCATTTTCATGTTGCCGGGTTAATACTCCAATTACGTATTCTTCATTAGCCTTGTTAGTTGTAGAAGTGTGTTAATCCTGTTCCACATGGACTCATCCTAGAAGCCTTTAAGTTTTGCGTTTTGATATGCATACATACACATATCATTTGATACCAAATGTGACCTTCTATAAACCGGAGGTAGCTGATTATCTACATAATTAAAGACAAAAATATACAGAAACCATTTACAGTCACCGTATATACAGCTGTAACTTGAGACCGTAAGTGACATTGTCTAAACCGTAAGTATCAAATTGTCTATATTGTTTTAGACAAAAGTATATAGGAATCATATCTTTTTTTAATCAGAAATGCAGAAAACTATTATTAGACACCAATAGTAGCTGTAAACGGAAGTAGTTATTATCAATAACTTACCAAATTGGTGTGGAAAGACCTTCAATGGTTTTTAATTGCTAAATAATTTGTTTTCCTTACTTCTTTACGAAATGTACGTGTTTTCCTGCATGCAATAGTCTATTTTATTTCTGTCTTAGTTAAAAAAAAAATACAAAATAGTATGTCAATCTGCGTTTATCATTTCTATATATGATGTATACATTGAAGTATAGTATGTATGCAAATCTTTATGTCAAAATCAAAGGTTAATTATGCTTCAAAACTAATATAAACTATTGCTCTTACTTCGGTTAAATCAATAAGAAATTAATCAGTGCTATAACTTTGGTGTCTATGATACAAAGAATAAATGTATTGCCGCAAGGTTTGTCAGAACTGTTGCTTTACTTACATAAGTGATACATAGCTATCAAAGATGCGTTATTGTATAAAGTTATGTATTTCAAAAAAGCTATATAATAACAAATTATACTTTCCATTATTCTTTAAGATTACAAATTATAGATATACATACTATTTTCGCTAAGTCCGGTATTATTCTTAAACGTAAGGTTTACCAATGTTCTAAATTAAAATGAGTTAACAGTTCATTAGCTATGAAGCAAATTAACTGTATGATCATATCACTACTTACTCTTCGAATCGTATGAAATTAAAAGAAATATTTATGACATTTTTAAAGAAGTGATTTTAATATAAAAATATTATTTACATATAACTATATACAGAAGTGTAAAAAACACTTACGCAGTCATACCAAAACGTAGAATCATAAAACAAATATTGATATTAAAATAGTATTAGTTAGTCAAAGTGCATCTATTCTAAAGAGTAATTCTCCGATCGATATAACTATAATGACGACGAATATCATATTTCAAAAGATAAAAAGATAAACTAAGTTCCTCCTGATTTGTTATAGCAGTTCTATCTTTATGCCGTTATTTGTTATACGTGATATATATATATACAAAATTCTGTCATACAAATAAAGGCAACAGTACAAGTGAGAGGTTTAGCTAGCTATAAAACCAAGTTTAATCCACCATTTTCTACATAAGAAAATGTCTGTACCAAGTCAGGAATATTACAGTTGTTATCCATTCGTTTGATGTGCTTGAGCTTTTGATTTTGCCATTTAATTAGGGACTTTCCGTTTTGAGTTTTCCTCGGGGTTCATTTTTTTTTGTGATTGTACTTTTTCATGTTATCTACCTCATCGATATGATGTGCTGCTAAATAAATAACAAATGTCAACAACGAGTAGACTTAAGTTGGTATAAAACTCTGAACAATGTTTGGTGATATCCTGTATGAACTTTCAATCAAATAATGTCGAATTCAAGTAAGAGTATAATAAACTCATCATAGACACCAAGATTGACATTTTGTATTTGCGCCAGACGCGCGTTTCGACTACAAAAGGCTCATCAGTGACGCTCGAATTAAAAACATAATTTAAAACAGCCAAGCAAAGTACGAAGTTGAAGAGCAAAGAGGTCCAAAATTCTTAAAGTTTTGCCAAATACAGCTTGGGTAAATTATATGTGCAAATGTGTCTTCAACCCTCACTATGTAATTATAAGAGTATAAAGTGTTTATAACAGAGTAACAATTAAAGTTGTGATATTCTGGCAAATGAGGCAGTTATCCATCAGAGACCATATGACTTAGATTTTTGTAAATATAGGCCACCGTAAGGCCTTGAACAACAAACAAGCTAAATAATATCCCGACAAGACAAAAACGTCAAAACTCATCAAAGATTCCAGATACCGGGTATATAATATGATACGAACTACGCACGTGCCGTCTATATAAAAATCAACTGTGAGAAAGCCAATTCATTGAAATTATATGTGCAAATGTGTCTTCAATGTTCACTATGTAATTATATGTGTATAAACGTAATCAATCATTCAATATTTTTATAGCAACGATTGATTTTTAGTTGAAGAAGCTAAATACAGAGTACCTGATTTCGAATCCTGCTACAGTAACTATTGCTATCATTGGATTACCATGTTGTACACAATTATGCAGAGAATTCCAAACAAGACTGTACAAATTCATATACAAAGAATAACCAACAAACCGATTGCAAAAACAAAACACGACAACAACAAAACAAACGTAATGTATACTATGCGCGACATAGAAAATTTAACAATTGACACGAACCCTCCTTAAACCGTGATCTCAGTTTGTTAACTGATGATGGCTCCCGTGAAACATTCATTAAAGGGCTTGTATATGGAAAGTGGAAATCATCCTTTTTCGATTAGTTTAGATATAAAACTATCCTTATTTCTATTGTCAGGATGAAAGATCAGATACGATTGATTTTTATCTGTATTTGTGTAAAACTTTAAATTAATTCCAAAGGGGTACATGTATGTGCTTTCAAAATTAAAACACGTTCAAGTATAACTGAGAGCAACTCATCTGCTAAATGGACCTCAAAACCTTATCCCTTTTAAAAAAGAGTATTTATAACTTCATTTTCATGTTGCCGGGTTAATACTCCAATTACGTATTCTTCATTAGCCTTGTTAGTTGTAGAAGTGTGTTAATCCTGTTCCACATGGACTCATCCTAGAAGCCTTTAAGTCATCATACATCTAAAAAAAACTTTTCCTAAATTGACTTGCATAATCTCGGGAATCTGATGTGAGCCCAAGTTACAAACCGTAGTATACATCGGTCAAATGATGAACTAATGGCAAACATAGCAAAGGAAATGTAAAGATATACTTATCACACACTATATCATTAAAAAAAATGCATCAACATTTCGACAAATCTTAACTTCAATAGCAACATCATATGTAAATAAACAATGGTATTACTAGGAAATGTTATTAACCCAACTTTTTCAATGATTTGTTCTCGGTTTTTGTTTTCGTAATTTTACGGACGCTTTCACGAATTGGTTGTTATGGAATTTGTTTTACAGATGACGACGGATACTAATATGTTCCACAATTGTTCCAATTAGTAACTACAACCTCGTCCAATTTCTCCTGAATGTGTACATTATTGTATCAGATTGACGATAATAAAGATTTCACTTTCGATGAATTCTGGTATCGCCTTTTAACTGAGATTTTTAGGGAAGTAATGTTTTAGGACTTTTCTGTTTCGTATTAATTAGAAATGATCTTGTTTAATTCTTTGTAATTTGTTAGACATGACTGATGCATGTTAAATGCAGTAAACAATCATTTTCATTGACAGCAAATACATTTTATAGTTTTAATGTATTTATTACTGCATACTCTTCCTCTCTCAGGAACACGAAAATTTCAAATTGATATTCCACGATTAATAATGGTATCTTTAGGAGTAATAAAACCATTGCTTTTCTTCTATTTGTCTTAGTTAAATTGGGACTTTTTTTTAAAAGTGCAACATGTTCAAGTAAAGAAATAATTTGCATTAGTGAAGTTTTTCTTGTCCAGAACTACACTACAAATTCACATAACATTTCATTGGATATAAGATAATTACAATCACTGCCAGTTAATCAATAAAATTTTCACCCCTGTGTTACTGTTTACCAAAGCAACGTACTATGTCACCTCAACATGCTCAAGTTTCCAATGTATTTAACATGTTGAATGGAAATACCAAGTAACAAAAGAATTGTTTTAGACACCCAAAATATATGTTTATGGCTTACTTTTTATTAGTTAATTTCATACCACTGGCAAATTCACGGGGATATTTTTGTTCGACCCTTTTTGTATGAATCCCGATGTGACGAGCAATGATTTGGTGGTATTACACCTTAATACTACAATACTATTCATTTAATTGGTCACATGTTTAACAGTAACTATATACAGAAGAGTCATTCCTTGAATGTTATCACTCCTATGATGATACAAATAGATAAATAGGGCAAATAAATGTATCGTGATATGATATATAAACTCCAACTTTGTGAGGTAATTGGTTCAACCATCTGCAAAAAAATCAAGTGGCCCTGATTGTTTGCTATCATGTGTTTTCATTAATAATATAAGACACAAGCATAGTTAAGTAGTAATAAATCGCTAGAAAACGTTGTGCCACACACCCTTAATGGACTTTCAATCATATCATGCTGTATTGAAGGGACAGGCACATACTTGATCAATGATAGTAGTATACAAATTAGAAAAATTCAATATGATAAGCCAATAACACCAACTGACATGGGCAAATATAGGTAAGTATACGGCCGTTAAAAATAATCAACACCCAAATATTAAGCTTTGAAAAGCCCGGATATAAAAAAAATGTTAAACATTTACATTATAACGAGAAAATCAAAGGCCTTATTTATGTACGAAACAACAAGAATCCGTATTTCAAAAATGCCTCAATGATCTGATAATTCGTTATGCTGAACGTTGATACAACGCAAAGCTTCCTCGCTCTCCATAACTCGATGATGACGTATTTAACAACAGAACACAAACACCATATTTGCAATAAACAAACAGATTACTAGGCCAATTCAGCAGTTATTATACAATAAGGATATCGCGATGGTACCGTTATGTAACAAACTATATAAACCATTGCTAGCAAAGTAATGATAGATTATTTAAATGACTGTTGTACTTACTGTAATTTATTCATCAATCCCCAGGGCTGTACTAAATCGGCACATACGTGATTTGTTGCATGCTCCAAACACCGATAATCTTTAGTGACTAACGTATTCATTCTCCTCCTATTTGTATTGAAGTCCCCATTGCCACATTTGAATGATGTTTCGTATGATATCTTCAGACTGTATCTATTTTCAATTGTTTTAATGAATTCAAATAGGCGTGTTACCAAATCTCCAAATGGTTGACCGGACATTCGTGTATCCCATACCTGAAGGGCAATGACATTTGGTCCTTCACAAACAACTAGTTGTTGACAACGGGAATGATCTAAATCAAATACACCAATCTGACGATAAAGTGCTTTCCTGTTGGTACGAGTTCCCTTTTCGAATATAGCACTCACAGGATATTTCTTGATGTACCATGCAATAATGTGATTGAAAAAAGCTGGGGGAAGAAACTCAAACTCTAAACATAACCAACTAGTAATGTTCACGGTTTGATGTTTGTTCATTAACCTTTTCTTAACTTTGTTAAATGAGCAGGAGTCCATCATGCATGGCATGTATAATGCATTCGAATCTAACAGCTTCACAATTATATCGAATCGTTTCATAACTTCAAGTAAATGTTGTTTGTTCTCCAAAAACTTCAATTTTGGTTCTTTCTTGAACAAAAGATATATTAGTTCGGAAGTCAGTTCTCCAGTTTCTTTTAGTGTTTGCCAGTCATTTGAAATTTCGATAGAAAATTCTATTTTATCAGATACAAGACATCTGAAAGCATCAATCAACCATTTTGAGTCCAAAATGACATGATCTTTTAAATTTTCCTCATCAAAGTAAATAACTGTTCCGATGTCATTAAAGTATTGCAAGCATCGTTTAAATTCTTCATCATTGTGTATGCCAATGCTGTCATGTTTTGCAATTGTAAGTAATTTCGTAGTTGTAGCAATTGGCACTTCACTGTCTTTCAACCTGGCTATAACTTGTTGAAATAAAAGCCATTTAAGTGGACAGTCTCTACCCCAATCTTTCATAGTCATAGCATGGCTCGATATTTCCTTTCGTATCTCTTCAAACACAAAGTCGTCATCTTCAGTATTTGAAACAAAATGAATGTTTCTCAAATGTTCTCTTTGATGTTGTTTCAGAATCTTGATTACGTTATTTTTGAATTTGTTTTGACGCTTCACACGTTTGTTTGGGTCCTGTAATATACATATGTGATAACTGATATTCAATTATCTTTCATACTATTGGCAAACATTTCAATTGACACCACAAATCTAGTAATTACTGGTTTATCAAGGTGTTTACTCTACAATATGCATTAAATTAGTTATGACGCTTGAAGCTTGAGGCATGTAGGACTATCTGCAAATAAACCATTATTTTTCATGTTTAATTTAAGGCTAACTGTATTGTCTGTAAAGTTTATGAACATCCATCGGTAATTTTAATTTCGCAAATTGAGTTAACAGGTTAACTCATATTTGCAACATTAAGACCCCCTATAGACGTTCACAAAGTTTCATACACAGCTGCGAAATATGTTATTATCTTTGGCACCAAACCCATGTGATGGCATATGTAGTCTTCTTGTGTTAATCGTAAATACTGTGAGCGTTCTGGCTTTTTGTCCACTTCAGAATATTAGAATGTACTAATACTATATCAAAAGAATACTTATGTGTACAAAATTTGAAATTTTCCATATTTTTGGGCGAAATTGCATGTCAATACATTCAAAATTCAATTTTGATGCTTAACTTAGTTATATGTGGGTAAACAGATACTTGTACGCTAAATTTTAATCAGAGAGAACCGTTGTTACATAATTGCTTTAGAATGACATGTTGACGTTATAGCTTTAAATGATACAACTTGGTATTCTACGTATGCGCGATTGTGTATCAGCATCCACTATCAAAAGAATATTTAACAATTCGATTTTATGACAGTATTAAAAAAAAACATTTTTGAAAAAAAAATCATTCATTTGACGATTTCCTAAATGTCGACTAAACGTTAGTGATGTTTTCTAGAGTTTCTTATTACTGGCTAATTATCAAAATATTACAAGTTTATAGTATTCTATTAAGTCGATAAACAGTACAAATTGTATGAAAACATACAACTGTAAATATCCCTAGTTATTTCTGTCACAGATATGTTTATAATAGTAAACTAGACTAATATAGAGATCGTAGGCAGAATGATCGCTTCAATGATTTTAAATTGAGGAGTACGATCCGCTCATAGTTCAAAAGATACATTGAATGCACCATTGATTGAATGATAAATTATAAAAGGAAACCAAACGTCCAAATACTTATGCTGTTTAAATACATTTTCTTTCGTAATAATAATATCATAGATATATTTTCAAGATGTTTAATGACATAGTTAAAGCAGGACATTTTCCCTCCGCAGTAACTTTGTATTCAACGATCAAGTTTGTCAAACGTATTAGATTTTCTTATCGGTCCCAATCAGAGAAATTTTAGTAGCATATTATTTTATATTTATATGTATCACACTCTATGACCTAATTCATTTAAGAACATTCTAGATTCCGAATAATGGATATATTCAACAACATCTAACGTTATCTTCATTTAGGTTGTGTAAGATAGAACTCAACACGTATGTAAATTCTCTTGAACTGAATTTTAATGTGCGTATTGTTATGCGTTTACTGTTCTACATTGGCGAGAGGTATAGGGGGAGGGTTGAGATCTCACAAACATGTTTAACATTTTTGCGCCTGTCCCAAGTCAGGAGCCTCTGGCCTTTGTTAGTCTTATATTATTTTAATTTTAGTTTCTTGTGTACAATTTGGAAATTAGTATGGCGTTCATTATCGCTGAACTAGTATATATTTGTTTAGGGGCCAGCTGAAGGACGCCTCCGGGTGCGGGAATTTCTCGCTACATTGAAGACCTGTTGGTGACATTCTGCTGTTGTTTGGTCGGGTTGTTGTCTCTTTGACACATTCCCCATTTCCATTCTCAATTTTAAATGAATATCAATACATATGTGTACCTATTTCGGGTTTACAAAATATCTATACAAAGTCTGTAACCGTTTAAAAGATAAGTTATTCTAAGAACTACAAAACAGACCGAAATTCATCTTTTTTGTAGTTGAACAATCGATCCGTTTTATACCTGTGCGTTTATACTTCCTTAGATAATTAAGCATGCTCTATAAAGTATGACTAAGTTTTACAAAGGGAAATTATTTACCGAAAAATAATATAAAAGCAATTCCAGTTCTTGACAGGATCCCTATAGTTTATTTTCCATTTTGTACAATGAAGTTTTTTCGTTCGTTTACATAAATGATTGGTTGAAAGGTAAAAGTTATGAAAAATATAGTGAATTTAATATGTTCTAAACCAAAACTCTAACGACAGTTACATATACAGCCCGTAACAGAGAAGTGATCGAATTGCTTTTTCTTTTCCGTCAAAATTAGCTACGTTATCGACAAATTTAATTGAGTAGTGACCGAACTATTGGTACTTTAACGTTAAAAAGATTGACAATGCTGACAACGTTCATGTGTCGATAATCAAGTTTAATACCGATAATATTGAAAATAATTCTAGTAATACGAAACAAAATATGTCCCTGCACCATTTCGATTGGGCGAAAAGTAGTCATTTCTTCAAAGTCAGCACAGGAAAAAAAAGATTTATGGAAGGACGTTTTGATAGTATTATTTCCTTTACAATCTTACCCAAAACCTAAAAGAAATATACTGGTAAACAATGAAAAAGGTGTTTGATAGGAATGAAGTCCTTTATTTTTTCGAACTACAATGTGTACTGTATGTGTGATGGATTTGAATTCAATCAATAACTTTGAAATCTTTTCTTATATGTATACACAAAAGGGAGGACTGGTATTTGTACTTTTGTTAGAATATATCTTCGTCCGTTTCACATGCCAAACTTTTTTCTATAATAGTTTATATAGGAAAATTTCGTTGACAATTTTGTTTTTCATATGACAAAATATTGAGGCAGCAGATTTTTTAAGGCAAAATCAGGGTCAGAATATTGTTTTCTAAAAACTACCAGGGCCCTTTCTCCATGAAAATTAAATGGTCCGTGGCAAAATTAAAACATTCCCACGTGTTAAACTTCAAAATTTGACCAGATTCTATTCTTAACTGTCGGATAATATACTAGGATAACATAGAAGTGAACGCACCCGACTACGCGTGCAGTAAAAGGTGTACTCTTACGTCTGATACCGGGCAGTTTCTTTGTTATATCTGTACTTTATCAAATACATGTACCTGTTAATAATTACTTAATATTAAATAGTTAAAATTTATTGCCGAAAGCCTGTTCAGGGTTTCTTTCTTGTGTATGAATATATAATTTTTCACATGCCTGAACTCATTGACGTTAATGTAAGGTGCTCTATTAGAAAAAAATGAATTTCTATTTCGGGTTTGAAAAAGAAATTTCGCCTTTTCTTGAGCCTGTTTTATACATTAAGTTTAACAGGTATGATCCAATGGAAATTTTCACATGGAACCTTCGGTAAAAAGGAAAATGAAAAGATATGGGGTAATTAACAGAGAGACCACACTCCATCCATGAGAAAAACGGGGGGAATGTAAAAATATAGAGGTCTCCACAAGGCTTTCAACAAGGGTGGAATCCCACTTCTTATGAAAAGCTCTTAATCGCCCCAACGTGTGCATACGTTTGGTCATCAAGAGATTCTGGTTTTTCTTTTTTTTTGTGTCATAAACATTCAATTCGGATTTGAATTAAATTTACCGAAACATTTCCGTACATTAAATCTTAGGACGGTCAGAACATTTTAAGGACGCAACAGATCGAAGTACACTTTTAAGTAGTACATAGATGTCCAATAATTCAGCTTCCTGTACATGTTCATGAAGTTTTAAATTTTGAATGTTAATTTCTTTAAAAAACACCATTTTTTACAATAACAAATCTTAAAATGTCTGTTAACAATGAAAAAGATTGACCATGAAAATTCACATATCTAAGAAAAGCAGTCGTTTAATTGATTATAAGAAAGTTTCAGTATATCATGTCAAATTTCTTTAATTTGATAGTTTTTCTTTAGTTACAAATATAGCTCCATGTCTGATGGTGAAAATAAAAATGATTGTCTCAGAAAGTCACGGTGAATGAGTTTCCATAAATGACAAATGAATCGGGCCAAGCTTAGTAACTAACAGTAAACAAACTACTGTAACATTGACGCACATGTCGAACTGTTTAAAAAATTTGTGTACTGTTAATGGCCAAAAATTTATATACAACTTCATTTATTAATTAATCTGAATTTCATAGCGCGTCGTCACAATAATGTAAGTTATAAAAAAAAAACATCTATAACCAGCAGATCTATACTTCTATAAAGAAAGTATTCTTGTACAAAAAGGGTATTTATTAGAAAATGGTCCTAACTATAGAATAGATAGTTTACCACAGAAATCTTAAACGGAAGTTTCGACAATTTTAAACAGAAGAGGTTTGCAAATAAATTTAACTTTAAATAAACACTAAAATAATTTTAATACCTCGAAGGTGTAAAGAATAAACCAGCAATCTCAATCTTTAAAAGTGTTTTCATGTCCTGCATTAACCGACGAGTTCATGTTTACAGTAGAAGCAGTGGATGTGACTCCAATAAATTCATTATCATTGTAGTCATGAACATTTATCGCTTATATTAAAAATTGATAAAGATTTTATCGAGATCGCACCAACTGTTTCTTATATCAGCTACATGTAACATGATCTCGTCGATTTTCATGACGAAGCCATTGTGTTATAGATAATGCATGTTTTAAGGTTTTTCTTGTCGTAGAACACCCCGAGGGGTGTCAGGATTTATCAAATGAAAGACCGACCGGAGGGAGGTCTTTCTTTGAACAATCCTGACACCCCGAGGTGTGTTCTACGACAAGAAAAACCTTAAAATATGCATTATCTGACTTATATACCGTCAAAAAATATTAATTTTATAAAGATATTTGTAAAATTTAGTATCCTTTTTTACCGACAACACTAAAGTGGGATATTCCTTTCTAATGCGTTCAGGTTTTAATACGCCCTGCGGATCATTTAAAATGAGAAATAAAACTCACTAAATAACTTAGATATAAACCTTTTAAAAATTGTTATCCATACACAATAAAAATATTACTGTAACTGCATGAAGTAAGACACAAATGTAGTGTTACCATCCGATAACGGTGTATGACAAATACAAGACATATTGTAAGTTATTTAGTGTATCACTTAGCTTATGGAAAAGGGGGAGGGTATGTTTTTTTTCCCGTTATGTCATAACTATCGCGGAAAAGTTGTTATTTATTTAACCATTTTACTTGAATCGAATGAAAAATTCAGAAAGATTGTCTTTCGAATAGCAATACATTTTATAAAAAGATAATCAGGATAAAATTATAGACCCTCCCGAAAGGGTCGGGTTAATGTTATTCAATAGAATATAAGATTATTTTATTAGTTGATCATTTGATAGAGTTAAAGGTATACATAAATTTTAAAAAGTTACGAACTGACACGAACACGAATATAAATACATGTAGGTCACAGTATGATTTCCTATTCAGTGTGTCTCGTTCTGAACATGCATGAAATATTTGGCACTGGACGTTAAGCAATCAACCTATTCAGTTTGACTCAATAAGATTTTCAAAATCTTACACACGAATATGTTAAATCTTGATTTATTTTATGAAAGTCTACATTAAAATTCTTCTGACCTATATGATAATGTTTCTTTATTATAGTGATAAATCAACAAAACTTCACGTTATTTGTCTCTAAAATTAAATTGCGGGTCTACAATGACGGTTTCTTTTACATCTATCATCGGTTGAACTTTAGAAAATAAATTTCCAAATAGGCAACAAAAAACTATTAGACGAATAAAATTTTGAAGTAAATCATAGATTGCATGTTTATCAAGGAAAATAATGACCTTACACAGGTCATTATTTTATGCCTTAGGGCATATACCATTGAAACATGGTATCGTCCGGGTTGATTCTGAAAAAGAATGACTTGACGTTCTGAAAGAAAATAACTCCATTTAGGTATATAATTATGACAGAACACAGATCATGTAATTTTGTTTCCGTCAGTTCGAAAGTATTTGATCATTTCGACTCCTTTGTATTTCATAGAAATGTCATGAACAAAGACATATGTTCGATTGAATAATGATTTCCTGGTTACAAATGATAGAAATTTCGGATGTCCCGTATTTGATCCTTTACCGTTTAAATGAAAATGCCAATGACAAAGGTTGATTATAAAAAATGTTTTACTGTGTTTAACAAACTTCGACTTAAACAATGGAAACTTACACGTTGGACATGAAATATTTTGTCGATGAAGAAAATTAAATAATGTCACTTATGAAATAAGTTTGTCGATAACGTAACTTATTCTGACGGTAAAGAAACGTGAATTCGATCACTTCTCTGTTACGGGCATTATCTACAATTGTTCCGACTTTCCTTAGTTTCTTTTTTTAAGGATTTTTTTATAATCAATTAAGTTGTAAAATAAGGGTAGCTTAAATATAATTTGGAAAAAATTCACGGAATCCCATGTGAAAGGTTGAATGTTTATCTCATAAAAAAAATAATCATATATTCATTCAAATTGTATTTGCCACAATACCTCTATTTTTTTCTGTTAAACATATCGCCAGAGGTGACTAGTCTCCAAATTCCTACTTTAAAAGAACTGTTAATCCTTTTCAGGAGCCACATGTTCACAGGTGTTAGATGGGGTACTTGATTATTGCTTACATGTACTCATTTGTTTATGTGTTGAATTTAATTGAATATGTGTTGATCATTCATTTTCATGCCAAGGAATTTGGTATTTTTCTATTAAAAGAATGTACTTTTTGCCATGTTCTAAGCATTTTCTCTAATGCTTTATCAGTGTGAAAATGTCTTAGAATTAGATTTAAAATATCAGTCTTTATTCTGAGATTAAATACCTCGTCACAAACTAAAGGCCATTGCATTTTTTGACAGGCATCGCTATGTGTGTCATGGGCGGCCATGGAACTCCAATTCATTTCTACGGATCTGAGTTAACTCGATTTTTCTAAGAATGATTGTAATCTAAGTTGTTTTATTTTGTTATTATTTTTTTGGCATATTTTCGTTTTGCAAATGTATCAATACAACTTCAGTTTTGTTTGAAGTCCTGATGCAATTTAAAAAAATTCAAGACTTATTGTTAGGCAGAACTTTACCTTTATTTTGTCTTCATTTGTACATACAACTATTATTGGAGGATCTAATTTTCTATTTTCCTTCGTAGTTGAACAGTAACAATGAATAGCGTCAAACCAAAAACTGACATACTCTGTAAAGAAAACGGTCGTTCTTCAATGGAACATACCATTAGCACATACATGAAAAAAATGAATACTAATTAATTCTGATAAAAAATCTTCTTTTACACAAGCCATGACACATTTGCTATCTACAAACGGGCGCCAACATAGAAAAAACACTTCTATCAAAAAATGGAACCCTGAAAGAATGTAGCTTGTGTTGGTTTAAAACTTAAGTATTAAGTAAGTGAATGCCTGACTTTGGCTATTTTCAATTAAAAACCACAATTGTGTTGGCGTGTTTTGAAGTTTATTTGAATGTTTTTTTGGAATTCCTTTTGTCAGTTGTGTTGTATGTTAAAATTGTACCTTTATCTGCTATATCTCAAATTTTGCCATATTTACCTATAACATACATAATGTCTGTTACCCACCCAATGTTCTTATTATAACGGAACAATAAATAACTGTCATGCAGGTTTGAAGTTCAATTAGCAATAAAACTAGGTTAAACTCGCCAATTTCGAAAATTCATGTACCAAGTCAATAATATGACATTTGATTTTCACTCGTTCCCATGGTTCATACTGGGTTTTTTTTTATGAGTTTTTATGGACTTTCCCTTTTTGAATATACCTTGAAGGTCTGTATCTTTGTTATGCTTCGTGTACATGAATGTGATGATTTTAATGAGTTAAGCAGGTTAAAAGAATGTAGTACTTTATTTATTTAACGAAAACACCATACATTCGATGTATTTGCCTCGATAGATTTGCAAAAAAGATCTGTGAAGCAAAACAGCTTTGCTTTGTTTCCTTCAAATTAAAACTCAATTGAGAATACAAATCAAAACGAAAAAAAAACTCAATTTCATTCAAGAACTTACGTGCTGTGTCTTGGAAATCAATCCATAATTTTTCAGCACAACTTGACTCTAAACTATCTGTTACTAGTAGAAAAACTGCACACTTTGATAGAAATACTTGGTGTGTAGCATAAAAATCTTTCTGACCAGCAAAATCCCAAAGTGAACAGAACGCCGACATATCATGCGAATCATTTGCATTCCGATGAGAACATGATTGTATGATGGAATTAGTCATTTGAACAATATTCTCATCATCTTGTATAATACTTTCATTTTCCACTTCATTGCTTTTCGTGAAATTGCCTTCAAACCTTCTAAATTGATTTATTTTCCCTTTATCTTGACTTGGTTCGCTCTTCATCGTTTTAACGTTTTCGTCACTGTCGTCGATAATATAATTTGTAGTTTCCTTCTGTATTTCTTTCACATATGTGTCATCAATATCGGAGCTATCTTCTGTCATATTGCTAGTTCCATTGTTAAATTTGCTCTCATAAACTTCTACTTGAACTTTTATATCATGACTTGACTGGTTATTCACTTCAATTTGATGCTCATGAGTACTTTTCCCATTTAGAACGAATGCTTGTTTGCAGCCAGTTTTTGAGTCGTCTGAAGTGTAGCTTGAATTCCCTTCATCAAAAGAGCTGTATTCAATATTTTGTTCGAGTGCTTCGTTTTTATTATCTTTCTTCTCTGAATACACCTGTTGAATCAATCTTGCTAGATCATGATCTATCTCTGTAAAAATGATAAAAAAATGAGCAGTTAAATCTTTAATTTCAGTGTTATTTTTTTCCCTGTTGCTTCAAATTGCATAAGATAATCACGTTAGTGTTGGTGATAAACGTCTTAAGCAGAAGAGTATAGGGTACGTACTTTACTGTTCATGTTAGTATGTTACATTCGTGTGACGCACAATGCATAATTCAATTGTGCTGTTTTTGAGTTCTGTCGTAAATTAATTTTAGGTGTTCATTGTCATTCTGTGGTTTACATGTTCAAATGTACTATTTTAAAGAGAAGATGTTTCGTTCCCTATTGTTAATTTTCCATTTTTGTTCCTTTGGCACCATCTTACGGTGTTTATATTTCACAACTTGTTCGCTATGCCCTTGTCTGTTGTGACATTTATGATTGTAACGAACGAAACCTATGTATTACTGGTAAATTATTAAACCAGGTATATCGTTACCATAAATTACTTAAAACCTTTACTAAATTCTTCCATAGATATAAATATTTGGTTTTGAAGTTTGGTTGTACCTGTAGAAAACTTATTTCAAACGGGATAGCACATCCTCATTTTTACGAAAATGCTGTTAACCGTGCCCGGAAATTAAGAAATGATCCATGTAAACTTGTTGCTCTTTTAAATAAACTTATTCTTAAAGGTTACCTATTCAACACTGTGATAAGATCATTGAATATTGTTTTTATTGGTATAAATATTGATTTTTTTTATAAGTAGATTAAAAGCTTACTAAATATTACTAGTATGTTATATACATATACATTGTCATGGATCTACAATCTGTCGATACCTGTAACTTGGCATTGCACAAGGTCATGTTTTTGACGTTTTTACACTAAATCCATTGTATGTTGGATGTGTACGGATTGATTGCTTAGTCTTAGAGGCATGATTTTTTTAATAGTTGTTAATGGCTTTGAATTAGCTTTCAGATAACTGCGAGATCTGTTCATGTTGTTTTTTGTGTCGGGATGTATAAGTACCCGGCCATGTCCACTTTTATTTTTTGTCTATCTGATGAGTTAAACATTTTTCAACTGATTTTTATAGTTCGTTCTTATGTTGTACTGTTATACCACTGTCCCAGGTTAGGAGGAGGGTTGGGATCCCGCTAACAGGTTTAACCCCGCCACATTATTTATGTATGTGCCTGTCCCAAGTCAGGAGCCTGTAATTCAGTGGTTGTCGTTTGTTTAAGTGTTACATATTTGTTTTTTTTCGTTCATTTTTTTACTTAAATAAGGCCGTTGGTTTTCTCGTTTGAATTGTTTTACATTGTCTTATCGGGGCATCTTATAGCTGACTGTATGCGGTATAGGCTTTGGTGGATAATTGTCTCATTGGCAATCATACCACACCTTCTTTTTTTATATTATATTATTCATTTCTGTATTTCTCTGAGTGTTCTTTATTTTAATTTGTATTTGTACTGTACTCCTGTCACGTAATGTTGTCGTTTTAGCGGTATGTTTAACATTCCCATATAAGCGGTAGGTTTGGGTAGCCATTACACCAGGTTCAACTCACGATTGGTTTTCTTAAAATGTCCTGTATCATGTAAGGAATATGGCAATTGTTATCCCATAGTCTGTTTCTTTGTATGTTGGCTTTGGTTTTTTGTAGCGGTTCAGTGTTTCTGATGTTCCATGTTTTTTTCACTCTTATAGTTGACGTGTTTCCCTCAGTTTTAGTTTGTGACCGGATTTGTTTAAGTTTAATCGATTTATGACAATTAAACAGTGGTTAACTAATATTGTCCTTATTTACATCAATTTGCATAAATACAATACCAGGGGATGCTGCACTCTTAATGCATGACGTATTCAACAGGCAATATGATTATGCTTCATTATCGACTTCTATATTATTTTTCTTTTCTTTAAAGAGAAAACATATATCTTGGAATGAAGGTTATTTGGTTTTGCTTGGAAAATATTTCTTCTATACGAATTAATAATAACATCACATCTAAGTAGGTAGATTTTAGGTAAAGGAAATTATCCATACATGCATTGGAATTCATTGATGTATTATAACATAGCAGTCCTTGAAGATGTGACTTAGGAGTTCATGTTGTTTAAATGTGGTTAGAAATGACATCTACTTTGAACAAGTTGACTCTACCAAGCAGTTATATAAGAAATGATTTTTTTTCAGAATTAGAAATCAAAACTGAAATGGTTAGTTTGATGAATGAGCAATTCTTTCAAACTTTAGCGAAAATTAAAATGCGAAAACGGAAATAAGAAAATAAATTATTTGCTGTCTCAGTGCTAAGTGACAATATGTATTGAACTTTACGTCTTAGGTGTTCAAATGAGCTATCTAGTGTTCTAGAAGATATGACCTGGATTACCATTTTAGTGAACCACACTTATATTGTATTTTTATATACAAATTATTGGAATTTTGTATGATTTACAATGCTGCAACTAAGTTTAGACGAAGTTGATATATCATAAAGCAATTACAGGCAACCGTTCGACCTTAACTACAATCAACAGTAGTATACCACTGTTCAAAAGTCACAAATCGATTGAAAAAAAAACAAATACGGGTTACAAACTAAATCGATGGAAACACATAAACTATATGAGAAAAACAACAATCAACAGAAACACTAAAGTAAAAAAAAACGACAATGCAACATACATAGAAACGAACTATTAGATAACAACTGCCATATTTCTGACTTGGTACAGGACATTTTAAGAAAACAATGTTGAGTTGAGCCAAACAATGAGGAAAATCTAAACCGTACAAAGGAAACAATTTAATTGAGAAAACTAACAAACAGTTTACGAAACACAATTATGGCAGACACGAGTCAATGGCAATTATTAAACTACAGGATCTGATTAGGGACAGACATATAAAGAATTTTCGAAGGTATCAATCCCTCCTAACCAAGTGTACGGCAAAACAAACAAACAACCTATAAAAGTTAGTTGGAATGACTTAATTCATCAGATTAATACTAGGCAGCCAAACACATAACATACAAATATACCAGTCGTTGCAGGGACTTTATAAATCCCTCACAACAAAACAAAATACAGATCTGAGAGTATTCACAATTACTGACATCCAATAAATTTAGCATATAGACGTACTTGTCATTTATAGCAAAACTTGACGGTATTCAATGCCAAACTATAGGTATTAACAGATTATAGAACCGTGAATTTTCGTAATATGTATATCTATAATATTTCATAATATTTAATATGGTTTTAAATATACCATATATACCGTAATATGTATATCTATAATATTTCATAATATTTAATATGGTTTTATTAAGTTGAAGAGCTAATCCAATCATGAAGAACCTTAAGTATAGTCATAACCTGATAAGAAATCCGAGCATTGCATTATGGAAACATAGTCCTAAATCAAAAAAGATCACCACCATTTTCTAACAGTACATTTCAATAAAACAATATCTTCATGACATGACCGATGTATTAACTACTGTGATACCATCAGGGACTAACACACTGCAAAACGAGAAATCAAACCAGTGGTTGAAATTGCATTAACCGTACAAATTCTACTGCACCAGCTTTGCATTTCACTAATTAATTTATGTTCAGTGATGTACGAGGCAAAATATTTTACAAAAGTATTTTTGTTAAATGTTCTTTATATTACATACTATGTGAATGCATGATAGTATAATTTAAATAAAAGCTTCTTACTATTGCATGGGCTCCAGTTTCCATCTTTAATATTAATATTGCATTTCTTAATATCGATACCGTCTGTACTTTGGGTAGAGGATGACTGGTCCTTTGTACCCCACAGTAATCTACGCATTAAACTGGTTTTCCCAACTCCATTTTTACCAATAAAAATAACCCTTGCAAAATAATGTTTCCCACACTCTTCCTTTTGAAAAAGTTCATGTATATCCGTACGTATATTGTCATTTGTTGATGACGATTTAGTTGATGGCGGTAGAGGCTCTTGAAACAAAAATCAAATTAATTAATGCATTTGCTCAAGAACTCAATTCTTATACTATTAGCTTTAAACGTTTATCTTTTATGGAAAAAAACATAACACAATTTGGTAGACTAAGTCTACCTTCTTTTAAAACTTATTTTGCTGGGTTCTTTTTAAAGTTCACAGTAAAATGATCAGGGTATTCTCATAATTAGTGACATTTCCCTAGTTATTGTGCTTCGGAATATTTGCTGTTTTGATTATTTTGTGTACTTAGACTACTGATATTTCGGAATTTATACTTTTAACCATTTCAATATTATTACATCATATCATAATTATAAGCAAATAATATATACCGTCATTTTCTTTTTCGTGCAGCTGTACAGGTGGACTTTCCACGGCACCAATAATGTTACTAGCCTTACATTTGTACGTAGCGAATTCAAATTCCTCGGATGTTTCAAATATAATTGTCCTCAGTCCTTTGCCTTTCGATGCCATTACTGACTTTTTGTCCACACATTCGTCATTCGGAAGAAGTCTACACCATACAGCAGACGTAAGTGGTAAAAAAGATCGAACATAACATTGCAAGACAGTTGTTCCCCCTCCTTGATTATTTGTAATGGTTTCTTGGGAAATAATTTTTGGTGGGACTAAAAAGCAAATAAAAATGTTAGTGCATTCTGTATGTTCTGTTTTTAAAATATTAGATAATTAGAGGAGACATATCGAGAAGTCACAAAAAAGTTCAAACTAACATGATATAAAGTTGATAATTATATATGCTCTCAGTTCCACTTACATATTATGACTTAAGTGTAATTCATTGCCTTTTACAATATTTAACCCTTAATATTCACATTAGTTGTAAAATATAAAACAAATGCATCAATATCTTTTAACGAAATTAAGTTTGTTGTTTTGAATATTGTGAAAGAGGATTGCTGCTCACTAGGAAGCTATGAAACCAAGAGTTCTAAATAGTGAAGTTGAAATCATCCCTTCGTAAATTATACAGACGCCATAACGAGTTGGATGACCGTTATACAATAACCGTTTCACAGATGGTATCGGATATGTTAATTATGTCGTTACTTCAATACTTTTCCCTTTTCACGAATTTAACCTACCAGATTGGACTATTAATCGGATTTGCAATGATATAAGCAAGACGACGGTTGAGCCGGATCTGCCTACTCTTCCGGAGCACCTGAGACCACCTCATTTTTTTGTGGGGTTCTTTGTGCTTAGTCTTTTGTTTTCTATGTTGTGTCTTTTTAACTGCTATGTGGCTGTCTGTTTGTCTGTTTTTAGACATGGCGTTGTCAGTTTATTTTTAATCTATGAGTTTGACTATCCCTCTGGTATCTTTTGTCCCTCTTTTGTAAGTCAGAGTAATCTGTTACATCGAACATATCAGTGCACTTATGACACATACAAAGTTTGAGGTAAAAAGAAAGATATACATAAAAAAATATCTCCGCAGATACGAATCATGTTAATTTTTGACTGGTTAATATGGCTTGAATATCAAAGGTCGTATCCTATATAATATGTACACAATATTGTAATGCCATTGAAATTTTTGTGGTATATAAATGGGTTTCAACGTAGTACCTTTTAAATGGAAATCATACGAATGCCAAAGCATGCAAATGATACTGAACGTTGTCTATCAAAACCATAAATAAAAAAATTAGTGTGGTAGATAATTTCAAGAAACACAATAAAACTAAATACTTTCAAACACACATGTAACATAACAGTAAATATAGATAAAACACATTTAGATAGAAAAAAAACATATTTTCTTATGTCTTTGCATATTCCAAATAAGAGATACTAACTTGGGAATAACAAGGGACCAATTTACAAGCTTCAGATGTGCATTCCACAGTTTTAGATACAATGTTATTAACTACTTTTGAAAAAAGGACATAATCAAGCTTTCATTTGGAACTGTAAACTTGACTGTAATTCAGTGGTTGTCGTTTGTTTATGTGTTACATGTACATATTTGTTTTTCGTTCATTTTTTTACATAAATAAGGCCGTTAGTTTTCTCATTTGAATTCTTTTACATTGTCTTATCAGGGCCTATTATAGCTGACTACTATATGCGATATCGGCCTTGTTCATTGTTGAAGGCCGTAGGGTGACCTATAGTTGTTAATGTCCGTGTCATCTTTGTCTTTAGTGAATATTTGTCTCATTGGCAATCATACCACATCTTCTTTTTTATATCACAGAAATGATTTTTTTCCACTGTCAGCGTTGAAAAACATTATTCAACAAAGTACCATTAAAACTAACTGGCTGTGTGATATTCGGCTCATAAAATGCATGTTAGAAATCTCTGTGAAAGTTACAATGATGTTTTACCTGGACTTTATTTCAATTAACAACATCGGAGAATACATTTGGACTTAATAATTAAAATTATTCTCTTAAACTGTTTAGATAACAAGTATCTTAGTTTATTATAGTAGTGATAAAATTATTTACTGACCAAAGACATAACACCTGAACGCTGTAATTACAATAATGGCAATAGAAACTGAAATATAAAATGGTAATCAAGTATAAGTATTTATTATTCATTTTCATTTTTGGATTACGACGCTCGCTTGATATCAGTTTATGGTGTTTATATATCTCAACGTGTTCGATTCGCTCGTATTTATGTTTTACAAAATAAATCTCTGTATTACTAAAAAAAAATATTACGCCATGGTTTTCGGTATCACAAACTAGTCAAAACATTCACTACATTGTAACATCTGTACAATGATATCATTTGTAGATATCAATCAACATGCAGACATCTTATACGTTCATGTAATCTTTTATGGTAGTATTCTTAAAAAAACACAAAACAATTTCGGCATTTATACCTCAAAAGCTAACGAAATCTTTAAACAGACTTAATCGGAAGGGACATAGTTACGAAACTGCTGTCAGGTCATTATAAGAATGCATGTGTTAGTCTCATTATTGAATCGATCGTAGGGTCTTTGCATCGGGAATTAACACATTTATTCTAAAACCTGTTGTTGACATTATACGGGTTACCTTTTTTTTATAGATTTTATGATGATTTGATACTGAACCCCTGGAGCTGGAATATCAGTAACTACTAGTAGTCTTTTGTTAATTTATGTTTAATTGTCATTTTGATTAGTTTCTTTTGTTAACTTTTCTGACATCTGACTCGGACTTCATTTTAAACTGAGTTTTGCTGTGCATATGGGTATGAGTTTCTTTATTCTTCACTGGTTAGAAGTAAAGAGGGAATGTTAAGATATCAAATACATGTTTAATCCAGTCGTACTTTTTAGCCTGTCCCAACATGTCAGGATCGTTTGGCCTTTTTTAAAAATCTTAAATGTTTGGGTATTTTTATTTATTCATTTGTATGTTAAGGGGTCTGCATTACGTCACATTTATATCAGGGGTCAACTGAGACCACCTCTGGATGTTGGAATTATTTCTAGTTGTGTTGAAGATGCAGTGTTGACCTTCGGCTGTTATTTTTTTCTTTGGTCGGGTTGGTGTCTTTCTGACATAGTTCCTATTCCATTCTCAATTTGATATCATATACTTCTGATCTAAAGTATTATTTCGTAAATAATTATATCATTAGAAAAACTAAAAAATATTTGTTAACATTTCAAAAAGAATTTTAAAGTGATACTAATAAGTTCTATGAAATTGGACAACAATGTGTATTGAAATATTTTAGAAATATGTATTTTATAGCATCGCAACATTTTCTAGGACACATGAATGTGGTACATGTGGTATGTGATAGGATATCTACTCACCAGCAATTATGAAATTTATGATATATGAAACTCGGTGTGCATCGGAGACTCCTGAAATTACAACATGTTGACTCGATGTATATATTCTATTTTGATAGTTTGATTGCTCTTATTATAACTTTTAAAATGAGATTAGTGATAAAAAAAATAAATTTATAAGGTTCCTGTTGAATATTTCGTTCTTAAATACTTTTTTCATTCATAGCATCAATTCTTGAGTTAGTATTGATCACATGTTAAGACAACCGTTTATAACACATTTCGCCCAAAGAATAACCAACTGTTTAGCTGACTGCATTCCCACAATAAATCCATTTGAGTTTATTTTTACATTTAACAAAGGTTAAACCTATGTCGACGCGTATATGCTTGGTCATATGATCTGCAAATCGTACGAAAAACAATAAAGCACAGCAGCTGTAGCAATAGCATCAGCAGCACTTCCTCCTTATATAGAAGATACAACAACAACAGCAACAGCAGCAGCAGCAGCAGTTCCTTCCATTTGATGATGTTATTAAATGTCTTCGGCAGCAGCAGCAGCAGTAGACTCTTTTTTAACATGTTTAAGGAAGATAATTATTTTCCTCAGCAGCAGCAGTCCGTCTTCTGAAGGAAGAGGACAAATTTTCTCAGCACTGTGATTTTGTTTTTAACAACTCATTTTTTCCATGATGATATATTGACCGCCTTCGTGATGAAAAAAGAATTCTATGAAACGAGTACGGAAGATTTGCTATCCTTGCCCAAAAGGAATCGTTTGATATACACTGTGCAATATATTTGTTTACCCTCAATGCTCTTGAACTTCCTACTTTATTTTATTACATCTTTTTTAATTCGACCGTAACTAATGAGTCTTTTGACGACGAAACGCGCATCTGGCGCAAAAACAAAATTTCAATCCTGGTATTTCTGATGAGATTATTGGACAAGAATGGCAGCCACTCTATGGAGAAATACAGAAAATTGTGCTTCCCCGAATAAAAATGTTCCACTGTATCCTGGTCGATTAAGAAAGTGACGAATTTTATAATCGCAAGAAGAGGAAAATGATTATTTTGGATGCTCTGACACATCGCTAAAGATTAAAGATTCAAGGATCTATAAACGGAAGACGGTCATCACAGAAATGTATCTGTAGTGGTCTGAGATCATTATTATACTTTGGAAAGGACACTAACCAGAAACGAAACTGACATGCTTTTGAACAATCCCATAGACTGTCAACTCGTCATGTATCCGTCTTGGTTGGACTTCTTTCTATGAAAAAGCGATGAACAGATTAATCTGCAACCCGGAACGACGGAATCGTAAATACGGCGAACTTATGTTTTGCAGATTAGCAAAGAAGACAACATTTCTGACGAAATTGAGCGCATTGGACCCTTAGATGCAACATACGACATAATGGACGACATAGAGGATTTAATTATTTGACGTTTGCACCGGACCATAATTGTCGAGAGAAATCGAGTCTCACTTCATGTAGATTGTCATTTTTAATTAAAATTGTGATGCATTTGCCGTAGATCTACTATTTACATTTTTATTGTTTACTTACTTTGGTCACTGTGTGTGTTACTGTCAATGACCTGAACTGTTACGTTGCCTTTGTTGGGCGATCTGAATAGGGTAACATCAAAATAAATTTAAAACAAACAAAAAAAAATTGAAGTGGCTATGGACGCCATATTTCAGTGAAACAATATTGTCGTTACTATTAACATTCTATGTTTTATGAAGTCAAAAGATCCAATTTCAAATCGAGACATCGATAAACAAATGTGTATCCATGTTTGAATAGTAAAACATCTTAGCACAAGAAAACTTGCTTATACAACATGTATATTTAAATGGTGTATAAATATCTTCAATTAATAGACTTAGGCCGTGCTCACATTGACCTAAACTCGGTGATGTGTAGTGTAACTCACACATAAACTAAACATCATTACGTTCTCATTGATATACTCAATGTTTACATGTAGTGTAAATCATGTTGTGTCTACATGCAGTCGATTTAGGCCTTGTGTAGGTTAAGTGTACACAAAACTAGGCATTCAGAACTTTAATTTTCCCATGTATATTTAAAAAAGAAGCGATTTTTATATAAAATTGATACTTATAACACTTATTAATAAAGTTCTTTGCAAAATGTTTGTCTAAACTTGATATATTTATTTGTTATAAAAAAAAATAACGTAGCCTTATTAACCCCTTATCAAGACAAACAAGACTCATTGGTCATCATTGCCCAACACATAATTCATTTGAAAAGGTCTTCCCGAATCGACTGGACGTACACACTGACAGAAATATTTGCCACTGGTCTTTACTCAAACAACGAATCACTCATAAATGCATTACTGAAAAAGGGTGAGGCTAATTGTTTGTTTGTGCAGTATCTCAAATCCGTTAAAAACAGTTAGAAAAAAACATAACCCCCTCCTTTTGATAAATACTCCTATGAGAAAAAATACTATTTGAAACAACAGAAAAGATAGAAATGTAGTGATCCTTAACATCGTAATTCTATTTCTTCGTCTGGTCTGTTAGCAAGCTGATGCAGCCTACGTTTTATTGTGTAATCGCGACATCGGAGTCAGAATTTTTTCTCGGGCGAAAGTTTTTTTCTATGGTACCAATTCAATATTTGACACTATAATGTATGGGCAAACTTTGGATTCAGAATATTTGTTCATTCTAATCATCTGTATGACCCGATTTTTTTTTAAATCCATTGTGGTAAAATCACCCCCCTTTTTTAAAGTCAAATGGTCGTTCCCTAACTGCTAGAAACATTGTTCGAAAATTTGAATTCGGTTCTACGAAATGAACATTTTAATGACATATAATTTACAAGTGTGAACAAAACTTATGTACAGGTACCTAAACAAGATGTATAGATGTGAACAAATTTAATGTGAAACTAGTGTGCATTACATTAAACAAAATATAAACATGTTTACTGTACACAGCGTTTGGTGTGAACACGACCTTAATTAAAATATACAGCGTTAGTATTTAAATGTGTTTATATAACATGGTCTCCCATAGCTAATCTATGTCCAAAAAAGGATATGTGTTGTAACTGACAACGAACATACAAAACCACCAAATAAACGTTACCTAGCTTGTCAAGAGTGTAAACTGAAATAGTAAATAATTTTGTTACTTTTAATTATTTTACTGCATTGATGATATGTGTTTGATTTTTTTTCTATAATTAACTAGACGATACAAAATACAGATTACACTCTTCAATCAAGATTTGGGTTTGCCAATATAAAAGGAATAACGAATCGGTTTCGTAACTACAGAGATATATGTTCGTTTGCAAACTTAAGAAGCCAGTAATGCGTCTTATACTCAGCCGAATTCAAAATGCAATCGATCAGGTACTATACGAGATCGATGAACAAGCAGTTTTCAGATCAAACAGAAGCTGCACTGACCAAATAGCATCACTACGTACCATCATCGAACAATCAGTAGAATTTGAAAGGGCGTTTGATAGTCTCAACAGAAAAGGGATGTTCCAACTGCTAAGGCATTATGATATACCAACAAAATTGTGAACATGATCAAGGCATTGTACGATGTTTAGCAGTACATGTACAGTTGATACATAAATCATCATGATCATCATTCACTAACCCTTTCCATGTAAATACTGGTTTGAAACAAGGCTGATTACTCTCTTCTACACTATTATTGATAGCTATAGACCGGGTAACTTAGCATGCACTAGACACTACACTAAGAGGTATACATTAGAACTTAACACAAAGGCTAGAACTAGCTTTTGCAGATTATCTGGCTCTCTTATCTCACCGTTTGAAAGACATGAGAAGCATAACCCCTCTATGAACCAGAAAAAAACTAATGATAAAAATCAACATCAAGAAGACAAAAAATATGGAAGTCAAGACCAGAAAAGGAGGAACAGTGTCAATTAAAGGAAAATATATCGAAGAAGAAGACCAATTTACTGATTTAGAAAGCATCATGGATAGAACTGGTGGTACAGATGTAGACATCAGGACAATAATTAGTAAAGCTCGACAAGCCTTTGCTATGCTGAACCCAGTTTGGAAATCAACAGCATTTACAGAAAACACCAAAATTCTAATTTTCATCACCAATGTATAATCAGTCCTTTTAATTGAGCAGAAACCTGTAGATTAACATTAGGGGTACGACATCAAATTCAGGTTTTTATCAACAAATGCCTGCGCCAAATTTGTAAATATTTGTGACCAGAAACAATAAGTAACAAATGCTTATGGGAAAGAACCAACCAGGAGCCATCAATTAAAACACCTAAAATTAGAACATGGCAATAGATTGGGCAATGAGGAAACCTGTTGGTAACATCACTATACAGGCATTAGAATCAAGACATCGGAGACCGGAGACCACATGTGGGCCCTTCGTGTTGATTATGTTATTACAAATCAAGTAAATAGTGATGGCGTCCGTAAAATCTACGAAGGGATGATTTCAACTTTACTATTTGGAACTCTTGGTTCAATAGCTGTATTGTGAGCAGAAATCTTCTATCAAGGAAATCATGATAGGAAATACAAGCCTGGGAATATCGTATCAATTTGGAGATATATAATACTCATGCAGGCGCTGCTGGAATGTTGCTACATAGAAATGGAAAGTTGACAATCAGGAAGCTGAAATAATCTTGAGTAATATGCGTAATAGATTCTCAATAGGCGGTAATGTTAACGTCTTCTTCTGTTTCTCAGGGCATATCGCAAACTTGGATATGTATTATTGTGAAGATGAAACACTTGTACATGTGTGGTGCAATTGTCTTGGTGGCAAGTGTGATTCGTTTTCCAATCAAGTGTCCAACCCCGAAAGATAGTGAAAATGTCACTCTTCTCAGGAAAAAAATCCCAATATTCTGAACATAAAAATCATTAAAAATATGTCCTTTTTAAATAGCTGATCAGGAAAAATCACAGCTTCACAACTGTTTGGCGGACTATTTTTAAATGAGAGTCATACATCCATGTTCCTCATCTCAAGGTCCATTAGGGCTATTGACCCATCTCTTTTGTCGTATTTTTTTTTCAAAATCTTTTGTTAGAATCTTTGAAGTTATTTACAAAGTAGGATTTATCGCTCCCCAAGACAAGATATTTGTATCTACGTTCGTCATTCTTTTTAATGAAACAAAGTAATACTAACTATTTCAATATGTCTTTTAGTTTGGAATTGGGAATACTTGAGATAGAAAGTCAAATGTTTTAATACTATTGCGAGATGAAAGAGTCTAATGTTTTATGTGCATATCTTTGGAATTTTGTAATATCCACACCTCTACAATATGCAGTTTCACAATAACTTCATAGACTGGCTTTGATTGCTGATAAAAAAAGATGCTAACAGTTTAGAAAGAGGCTGTTTGGAGCACTTGAAAGACTCAGCAATATATACCGTTGTTTGTAAGGACACTTCTGTAATTAAGGTATCAAATACAGTGATGGAAGATCTACAATATAGTTCTTCATCTTTGGTTGAAATTACAAAGGTTAATAGATCAGACCTATGATTAACCAGGATTTTCTCTTTTGTAACTGTCGTGAGGGTGTATAATGAGTTTCAAAGTGAATTGTCAATATCTGATTCCATTATCAAGCAGTTTATGTAATGAGATTAACACACACAACGATTTTGTTAGGGCTTTATCTGTAGGGACAACAACATATTTGTCATGGAGGTATGACACGTGTTTTGCAACATTTCGGACTTCAAAAATTGACGTAGCGTAGGTATTGATAGACCAATTTAGTTTCTGAAATCGGATTTGTATACACGATCTCACAACGTTAATCTATTCGGAAAGAGTATATTCGTCTTTTTCACGAGTTTAGCCTTGCATCATCCTCGTTTGAATCCATCAGTTTTTTTAAGTTGTACTTCCAATTGATAGATTAAGGTGCACGATATTTCGAACATTTAGATAAAAAATTCCGCAGAGAACTGTTATTGAAAATGTTGAGGTCTCCGGTAATAACGTGACAAGCCGGATATATGTGAATTTGAAACTAGCACATGTGCAATTAGGAGGTTAAGACTTGAAGTTGTCAATGTTGAAATCCTACAAAACGTGTTTGTAATTGAAAATTTTAGTTGCATGTATATCTAAAAAATCATATTGTCTTGTAATTATGTTACTCACACTTGTTGGTGTATTTCCTGACATATTGTCTTTGCTTTTATATCTCCATCTGTGATACATTGATAATCTGTAGAAAAAAAAACAAATAATATAGTCGATAAGTTCATTCATTCATCATATTCAATGTGTACTTTTAATGTTGATGAACAGTGATTTTTTAACAGTGATGAAATTACTTTAATTTTCAATATTAATTTGATGTGTTCATACATGTCATATGTGACGATAATTTTGATTTCCATTAACGTCGTATGTTGAGACTCGCTACATTAAATAATTAAAAAAACTGTCCGTAAAAGAAGATGAATTCAGCTTTGCTACAACATACTTTCTATTTCTAGTAAGCAATATGGAAGTAGTTCTTAACTATTGAGCATATGTGTATACGTGGCTTTCGGCTGTTGTTTGCTCTATGGTCGGGTTGTTGTCTCTTTGACACATTCCCAATATTATGTCTTGTATTTGAAACAATGTTCCAGAGACTATGTATCCAAATTGTATGTCATTGTCAATATACTCATAATATGTACTAGCCTAAAAAACTAACATCAGATTTATAAATTTTCGAACACTTTGTTCGTAGATAAACTATCTTGTGTCTAAACATTCAAAAATAATGTTATCAATTTTGGTCGTCTGACTATATTTTTTGTAAATACTGTAACGTCATTCTCCAAAATTGACGTTTATTGTAATAATTTGAACCTCAAACATTGTGTCGTCCAAATCAGTAAAAACAAGAGGCTGTCACAACGACAGCAAACCGGATTTATAAACATTTATTTGTGTCCTGGCAATATCACAAGAACCATTACTGATGAATGGTGTAAGTGAAAATCGTCAATATCAAATTTGACCTCCATTTTGTCATCAGTATCAGCATATTTAAATTTGAAAAGCTTAGATTGTATGGTTCATGAGTAAATGCAACAACTTGAATGGAAACGCCATTTTACGATCTTTCAAGAACCATAACTCCTGAACAGTAAAAGTCAAAATCGTCATTATTGAACTTAACCTCCAGTTTGTCATCAGCAACAACATATAAAAATTTCAAAAGCTTTGATAGAACAGTTCAAGCACGGTTCATGAGTAAATGCACGGACACGACTGGAAACTCAATTTTTCAATCTTTCAAGAACCATAATTCCTGCACGGTAAAAGTCAAAGTTGTAATTATTGAACTTGACCTTCATTTTGTCATTAGTAACAACATATTAAAATTTGAGAAGCTTTGGTAGAACAGTGCATGCGTAAATGCACGGACACGACTGGAAACTCCATTTTTCAATAATTCAACAACCATAACTCCTAAACGGTAAAAGTCAAAATCGCCATTATTGAACTTGACCTTCATTTAGTTGTCAGTAACTACATATTAAAATTTTAAAAGCTTTGGTTGAACGGTTCATTAGTTAATGCACGGACAACATTTGATTGCCGCCTGACCGACCGACCGCCCGGCCGCCCGCCGAACTTCCCCAAATCAATTACCGACATTTTTGTCCCAAAAATCCGGTTAAAAAACAATTAATTTGAAAACGATACAATGCAAAGTTCAAACTCATAAAATGAACTGACAACTCTTTGTAATAAAAAAATATACATAAAAGATGATATGTTATCCTTTAACATGAAAAATTTTAATTAATTCATATAGCAACAATTATGCCAACTGCAAATTACATCATAAAGATAATTTCAATTGTTACAGTACGTGTCACAAATAAAGATAAGACATACATGTGTTTCGTCTTTTTCACTCGCTCATTGAAAAACTCACCAGATGACAGATTTGAACATTTAACTCTGACACACGAGCAATCTTCCGTTGATGGTTTACAGAAACAAGTGTTCTTTGGTCTTGAAACAAATGTATATCCCTTCGTGTAGTCACAGTGACAGGTTATATCTTTGCTAGAAGACTCATTACTGTATACAACCTGTCCCTCTCCAGCACACTTTGATTTTCTAAGGATACAATCACTGTTTCCATGGGTGGTGAACACAACAGGTTGATATCTATCAGCATTACATATTGCTAGATTGAACAACGGCTGGAACACTAGCTTACTTCCTGAAAGTAGAAAACTTACTTTATATATTGTTGGTTGTGTACTATCGAAAACTTCTGTGCATTTTTTCAATTCAATGTAAAAGGTTGTTATATTTAATTAAGTTTATTTTTATATACACATTTCAATGATACAAACAAAAAGGACTTTAGTTGATCGTTGTCATACGAAGCTTAGGATTAAGAAAAGAACATGAGTAATTGAAAACTAGAAACATACTTGAATGAGTAAATTATATAGGGAATACACTAACAAATTTATATCATAAATTGTATAACGTTAATATTGGTTATACTACACGATGGAGATCAGAATATACACTGCATAACATTTTAAGACTAAATTAAATTAAGGAATTCAAATAGTTTATGGGCTATTACAACAACTGTATTTAAAAAATATAACATGCAATTAATTAAGAACTAGTTAGTAACAGAAAATATCTTTCCTGATTTAATTAAATCAAAATTTAAATTTTTAAACGTGTTACAAATAGATTTACCTATACTACTTCGATCTGAACCTAAACAACTCTCCTCGTATTCTCCTTCAAGTAAATTGAACAAACAAACATATTTTGATTCCGAATAACACGAAATTTTTGCTCTCAAACTCCATTCTGCTTTGGTTGGACATTTGAGGTCGTATCCAGTTACTGTTCCAATTATCTGCAAAAAATAACATCAATTAACGATTTCCTCCACTTCAAATCATGTGAGCAGAAAGGTTTTACCTATTTGGTCACACGGCTATGTGTCTTTTTTTGCAATTATTTGAACAAAAAAGACTAGTCTGGTATACTATTTTATTTGTTTAAGCTAATTTTGTATAACTTTGCACTGAGAAAACATTTTAATACAGTAAATTTAAATGCAAGGTCTCTTATTCAAAGTTTTATTAAAGGTCTGTTCGAAGACGTATATTATGCCTACTGTATTCTGTGTAAACCGTACCTATCTGGCATTCATTTATCAACGATGGAATGTTTCCAAAAACTGGTATTAGTTTACCTATGAAGGTCCTAAATTTCATATAAACTATGATAGTTTGTGTCATAGATCAAATTTGTTTACATTGTGTCATAGGTAAAAATATTCGTTAAATGTATATTCATGTGTTTTTATTATACTTCACGTTAAAGTGCCATATTCTGATTGGCTCATACAAGGCTGTTAAAATATTCTATCACATGACTGAATGGTTGAAAAAAAAATTGGATGTCACCCTTTAGCACATACTTACAACTTTTCGTCCAATCAAATTGCTTGAATTTGTCTTCTAACTTTCATAGTACATACTTTTTCGTGAACTTAGTTACTACGCATGAATGACCATAAGGGTAAGATTTCATTGTATCGTAATCAAGAAATTGAAATACAAATTGATACTGGCTATTTTGAAAAAAATGTTGTGTTCCAAATTAAACTAAATAGTTTTTAATTAGTTTTCAAATTATTTTTAAACATCCCACTATTTAATCTTTGGATGAAAGAATGTTATTGACAATGAAAAGTTTCTTTCAATTAAATAAAGAGTAATACATATACATTGTTGTTCATTATAACTTGATTAGACTACAATGCCATCTAAAATTGTAAACATTTATATTATCTTCCGTGTAATTACTTTGTACACAAAAGTAGAGTGAACCATGAAATTTTGTAAAGGGAAATAAAAGCAATTTGATATAATTCGTCATGCACGGATTGATTATTGGTTGTTTAATGTCCAGTGACAGATTTTTCATGCCTATGGGTACATACCAGGGGCAGATCCATCCATTTAGTAAGGGGTTCCAACCCAAAATAAAGGGGGAGGGGTTCAACTGTATGTTCGTATTCAAGCATTGATCATCCCCCCAAATAATCGTTTTCCACCGCCTTATTTTCGGATCTGCCACTGCGAACTATCTATATGTTTTAAAATTTAATATCATGTCTAGTAAAACACGGCTTTATTCAAATATACCAATAAACATACTTACACCAGCAACTACAATCTTTTCATTCTGAAGTCAATATCTCACAATGATAATAGTGAGTAGATTTACAAAACTATGTAAATGAGCTGCAGCTAGTCAGCCAAAACATATCAATAGACTAATTACAAGATTACTCAAGTTGTAAATATGTGCTAAATTGGATAGTGTAAAGAAAGGTATATACCATGAAAATAAGAGTTTGGGACGAAGCCCTGCGCTCTTATTTTTACATAGTATATACCTTTCTATACACTAACCGACACCTCGTCTAGACCAATCAAAACTCGACTATTCAAAGGACACTGCATTGTATTTACATAAAGTTATTGAAGACAATGCTCAGGTTTTACGTGTTTAGCTTATACTGTATTATTAGACTGTCAAAATAAAAGAAATAACACATTTTGCTTCACTACTGATGATTTTTCTAATACCAGCGGTTGACAATGCTATCTCGGGGTAACAATCTGATATATCACACTCTCAGCTATGTGTAATTTATTGTAGCGTTAATATGTCTTTTGGTCCTAATAAAACGTTTCAACTCGCTGCATTTGTTTGCCCCTTTCCTACATCAGTAATCTAATGTTAGTGGTTGTCATTTGTTCCTCGTTTAAGGGATCTCCATGGATGAAAATTGAACAATGGAGAAACTTTCACCATCATTAACCGTATCTACGACGTACAGTGTAGCGCGATCGAAATTATTTCATCCCTCCACATAAGTATAGGTGAACATGCTATTTCATTGCTTATTTAAATTATATTTATATGAATTGTCATTATACATACTATATAGAAGTATATATTTTTTCCATAATTGCCGTTTGTAACCTTCAAAGGTCAAGCCCTCAAGCCCCTCCCATTCCCTTAGTCGAGAATGACCAATAGCTATCACGAAGGTCCCAACGTAGTCTTCTTGCTATTTTTGGTAAATGTTATGGGGGTTAAAAATCATATGGAGCTTATTTTTCACGGACATTGTCAAATTCAGAAGTCATGAACACATTACAGGTATGGCTGGTTTGCAGCAACGACAAAACGAGTCGTAAGGGTTATGTAAAAGGTGAAAAAGATTTGAAAATCGTTGTCAAATGAAAAGGTTTTTAATGACTTTATCTAGCAAATCGATGCTATGCAACATGCATCTTTCGAGTCTGAATAGAAACCGAAAACGCGGATGTATCAATTTGATTGTAAACTACGAAATGAATTCGGAATTACGATATGATATTTCTTTAAATGAAATATTAAAAGTTTTTACTTTTTAACTTTTAAAGTAACTCTATATTATCGTTTCAATACAGCAGTACTCGAGTTATTAGCGATGAATTAATAATTACTGTGTTACGTCTTATTTTGTACTTCTTAAAAAGGGGGATGCTGATTTCGTATGTCAAAATAAAAGCACGTGTTCGACTTGTTAAACTTTGTAACTGGATTATTAATTTATTTATTTAATCTGAATTATCATAAGCATTTGCGGAAAGTTAGTTAAATAATTCGACAAATGAATCGTCTATCTTCAGAAAATAATCGACAAATGAATCGTCTATCAACAGAAAATATTCTCCTGTCTGGTTTGTTGATACAAGCTCAGGTACAAGTGATTAGCGATCTTAATTCGGATATCCATCAGGCGTTAGAACTGTAATGGATTATACTATAAAAAAAACCTGAGGGTTATGCAATTACATGCATTTGATTATACTTGCTAGAAAAAAATGGCGTCAGGCTATAAACACGATCATAGTTTTGAACGATGGCAGAAGACAATTGAACGATGACGCGAGTCATTTAACGATGGCGCAAGACATATCCAAACGACGTGTTATATAAATAAGACTGTTGGTTTTCCCATTTGAATGGTTTTACACATGTCATTTTGGCTTACTGTTCGATGAGAGTCAGGCTCCATGTTGAAGACCGTGTTTTGACATATAATGGTTAATGTTTACAAATTATTTCTTGGATGAAGAGTTGTCTCATTGGCACTCATACCGTATCTCCTTATATATATGGTATTCAAACTGTCAGATTTGATGCTTGCTGTGTTTGAATACTGTACCTAATGCATGTATTATCATTACCTTTGAACTCTAAAATGAATTGTGTGAATGAACAATTTCCAATGTACTTGTAACAATGATATGAATATTGTTTATTGACTTCCGCTAGCTATGACAAACTTAAAAATTTTCTTCTAGTAAATATGGTTTGTTTTCTATTAAAAGATACTACATCTAAGTTTAAGTCATAACTTTTAAGCGGATAATATAAGTTTATATTTATTTGTGATTTTTCATACAGTCAATTGATTGCAACGTTAAAAAGTTTTATTGTTGATGTCACTTATCGAATAACTTATATAAAACATTTACCAAAATCAGCAGGATAATCATTTTGCCTCACCATATGTCAATGTAACAGTATGTTACTGTTCTCTGTCAAATCTGAACATCTGTATTGGAAAAAAACTCAGTTAATATACATTATATACAAAATAGTCGGGATCACTTGCATCATTATCACATTAGGTATGTCAACCGTTTATTTGCGGTCCAATTAAAAAAGCATCAGTATAATTTAAATATCTTTTGTCGTTTCTATTTTTTTCATTGTGACAAAACATTATTGAGTACATTTTATTAGAAACTAAGATTTTCCAATAAATGAAACTTCAACTGGACCAGTTTTGATTATATGAAGTACCGTAGTGTGTAGTCTGTAATTTAACGTACGTCTTTCATGTTGACGTCATCGCTTCAAAATGTCGAAACAGTTGCATTTGGATGTATTGTTGGAGATGTTTTTAAGGAAATGTGTGTTAGATGAGTGGCAATAATTTATATATAAATATTTTGTATTTGTTAACATAAATACGTCTTTTTGCTTTTATTTGCCATGGCGTTGTCAGATTATTTTCGATCTATGAGTTTGGCTGTCCCTCTGGTATCTGTCGCCCCTCTTTTAAAGAAAAACAGTTAAACAAAACTGATTTTACAAAATGTTGTATCGCCAATCTGTGTTTTGATACAGTTCAAAACAAACTCATAACAACAAAAATCATTCGTGCCGATTTATCAGGGATGCAGTAGTACTGTAGGAAATGCAGATTAAAGTCTGCTTAAACATTGTTTTGTTCAAATTAAAATTTCAAAATTGCATTCTTTATCTTAATTGACACTTTAACATTGACATGAAATACTATTGATATGGTCACAGACATAACACAACTGTTTACAAACGTGTTTTTTTTTATATCTGAAAACAATTTTCAGATAGTTCCAAATGATATTTATTTTTGTACTATTTTAGCCCTTACACTTTTTCCTTTAACACGTCACAGATAAGGATTTCATAAACGAATCGTGCAAATGGTGTAAAGTATAGCAAATTGTCCTGAATGAATTTGTCCAATATATATTTAAATTTTTCCACACTATTTCCTGCACCATAAAACTGATCTTTAAAATGATAGAATATTCCTGGTTATTTTTCAAAAAGCAGACCTTTAAAACTGACAAACAAGGAATAATATTTTCTCTTTTAGTATATTTGATTGAGAGAAGAAGGTTAGATTAAATGAAATTTTCAACAGTGGCAAGTAATGTCCAATGGTTAATGATTTCTGTTACATGTATATATGTTTTAAAACAGTTGCAATTACCAATTTCTATGAACGTGTTTGTTTGTATTGCTCTATTATTATACCTTTTTATTTTTAGTAGTTTGTGTTGATGTTTGAACTTGATATGTTGAATTTTAAACTTTATACGCCATGGGTAATATGTAATACAACGGCACCAATAACAAAACTACTTCATTAATAAAAATACACAATAAAGCCATTGTGATTGTAAATTAGCAATGAAAGACTATTTACCAAACTTATCACTACAACAATACAGTGAATTAAGAATATCAATTTTAAAGTTATTTTAAATCAGCATTCATAGTCGAGTGGTATCATCACGAACTAAGGACTAGAATCCCACAAGTTCGGAAACCGAATGTGTTGAACGTTTTTGAAAGGCAAAAGGTTTATGGGCTAATAGCTAGAATGTAATATGTAACAAGTTAATATTGGTTGACAATGAATTCTTTAAAAAAAAATCGATCTACTTTGCCATCATCAAAAAAAGACTATTCTACAAAAATATTTAGATCTATATCTATAATCAAACTTACAATGGAATAAATATATCGATTACAGGACATCAAAAGCAATTTTGGATTTTGGCTTCATTCGCAAAAACCATATAATATGCTCACCTAAAGTTAAAGGTTTTTTTTATCACCTGCAAACGTATTCACAGAACCACTTAAGTCACTGATACGGTAATAAATTTAAATTGGTATCACCTTTAAATTAGACGATCAAGATACACATGTGTTTTCTTTCAGTAGATTATGCATGAAATTATAGAAGTCCATGCGAGTAACCTTTTGATTCTGTTAGACACAATAACAAGACATAGCAATTCTGTTTTCTGTTCTATCATTCCCTATTTTCATTCTCAATTTTATTATCTAAATGTAACTGTTATGTAAATTTAAAGTTTTGATTTACTTTTTTTTATCTTGCTAATTACAAATTATTTTTTCTAGTCGAAGCCCGGCAAATAATCTTCAATTACTTATTAACGTTTGCCATAAACTGAAGAGAAAGAATAGGTTGTTACATGGATGGAGAGTTGTCTCATTGGCACTCATACCACATCGTCATATATCTATAATGAACACTAATTTCATTTTACATTTCTTGAATGAGCCTGTTAGATGTAACTAAATAATAGGATAGGGTTGGTTTTGTTTAGTTGTGTTCTTAACGAGAATTTAAATCATTCAATTAACTTCTCGGTTGTGTTTTAATTGATTTCCCTAAACTATTTGTCTGTTTATAGTTCAAACTATAAATGTAACACTATCATTATGTTTCTTGTTTTGCATGACTTTTGTTATCAATTTATTATATCTAAAACTTTACTTTCCATGTATAGTTGTATATATTCATGTTTACACATATGATTCAAATCGTTTTAGTCACAATCCTTGGCATATATGTATGTACTATATGTAGTATCGATAAGTTTGACTTAATTATTTTCAGATTTTCGTAATTTCAGATCGTCTGGTTGAACCCCTATCTGATACGGATGATTCCCCTTACAATAATAATAACTTAACTTTAATGTCCCATCATCGTCATTTAACATCATGCGCAAATACAACAGAACGAAGTGTAAGATATAGGAAATCGGAGACTTTTAACACATTACATGTATATGAAGATCATTCAATCCATCAAAGTATTTTTTTTCAAAACGATTTTTCAGCTTTGTATAAGGTCCAAGAAGTCATATGTCAGAGAAACGAAACACAAATACAGCAACAAAAGACAACCACTGCATTACAGGCTTCTGACTTGGGATATACACACATTAAAACTGTTGTAATAGAACATCATATGAAAATACAATTTAAATCATTTAAAAGGGTTTAACTTCTCCAGATTGATACAAAACAGTATAAAAACATAGACCGGACGTGTAGAATATTTATACATTTCTACAACAGAAAAACACTAAGATAAAACAGAGAGTACTCGAAGTTGCTTATCACTACTTAAATTCAATAACAACTTATAAAAAATACATTGATCTAATATAATGCAAAAGTATCAATCAGTACAAATTCAACATCGATTAATGTGTGTGTTATAATCAGTCACTATTTGTATTATTTGGACAAAGTTATGCATGTACATAAAACATTATGATGATGATTTATTGAAAAAAAACATGTCTAACGAAGAACTGACATAAAATAAGCAAATACATGAATCCCTAACAAGTCACTAGAAATTAATTAAGTAATACGTATACGGTGTTTGTTTTTCCTACTGATTCGAAAAAGATATTTGAATTGAACTTGTAAGGAAAAATAACATGTGCTTTGGTACAATTAACTGTATATTAACACCCAAACTATGTTTACAAATATTGAGACCCTCCCTATATTCACAAATAAAGATCTAGATATTTAAATGTATTTCATTTCACAACATGTGCAGGTATTCATATTGTGTGGATCGTATTTAAGATACATTTAAAATCATCTACCTTTCATGTCTAGTCAAGTGTGTCCATTATACGCTTTAAATTTGTTTTGTTTTAAAGATATTCTTTAAGGTTAGCGTAATTTAAAATATTTATAGAGTTGGTTTTCCACACCACATACTTTTTAAACAAAGAAAGAGGGTATTGAGATAGGGGTCTTTTATTAGTGTATTCTTTAATCATTAATATCATTTTGATTTGTTTAATTCGTTGATTGGTTTTTGCCAAAAAAAAATCTTTCTTTCATTTGACACGCCATTTGTACCTATTTTGTGTATTTTTGTCATTTTCTCTATTCTTGTGTTTTGTGGGGGTCCATTTTGAAAGATATTTGTCCCATAATGTTTACTTTTTTAAACAAATCTCAAACTCGGCGACATGTAGATTCGAATTGGAAAATTTCAGAAATTGGCGTTACTTACCTGTACTCAAAGTTTACCCGAACAGTCATGAAATCAGAACAAAAATGTTCTCATGTTAATGTTTAGCTTTTCGATGAATTGTGTAGTTATATAACGTATGCATCTTTGTTCATGAACAACAATTGATACACAGTATTGGCAAACAGTCATATACTTACTAACAAATTTGCTCATAAACTATGTTCACAAATGTGTTAGTCCTCTCCAATTCAAAACATGTTTCATTTTGTATAATTGCACGCATCGGTTTTTTTAACTGTTAACTTCCATGTATGTCACATGACTAGCTAGGTTATTTCCCTTTATCATGTGTATAGTGATTGTTCTGTCCAAGACCAGTAACAATAAAACTAGTTTTAATTCTTGAAAAAGAAAAACATGTTAACTGTACATTTACAAAATGTGTCCCCGCCTAATAACCGAATATAAATAACATTATGATACCCTGGAAATAAAACATCATAAACACCTCTGAATGCAGTTTGATAGTAATTAGCAATTGTTAATACGCATTGCGATTTTGTTCGTTATTGTAATCTGGTTAGAAAAGAAAAAGAATATATTTCGCTTAATTTAAAAGTCATTGCTTCTAACCCAAGTTAGTTCAGAATGCATTTTCCTGAAACACAGCCATTAAATTAATTTCAACTGAGTGATTTATACAACAGGTAGAGAACCGGTATTCCTGACTATAAAAAAACTACTTTGTTGTCTAGGTAAATAAAGTATGAAAGGCTTATCAGAAAAGAAATTTTGGCATCAAATCTTTATTTGCCATTTGGCTGAAATCTTTAAGGTATAAATCATCTTTTAAATTAGTTCTAAACACGTGATTTCAATTTTCTGGGGGAAAATGAATGTCAGATAACACATTTTGGTACTAATCAAAAAATATTTTGATGTTACTTTCAAAGTTTGTAAAGGTTGTTCAAAACGTTTGTTCTTCAAATCGATTCAAACCTCATACTTAATTGATATTTCAGTCTAATGTAACGCAGATGTCAGATATTCAAACGACAAAACTAACCAATATGTTTAATTGATATTTGCACTTTAATTTTATAAATTAAATATCGTTATGCCATTCAATCCCCACATTGATAAACAAAATTAAATGACCTTTATAGTAGTTAGTTTTACATAAAGGTATGATTCAGTTTACTGTATACGAAACAACGTTACTATAAGTTAATAGATACCAATACGTTTTAGGTGGCTAAATGTTTGATCTGACTGTTTGTTATATGTCTCCTGTACATGTATTTATAGCATTGTTCATATCTAAGTAATCAGTCGAAATATCGACACGTTGAACGTGTGCATTGTGTTCGTCACTCTCCCCTACATACAAGCTCTGACTTGTATTTGTGTTCACTAAATTATCGGTGTAGTCAGTGCCATCGTTGTCTTCATTTAGTGATTTCTCTGAAACTCCACGACAAGCATCCCCTATTGTTTGTCCAACGAATAAATGTGGATGAAGCTCTATTTTTTCATTATCTATTCCATCTGTTTCCGTAATATTTAGCAACTCGATAGATTCTATGTCCGTACTGTTTTTATTTCTACAGTCATGTATCTTATTTTTCCCACTCAAATTAATATTCATTTCATTCGACGTTGTTGTTGCTTTCTCATATTCGTGATTATGAGTACTTTGATCTTTTTGCAGTTGTTGATAAACGTGAGAATATTTATAACTAGAACTGAAATCTTCTGACGACTCGGATCCAGATAAACTCTCGGAATTTTTATGAACATGAACCGTAACTTCATAGCCATCTGATATAAGTTGTCGCTCACTAAGAGGTTGGTAGGGATTAAGATATCCTATATGATCTGGACTGACAAGGTCACAGTTCGAGGATTGACTCGAACTGGATTCCTTAGATGTGCTTGGATTTTCCATTTCTTCCTCTGCAAAATATGGATCAAGATAACTTGAGGTACCATCGGGACTACTGGTTGATTTATCAGTACAAGCCTTTGATACAGCTGCATTGATATTTCTTAATTGTAGTGTTACTGGAGTCTCCTTTTTTACCTCTGCTATTAAGTGCTCGTCAATTTCATCGTATATTTCAATGTATGGTGGTTCAGCTATCTCTTGTCTCATTTCTATATCTTCTCCTCCATTTTGTCTTGGTATGTTAATTGAAGATTGTTTTCGATATGAACGAATAAAATGACTTAATCCAATAATTATCAGAAATCCAATAACGCAGAGTGTGTATACAATCAATTCCATGTTTGAAGGTCCTACAAGATCAACAACATAAAGCGTTAAAATGAAATAGCAGAACTCATGAAGAGTAAAACATTAAAAGTGTAATGACTCAGAATTTGTGACATAACAAAATGATTAAAACGATACATAGGGGAATAACAAAAATTGTGCTCACGTCATAATTTTCTGTACAAGTTGAAATTGAGAACGGAAATGGGAATATGTCAAAGAGACAACCAACCCATGGGGCCACCAACGAACAGACAACAGCCGTGGCCACCAATGAGTCTTCAACGCAGCAATAAAATGCCGCATCTGGTGGTGGTCCTCAGCTGGTCCTCAAATAAAATTGTGTACTTGTTCAGTGAAAATGGGCCTCACACTAAACTCCAATACTTATACATGAACTAAAATAGAAAAACTTACAAGACTAACAACGGTCAATAGCTCTAGACTTGGGACAAGCGCAAACATGCAGCGGGGCTAAAATTATTTTGTGAGATCTCATTCTACCTCATTAGCAAATGCTTTTTAATCATCGATCTTTTTATTCATTTTTCAAACAAATTTCAGAGATGTTCGATGACATATCGATAGATTCTACATTGTGTATTTTGTTTTGTTTTGAACACTTCTACTCTGAAGTGTTTTAGAAATGTTTCATTGGTTTATAAAATTAACTTAAGTAATATGTTTTGTCGTGTCTTGTAATTTTCTTTAATTTCAGCTCTCAATGATAAAACCTACATACGGATGCATTTCAATTCTGTGATTATAAGTATGCTACAAGTAGATTTCATGGTTTACTACTCTTAATTGTGTTATAATACTGAAGTTGGGGTGAAAAATGCAAAATCAAATTAAACTGCTTGTTGCATTATGGTTTTCGTTTTATGAACATCCTATGAATAATACTATTAAAACTTTTTGGATTGCAGAAAAGTATTTAACCATAATTGAATTAATTACTAGTTTCTTAGAGACGTCAAACTCAAAAATTATTACGAGTTGCTTAAACGAACAAGTGGTAATTTTGGAAAACAATATATTATTACAGAAAAGTAATTTGACAAACTGTATGCACATCTTTGGATATAGTTAGGCATTATCTTAAAAGTTCCTTTTTTAGATTACCTTAGCTGTATTTGTCACATTTTGGGGGAATTTCCTCAATGCTCTTCAACTTTCAACTTGTTTTGGCTTCTAACTGGTTAAACTTTTGAGGAAAATCCCTTTATTTTACATTTCATTGGACTTACGTCAGCTAATATAAAATGAAGCTTATCGTATGCGTAACAATTATAGCATGAGAAAATTGAGAAAAGAAATGATGAATGTGTAAACGCGACAACAACCAAACAATAGAGCAGACAACAGTCGAAGGCCACCAATGGGTCTTCAATGTAGCGAGAATTCTCGCACCCGTTGGTATCCTTCAGCTGGCCCCTAAAATATGTATACCAGTACAGTGATAATGGTCGTCAAACTAAACTCCGAATTATACACAAGAAATTGAAATTAAAAATCAAACAAGACTAACAAAGGCCAGAGGCTCCTAACTTGGGACAGGCGCAAAATTGCTGCGGGGTTAAACATTTTAATGAGATCTCAGCCTCCCCTATACCTCTGTATTGTCTTTAGATATAACTAAACGAGTTTGTTTTGAATTTCCCTCGGTTTTAAGTATTTTTGTACTTTTACTTTTTTTTTATGAAAGACTTTTGTTTTAGTAGCAGCACATCATTGGTTTCGTGCTTAAATATTTACATTTTCTTTCAGTCATGTAGCCTGATAGAAAAACAGTTGTATACCTCTGGTATATTTCGCTCCTCTTTCAATTCATTTTTTTATTTTCAAAATTCCTTTATTTCCATCAGTTGCTTGTTACATTGTCTTCAACAAGTCCAAGCTCCTTGTGAAGAATACATATAAATTTCAATTCTATTATATATTAATAAATAAAAACATCAATCTAATAAATGTTTCTTAACATTAACTAAAAAAATATCTTCTTTTAACTTCTTTGAATAATACATTCGTTTTGTAAATTCTCTAATGAATAGACAAAAAACATCAAGTCTTTTCATTTTCTGATCAGATCCATAGTAGGATTTATAAATTGAAAACCCAATAATAGTTATAAGAAAGTTAAAGCCAAAGTAATATTTATCAGATATTTTATAGCCAAAAACAATATCTTTCAATGTGACATCTTTTTCTATATTTACTTTTTGCAATAAATTATGAATTTTTCTCCAAAAATCGTGCAAAAAAGAACATGACATAAAGTAATGTTGATAATCTTCTTCAGTAAAGCATTTATTACATAAATCATTGTCTGTTACCTTCCATCTAAATAATAACTTTTTGGTTGGTAAAATGCTTTGTAAAAGTTTCCATCGATACATCTCTAATTTATTTTCTTCTAAATAGTAAAAAATAAAGTTGTACAATGGTTTCAAATGAAATTCTGTCTGTAATGGTATTACATTTAACCATACATTTATACCAATAGGTTTCACAATTTTTTTCTTTACTAATCTGTTATATAATAACTTATTTGTCAAAAAAGAAATGTCAATATATTTACCATTTATTGACAAACATTGTCTTTTTACGTTGACTATACTTCTTGTTGAATTCTCTGATCTAAGACATTGTAGCCAATCTTTTTTTAGGGATGTTAACTCAGCTATCCAGTTGGATTTATTTTCATTTTTTTGCAAAATTACATCTTGTGAAATTTCGCCATCTTCATTTAAAATATCATTTTTATAAATAAAATTTCCTTTTATCCAATTTTTGAAAAAAAGACATTTGTTATTAAATTTAATGTATTTATTCCCCCAAATAATTTGTTTTCTGATTTCGTAAAAGGTTTTTGGTATATCTGTCTGTCCTCCTCCTAATTTCATCCAGCTTTTTAACACATTTTTATAAAATATTGGAATATTAAGAAGATATTGATCAACTTTATTATAATCCATATTCAAATAAACTGCTAGGCAATTTTTTCCTGAGCATTGTAAATAATTTAAAGGTATAAGTTGCCATCTGGCCATATCTGTATGTAAAATTCTACCTATCCATGATGCTTTTAGTGATTTAAGGTGACTTTCAATGTCAATCATATTTAAACCCCCGATTTCATAACTACCTATCATCGTATTTCTTTTAACTTTATCTGGTTTGTCATTCCAGATAAATTTGAAACATTTTCTTTCTATTTCTTTTTTATATTTTTCTGGACATACGCATGAGCTAGCTAGAAAGGTAAAGAGTGGAATAATCAATGATTTAATTATCAAGATTTTACCTAAAATAGTCAGATTTCTCTTTTTCCAAAGAATAAATAATTTATCCATTTTATCTATTTTAGTTTCAAAATTTAATTTCTCACATTCTTCATTATTATGTCCAAAATAAATCCCTAAAGCTTTTACAGGTTTATCTGTCCAGTTAATATTTGCTTTTTTGTCTTTACTATTTTTGAGTTTTCCTATCCATATCCCTTCTGATTTATTTTTATTTATAATTAATCCGGAATAAGATCCGAAGATTTCAATTTCATTCAATGCTAGTTCGATATCATTTTTATCATTAAAAAATAAAGTTGTGTCATCAGCTAATTGGCTTATATTAATACAATGTGTTTTTCTATCAAATTTTATCTGAAATCCTTTTATATCTTCGTTATTTCGAAGTCTTAGTGCCAATATTTCAACGGATATGACAAAAAGTAAAGCAGATAAAGGACACCCCTGTCTAATCCCTCTTGAATTCTTAAACATTTCTGAAATCCACCCATTATTAATTATACATGTTTGAATATCAGTATACAAAGTTTTAACCCAATTTTTGAATGATTCATTGAATCCAAAGTGATCTAAAGTGTCTAACATAAATTTCCATTCAAGCGTGTCAAATGCTTTTTAAAATCGACAAAAACAATAGCCCCTTCTATATTATATATATCTGCATAATCTATAATGTCCTGTATTTGCCTTAAATTAAACCCAATAAATCTATTTTTTATGTATCCAGACTGATCAGTGTTTATTAGCTTTGGTATAACTTTTTTTAGTCGTTGAGCTAGAACATGGGATAATATTTTAAGATCGACGTTTAATAATGAAATTGGTCTATAATTTTCTAATTTTAATGGGTCCCCCTTTTTGAATATTAACGACAAAACACTAGAACGCTGAGAGTAAGTCAATAAATTATCTTCATGACCCTTATTATAAACTTTAACAAGTAGATATTTAAGCTTCTCCAAAAAAGTTTTGTAAAATTCTACGGTTAGACCGTCAAGTCCAGGAGACTTGTTTAATTTCATATTGTTTATCGCTTCAGAACATTCATCAAGCGTTACTGAACCATCACACAATAGTTTTTCAGGTAACGTTTTTTTCATATCAAACAATTATTAAAATTGAATTTGTATTGAGATCCAATGTTATATTTTACTGGACTGATAAATAAAACAAAATTCAAAGTCTTATGCAAACAAGACAGTTATCTGCGCAAATGCGGGGAAAACCGGAACAGGAAGTAGATCTGAAAAAAAAGTTAACGATTTTGAGTTCATTAGTACAATGAAAAATTCGGGAAATTTTCCCGATTTTTTTTTTTTATTATTGATTTTTCTACCGTAATTTAAATATACATGGGGAAATTAAAGTTATGAATGCCTAGTTTTGTGTACACTTAACCTACACAAGGCCTACATCACGGGGGGGGGGGGGGGGGATAACTTCCTATTATTAGGTATAAGGGGATGTGCCAAAAGTATGGGTCATAATTTTGCGAGATTTCATATAAAAATGACCCTCCTTTTTAATGACATCCTATATTAAAATGCATTTACGTTTGATAACTGTATATTGATTTGGGATATAATCCATGCGTATTTATAAACGATAAAATATATGTGCAACGAACGATGTCAATTCATAAATACAAATTTAAGGGAAGCTGATATATTTATGAATTATGAGTGATGATGAGTAAGTGCTAATATAAGCATGGGTCATATTTTAAATATTGTATATAAGTATAGGTCATTCTTTCTTAAATATTTATATAACTATAGATACTAAATTTCAGTGAGTATTATATTAAAATTAGTACGTTTTTTGAAGCAAAAATGGCACACCCTTACCAAAAAATATCGAAGTTACAACCCCCCCCCCCTTTCCCCCGTGTCCTACATAGACTGTCGACTGCATGTAGACAAAACATGATTTAAACTACATGTAAACATTGACTTTTAACAATGGATACGTAATTATGATTAGTTTATGCGTGAGTTACACTAACACAACACCGAGTTTAGGTCAATGTGAACACGGACTAAGTCATAGAACATGACACACTGTACATGTAACAATTAAATCAATCAGGCGCTAAATAAGACAGAAAAAACTTCTTAATCAATGTCCTATTTGGAAATAAACATACCAACAACCAATTAATATATTTAGTAATGCATCACTTTATTATGCATGTACTTTGAAAAAACTGTGACTAAGATAACTAAAGTAAAAACGTGTTCCTCTGATTTATCTAATAGTATCTTTTTTCTGGCAATACGTCAAACACTATCAGACAATATATACTACAAGTTTTGTAAAAACTTCATATCATGTTCATCTTGTTGAAAAATGCATAACGCAATTTTATTTTGTTGAACACGGTCGTGTAATACAAATGTTATTGTTTTACCTCACTTGATTACGCTACAAGACATTTCTACTGGTAGCATGAACAAAAAACAACATCAATAAAAGCATCTATTAATCAATGGACTAAAATAGAGTGAAAAAGAGTAAATTACCGTTTAATTTATTTTAAGCAGAAACATTTTCTAAGAATTATCCGAACATTTAAGAACTCCCATTTTGATATTTAAGTGTGTGCACTTCGATGTTCCACCTGTACCATTTACACGATGGCTTCATTCTAAAGAGAGAACCGAATTATTTACATTCGAACACGGACTATACATGTAGTTAAGCACTTAATTTTTTTAACATTTCGAGTATTTATCAAAAATAAGAAGGACTAGGAAAGGATGCTTAACCAAGACTTATTCCGACAATATTCATTAACTTTACTGTTCACTATAGTAAAGGACGTCCTTTGTCTCAAGCTCATACATATAAATGTATAATTTGTATTTTGTATCCCGAAGCATTCTACAACAACATAAAAAGCCGGCCAACGTTTAGATTGTATGTAGAATACGTTTGTACACCTATATTTGTCGCAGAATGTGTTGAGCATAAACAAATAACCTTTAATATTCAGATAGAATAATGAGTTAGAATGTTTAAATATTGTTTACCTTGAGGGAAACAAATAAAATGGAAATTTGACTGAACTTTTAATGTTCTGTCTTAAGATCAATTACTCTTTACGATAAAGGCGTTTTCGTCGATAATTTTTAGACTTGTCATTAGTTTCTCCTAATGCAACTTTATACTTACATTGGTTCATCATTGACAATGTTAATATTAAAATAGAACATATGGACCGGGTATGATTGTCAATTAAACAACTCTCCACAAGAGACCAACATAACAAATAAATAAACGACTATGTGTCACCGTACAGCCTATAGTGAAGTCCATGTAATGTATCATTATACTCATCAATCTTAAATAAAATAAAGATGTTTAGCGAGGAATAAATATTTGTTATTTGTTAAATCTCGAACAATGAAAAACTTCTTCTAGGTATCGTTATCCTCAGCAATCGTATACAAAATTGAAAAAAATAGTCATATAATGAATTAGAAGTTAAAGTGGAAGTTGTCTTGGAGGTTGTGTTGGTTGTTTAGTTTGATATTGTTAATGAAGGTTAAGTTTATTTTTGGATTTGATGTTGCGTCGTTTTTTAGTTGGAAGCTACGAATTGTATTGTGCTATTTTTTGTATTGCAGGTTGCGTTTGTGGTTGAACTGAATGTTGTGTTGTGTTGGTTATACAATTGGTTGTTAAAATTGGGAATTAGAAGGTGTTTATAGTGTAAATCGTGTTTTTCAGTTCAGTTGGTTGTTGAATTCGTGATTTATTTAATGATGATCTCAACCTCAAACTCAATAACCGAACAATATTCAAACTCCACCAAAAGCCAACCAATCGACGCAGCCTCTACCTAAAACTTCAGAAATCGACAAGCCACCCACTTAACGTGAAGCTCAACAACCGACGCACCCACCAACTCAACCTGAAACTCAACAACCGACACAGTCTTTACCACAACGCCATGCTCAACACCCAATTGCAAACCCAACAACCGACGCAACCTTCAACTCAAACTCAATCTCATCAAACGACGAAGCCTACAATTAAAAATAAAACGCAATATCCGACGAAGCCTCCAACTTATCAATTAACGCACTCCCGATATATATAAATAACAACTTAACATACAGTAAAACTACAAATTTAAAAATTTCAACAGCAATTAACTTACCAACCACCTCGAATATCAATTAAACAAGCAAAATAGCTTTTTACTCAACCATTAAATAAACATCAAATACGAAAATCAAAATGAATACTATGTCAACTACCATGTTAACGACAACAAATCCCCAAACTCAATAACTAAAACAAGATCCCTACCCAAAAAAACAACTAACATCCATCTTAACAACCATCTCAAACACCAACTGAACCTCCAATTAAACAGCAAACCTTAACGTAACACCTTTATCAAAAACTCAATCACTTACAAAACATTCAAACTGCGATGACCATTTTAACATAAAGACTAAACAATCAAACTAACCACAAATTCGATAACAAACACAATTTCTAACTCCAAAACCAACTCAGTCACCATCACAGCCTTTTAATAAAGGACTAGCTCAACCGCACAAACAAGCCCCAACTCCGACACATCTCAATCTCAAGTTGGACTTACAACAAAGTAACTAAACTCAACACCAAGCAACAAAATCGGCTCAGCCATCAACTGAACCACCAATATTAAATCAAAAGCCAACTCAACCACTTAAACAAATATCAGCTTAATCTCAAACTTGACCACAAACACACACAAACAAACACACATCCCAATTTAGTCATCCCCATAACCTGAAACACACCGACCGACTAAGCTTCATATTAAGTCACAAAATCGACCACCCCTTCTGAACTCTATTTGGAAAGAATTTATTGAACAATATGAATCTATGTAAAATACATTTTGTATGAACAAAACTTGCAGTAATTTTACACAACCCCCAAACCCACTATTCGCAGCAGATAGATCTTGACCTGATATACAATTATATTCCGTCAACTTTTCTCTAAATGATTTGGTTTCAGAGATATAAGCAAAAGTCTTCGTTTTATCCTTATGTTCTATTTTAAGCCATGGCGGCCATCTTGGTTACAAAAATTGACAAACATTGACTATAAAGGGTAATAACTCGTTAAGGGGTCAACTGATCATTTAAGCAATTTTGACTTATTTGTAGATCCTACTTTGCGGAACATTATTTCTGTTTGCAGTTTATCTCTATTTATAATATTCAAGATAATAATCAATAACGGGGAAACAATCCTTAAAATTACCTATTCAGGGGCAGCAACCCAACAAGGGGTTGTGCGTTTCATCTGAACATTTCACGGCTGATAGATCTTGAAAACAATGTTACAACATGTCAGATTTGCTCAAAATGCGTTTATTTCAAAGATATAAGTCAAAATCTAAATTTTACTCCTATATTCTATTTTGAGCCATGGCAGTTGGTTGGTTGGCCATGTCACCGGACACATTTTTTAAACTAGATACCCCAATGATGATTGTGGCCAAGTTTGATTTTATTTGGCCCAGTAGTTTCAGAGGAGAATATTTTTATAAAAGTTAACGACGACGGACGATGGACGACGGACGACGGACGCAAAGTGATGAGCCAAAGGGCCAAGTGAGCTGTAAATGAGCTGAGAGTATTTTAGAAAATAGGTGTACTACTATATTCGTATGATACTGTTTTATTAGCAGAAATTAACACTAGTCTACGTACATATTCGACACTGTTTAAAATGTTATGAACAATCGAAAATGCACATAAACACAATGGTGAATAACTAAAAGTTCTAGGGTAGTGTTATCGACGGTATCCTGAGATTCGTCATAAGACAAGTTTTAGCATACACTTAAAAACACCTCAGGGCACTCTGTCGTTGTGGCTCGAAGCTATATCAGACACATTTAATGTTAAAACGTCATAAACATATCTTAATTACAAAATTTTAAATCATTGAAGTTATTCTTTTATATAATATTTATTAATCAATTTGACAAAAATACATATATATATAATTAAACTCATGATTTGAAATCTCAATATAAAATAATATGAAACTGGAAAACAGTTTGTGTTTGAAACACTGTGAACAAAAATTTAAATGTGTAGTGTTATCGTATCGCTATTGACGAAGTACTAAATATAAAATCATGCATGCACACTTTATTTATTTACTTGTAAATATCAGAAATTGTGTTTCATATCACATGTGTATCATGTTCATCTTTAATTAAAATAATGAGCAAAAACCTAATTTTACGGAGGCGGATTTTAACATTCTTTTTGACGAAGTTGAGTGGCAGAAAGGTATTTGTTTTGTTAGCACAGCATTGAATTACAAAGTATTTTCTGAGATGTGTCCGAAAGTTAGAATGAAGATAGGATGAGCGTAAAGCATATAATTATGTTCCCTAGACTGAGGTGGTTAAATGCGATGAACACTTAGCTGAGAGAGCTTCAAGAAAAGGACTTAGGACAAAGACGTAAGGACACGTTTTAATCCCCACCTGATTTTTACATGAGACAGAATACCAGCAAATCTCAAGTTCACTGTGCATTGTAACAATATTAAAATTTGAAAGAATACATACAGTTATGTTTTATTTTCATTGTATATAAATGACACATCACATCCACGCATTCCAACATCTATTCAAATCCCGAATGCAAATACAAACTTATTCGGATGACTCCATATACATAGTATTCAATTGTAACTAATTGACAATATAGTGGTAAAAAGGATTCTGGTATTACTAGACATGAAATTGCTTTCAATCAATCCGACACTAATATAGCGTTTCGGTGGTTTTTGTATTATATGCTAATGATAAATGTATAACATTTATGAAAGGGTTTAAGCATTTTAGATTTTAGGCCTACCATAATCAGGGGCCAATTTCACAAAACATCGTAAGTTTAAGATTACACTTAAGTCAAGTCTTAAGTCAAAAACCAATTTCACAAAAGAACTTACGTCAAAACTTACGACCAACTTTGGTCGTAAAGTTAAGAGTGCCTCTATCCACACTTAAGTGTAAAAAAATACTTACGACCACTCTTACGATTATCTTAAGTATTTATTTAGACAATATACGTATAGTGTCTTGAAATATGAAATTTATTTGTATGAGGCTTAGAAACGGGGAAAATGCGAGGTTCTACCGAGCATTTTCCCGTTTCGTGCCGAATACAAATAAATTCATATTTCAAGACACTATACGTATATTATTTTTATACTGAAATCGAAAAAAATATTTAAAAATGAAAAAACTATGGAACAAAAATTGTTCAAAAAAGTGTTTGGAATTTCCTTCTTGGGGTACCGTTTTGGGGTATTTCCCTAAGAGCGTAGTCCAGGCGGTAAAACATTGACATATTAAGGAATTAAAAAGGGAAAATGAACTTAATTGATAACATTTGATAACCATGGTATATAAATAACCAATTTGAAGACATAAAAGTTTAAATTCATAAAAGTTTGACCATTGTTGCTTTACGTTGTCATGGTCGTGACGTGACGTTGTTGATGAAATACAATAAGGGAGGCGGGGCTTATAGGTTAGTTGGGGTCATTGACGTATAAAGCTTAAGTTTATACGTATAGCTTTATCTGTATAGTAAAATAGCTGATTGCAGTATAAAAAATGATTGCAGCATTGCCAATTTTATTCTTTATACGCCACTTACTTAGAGAAAGCATATGTAGAGACCGTACAAACCCAATAGATATGTATATAGCTGCCGAGATGATAGTAAAACCGCTACCGATTTCCAATTCAAGGACCATTGTTTTGGAACTGATAGACTGCGTTTGCTCATTATAGAGAGACCTACTACTATAGTATACCGTCGGTGTAAATTTACCACAGCACGCATGTACAGTATTAAATGTAATAACATAAATTCATGACCGTACACATTCAGCTCAATAGTACAAAATTAATATAAAACATGATTTTTACCGGAAACTACTTAAAGAGGAACAAAAGATACCAGAGGGACAGTCAAACTCATAAATCGAATAATAAAACAGACAAATAATAAAACAGAAGATACAACATAGAAAACTAAAGACTAAGCAACCAGAACCCCACCAAAAACTGGGGTGATCTCAGGTGCTCTGGAAGGGTAAGCAGATCCTGCTCCACATGTGGCACCCGTCTTGTTGCTTATGTTATTACAAATCCGGTACCGGGTATATATTCTTATTCGGAAGGTTACATTCATGAAAACGGAAGGGTATTATAGTAACGAGATAAGGAACATATCTGATATCATTTGTGAAACGGCCATTCCATAACGGTCAACCAACTCGTAAAATGTACGAAAGGAGGATTTCAACTTCATCATTTGGCACTCTTGCGTTAAAAGCTTACTTGTGAGCAGCAATCCATTAGCAAGGAAATCATGATAGGAAGTACAAGCCCGGGAATATCGTAGCAATTGGGAGATTCACTCGTTACAAGCACACTTCGTTTAATCTTAATCAAAATCACAGTATAGCACAATAGATTGTTGACCACATTTAGTTTGTGCCAGAAACCTATACTAAGCCAAACAAAATAGTATGTGTATTTCCTATTACATCTTTGAAAAAAGGGTAGATAGGTAGAAATATTTGTTTACATTGAGTCTATGTGAGATAAATTCTTACTTTAACAGTGCTTATTGAAAAGAGAGCAGTAAAATTTAAAGGTATGCTATTTCTAAGCTTAAAATATGGGGTAGGTAGGGACATAGGAAACACACATATCTTTTTATTTTGCTTTATGTCAAAAACTTGATCACAATCCAAATTCAGACAGTATCAAGCTTGAATGTTGTGTCCAAACTTGCCCCAACTGTTTATGGGGCGACCTCTGCGGTCTTACCAGGCTGATCTCAACAAAGCATTGTATTTTAAAGTGTAATCAAGACCATAAATTTGGTCCCTATGATCTAAATTTAATGTCTGATTAAGTGTTTTGTTACTGTTCTGTTAAGGGTTCCATTTGTGTCATCTTCTTATATTCTCATTTAAGTGTTAAATGTTTTATATTTCTTATACTTTTTAAAGGGACTCATCTCAAATTCTGACTTTTCAATTGATTTGAAAAATTGTAATAAAGTTAGAAAATTAATAAAAGCAAATCCATACATACTCGGCATATATGCAACCTACTACCACTTCATCAACAGACGACAGCTCACGTGGCTTAATCTACTATGCACACTAACAATTTAAAACAAAAGGGTTCCCATTCTATAATGAAGTTTGAGGGCTTCATACATTTATATGTAGCTAGTGTAGAATGAAAAACAGCAATCGAAGTGTAGTTAAACATCAAAGTATGCTAGAAGATATGTTTCAGGTATTTGTTGAACCTGTGACATGTGTTGTAGAAAGCTTGCTACAAAGATGGGGCGGCGACTACGGCGGCGGCGTTATCTAACTTCATAAAAGCTTTATATTTTAGAAAGTGGAAGACCTGGATGCTTCATACTTGGCATAAAGATGCCTCATGTTACGAAGTTCCCGTCTGTTACATGTTAATTGTCCTTGACCTCATTTTCATGGTTGTGTGACAACTTGAAATTAGTTAAGATTTTTTTTTAATGTTAAGTTCTCTCTTATTAAGAGTAATATGATAACTATATTTGGTATGTGCAAGGTCCTCATGCCCGTCAGACAGATTTCACTTGACCTCAACCTCATTTTTTGTTATCAGGAACAAGGTTAAGTTTTGGTTGTCAAGTCCATATCTCAGATACTCTAAAAAATACGTCTTGTATATTTGGTGTATAGAAGGACTGTAAGGTGTACACGTCAAACTAACAGGTGTTATTTGACCTTGACCTCATTTTCTTGGTTTAGTGGTTATAATTAAGTTTTTGTGTTTTGGTCTGTTTTTTTTAATCTATTTGCAATAGGTCTACTATATTTGGTGTATTGAAGGATTGTAAGGTGTACATGTCTAGCTGCCAGGTGTCATCTGACCTCAAACTCATTTTCATGGTGGTTCAGTGGTCACAGTTAAGTGTTTGAGTTTTTGTCTTTTTTCTATTACTATATGCAATAGGTTAACTATATTTGTTGTATTGAAATATATCATTATGTATTTGTCAGTCTCGCAGGTTTTATTGACTTTGACCTCATTTTCACGGTTCATTGGTCAGTGTTAAGTTTTTGTGTTTTAGTCAATTTTTCTTAAACAATAAGCAATAGGTCAACAATATTTGTTGTGTAGAGGAATTGTAAGCTGTACATGTCTGCCTGGCATGGTTCATCTTAACTTGACCAGGCTTGATATCATTTTCATGGTTCATTGGTCAATGTTTAGTTTTATTGGTTAAGTATTTTTCTTAGAAACTATAAGCAATATGTCAACTATATTTAGTGTTTTGGATTATTATTAGGTGTATATGTATAAATATTGTCATTTTTTTAATGTATACTTGAATAAGAGGAGCGCTTTCAGAGAAATCCTCCTACAGTGTGAATGATAAGAAGTTTTCACTTTTATGGCTGTTTGTACCACATCTTGAAGGTGTGCATGTGGTCAGTGTTTTGATTTTTTTATTAATATTTGCTCTTTTGTGAGATGGTTGAACTTTGCCACTTTGGGGCATTAGCATTAATGTAATAGTTATTTTAAAATATCATTTTGCATCTGCGGGGGGCCCAGTCGCAATCATATGTCAAAGAACGTTCCGCATTAATTTTGTTATAATACAGTTACTTCAGAGTGGAGCACGGGGGCATCACTTTGTCTAGTTTATATTTCCCTTTTTATATTCATAAGACGAAGTACCTGTGCGCTAACACTGAATAGAAACTACAATAGGACTCATAATAGCTGCCTATTTGGTATACAAACAAAGTGCACCATGCCAAGAATGCTTGGCTCAAAACTCCGGCGGACCTTCTACGGCACCCATTAGGGAAAGATTTGATTTCATTCAACAAATTAATTTATGACCTGCATGTACGCTTAGAACACGACAACGTAGCAAATGGTAGATATTTATCATCCGTATAATTTGCTAATAGGGATATTTGCAAACTTTCAACTTAGGCAATTTATTTGCATGGGAGTAAACTTTTTGCACTTTTAAGTACAAAAATGTATATAAGAGTTCATAAGATACAAATATTCCGCGTGAAACACCTCCTTTTGCTCTCTCCATTTTCACCCTTTGGATGGGACCTTCAAATTTTCTTTTGCTTTCTAACCGATTAATTCATATACAGGACCGGCAACACTCTTCATTGAAAAATAAAATCTACAGTTATACACATCTGTTGTCTGATTGGAGTCCCCGCTAATAAGAAAACTCCAAAATAATATATTCCTGCATTACGTGATTTTTACCAGGTTGGACTAATATTTATAGAATAAATACCAATTATAGAAAGTAGAACTTCAATTCAAAATATAAAGTCCGAAGGCACATAGGTAAATTGAAGATTTATTTTTGGCTAAGGGTGCCGGTGGTACCTCTCTGAGTTTAAATAAACATCAAATATTTGCCAATGTACCTTGTATGTTCTATGAATTCTAACCCTGAGTTTTCTATCGATTACGTTATAGATAATGCATATTTTAAGGTTTTTCTTGTCGTAGAACACACCGAGGGGTGACAGGATTGATCAAATGAAAGACCGACCGGAGGGAGGTCTTTCTTTGAACAATCCTGACACCCCGAGGTGTGTTCTACGACAAGAAAAACCTTAAAATATGCATTATCTAACTTATATACCGTAAAAAAATATTAATTTTATAAAGATTTGTAAAATTAAGTATCCTTTTTTACCGACAACACTAAAGTGGGATATTCCTTTCTAATGCGTTCAGGTTTAATACGCCCTGCGGCTCATTTAAAATGTGAAATAAAACTCACTAAAAAATTTAGATATAGACCTTTAAAAAATTGTTATCCATACACAATAAAAATATTACTGTAACTGCATGAAGTAAGACACAAATGTATTGTTTATCATCCGATAACGGTGTATGACAAATACAAGACACATTGTAAGTTATTTATTGTATCACTTAGCTTATGGAAAAAGGGGAGGGGTATGTGGTTTTTTTTTCTTAGTTTTGTTATGTTGTTTCCATCTCAGAAAAGTTGTTATTTCTTTAACCATTTTACTAGAATCGAATGAAAAATTCAGAAAGATTGTCTTTCGAACAGCAATACATTTTATTAAAAGATAATCAGGATAAAATTATATACCCTCCGCACCGACCCTTTCGTGTTATTCAATAGAATTTAAGATTATTTTATTAGTTGATCATTTGTAGAGTAAAAGGTATACATAAATGTTAAAAAGTTACTTACTGACACGAAGACGAATATAAATACATGTAGGTCACAGTATGATTTCCTATTCAGTGTTTATCGTTCTGAACATGCATGAAATATTTGCCACTGAACGTTAAGCAATCAACCTATTCAGTTTGACTCAATAAGATTTTCAAAATCTTACACACGAATATGTTAAATCTGGATTTATGTTATGAAAGTCTACATTAAAATTCATCTGACCTGTATGATAATGTTTCTTTATTATAGCGATAAATCAACAAAACTTCACGTTATTTGTTTCTAAAATTAAATTGCAAGTCTACAATGACGGTTTCTTTTACATCTATCATCGGTTGAACTTTAGAAAATAAATATCCAAATCGGCACCAAAAAACTATTAGACGAATAAAATTTTGAAGTAAATCATAGATTGCATGTTAATTAAGGAAAAACAATGACCTTACACAGGTAATTATTTTATGCCTTGGAGCATATACCATTGAAACATGGTATCGCCCGGGTTGATTCTGAAAAAGAATGACCTGACGTTCTGAAAGAAAATAACTCCATATAGGTATATAAATGCCAGGAAATCCTGGTTAAAATACGGTGGACCTCCTATCATGCCTACGGCACCCATTAACAGATAAGGATTTGATTTTTATAAAACAAAAAATGTATGACCTGCATACATCGCTTAGAATAGTGTAATATACAAAACGACCAATATTAATTCATCCGAGGCAATTTATTTGCATGTATAAATAAATAAATAAGTAATTACACCTTTTTACTAGAATGAAAGATATGGCTCTTTTTCTCCTAATTTTGCCATATTGTTTGTTTTATGGGCAATGAAAAAAAAATCCACAGTTGTGTACCTTTCGGCAGCCTGTGCCCAACAGGTACTTGTTTTTGTCTTGGATAGTCAGACTGTGCCCGAACCGCCCCCTTATCACAGAAATGTTGGAAGTTTCTATGCCAGAGAAAAGTAAGCAGCTCACTCTCTGACCAGTCTGGCTTAAGCTTTCTCTTTGTTATTTCCATTGACAAGTTAAGGGAGGTCTATGGAATGTTTTCCGTCCCGTTTTGTTTACATAGGGAGTTACCACTGCGCATGCTTCGATGAAGTGAAAGTAACGTTGCTAAGGTACTTTTATCTTAAGAGTGGTCGTATGTTTAGACGTAAGATTTAAGCGTAAGAGCGGTCCTAAGTTTAGGATTAAAACTTACGACATGTTTTGTGAAATTGTCTTATGACTGCACTTAGGAAAGTCTTAAGTATAACACTTATTTATTTTAATTTTGTCATTGTTAATAGATCTGCAATATTTGTATGCTTTATAAGCTATGATTGGTTTGCTTAAAAAATATTTCGTTGCAAACTGCATCCTGTTTTAGTAGATAATAATGTTTACTAATGTATTGTTTTAGTTTATGAATGCATGGATTAAATTTCGTTGCCAATACTAAAGGAATTTCCTTTGTGTTTTGTTTGGACTTTTTTCTGATTAAATCAGATCTTTTTTCATCATAATGCCTCAGTAATGTACTTTTCGATATCGATCTCCTTATATTCTCTCTTTATCAAGTTCAATCTGAACTGTAACAAAATATATTGTAAATCAACATCATTAATTGTTGTTCTAATGTATCTGATTATTTCGCCCTTGATAGACCCTGCAAACGCATGTCTACTGTGACAGCTTCTTCGATCAAGATAATGGGAGGCATTTGTCGGTTTTAAGTGTGTTTTCACATCCAAAATATTTTCATTAAAAAATCGGGTTCCTGGTTGAAAATATTAACATCAAGAAATATTTTTTCTTCATGTTCTTTAGATAAGAATTCTAGTGTGAGTTTCAGGAAAGGATGATGATTATTTGATAACTCTAGCAAATCCTTTATTTCCTTCGAATTGCCTTAATATATTAATATAATAACATCACAATGCCTTCAATAGAAAAATATTTTTTTTTCTCTATGTTCGAACTTAAACAGATGTTTTTCCATAATTTCATACATGAGTATATCACAGATTTTGGGGCTAGGCACGGCTCTGATTCATTTAATCGGTGTATTTTATGCAAGATATGCATATACAATGTACCCAGGCCTATAATCAATTTGATTACCATTATTAAGGTCATAAAATGTGAAGTACATTTTGTATAAAAGTGACAGGAAAAAGCCAAACAAAACACAAAGAAAATTCCTTTAGTATTGGCAACGAAATTTTATCCATGCATCCATAAACTAAAACAATGCATTAGTTAACATTGGGAGCTAGTAAAACAGGAAGCAGTTTGCAACAAAATATTTTATCGCAAAGCAATAATAGCTTATAAAAAGCATAAAAATATTGCAGATATATTGACAACGACAAAATTAAAAATGAATCGATATAGGTATATTCCTGATAATGGCGGGCCTAAAATGCTTAAACCCTTTAAAAAATGTTATACATTTATCATAAGCGTATAGTACAAAAACTGCCGAAACATTAAATTAATGTCGAATCGATGCAAAGCAATTGCAAGTCTAGTAATACTAGCAACATGTGATCAATATTTTCAAATATAATTACAATGCAATATATGTATACGAAGTTTTCCGAAAAAAGATTGTTTGCTATCGGAATTTGGATTGATGTTTGAATACGTGGATGTTGGGTTCCACTTTTATACAAAAAAAAATATTCAAAGGAACAAATCACAAATTAAAGCTGTCATGTATTAAGTATCACTAAATTGATGACAAAAAAATAGCCGAAATAATAACAGAAAGCTGACAATATTTTTTTGCAATTCACTCGAAATTTTCAGTTTATGTTTCATTATTCTAATTCACAAAAGCGGATGAAATAAAATTCAGAATGGAAATGGGGAATCTGCTAAAGAGACAACGACCCGACCATAGTACAGACAACAGCATTTGGTCACCAATAGGTCTTCAATGTAGCGAGAAATTCCCGCACTGGGAAAATATAAATCTTAGACTTATGTCAACGACAGCTATGACTACAAAAAATACTAAACGGGCATCTATCGGATATGCCATTACTGTTGGATGTGGATTTCCATTCAGTGTATATCTGATATTACACAAAACAATGAATAACAAAGCTATTATTAATTAAGAAATTCTATTTGTTAGGTATCAAAACAATTTTTATTATATGTTACTATGAGTAAAGTTGATATGTTTGGTAGCCTTAACTGTACAAAAATACACATACTAAATAAAGCACTACCCCATTTCTATATTGGTCTTAAAGATATAGGTCTAGTAAGTATCGCAAAAAAACGTCACGAAAGCAAAAAAATACTTTTTTTAAACGGATCTATATTTCCATAATGATTAAGTATTACTACCTTCAATATTGGTCTTATAAACGGAAAACTTTATCTTTAATTTGAAAGAAAGTCTTGTATCGTTTCTTTTGTTGACTAGTATACAATATATTGATAAAATAAAATGTAATGGTTATATCACATGTACACAAAAAATGTATAGCATTACTATGATATTTATTCCATTTTCAATGATAGTAGATAGATATCCTAATAGAAACAGGGGAGTATTTTTTTATTCTTTTTAAATATATTTTTTTATTAGTTTCTGTTGACGATTCACTCATGTTTTTTTTCAGATGTCTTCTTTCGATTCTGAATCCCTGAAAATACAATGATCATATATGAATTAGTTTCTTTCATTTCTGACATGTTAAAAATTTAATGATGAGAGGACAATGAACATTTCAAAAAGTTGTGTACGGGTTCGTTAAAAATAAACTAACGTATTTCGTTCGTCATTAAACGTTATATTTATAAGGTTTTTGTTACTTGCGGTTATGGTTATTTGAATATGACTGATTAAAAAAAAAAAAGGAATTAATTATTTGATCTCTTTGATTCTTTTACGGCCTTCTTTTTAATATTTAATTTTGAGTTATTTATGTTTTTTTCGGATATGCATAAATATTTATTTATTTTCTAGATAAAGGATTATTGAAATACTCAGGACAAAAACATGAGCAGCCATTAAAAATATGTAGAGGAAGCTGAATTGTATTAGTAAAGTTTCTGCATTTGATGTCCAAACTGTTAGCTCTCAAAAACAGAACTGATCAACTATCAATAACGTGAACTGATTAGGCCTCATTAGATCTAATAATTTCTAATATAATAAATTATTACCGAAAAAAAACATCTTTAATATAAACACATTCCTGAGCATGCATGAATAGAAGGATGAACAATACAACTTCGTTGATTAAAATGTCCTTGGTCCATGATATAAGACCTGAATATCCTTTTGTTTCAAGGAAATGCGCTTAGTAAGAGAAATCATCTGAAGCTCCTTGATTTTTCTTTACCAATCTATCTACTGCTTTTGCATTATTCACTAAAGAAACTCAAGCTATCTTTTGATTTTATTGATCTTTACCTTTGCCCGAGGGAACAACCATCATTTCTATAATCGACTTCCAATTCAAATGTCAAGAAAAACAAATGTATCGGTCAAACGCATTAGAAAGATATGATCATACAAAAGTTCTAGAACATACACTGTTTCTTCGACTTATTGCAATATCAATTGTCTAGTAATATAAGTTTCTAAATACATAAAGTATACTGCATATCTAAAAGTATACTAAAAATTTAAAAGTATACTAAATATATAAAACTAAGCTCAATATTTAAAAATATACTAAACACCTTAAATGAAACTAAATATTTAAAAGTATACTAAAAATTTGAAAATAAAACTAAGTATCCATTTTGCATTCGTTTCCCTCAAATATTGAAATGAAGTACATGTATAATACATTTACAGACGTATGAACAAACAGACACCATCGCGCATTTACTGCGGTGAGAAACAACAAGTTACTAGTCTAAGAGCAGCAACTGTATTTAAAAAGGAGGGCGAAACGACAAGCATTTTTCAGAATAAAGATACAAAACATTAGCGTATCTTTTAGTTACAGTTTTACAGGAAATGTGTAAAATCCTTAATCAATAGTAAACTTCGTGTGTTCAATGAAATAATAATCGACAGTGTTTTTCAAGCAATTCATCAAAGTTACGATTTTTTTAATAAATTTAGAAGGAAAACATTGTTGTTTTTTTTATAATGTGGTTAATACCAATGGCATAATTTTAATTGGAAGTAATATGACAACTGTTGCAATAGCTACATTTTAATAGAGTTAATCATAAATAGATGGAAATCATTACATTTAAGATAAATCATGTTTATCCATAGTGCAATCTATTTGCGAACTTTTATTTTACAATTACCTCTTGATAGAAGATAAAAAAAAAAAAAGAGTTTTCAAAATCCCGTTTGGTCATTCAAAAAAGAGTGAGCAAACGTAATATTTGAAAACATAATCTGGTATTTGTCAATTAGAGAATAATAACCTCAGCCTTGGAAAAAGTAGAAACGGCGTGTCTATAGTAAATTCACATATAATTCTTCTATGAAAGGAGAAAAGTCTGAAAAATATGTATCAATACTTACGATTGTCGTGCCATGCTAACAAACCTAAAACAGCATCATTATATTATTAATGTAATATATATGAAAGTTACTTTGACATTTAAACAAATGTTTCTGACAATATGACATGCCAGGCAATATGTTCATAATGGTTATCAAAGGTAACAGAATTATAATTTAAGACGCCAGTCGCGCGTTTCGTCTACATAAAAAAAACCAAAAAAAAACATAAGACTCATCAGAAGTGACACTAAGATTAAATTTATTATAAAGCCAAACAAGCACAGTTTCATACACGTTTAGCTTATCAATCACAAGCAAATATTATCATTGTCAGATTATGTTCGACTTTTGAATGTCCATTTAGTACTTTCGCTTTTTTTTAAATTGCATTAACAGATGTTAGCACATTATCATAAAAATTTAAAAAATCTGGTATGGACATGTTATCCTTCTGAAACTCCCAGCGCTTTTGTCTTCATAACACTCATCGGTGACGCTCAGATCCAAATAGTAAAAAAGCCAAACAAAAGTTGTAGAGCATTGATGACCTAAAATTCCAAAAAGGTTATACCAAATACGGATAAGGTACGCAGCTCCTGTGATAAGAAAATCCTTTGTTTTTCTAAAAATTCAAAGTTTTGTAAACAGGAAATTTATAAAAATGACCATATTGTTGATAATCATGTCAACACCGAATTCGAAGTGCTTACTACTGGGCTGGTACTATTAAAACGTTCGAGGCAATGCGATTATTTAAATATTAATACCAAGAATGATATATTAATGAGTCTGTTATCAAAAAATTTCAAACACTGTAATATTGATCGTCATGATAATTTAGCTGCAGTATACGGATTTGTGAAACTTTGTAAGCTGCATCCTCATTTACTAATATATCGAAATACTCGTTACATGCAAACCTATGAACAAAAGCTCAAACTCGTTCATTTGCTAAGTTAACTCCCAATCTCCAACCTTTAAAATGTTGTTATTTTCTTAAGACTGCATATAAATTGATAAATGAAGTATATATAGATAGAGAAAAGATTATTCTTTTAAATGAATGCAATTTTGTTGTTTTACAATCATTATGTAATCAATTATTATGCAATTAATCGCAAAATCGAAAAGTTAAAAGTTTGTTATAATGATGAATGGAAATAAAGCATGAACGGGTGTGTTCGTCCGTGTACATTTACGCCAAACATTTTTCATTTTAAAATTAAAAATAAATTTTGAAATTGCTCTGCAAATTTTAAAGGTAGTTGGTTTGATAAATGTAACAAAAATCTATTGAAATCACTTTCGAAAAACCACTTTTTTTATGAGAATTGAAATTTGTTATTTTCATGAAATTACATTTTTGATTTAACGAAGATATTGAAACAAATAACAATAAGTTTGTGTTAAAAATGATTTTATTTCGTCAAAAGTTTAAATATATTTAAACATTTGGATTTGCTTGCTTTAGAAAACAAAACATATTTCAATCTCATTCTTAAAAGCAAATATTGAAAATACTGACCTTTACCATTTTTCAATTTAGTTTACAATATTGAAAAATGGAAAATGCTCTAACGTGGAGCATTTTTCAATTTGACTTACAATATTGAAAAATGAAAAATGCTCTAGCATGGAGCATTTTTCAATTTGACTTCGAATATTGAAAAATGAAAAATGCTCCAACGTAGAGCAATTTTCAATTTGACGTTTGATATTGAAAAATGAAAAATGCTCCAATTTTTCATTTTTCATTTTACTGTGCAATAATCAAATTTGAAAAATGTTCATTATTTTTATGTGTAATAATGAGAACGAAAATGTAATTTGTTTCAAAATAGGTGTTTTAAATGTTTAAATTGTTGACACCTTTTATTAAATGTTTTACTATTTCCGTTTTCTTTTTTCTAGTTTTAATCGCAATATATCTTGAAGATGTTTTTAAGGTATGTGTGTGAACTATGTGTGATATCAACAAATACCGAACAAGGATGGTACACTGACAAGTACGATAATGACCACAAAATAAATCATTCTTTCTTTTTATCTATATATCTAGCTGTCTTTGTAGCTACATGTTTATATCTATCTTTTGATTTATCAATCTGTCATTCATTGTATATATTAATCTGTCTATCTATCTGTCTTTTGTTTTTCTTTGTCGTTTCTTTCTTTGAATTGTCGGGGTTGAAATCTTTAATTCAGTTCTCTCGAAGTGAAGAGGTCACTTGTTTATATACATGTACATGTTGTAAGAATGGAAGAACTTTCCGACCATTGATGTTTGATTCAACAAATGATACTTGACGGAAGAACACACCAAGACATTTGTCAACACTTAACTTCTTTAGGAAAAATTAATGTTATCTAGTTAACTAAATAACTTCCAAAATAAGCCGTATTTAGAAGAAATATGGCATATTCATCAACTTTATACATGGAGATAGGGAAAAAACAGCTTTCCTAGGTGTTGTTTTATCTGAACATGTTTTCTAGGTTGTCACCGAGGATATAACCAAACGCATAGCCAGTGCATAAAAGTACGAAATTTTGTTTTATTAAAAGTCCATCTTACATTTTTGTTTTACTCTACATAACTCTCTCGACTGTCGTTGGGTGCTTAGATCACTTTGTTATTGTTACCAGCTTTGCATAATCCTTTAAAAAAAACTCTACTTAGTTTGTAAATCAGGCATAGTTATACCTTGATCATAACACTGATAAATGGCTAAGATCTTATATTAAATGATCTTAACTTTTAAAACAATACTAAACTTGAGAGTAAAATTAAATATCTTTACCAATGAATTCAACATACCAATATCTATTTGATTTAACATAGACATAGAGAATATTTAGATAACTTGAATGTTAATAACGACATAGGAAGGGAAATAAAGATTGCATGATATTCCTGTGCCACATCAAAAAAATGGTGCGTTGCTGTTCTCCTGTGTTTCGGAGTTTGGTTATAAATGTGTATTTACGGGTTCACACACACACACATGTGTATTTTATTTATAGCATAAAAACAAAATTTCGAAAGTGTGAACAATGAATGAAAATATAATTTGATTATCTATTTTCCAATATCTTTTATATCAATTTCTTAACGATTACAAAAGTTGAATAATGAAAAATATTTTCATATTTGAGAAAAAAAATAAAAATGAAAATTCAACCAATTTTCATTTTTCAATTTTGAAAGACAAATTGAAAAATGCTCCGTGTTAGAGCATTTTTCAATTTTCAATTTTGAAAGACAAATTGAAAAATGCTCCAAGTTGGAGCATTTTTCATTTTTCAATTTTTTAAGGCAAATTGAAAAATGATTAAGGTAAGCAATTTCAATATTTTGTTCTTAAGAAGGAGATTGAAATTTGTTTTTGTTGTAAAATAATCAAATTCAAATGTTTTAATTTATTCAAAATGTTGATGGATAAAGTGTTTTTAACACAAACTTATCATTTCTTTTTATATTATATCTCTTGGAATCAAATAATGTAATCACATGAAAATTACAAATTTCAAATCTCATAACGAATGTGAATTTTAAGAAGTGACTTCAACAATTTTTTGTTACATTAATCAAGCAAATTAACTTTAAAATTTGAAGAGTATTTTGAAAAATCTATATTTCAGTTTAAAATGAAAAATGTTTGGCGTAAATATACACGGTCTTGTGTTACATACATTGTAGCTTTATCTTTATCGGTGATACATAGAAAACAAGGAAGAATTATTATATATGAATTCTGTATTTCTTCATAACAATATTATAGCAAGTTATAAATTATGATATTCTCTGATATCAAAGATTATAAAAATATATACATTTGATACATGTATGAAAATGAAAGAGAATACTGTATTGACGGATTTTTTTTTTATTAAAACTGGTGGTTGAAATACACGTTTTGTTACTTTAAGACTTGATTTATTGATATTAAATTGAGTGATAAAGCTTTAATCAATGACATTAAAACATATGATGATTATATAACTATGTACCATTTCTTTCGTATAAGATAAACAGATATGAGATATAAAGAACTGAAGACCATTTATTTGATCGATCGTATAACTAATTTACTTCTTAGCTTATCTGTCTCCTGAAATCATTAAGCATTTGAAATAATAATATAGATACAGCCTTGGAAACAGTAAACACGGCTTGTCTATAGTTAATTCACATAAAATTCTTCAAGGAGACAAGTCTGAAAAATATATCATTACTCACGATTGTTGTACCGTGCAAAAAATTCTAAAAACGACATAATTATATTATTAATGTAATATATTCCAAAGCTACAGTTAAAAAGTTAAACAAATGTTTCTAACAATATGACATACCAGGCAATATGTTCATAATAGTTATCAAAGGTACAAGGATTATAATTCAATACGCCACTCGCGCGTTTCGTCTACATAAAAAAAATAAAAATAAACCTAAGACTCATCAGTGACGCTCAGATTTAAATAATTATGAAGCCAAACAAACACAGTTTCATACACGTTTAGCTTATCAATTACAAGCAAATATTCTCATTGTCAGATTATTTTCGACTTTTGAATGTCCATTTAGTACTTTCGCTTTTTTTATAATTGCATTAACAGATGCTAGCACATTATCATAAAAATTTTAAAAATCTAGTATGAACATGGTATCCTTCTGAAACTCCCAGATTAGTCTAAGACTGAAAACCGTGTTTTAAGATTGATCGAAGGATAGTATAAAGAAAAACAAAGGGCTATGTTAACAAATAGCTTCCACAAACTATATGTTTGACAAATGTATAAAAAATTTACATTAATCTTATAGTTATTAAATATACCAGGGTTATAATTTTATACGCCAGACGCGCGTTTCGTCTACATAACACTCAACAGTGACGCTCAGATCAAAATAGTTATAAAGCCAAACAAGTAAAAAGTTCAAGAGCATTGATGACTAAAAATTCCAAAAAGGTTATATTAAATACGGCCAAGGTAAGCAGCTCTTGTGATAAGAAAATCCTTCGTTTTTCTAAAAATTCAAAGTTTTGTAAACAGGCAATTTATAAAAATGACTTAATAATTATGTCAACAACGAATTCGAGGTGCTGACTACTGGGCTGGTACTATTAAAACGTTCGAGGCAATACGACTATTTAAATATTAATATCAAGAATGATATATTAATGAGTCTGTTATAAAAAGAAATCAAACACTGTAATATTGATCGTCATGATAATTTAACGGCAGTATACGGATTTGTGAAACTTTTTAAGCTGCATCCTTATTTACTTATATACCGAAATACTCGTTACATGGAAACCTATGAACAAAAGCTCAAACTCGTTCATTTGCTAAGTTGCAAAATAACACCTCACAATATCAACACCTAAAATTTATAAGGTATGTGAATGTAAGTGCCTTGTTAAGGTAGCACAATAAAAAGATGTTTAACTACCAATCTCCAACCTTTACAATGTTGTTACTTTCTTTATACTGCATATAAATTGATAACTGAAGTATATATAGATAGAGAAATGATAATTCTTTTAAATGAATGCAATATTTTATGTTTTACAATCATTATGTAATCAATTATTATGCAATTAATCGCAAAATCGAAAAGTTAAAAGTTTGTTATAATCATGATGAATGGAAATAATGCATTGACGGGTGTATTACATAAGTTGTAGCTTTATCTTTATCGGTGATACATAGAAAACAAGGAGAATTATTTTATATGAATTCTGTATTTCCTCATAACAATATTATAGCAAATTATAAATTATGATATTCTCTGATATCAAAGATTATAAAAATATATCATTTGATACATGTATTAAAATGGAGGAAAATAATGTATTAACGGATTTATTATTAAAACTGGTGGTTGAATACACGTTTTGTTACTTTAAGACATGATTGATCGATATTAAATTGAGTGATAAAGCTCAAGTCAATGACATTAAAACAGATTATGATTATATAACTATGTATCATTTCTTTTTTATAAACAAAACAGATCTGAGATTTAAAGATTTAAACGACTATTTATTTGATTGATCGTATAATTAATTCACTTCTTACCTTCTCTGCCTCCTGAAATCATTAAGCATTCGAAATAAGAATATAGATAAAAAGAAGTAATAAAAATACTGAACCCCTGTAGAAAAAATCAAAATAAAGGTCTTTCATGTGGGTGCCTTTTATCACTGTTGAATGATCGGGCACCTTGTTGTGATAGAAGTCAGTGTCTTCAGTTCGACAACAACACGTTAATATAGATGTGGGTTGGTTATATTTTGAGGTAAGTTAGTTTTAAACTATTTTAGCCTTCTGCCGAGGATCTTGGATATCCATTTCATTCACGATTATGAATGTAGTCTGAAGAGAAAGCTACATGTCTAATTAAAAATGTGGTTATTTACACGTTTCGCTGTCAACATGATGTTGTCAGTCTGTTGAAACTTCCTTTTGAAATAATTTTTCACGTTTACACTATCTTACTTGTTTATAAACAATCCAATATTTATTGACTATTGACTATACAAATATAATTTCACGTCCAAATTTTGAAAACTGACCAGGGATGCATTCATGCGGGTCAAATGTTTAAATTTGGGAAACCGTAATCAACTATGCAACGTGTTAAAGGAGTAGAATTGGTTAAAATGCCCGATCAACATGCCGACTGAGGCCCACCACCTTTCACCTATGCCTTTAACACCCTCCCCCCCCCCACACCCCAAGTGCATTTTCTTTAAAGATCTGTAAGGTATATTTGTACATGAATCTTAAAACTGATCGCATTTACACATGATAAATCATTTCTTATTTCAATTTATAACATATTGTAGAAGTAAAACAAAAGTTTATTCAAAATATATGCATGCATTACTCTGTGCAACATACTTATGCCTCAACCTACTTTTAATCAAACTGTGGAAGCATTCACATGAGATATTATATGTTAAAAATATTATTTATTATCATGGCCATAATTTATTAACAACTTTTCATTGATGGTTTTGAATCTGATGCTACATAAGTCATTATAGTATTATTTTAAATCATCCCTTTTAGTGTACATTTGAATATTTTGTCTTTAATAATTTGTTTTCTTATGTTTATTTTATATATAGACATAAGATTAAATTAAATATGTATTTTTAATATTGATTCACTATGATAATGTGTATCTGAAGTATTTGTGTGTTTGTGTTGATCTTTTCAAATTTTAACACACTTATTATAAAACAATTTACATCAGCAGATCAATCTTAATTTTGTGTATTTGATTTTACAACCTGGTGTGTATACAATTGAGTATTAATTGAAACCTTTCAGTAATTATTGTAACTTCTTTTGCAGATTGATTTACAACTGGCACACATAAGTTGACAGTTAATGCATAAAGAGTGTAGTTTCTATAACATCAAATATGAGGTCTATACACAATCAAATGTAAGTATCAATTTTATTATAATGAATGAGTCCTGCAAGGGTCCTTCAGTTCTATATTTTATATACCATTTTCTATATTAATCTTTATCTATTTTGCCCAGTATTCTCTATTCTTTGTATTTTAACACACCATCATTTTTTTTTATTATCAGTCTTTTCTCAATCTTTGATTTCTCAGCCTTTAAATATTGCACTTTTGCTTTTAAGGGATTATTACATGATTGGTGTATCTATTCTGTAAACATCATCCAGACCCTCAGTTTAGGTGAATATATTTAAGTTATCTGGTGTATTAAGTCACACCCACCTGTTACGGCCAGAAATCGCCTTTAAATTGTAGCCAACAAAAGACACAAATCAATAGTAAAATTTAACAATATTTTTAAAAAATATACAAAAGTTTACAAAAGGTATTACACAAATATTACTGTTAACTTAACTGTCAAAATATGAGTCCAATCTGTTATCTTTATCTGTATCCGGAAATCTTTCGGAATCCAATTTGAATATTACGTTCACTACTAATGTCACAATCCAGTATGATGTTGTTTGTAGAATAAAAGTGTCATTCCAAACGCTGTGAATACTAATGTCTATCAATGTCTATGTCCAAGTTTTAATTATGAGAGTTTAACTTTAGTGTCTGTATACATAGTGTTGTCATGGAAAATTCTTGAACACTCTATAATGGAACATTGTGGAAAATCCTGGAAAGTTACAACGGAAGTTTCTGGAATAACGTAGAAGTTGAAATTACGCATCTTTTATAAGGATCATTCTAGAAAGTTCCAATCAATCTGTGATTGTTCCAGTGATTCCTAAACTGCACAGTTATAAGATTATTTGGTAAACAACTATCAGGCCATACAACACAAATTAGGCCAACATAAATAAACATAATAATTACAATATCATAACACCTCCCCCCTTAAAAGAAGTTTTAGTGTAATAAAAACTTATCATGAATAAGATGAACAAAAATATATAATATATACAAATTGATTTAATAAGCTCTAGATAAAGCATCTGCTATTACATTATCTTTACCCTTAATATGTTTTACAATTACATCATATTCCTGTAACAATAAACTCCACCTAGTCAACCTCTGATTCTTGTTTCTCATTTTATGCATGAAGGTGAGAGGATTATGATCAGTATAAACAAGAATAGGATGCACAGTTGGATTCAAATATACATCGAAATGTTGAAGTGCTGACAACATTGCAAAACACTCTTTTTCAATAGTTGAATAATTTTTCTGATGTTTATCTAATTTTCCTACATCGCTTGCATCAACGGCAAGTTTAAATTGTTTTTCAAAGTCTGGAGTAATCAGAACTGGACTATTAATTAAAAGTGATTTGCTATTTTCAAAAGCTTTTTGACAATTGTCGCTCCAGATAAATTTCGAATCTTTCCGTAAAAGATGAGTCAATGGTTGAACAACAGTAGCAAAATTTGAACAAAATTTTCTGTAAAATCCAATCATGCCTAAATATCTCATAAGTTGTTTTCTATTTGTAGGAGGTGGAAATTTGGAAATAGCTTCCACTTTAGCCATAATAGGTTTTACTTGACCTTGGCCAACTGTATGCCCTAAATAATCAACAGTGGCCTGACAAAATTCACTTTTACCAAGATTAACAGTCAAATTTGATTTTGACAATCTATCAAAAGTATCATACAAATGTGTTAAATGCTGTTCCCAGCTATCACTACATACAATAAGATCATCAATATAAGCATAACAACAGTCTAAATCTTTTATAACATTATTGATCATTCTTTGAAATGTAGCTGGAGCACTTTTCATGCCAAATGGCATTACAGTATATTGAAATAAGCCATCTGGTGTAACACAAGCTGATATTTCACGAGCTCTCTGTGTCAATGGAACTTGCCAATAACCTTTCAATAAATCAAATTTGCTCACAAATTTTGCTTGACCAATATTGTCAATACAATCGTCTATCCTTGGAATCGGATAGGAATCAGATTTTGAGACTGAATTTACTTTTCTGAAATCAGTCACGAAGCGAAAAGTTTTATCTGGTTTTGGCACAAGTAGACAAGGAGAGCTCCATTCACTGTTACTCGGCTCAATAATATAATTGTCAAGCATATATTTAATTTCTTTTCTCATAACTTCAAGTTTGAGTGGATTGAGCCTGTAAGGATGTTGCTTAATTGGAGAAGCATCTCCTACATCAACATCATGACAAACAGCAGTGGTTTTGTTTGGCACATCTGGAAAAAGATTTTTAAAAGAAAATACCAAAGTTTTTATTTCTTCTCTTCGATCAAAAGACAGATGTGCAAGTTTTGAATCTAAATTTGACAAAAATTCTGAATTTTTCAATCTAACTGTCTCTTCCATAGTTTTACAACTAAAAGTTGGTTCAATTACATCTGGTTTGTCATGATTGTTCTCAAAGTTAACCATGCCTAAAGTGGCAACTGGTTTACTATCACATACATTAGTACGCTCAAAATATGGTTTTAACATATTAATATGACACACTCTATTTTGTTTGCGCCGACCAGGAGTTTCTACAATATAATTCAAATCATTAATTTTACTCTCTATTGTATAAGGACCACAATATTTAGCCTGTAAAGGATGTCCAGGGACTGGCAAAAATACAAGTACCTTATCACCAGGATCAAAAACTCTGTCCCTGGCATCTTTATCATACCATATTTTCATCTTGTTCTGTACATTTTTCAAGTTTTTCGGAGCAATTTGACAAGCAGTATACAATTTTTCTTTAAATCTAGATACATAGTCTAAAAGATTCAAGTCAGTATGTTCAGTAAGCCACTTTTCCTTAATCAATTTTAACGGTCCCCTTACAGTATGACCAAATACCAATTCAAAGGGACTAAATCCAAGGGATTCTTGAACAGCCTCTCGAACCGCAAAAAGTAGAAAGTGAACTCCATCATCCCAGTCTCTGTCGAATTGAAGACAAAAAGTTCTAATCATGTTCTTCAATGTTTGATGAAAACGTTCTAAGGCACCTTGAGATTCTGGATGATAAGCACTTGATCTGTACTGAGCAATCCCCAACTGGTACACGACTTGCTGAAATAAACCTGACATGAAATTTGATCCCTGGTCGGACTGTATAGACTTAGGAAGTCCTACTAATGTGAAAAATTTGATCAAAGCTTTGACGATAGTAGGTGTCTTGATATTTCTGAGCGGAATAGCTTCAGGAAAGCGAGTAGATGTACACATGATTGTCAATAAATACGCATTTCCTGTTTTGGTCTTTGGTAAAGGTCCAACGCAGTCAATTAGAACTCTGCTGAAAGGTTCGTCAAAGGCTGGAATAGGCAGAAGAGGTGCTGGTGGTATTTTCTGGTTAGGCTTACCAACAACCTGGCATATATGGCATGATTTGCAGTATTCTGCAACATCATTTCTAAGTCTTGGCCAGTAGAAATGCTGTAAGATCTTAAGGCATGTCTTCCTTATACCCAAGTGTCCAGCCAAGGGGGTTTCATGGGCAAGACCAATAATTACTTGCCGATACACTTTAGGCACCACCACTTGGTATATCACTCTCCATTCCTCCTCTGGGGTAGCATCAGGAGGCCTCCACTTCCTCATTAAAATGCCGTCCTGATGGAAATAGCATTCAGCCACTTTGTCTGCTTCCTCCTGTGGCCCTTAATAAATCGCCTTTAAATTGTAGCCAACAAAAGACACAAATCAATACTAAAATTTAACAATATTTATTATACAAAAGTTTACAAGAAGTATTTTACAAATATTACTGTTAACTTAACTGTCAAAATATGAGTCCACTCTTTTATCTGTATCTGTATCCGGAAATCTTTCGGAATCCAATCTGAATATTATGTTCACTACTAAGGTCACAATCCAGTATGATGTTGTTTGTAGAATAAAGTGTCAATCCAAATGCTGTGAATACTAATGTCTATCAATGTCTATGTCCAAGTTTTTAATAATTTGTTTTCTCATAGATACTTTAAAAACTAATTTCAGTTGTTTAGCAAGCAACACTAATTCCTCTTTCTTTAAATTATCAAAACTCTCCAGGTCTGGCGTTTTCAAAAATTTACCGGCATCAAATGCCATTTTGTAGAATTTTGTTGGCAAGTTATAATAAAAATACTAAACAAATTTTGAATAAATATTTTAAGACTCCCGGACGAGCCCCCAATTTCTGTTACGGCCAGAAATCGCCTTTAAATTGTAGCCAACAAAAGACACAAATCAATAGTAAAATTTAACAATATTTAATATACAAAAGTTTACAAAAGGTATTACACAAATATTACTGTTAACTTAACTGTCAAAATATGAGTCCAATCTGTTATCTTTATCTGTATCCGGAAATCTTTCGGAATCCAATTTGAATATTACGTTCACTACTAATGTCACAATCCAGTATGATGTTGTTTGTAGAATAAAAGTGTCATTCCAAACGCTGTGAATACTAATGTCTATCAATGTCTATGTCCAAGTTTTAATAATGAGAGTTTAACTTTAGTGTCTGTATACATAGTGTTGTCATGGAAAATTCTTGAACACTCTATAATGGAACATTGTGGAAAATCCTGGAAAGTTACAACGGAAGTTTCTGGAATAACGTAGAAGTTTAAATTACGCATCTTTTATAAGGATCATTCTAGAAAGTTCCAATCAATCTGTGGTTGTTCCAGTGATTCCTAAACTGCACAGTTATAAGATTATTTGGTAAACAACTATCAGGCCATACAACACAAATTAGGCCAACATAAATAAACATAATAATTACAATATCATAACACACCCCATATTGATTATTAAAGTCATATTGATTATTAATAACAAATTGGCAAAGCAATGTGATGGGTAAATATCAGTTATATAGAAAGTTGTATTTATAAACTTTATTGTACTTTTACAGACAATTCATCAATTAAACTTTGTGTCAAGTTTACTTTTAATTCAAAAATAATTAAGGAATATAATATTATATAAGTTGTCTCATTGGCACCACACCACATCTTCCTATATCTATATGTGACAATTTTGACTGAAGTTTTCTATGTGTATCATAACATGAATACCAATAACTTTTAAATGCCATTAATGGTTTACATATTTTTTTCAGTACATGCATGAAGATAACTTGGAGGCAATGGTGTCATACAAGTTTAATAGTTTTAACTATGATAGCCTTACTGAAATTTGAAAAAAGTAATCAAAGAAAAAGAGTGACCACTTCTGTCTTATGAAGATCAACATATATACAAGGAAATTGCCAGACAATGTGTAACCATGTATGAGGATAGCTTTAGATATATACATGAAAAGAAAGTGAAATCAATGTTTTTAAGATAAAATCTTGATGACATATAACAAAAATATAACAGTGTTGAATATGAAAACCCCATGGCATGTCACATGTAACTTTGGAATGCAGCAGTTTTCAGTATGACACTAAAAAGAAGGATTTCATTACTTTTAAAACTGACTCTTGAACATTCAAGACAGAGAAATAAAGGTTTTACATCAGAGGAAATGACTGTGCACTTCTTTCTTGAAGGATCGACACACATGTGCAGTAGTTGAGATAATTTTGGATATATACATAAAACTGTGAACTAAGTGATAATTATAATTCAAACATCATATGTGGTACCTGCATGTACTTACTGGTATATATATTGTAATTCACAACATGTTACATGAATATATAGGAATATTCTTTGCATGATACATGTGAAATAAAAAAAAAACACAAGTAAAGGAATAAGGATTTATCTAGTACATCATTATCATATGAAAACCAGCAGAATGATATATGTCTTCATTTATTATGGATCATGGAAACCTACAAGGAAGTATATATTGTGTGCATTGTTATATCAGAATTATCAGTTTTAATTCAATGTGACATATATGCAATGCTTTTTGTTTTAATTTTGAGAAAACTTTTTGAAATGAATGAAAAATTATAAGTTTCTTTGATTTTGAAACCTTTGAAATATCAATAGTCATACTTGTATGTAATAGGCAGATAATACTCATACTGAACTCAATGCTTTCACATGCATACAACTTTATTGAATAAACAAATAGTTTTATCTCAAGGAAATTTCTTTTTTTAATGTTTTTTTTAATTTACTGTTTTGTACTGGAAAAACTGCAATGAATGAGTGATGCATGTTCAAAAAATGAACATAGCTCTAGAAATTATTGCTTATAGCTGATATAGTTTAAAAAAGACCCTTTCACACATGTGATGTGACAGTAACTGATCCTTATAATTCAGTGAATTAATTAAAAATGTGTTTAATTAAAAAAAAAACATTGAAAAAACTTTAACAGGGCTGAGCAGATAAATATTTCTCGTAAAACAGGAATTTGACAGAAGCCTTCAAGGGGTGTTCATACTACCATGCAGTTGTGCTTGTTAAAGTGTTTTCCCTATCTGGAGAATCATTTTGTTTTAGAAATACTGTTTTGCCGTTCGCCATTACGTTATTTCACTATGCTAAACCTTGGTAATCTAAAAGTCATAAAGACCCTATGATATTAAAATTTAAGGAAGTAAGCAAGATAATTCTTTTGCAATCGGCACACGTATATATGTATGTGTAGTTAGAAATGAACATTTGGTTACGAAAACCCTTACAAAGTATATCGTCAGAGTATCCCCCCCTTTTTCTCTTCGTATGCATGGTGATTCTTTAAAGATTCATGAACAACTTAAGTATGAAAATGTGAAAACAACAACATTATTTTACATCTTTAATGTGTTAATCTCTAGTCAGAAACTATCAAAATGTCGATTATTTCTTTCCCGGCATTTTCACACCGAAAAGGGGAATAATCCATCTGTCATGATCTAAATCAATTCAGTGTTTAAATGTCGCCGAGTAAGGACTTGAATATTATTCATCTATAAACATTGCATTGGCACACCCCGTTAACATTTATTGATCTCTTTAAAACTTGGCATATTTATTCTTGGAAAGCTCACGAATACGACGATTGCTGTTTCTTGTTTTTCAAATGATTACAAAATTTCTAAAATTGGCAAAATAGTTGACTTTTGGTGTGGCCACGGTTGGATTGTATGTCACTTCTGTTATTTTCTATTATAAAAGGGCACATTTAAAGAATGAAACAGCTGTTACGTGAAAGATAACATATTTATCAACCAAATACAACTTTATTTTTATTCATTTGTCTAGTTTTATGGGGTGCGCCAGGCTCTTGAAGTTGGACGTTCACACGCCATCTTTGAATGGTGCCCGTTACCATGGAAACCATGTGGGGGGGTTCTGAGACACCTTAAATTAAAACTTTGGATGATATTAGGGATGATATAAATAAGTTCTGGGTATGGAAGTTTCTCGACAAAAAATCTAAATAATTTCAAATTTCATTGATTTTTATATGAATCAATAGCCGATTTACTCTCGAACAGCATTAACCTACCTGCGCAGGAGAAGGTTATTTCAGTGAGGGCGTAGCCCGAAGTGAAAAAACTTTTACGGGTTGATAATTTTGAATATTCATCGATTCTAAGAGCCACAATTGTTTTATTATGACAAACTAGCAGTAGAAGAGCCTTTTGACCAATTACTATATTTTTTACATATAATTCCACCTAATGTAATAATGCTGTACTTTGATTGGATGAGAGACATGGTATTTTTTACCAATTTCTATGTATTGAGATTTTCTTTTCTCTGCCGGGGTATTTGTCATTAGGGAATTCCATGTGCCGGGGTATTTGCTAGCAAATATCATGGCAGATGGGGAATACCCTAGCAAATACCATGGCAGATGGGGAACACCATGTCTTAAAATAACTCAATGATTTATTTCTATTCTAATATGACAAATGCATGGTCATTATAAATATACGGTTCCAGATGAAATATTTAAGGATAAAAAGCATCATTTGAATGATTTAAAAATCCGCGAGCCTGTACTTTTAATGACGTCATAGATAAAATTCAACGGAAATGAATTGTCAACTGGTCACATAAAACTGGAATACACTTGTATTACACTTCACTCAAACTGATGAACTAAGTGTAGTAGTCAGCCGGGAATCAGCAAATTATCATAATAAGGTCAGCTAGTGACTGTACATAAAAAAAATGATCAGAAATGATTATACGGTCAATGCAATTTGTCTGCGCAAATAGCATAGCGGCAGTGTATACAAAAATTATACATTCAAGAAGAAATTACATATGATCCATGATTATAATAAACTTACTAGGGGTTGAACATTCGGTGGAATTATACAATTATATCATGCTTACAAGGGGTATTTGCCAAAAATACCGGTTTCCAGGTAATCAAATTTCCCTCGCCTATCGGCTCTTAAAATGTGTACCTCTTAATCGGTATTTTTGGCAAATACCCCTTGTAAGCATGGTGTATTTGTATAAAATACATGATCTGCCTCAGGAAATACATTCTGTGTTCTAGAATTTCTCGAATGTACTACAAAGGTAGAATATTTTTGTGAAATATTGATGGTCCTGAAAAGGACCGTTTATAACAGATATTATCGGCTGATTGCACGCTATTCATATCCAATTATTTCCTCGTCTATCGTTGGGCTTCCAGTGTAAAGTTAACGCTGCTTTTTTGTTTATTTACGTTTCTGACGTCATTTTCACGGGAGATAACTCAAGTACAAATCAACAAACACAAAAGGTTATTCACCGGTGATAAAGTTTCACCCAATAGAAGTGTTTTAAATGAATGTCAGGTAAAATAATCTCACATATTGATGTTATACCATTATATTGCACAAGCTTATAACAGCCGTAATGAATTATGTACCGACTGTACATGATGACGTTTACGAAGGTACAGGCGTTAAATAGATAGAAAAAATATATTGCTCTAGATAAATTATATATTTCAATAATGCAATTTTGTTTTTAAGTATTCTTAACAATACTCTCAAAGATAAAATATTAATAAAGATAACACTATTCTTATATTCTTGAATGGCTATGTTTGCTAAGAAGAGAGGAGTGTAATATGTTTTGTATTAAAGTCAATTACGAAATCTGTATCATTGTCAAGAAATAATGCTTGAAATTAAGAAAATCACTACTCACATTTGTTCACGTAACCACCTGAAATCATAAAAAAAAGTATTTTCCACGATAAATAAGTTATATAAACAAACAAATAAACAAACAAACAAACAAACAAACAAATAATTTATTAAAGTCTCACCTCTTTAAAACATTTGATATACAACACAATATAATATTAACAATTTATAAAAGAGCCACTCTAAATTCATTACTTAGATTACTAAAACTACTTTCTATATACATACACTGTTAGAAAATATCGTTGGCAAATCTGCATATTCTGGGCATTCTAATAAACATGTTTTTCATCTTCAATTATCATTTTTTCTACATGATAAAATGGATTATCGGTGATTAATCAATTAAATATGTTATCTTGATCTACAGTATGATGCATTATTTGAATGGCGTGTTTACATGTTACAAAATAAAGATATTATTTCCATGGACAGTATGACTCTTCTGATTGAAGAAAAGATAGATGAGATGGATTGGATGTTTTAATAGCAATGATTAAGAGCAATTCTCTGTAAGCATCAAAGTGTCATGGAAATTGTATGTCACCAAATTTGATGAAATTTTGTATGCAGCCTCAATTACATGTACTAACATTGGAAATGGTCTTATTTTGGTTTTCTAGTATGTGGTTGCTATGGAAACCACACATTCATAATATCTGCTGCAAAAGGATGATCTACCATGTCAAAAGTGGGCCTACTTCATGAGTTTTGTATATGATAGTGTGGTAATATTTTCAAAATCCAACTTGGATTTTAAAAAACAACATATTAAAGGTTTCCCGTTTTGATGGTATATCAATAAAATTCAGTTTTTAAAATATGTGAAAATATGGACAAAAATAGCAAAAAATGAAGATTCTGAAAATCGAGATTTATAGCAGTTTTTAAAATTATTTTAAGCAAAAATGCAGGCATCAAGAAATAAATAGTATAGCTTCCCATTAACTTTTATCCCTTTTTTAAAATGTGTAAAAAAATTGGAGATGGTATATTTTCGGTAAAAAAATTATTTTCATTCAAAATTGGTTACCTTAGCAACAATTGATGAAAACGGTGTAATGACAAAATCATATTTGTCTGATGCAGGCCAATTATTTACTTCTTTTTATCATTAAATTTTGTATCTCAATATGAGTGCAACTATTTCAATGACAATTTGCTGTTATTTCCCCATATAACTGTTGCTATGATAACTTTTATGGTGATTTTTCATCATAAAATTGTTTTATAGTCCAGCAAAATTTTTTACATTTTTTTTCAAATAGCAGTTTCCAGTTTTGTTTTCTTATTTAAAATGTTGCCGGTAATATATATTTATGTTTAGTTTGACTGTTTTGTTATCATCAAATAGGTTCTCCAATATTAGGAGAAATAAAGATAACAGCTTAAAACAATTACACTCAAGCTCATTCCCCTCCCTACCTTAATATTCTCCTGTCTTCTGCACAAACAATAACAATTGTTACAATGACAATTATGGTAACCACAAGTTATCCCTACAGACCCTAGATTATTTAATGATTGCGAATTTTAAAGCATGGTTTGCCATATTCATAGATATCATTCTGATGTAGAATGCACACCTTTTTATCATGACTTTGTAAGTAAAGAGGAAATTCATATTGTGTTGACTGAAAGTGGCATTATACCAACAGCGGAAAATTGTGGTGTATCGACAAGAACCTATGAAGTATGTGAGGGTCATTTCAAGCATCTACTTTCCCTTAATTTGAAAAGAAGTCGAAGAAGGCTGTGCTTACTTCCCAGTTTTATAAGCTCCCATCCTGATATAGACCACAGTATTGATCAGGATATCAATGCTAAAAGTAAAAGGAAGAGAGTAGATAGGACCTTATCCATTGACCATATCAGAGTGATCCAAGACAAGTATGTTGATTGTTTTTTTTCCATTGTGTAAAAGGGGTCCAAAGGGGCCAAAAGTCACACTTTTACATGCTAGGAATTCATATGTTCCATCCAACAAATGCCTGTGTCTAGTAAATTTTTATGTCAACATTTGCTCTAAATTCTTTTTTTTTCTTTCAGGAAACACAGATGAGTAGTCAAAATAACAGTCAAAGTAGTCAAAGAACCATTCATCAGATAGAAAGTTTGGAGAAATTAAATTCATTTCTACTTTGTGAGGGATTAGATACAATATCTATGCCAACAGGTCTATGGGTCTCATATTCCAGGAAAACACAGTTGAGTTATATGAAAAAAATAACTGCATGCATCAGAGCAATTGTAATGACTATTTTTGAAGAGGATGTAGACATTATCTTGCAACAGTTAGCATCATATGATTCCAGTAATTATGAAAGCAGTACCACCAATACAAATGAAACTGATACAGAACTTTTAAGATCACTAGCAGATTCTTATTCAAAGGCAGAGTCATGGCAAATAAAAAGACAGATTTTGTCTGTCATTTCGGTACAATTAAATTATAATGAGACAGAGCAATTAATACCAGGCCTTTCAGTGTACAGATATTATGCAGCTAAGAAACATTCTAACAAAGAAGGATGTGGGATGCCACCCAAGAATAGAGAAGATACTCGAAATAGAATGGATCATGCAAAACTAGATTCCTTTTTGGACTTTATAACATCTTCTCATGTTATCAAGGACCTCCCTTTTGGAGAGAGAAAATTAAAGTTACAAGATGGTAAAAAAAATCGAGACTCCCAATATAATCAGATGTATGGGGCCAGCAGCAATAGTTGATCAATATAAACAGTACTGCAAAGAAAATGATTTCAACCCATTTAATAGGTATGTTACTTGACTTTTGGTGATTGGCTGGGTTGCATTTAGTGAAATTTTGGTATGGTTATGTCAGGGGGGGGGAGGGGGGAGGGATTGATACAAATCCTCTGCCATCAACTCTTCCTACAGTTTTCAACCCACATTCTTAAAATTCTTAAATTTGGCTGATAGTACACGTTTTGAAGTGCTATTATTAAATTGTTTTTTTTCCCCAATTTTTCCTGACATTGGAAGTCAGGGTGTTTTTTTTTCATTAAAATGTTGAAAAATCTAAAAAAAACATTTCATCAAAATGTTGAAAAATTTATTAATTTTGTTCAAAACAGTTTAAAGACCCATACTTTGCAATCTGGCTATTTGTGACTTTGACTCAAATTTTTAATATATATATGAAAAATAATTTTGAAGTAAACGTATTATGCATGTAATTCTCTACATGTGGCTAATAGCAATATGATTTGTTTCTAATTCACAGTCATCCATTGTCAATTGTGTAATGGTAAATGCATTTTTCACATGAGAATTTCTGTTTGCAGGAAAGTATTTGGGACAATACCCCTAATGCGCCTTGAAATGAGGAACACAAAAGTCACGTGTAAACAAAAAATATCTGTGTAGTGATATTTGACACATTTCTATGATAAACAAATAACTGAGCTAAACCATTAGTGTTAATTTGGAAAATAAGGGAACACAGAATAAATGTGTAAAAACCATGGAGCTATGAAATGTGTTCAAAGTATCAAAATTTCAAAGAACTTATTGTGTTAAAATTGGGATTTTTTACCATGATGAGCGACATCGCAAAAGGATACTCGGGGTTTGCTAAATTACGGAAAAATGAATCACACTTCGTACCCCGAAAATTTAACCACATATGTAAAAATGTCTCAGCTTCGAAACAAGCCATCATACATATACAAGTTTACGATATGGGCTGAGCAACAGAAGAAAACGTTACCATTACGGCCTATGGAATAACAATTGCGCATATTGCCCCATTTATTAGATTTTTACAAATGTTAAAACTATGCTTTTAGATGTGAATTGGTATAATTTACCATATTAAAACATTTTTAATCTTTTTATCATTAGGAGACAGTACTATGTTCAAGATTCTATCTGAATGCACTGCTACAATGAGAAAGTCTCTTGAAGGTTTAGATTACTACCTAGCAGAAGGAGTAAGAGCGTTTAAGGTAAGTTGCATCTACATTTGTAGTGTTTTGAACATTTTTTTTATAGACAAAAAAAGGGGCATTCGAGTTGTTGTTTTTTTTTTGCTGTGGCTCACTATTGAAGCCCACAGGTGACAACTAGATGATGGAATTGTTCTATGTTATATCAATTTTTGTGTTTTTAATTGGCAATCAAATTAAAACCCCATGAAACACTTATTTTCAGTTGCATGTTATCATGGTTATTTGAAATGTGCGATTGTAAAAAACAAATTTAAGTACCAACAAACCAACAGTTTTTCATGAAACCAAGAAAATTGAGATCCATGAATCAAAATACTTTCATAGTGAGACAACTTTGCTGTATTTTTGTGAACTTAAAAGTCATATGTTAGTCTTTTATTTTCTTGTTTGTTTAATACTTTGTTTGTAGGGCTTCTTGTGTCATGATAGGCCATGCCTTCTATCCTTTGACATAATATCAATTTCAATCTTCTACATTGCAGGAGTTAGAGGATGTTCTGGCAGAACTGCACAAGATGGGATCTATCAGCCTTTCAGATAACACTTTTAAACAACACAAAGAGTTATTGCTAGAATGTAAACGTTATTTGAAAGTAGATTATAAGGTACTAACTGTTCTGATTAATTAATCTTTACCTAACCAAAATTTATACCAATAAGCTTGAACAAAATACATAACATAAATCCACTTTAAAAAGAAATAAAAGAGGATATAAAAAACAAGATGTTATATGATTGCCAATGAGACAACTATCCACAAAAAACCAAAATGACACAAACATTAACAACTATAGGTCACCGTATGGCCTTCAACAATGAGCAAAGCCCATACCATATAGTCAGCTGTAAAAGGCCCTGATAAGACAATTTAAAACAATTAATGAGAAAAGTAATGGCCTTATTTATGTAAAAAAAAATGAACTAAAAACAAATATGTAGTACATAAACAATCGACAACCACTGAATTATAGGCTTCTTACTTAGGACAGGCACAAACATAAATAATGTGGCGGGGTTAAACATGTTAGCGGGATCCCCCTAACCTGGGACAGTGGAATAACAGTACAACATAAGAACGAACTATAAAAATCAGTTGAAAAAGGCTTAACTCATCAGATGGACAAACAATACAAGTGGAAGTGGCCTGGTACTTATTCATCACAACATTAAAGACACAATGAACAGAATCAACAGGGCTTCTTATGGCTTTGAACTGGTTTTATATATGCGCCTTTACATCCCTTTTCTCTATCATGTGACTCTGGTGTAAAACATACATTGAAAGCAGTACATTGACCTATAATGGTTACTTTTTTAATTTGTTATTTGGATGGAGAGTTGTCTCATTATCATTGGCACTCACTCCAAATCTTTCTATATCTAATTACATGCACAAAAAGATTGACCTAAATACATGTAAAACCCAAATGCAAAATTTACAATACCTGTATCTCTTAAAAATCAACAAAAGAAATCATTAATATAATATATTTTAGGTACACATCTCAGAAACATCAAATATTTCAGACCATTGCAGAAAGTATGCTCTTTCTAGTCAGGACCAGGACCACTTTCAGTCATGTTGTGATCATGATCATGATCATGTTTGTGAGCACTGTGAACAGATTTCAGAACTACTGCATGCAATAAGTAAGCTAGTGAATGAATGCCAGGTCTCAGATAAAGATATTTACCTGTATAAATTTTATCAGGCAAAAGAGAAGATACTTAATTGGAAATGCCATATAATCAGATCTAGGAACCAGGGTGCTGCAAAATCAGATCTTCTTGATTCATTAGAAGAATCTGAGGTTGTAATTGTCCTTGATTGGGCTATGAAGTACTTGCCAAGACGGTACAGGGAAGACCAATCAAATTGGTATGCCAAGAGAGGAATTTCCTGGCATATCGGTGTCGCTTTCCGGAGAACAGGAGGAAACCTTCAGAGTCTTACATTTGTGCATATATTTCATAGCCAGATTTCACAAGATTCAGTAACAACAACATCTGTTATTTTAGACATAGTTGAGGACCTGAATACAAAATATGAAGACATTTCTAAGGTGCACTTGTGGTCTGACAATGCAGGCTGTTACAAATGTACAGATACCATCAATGCAATAGCCATGAGTGGAAAAATAGCAGCCTACAATTTCTGTGAAGCGCAAGATGGAAAGGGAGCTTGTGATAGGACAGCAGCAACCCTAAAGGCAGGCATAAGAAGATATATTAACGAGGGCAACGATGTTACTTCTGCTTCACAGATGAAGAAGGTAATCTTGTTTGAAATATAATTTGTTGTCTCACGTGTTACTACTCGGCAAAAGTGGCAGGGTAAACAAGTGTAAAAGCAATATAATTCAGAAATTACAAGACACAACATATTATTATAAATATCAAAATAAGTATAGGCCTTTCTTTAGGTTACCATTTTAAGAAATCTCAACTACAGACACAATAAATTTAAGTAAAGTTCCTTCTTTAGCATCAAAAGCTCTACTTTTCTTGTTCTGACTTATCAACACCGACTAGTAAAAAAAGTGATTGCCGATATTTTTTGTCAGGTTTTGCGGATGTTTTACAGTCATCATCACGAATTGATTGACCGTTACAGTGTAACAGTGACACAAATGACGTTTGAGGGTGCGAGTGCTGCCTTGTAGCGGCATTAGCTTGCTCTTTTTTTAAATATACAAGGGTGTCTTTAACATGCAAGAGATATGACTCTCTCTTAACACAGGTCAGCTATTTATCGTCCCCTTCCGCTGGACTATCATTGTTTTTTGTCTTAACTGCAATTACATGTACGCCAAGTTGTTTTTTAACTTGTCTATGGTTAGCTCTATACGGAGTTTGGTTCCTTTTTCTTAAGAAATTAGAAAATGTGTCTTTAACAAATTGACATGTTTGTATTCTTGTAATTTTAGGCAATTGAATCCACAGTAAAAAATGTTAAGTACATTGTCAAAGTGGTTGATTCCAAGACAGCTGTCAAAGAAAAATCATGTCCTATCAACATTCCTGCAATTTCATCTTTAAATAATTTTCTGTTTCTTGATGAAGGAATAAAAGTTTGGAGGCATTTCAGCATTGGAGAAGGTAAGAGTTATACGATTGATGGTACATGTAAAGAATAAAAGACTGTCAGGTATTGTCTTAGATTATGCATTGGCCTAAGTTTTTTCGTTCATAAACTAATTGGTTGTCTCTTTGATATTGATTATAGTATGCCTCTGTTGCAATTCTTGCACAGACAACATTGTTTTAAGTTGATTGTATTTCATATGAGGGGTTGCTTATTTATCATGTATCTTCTGGAATTAATACAAAGAAGATAATAGGACATGTCAGCAATGATAGACCATACAACAATGAATGTTAAAATATAGCTTATATAGCCATGTATCACCATCATTGATGGCGATCCGATGGATACACACAGCCATGTATCACCATCATTGATGGCGATCCGATGGATACATCTGTTGTAGGGTTGTCACTGACTCAGACGTACTTATGAATATAATTATTTTCTGTGACTGTATCTTACATTAATTTGTAGGATCCTTTACTATAGATAATTTAGCTGATCTGTAACAATAACATCTTCATGCCTAATATATCATGTACTGTAGTACGCCGCTAGATTAAAACTGACGTGGAAAGGTAACATATGGCCACCGAAAGCTCTTTTTTTGAGAGCCCAGGTGGTCGTGTGGTCTAGCGGGACGGCTGCAGTGCAGGCGATTTGGTGTCACGATATCACAGTAGCATGGGTTCGAATCCCGGCGAGGGAAGAACCAAAAATTTGCGAAAGCAAATTTACAGATCTAACATTGTTGGGTTGATGTTTAGACGAGTTGTATATATATATATATAGCTTATTTTTATAGTTATTTACATTCTATACATGAATGACTCTACTGGCAAAATTGACATTCATTTACTGTTTGAATCCCTATAATTGGCATCAAAAATGAAAATTTGATAAAACAATTATAGCCATTATATTATTTCAGTCAATATATAATTGATGATAAACTAAAAATAACATAGTATTTTTAATTATAGATTATCCTTGGTTATCTAAACAAGATTGATTTTCTCGCTTGAGCCAGTCACAGCCAAAGCAAGAAAAGCAATCTAGTTGAGATGACCACTGATAATCTGTTTATAGCTATTTTACCTATGACGACGTTGTCAATTTCATGTCAATTTCCTTCGCAATGCCATGTGACTTCTTAGTTTCTAGTGATAATTTTCCATCTCATGTGAGTAGCATGATATGAAAATTATCACAAAAAAGATCAAAGGCAAAATGCACAAAATAGCGAAAATACGGTAAAAAACAACTTTTAACCATGTGTTGTTTTGTTTTTAGGCAAACTACTTCCTAAACCACCAAATTACAGTGTGAACCTACCTCAACTGAATATTATCAATGATTGCTTAATCCCTGTTGACTTTCATTCCTTGGGAAGACCAAACCCTAAAGTTGAAACAGCTGTGGATCCAGTGTTGTCTGGAATTTTTACATGTGAAACAGATGGATGTGTCCAAAGTTTCAACACACATAGAGAGCTTGAGGAGCACCACTTGGTAGATAAGTGTGTTATCACTGCTGAAAAACACCCCAAATCTCATAAAGTGCAGCTTTACGTAGAAAAGTTAAACATTGCACAGATAACACAAAGAGATGTTGAATTAGCTCCTGCCAATGTAATTGAAGGACAAAATAGACAAGCCATGGGTTGGGCACTGAAAGCCAGCAGACTTAACAAAAGGTTTAGTGAAAAACAAAAAAAGTATCTGATTGCAAAGTTTAACATTGGGTTACAGACTGGAAACAAAGAAGATCCTGACAGTGTAGCAGAAGAAATGAAATATGCTACCCAGAATGGTTCACGAATTTTTTCTAGCACAGAATTTTTGACACCTCTTCAGATTTCAAGTTTTTTCTCCAGACACGCAAGGAAAACTGATGCTTTGAGAGAGACTTTGCTTACTGAAGTGGAAAATTCACTTACAACATCAGTTTGACACATAACATTGTTCTAAATAATTTGTTGAATGGTTCTTTTTATTAATCGATAAAATTATGGATGTCTTTTTTTATTAGTACAAGATGAGTATATCATTGAGGAAAAGCTTTTTGCAAAACTTTGTTATTTGTATTTTAACTTGCCTAGCAAAAGGCAGAAGCAGGTCTAGCAGTTAAGTCACTCTGTCCGTATGTTCATCTGTATATCATATATGTAGTTATGCAAAATATCAAGAAATTTGGATTCTCAAATTTTTATAGGAGTTATGTCCCTTTGAACTTTGAAATTACTGAAAATTATCATGCATCAGCTTTTCATTACAACTTCTCTTAAATTACTTAACTGAAATTAAAAAAACTTTGAATGTAGAAAGATCACCATCAGCTGGGATTCTCAGTGCCAGACAATTTTTCTTTTTCTTAAAAAATATGAGTTTTTTTTTAGTGTTATGGAATGATAATTCAGAATCTTGCAATTTTATAACTTACTCACAAATGCCATATAATTTTTTTTTATTCACTTCAACAATCCTTCAATAATGACCCTTTCATAGTTTTTCTCTGCATTACATTAGGTTGAATTTATAATCATTTCAAAAGGAAGAAATATAAAGCTTATTTACATTAAAAACATTACTGAATTAGAGTAAGTGACGTTGGTCAGGAGAAGGCTATTGCTCCTTGTTTATAATAATGATATAACTTATTGATCAGTTGGAGGTGTTCAAATTCAATTTATCATTTCTGTTCATAGTATGAAATGTGTGCTCAAGCTCTGTTTCACAAACAATATACTGGAAACATTATTGGTAAAACATTTATATGTATTTTTTGTGTGTGGTTTGGTATGTTATTTGTTTATGTTTTGATTTTGATTTTTAACCCTCATTGTAATAATGAAGATATAATATTTCTATTTTATTGGAGGATTTGTCACATGTCTGCTTGAAAGTTAGTTTTGTCATGGTTTGTACATAAACATATTAATACAAGTTTCTCAAATGATCATACTTTGAATGACAAGACCTCATTAAGAATTGTATAGGAACAATTGATGAAAAAATCCCCCCCTCCCAAACCATATTTTTTCATCTTTTTCAGCAAATTTCCACTAAGAGAACAAACATTTTGATAAAAAGATTAAAATTGTTTAATTGTGTTTTAATCTAGTAACAGACACAAATATAATAGGCTATACAACTTGACTTGTAAAAATAAGGTCTTTTTGGTAAATTTAGCATTTTTTTCGGTCATTTTCCAGGGGTAGGGGAAGGTTTTCCAACTTTAATTAGCATCCTTACTTCATTTTAGATTTAATTTTGGCATTATAGGAAAGGTGAAAGCCTGATCTATTGAGAATATGCAAAGTACCTATGTTTTATGCATTTAGTGGTACATACTAATAAAAAAATTGCCTTAATCTGTATTTGGCTATTTTTCAGAAAGTGCCATGGCAACAATTTTCAAAGTTTTTTTTTTTTAAATTCAGCAATATACCATCTCCAGTGTTTTTATATTTGATAGAGTATACATTGGTCTTTATTATGCAATAAAGTTTTTTTCTGTCGATGCCTGCGTTCTTTTATAAATCTTGCCTTGAAAAAGGTAAATTTTCATTTTTTTTATGAAACCTAAAAATACCGATCTTTGGTATTTTGGATTTGCTAATACCAGAATATTATGGACTGCTGATTTTATTTTTTTATTTTAAAAGTCAAGTACTATGCTTGTTATTACAATATCAAAAGTAATTTTATTGCACAATTTGTACAGGTATGTGTACACAAGTCCAAAGTTACCCCAATTTCACCTAAAAAGCATTGATTTTGAAGCCAAAATTTTAGGACAACGGTTACCATAGCAACCATACACATGAAACAAGATTTTTTGTTTTTCTCAATATAATCATATTTGAAGCATATATGCCGAATTTGGTGGAAATCTGACACCTATGGTTTCCCAGTCCCTATTGATTCCTTTGATGCTTACAGAGAATTGCTCTTTTAAAAATGTTTGTTTGCTTTGATATCATAGATTTGAAAATCTGTATTTGGAGGTTTTGATAATGACAAAATCAGTCAACACAAAATTCTTCCCTGAGTCTGCCGAATCTAAATGTTGACATTATTTCCTTATGATAATCAAACATATTTATTCCATACCCGTTTATGTAAAACTAAAGATCAGACGCGATAAAGAATCTTAACTTCGAACCTACCTTCTATTATATATATACGTAGAAAATCTGAGACTCCGCTAATTGCTCTTTCAAATCGTATTTGCAAGCTCTTGTGATAGTTTTACGCATGACGACAACAAGCTTTATTACGTCTTTATATACATTTTAACGTCCCTTATATCTTCTTCACATACATAATGATGTCACATGTTCATGTAGTACAGTTATATTGCTCAAGTAAATAAAATTCTTAAAATAGTTATGAAGCGACTGTACATGGTGATGTATTTACATAAACTCGTCATAGATACCAGGATTTAATTATGTATTTACGCTAGACGTGCGTTTCGTAGACAAAAAGATTCATAAGTGACGATATACGATGGTAAAGAGTGTTGAATAGACTTGAAAAATACCTTGCTTTAAATACATTACGTATTTATTGTATTTTTCTTTTGAAGTATTCTCAACAATAATTTCGAGGATGGAAGATTAAAAAATTACACGCTGCACTATCATGAGATTCAAGAATGGTAATGATTAATAAGAATGGAGGAGTGTAATGTGTGGAAATTCACAGGTTTTGCATTTCAGACGCAATATTAATCATTATACATGTTATATGAGTTCAATGATAATATGGCACTAAATACAGATATATTTAAACCTGAAAAGTATTACTTTATGATGTTTGAAATGGAAAAAAGAGAATAAACTGTATATTAAATCCTTCAATGATATATCACGTACAACTGTATAATATTGATTAGTTTTATTTAAAAATCTCTAAAAGCTCCACAGCCATAAAGGTATCACATATTCATGTAATACCGTTGTATTGCTGAAGCTAATAACAGCCGTAGAAAAATATGAAGCTAATGTGCATGGTGACTTAAACTAAAATAAGGGAGTTAAATTGAACTACAATGTAAATTTGTTACTCTTTATTTATGAAAGTCATACAGAACCTCATATTAAAAACAAATATGCATATGTTTTTTTTTTATAACTAAGTGGATAGTCTTCATCAAACATCTTATGTAAATATACTTTTTTCTGAGCAAAATCTTTAATTTATCCACATTTAGAAGAAGTTTATTTTTTCTTAATTGCTTGCTTCCTTGAAGCAATTCGCCGACATATTTTCAGTATGCATAGTGACCCGAGCGTAACCCTCCTCGTAAAAATCCGGTGACCGCAGTACGCATGGAACTGTCATTGAAATAAACAAATATCTGATTATACATGTTAAACACGTGCTCAATACCCATGTCTTTTGTGATTTGTTTACTATAAGGTAGCAATCGGTAAAACTCGGCTTCAAAACACGGCATTTAATGAGCAGCCATATTTGTTAAATCATAACAACAGAGAGAAAAAAATTGACGATTATATGATATATTTGCGAAAATACTGATAAAATCGTGCACAGAGGACTAAGTTTATGATGTATACATGCATTGGTTCAAGAATTGGATAAACATTATTTTTCACCACCCACTCGTTTTATATGACTTTAAGATTCAGAGAAACTTTTAATTGTCGAAAAAAAAATTACAACCAAAGATTGAATAGAGGGATGTTTAAAAATTAATTTGAAAACTAATTACAAACTATTTAGTTCTATATGGAACACAACATTTTTTTCAAAATAGCCAGTAGCAATTTGTTTAAATTAGTGTTGTTAACGGTTAATCGGTTAACCGGTTAACCGTTCGAACGCCCGAATATCGAATAGCTAAAACGCTAACAGGTTAACCGGCCGTTTTTTTTTTTATTTCTTAAGATTTGATATAAAAAAAAATTGAAATCATTAAATAGTTATGTTTGCTTTAAAAATTGTCGTCGAGGTAATTAATTTGACGGATAACCTGTCCAGTATGTGTATTGCTATAATTGTTAATCCAAAAATATAAAATTAATTAGAACTTGTCTGTCAGTAAGGGGCAAGATCTTAAGGAAACATAATTAGTTACATGTTGTTTTTACAGTAACTTTAAATAAGTTATACGATTAAATTTGATCCAATACTGGTTGACCTACATATCAATGTGCAATCACGTCGTGTAAGTCTTTGTCATACTTTAAACGAAATGCTAACTCAAAAGCTTTAAAAGGCTAGTCTAGTGAATAGTTAACATGCATAGAATATCTGTCAGTGGACATTAAGCAACCAACAATTAATCCGTTCATTACGAAATATATCAAATTGCTTTTATTTCTCTTTACATGGTTTTATGGTTCACTCTATTTTTGTGTACAAAGTAATTACATGGAAGATAATATAAATGATTACAATTTTAGATGGCATTGTACTCTAATCAAGTTATAATGAACTACAATGTAAATTTGTTACTCTTTATTTATGAAAGTCATAAGAAACCTCATATTAAAAACAAATATGCATATGGTTTTTTTATAACTAAGTGGATAGTCTTCATCAAACATCTTATGTAAATATACTTTTTTCTGAGCAAAATCTTTAATTTGTCCACATTTAGAAGAAGTTTTTTTTTAATTGCATGCTACCTTGAAGCAATTCGCCGACATATTTTCAGTATGCATAGTGACCCGAGCGTAACCCTCCTCGTAAAAATCCGGTGACCGCAATACGCATGGAGCTGTCATTGAAATAAACAAATATCTGATTATACATGTTAAACACGTGCTCAATACCCATGTCTTTTGTGATTTGTTTACTATAAGGTAGCAATCGATAAAACACGGCTTCAAAACACGGCATTTAATGAGCAGCCATATTTGTTAAATCATAACAACAGAGAGAAAAAAAATACGCATGGAGCTGTCATTGAAATAAACAAATATCTGATTATACATGTTAAACACGTGCTCAATACCCATGTCTTTTGTGATTTGTTTACTATAAGGTAGCAATCGATAAAACACGGCTTCAAAACACGGCATTTAATGAGCAGCCATATTTGTTAAATCATAACAACAGAGAGAAAAAAAAATGACGATTATATGATATATCTGCGAAAATACTGATAAAATCGTGCACAGAGGACTAAGTTTATGATGTATACATGCATTGGTTCAAGAATTGGATAAACATTATTTTTCACCACCCACTCGTTTTATATGACTTTAAGATTGAGAGAAACTTTTAATTGTCAAAAACATTTTTTTACCCAAAGATTGAATAGTGGGATGTTTAAAAATAATTTGAAAACTAATTACAAACTATTAAGTTTTATATGGAACACAACATTTTTTTTCAAAATAGCCAGTAGCAATTTGTTTAAATTAGTGTTGTCAACGGTTAATCGTTTAACCGCTTAACTGTTCGAACGCCCGAATATCGAATAGCTAAAACGCTAACCGGTTAACCGGACGTTTTTTTTACTTTCTATAGATTTGATAAAAAAAAATGAAATCATTAAATAGTTATGTTTGCTTTAAAAATTGTCGTCGAGGTAATTAATTTGACGGATAAACTATCCAGTATGTTGATTGCTATAATTGTTAATCCAAAAATATAAAATAATTAGAACTTGTCTGTCAGCAAGGGGCAAGATCGTAAGGAAACATAATTAGTTACATGTTGTTTTTACAGTAACTTTAAATAAGTAATACGATTAAATTTGATCCAATACTGTTAGACCTACAAATGAATGTGCAATCACGTCGTGTAAGTCTTTGTCATACTTTAAACGAAATGCTAACTCAAAAGCTTCAAAAGGCAAACCAACGTGAAAGTAATCAATGTATACTTGATGGTACGAGTATCAGGATTAATAAATTCATATTTAAACGCTCCATATTATTTTCGAAGACAACAAGAGAAAATGAAAGAATTGTCGGTTTCAGACATATTCAATTCTACGATATCAGGGAAAAATCAAAGGTTTGTAAACAGAAAATTTATAAAAATGACCATATAATTGATATTCATGTCAACACCGAAGTGCTGACTACTGGGATGATCTATGCTTTGAATAAGAACATATAGTTAAACCCCTACCCCTTTATTTTGAGGTGAAATCCCTTTAAAAATGGATGAATCTGCCTCTGGTTTGTACCCATAGGTAGTCTAGTGAATAGTTAACATGCATAGAATATCTGTCACTGGACATTAAGCAACCAACAATTAATCCGTTCATGACGAAATATATCAAATTGCTTTTATTTATCTTTACATGGTTTTATGGTTCACTCTATTTTTGTGTACAAAGTAATTACATGGAAAATAATATGCCAGCTATGCTGGCACTTATAGTAGAAGCATCGTTTTGGGACAAAGAACGATAACTCTTTCTAGACGACCCATTTGAGAAGTTTCGTCACTCTCGTTAAATCTCGTACGATTTTTTTTTTAATGGCGGCCAAATTTAACGTTTTAACGCGATCTTGACTAAACGGAACAGATCGGAATAATTTCGATGTTAACTACGACATTAATTTTTATTTGTTTGATAAAACAAAAATTCAGAAATTTGGTAACTTGTGTGGCTTATTTAAATTTTATTGTACCACGGAAATTACCGAAGTTAGGTCAACAACATCTGAAGCCATGTTTCGTCTGCTTCAACATTCCATTATCAGTGAGGTCAAAACAAATTACCTAAATAATCACAGGTACTTCATTTAAAAGTAACAAAATCATAGTAAACGATTACATATATAGCGTAAAAGTTCCGTCCAGGCATGGGAACACAGAAAAAACTTCTGCAGGCAATACATTTCGGTTTTTTTGTTATGGCCATGCGGCATGCGGGGTAAACTCCGGTGCACTGGTTGACCATGAATACTTTTGTTCATCTGCCACATTATTCCCCACATCAAGGAAAAATGAAAATTATACTCAGTCTGTTGAACGTGATCACTGTTATTTATGTAGCCAATGAAGAATCCAGCATTTTTCATAAGTCTATTAAGGAGGGCCTGCTGACGGGGCGCTCTAGTCATGCTTCACTGCCTTCAGTGATTCCCTATATAGTCAACAATTTTTTCCCATGAAAAGGGGGAACCGTCCCCCCTCTGGATCCTATGGTAGCCAAAAGAATTATTTAAAACTTAACAAAAGTTTTAAACATAAAAGAATATTCAAAAAATTCACAATCTTCTTATTCTGTACTTCCTTTGGCAAACTCTCAACAAATCTTTTCATTGATTATGTCACACCAGAGACATATATACACATGTGTATATATGTCTCATGTGTATATATGTCTCTGGTCACACCTTATACAGTCCCAGGAGATGGAAACTGTTTTGTTTTCTCTCTCTTAGTTTAATCATAAAAGGATACTTGAGTCTGAGTAGTACATTTAGAACTGACTACTGTATATATGGTATATATATGCTCCCTTGTCCAAAGTTGGATTTTATGGGAAGATGGAGTTATGATAACCAATGAGAATACCATGACTTTGATAGGTATATACAAGGCATGTTACTTGGAAGTGTGTGGGGTACATCTAGCTGCAGCAGACTAGTCACCTGCATATTTTATGCGCCAGTTTACCCCTGTCAGATAAAATAATTCACTCTACCAAGTACTTTATCACTATATCACTATCAGGTTCACATTATATTTTAACCTATATTTATATTTAGCAATACACACTTATGGTTATATAACATTACAGTACCAAAATTGTACTCAGAAACCAAATTGGACCTTTTTAGTCAAAAAAACTTCAAAAATCTTGCAAGTTTTCTTTCACCATGTGGAGTTATCTTCTTATCATCTTTTTATAATTTTTCTAACCACAAACTTAGCAAACTCGTGGCAAATTTTATAGCAGACTGTTATCATATCAGAACTATAACACTATGATCATTTTATTTGAAATTATTTATCTTATCTTTTTTGCAATTCGCTTATATTTATAACATGACACTAAATTTTATGAACAATGATAAAGTCTCTTAATTATATGTATGTTAAATAACGATTCAAACAGTGCATCATAAGCCTATTTGGCTGGCTGAAGATTTATATTATGTATTTAATGTAACGATATACTTTATATTCAGGTTGCACTATAATAAACAATTCTTCTTCTTCTTCTATAATGAGCAAATTAAATTTGTTATCAGCATCCTTTTCTTCAAAAAGTTATAGTTAAAGCCTGGAATAATGTCAAATTGTTCGAAATATTTGAAGAAATAAAACAAAATCTGTTTTTATCCCAGTTTTAAGGATTTGAAATTAACGATACATGTAATGATGTATGGAATTTGGGAAATGACCTCATTACAGTATCATCATGATGGATTGTTGGGATGTAATTTCAAACCTATTTTTCAATGACTCTACATAGACTCAAAATTAAATTGGTGTAACTATATTGTAAACATGGAAAGTCTACAAAATAAGCGAAGAATAAACTCTTGTCTGGTACATAAAAAAAAAGTTGGTGACAATTTAGGTGCAATTTGGGTATTCTCATGTTAGCAACTTCACAACAGAACTACAAATTTATTTTAATGACCAAAAAAAAAGAATACAAAACTAAAGGCAATAAAATGTTTTGCCACGCATAGCCTGATAGGACCACAGATGTATATTAAGCATATAAAAAACACCAAATTTTTGATGTCAGTTGAAATCAAAAATATTTTAATTTTGGATCCTTTAAACTTCAGTATGGACTAATTTGAAAACAGTTATCAGGTGAATCCACATATTTCTATTCAGCAGAAGTCTCTAACTACATATCTTCTTAATTTCATATGATAATAAGTCCTACAAAAATATTGAAAATGTATACATTTAATTTTTTTTTATAGCTTCTCTCATGTGAAAGCAGTACCTTTTTGGTCACTATTTATGTTTTGCGTCTAAATAAGAATTGTAACACTTTATAGTGACCGAACAGGTTAAACAAATACTTCTGAAGAAACCGAAAAAGAAGACAACTTGAAACAGCACCAGCCATGCCAGTATACATGTATGTATGAATAAAAACTCAGATCAGTATAGCATGGACAATACAGGGGCGGATCCAGCCATTTTTAAAAAGGGGGGTTCCCAACATAGAACAAAGGGGGAAGGGGTTTCAACTACTATATGTCCCCATTCAAATGCATTGATTGGCCAAAAAAAGGGGGGTTCTGACCCCTGGAATCCCCCTTTCAATTTTAATGCAATATGTAATAGTTCTATGTCCTTGTGAATATATCTTGAGGAAAGTTATCAATAAATCTGCAGATAATGCAATTTTATCAAGAGTTTTGTACATTTTCTGTTATAATTTTCATACAATCAGTGAAACATTTAAACAGGCTAAACTAAATTTTTATTGCTGAAAGTGTCAAACAATGACAAGTGTTTTATTTACCACTCATGTGTTTTTGTGAGAAAAAAAATCTTGTGCAATATTTGGAATTAAAGGGAAAGAAGATCCTTTTGCCTCGCACTGGCGTATGTCAATTGTGAATATATACTTACCAAATATATTTTCTTTATCTTGATACTCACAGAGACATTATCAAGAAGTACATATCATAGGAAAATTACACAAATTACAGATAAAATATTTAAAACACCCTATTTTAAGTGCATCTTCTGCCAAATCAGTATTTGTTGCATCTATATATATACTAGATAAGTATAAGCAATGTAAATAAGGTAATTTTTGAAAGAAAAACCCAAAATAAAAAAAAAATACCCCCAATAATGTTGTACCATAACCCCAAAATCAATTCTAATCTTCCTTTTGTGTATTGAACCTCCTAGTGAAATTTCATGGAGATCCATTATCTTATACTCAAGTTATTGTCTAAAACCAAATAAGTCTTCTTGAAAACAACTATGACATGATTTATAAGCATTACTGGAAAGCAAATTTTTGACATGCTTGTTTTTCCCATTTCCATTCTCAATTTTATTTTGCTGTCATATAAGAACTTGAAAAGTAAGCTACATCATGTACATGTATAAACAAAAACAAATATGCAAGAAATGACATAAAACCATAAAACCGACTCTGAATTTAATAGTACATGATATTTATGTAGAACTCACAAATTTGAGATAATCAGAAATACAAATGGTTTTTATTCGAGTCAGATGTTTATTATCGAAACCCTTCAGCGATATCAATTAAAATTATTAAGTCAAAATTTAACACTAGTATTAAGGTTTATCGTAACAGTCAAATATGGCCTTAATAATAATTATCACCTAAAAAATACTGTGTACAGACTGACATATGAGCGGTTTGGGAGGTTTTTATGTTTTTAGATATATAATAGTTAAATTTATTTTGCATACCTGAAAGATAAAATCATTTTTGGTAAAGATCTGGATTCAAAATATTTTTTTGTCCTATGCTTTAACAGATTTTGTATTCATCAATTTTGGAATCATAGGAAAAATAGCATAACTCCTCATGCCTTTTCAAGTTCTATGTTCTTTGTTCTCTAAACATTTTCCATCTGAAACTTTCTTTTAGACATAAACAATACGTTAATGTAGCCTTCTACATTCGTTCTGAACATGCATGAAATATTTGCCACTGGGCGTTAAACAACAAACAACCATCAATACATAGGACATTGTCTTAGTATAAAGCTGGCATTTAAGGTAGCGCCTTCCTCATATTATAAATGATAACAATTTTAGATGGCATTGTACTTTAATCAAGTTATAATGATCTACAATGTAAATTTGTTACTCTTTATTTATGAAAGTCATAAGAAACCTCATATTAAAAACAAATATGCATATGGTTTTTTATAACTAAGTGGATAGTCTTCATCAAACATCTTATGTAAAAATACTTTTTTCTGAGCAAAAATCTTTAATTTGTCCACATTTAGAAGAAGTTTATTATTTTTATTGCTTGCTTCCTTGAAGCAATTCGCCGACATATTTTCAGTATGCATAGTGACCCGAGCGTAACCCTCCTCGTAAAATCCGGTGACCGCAATACGCATGGAGCTGTCATTGAAATAAACAAATATCTGATTATACATGTTAAACACGTGCTCAATACCCATGGTTTTTTTTATTTGTTTACTATAAGGTGACAATCGGTAAAACTCGGCTTCAAAACACGGCATTTAATGAGCAGCCATATTTGTTAAATCATAACAAACAGAGAGAAAAAAATTGATGATTATATGATATATTTGCGAAAATAATGATAAAATCGTGCACAGAGGACTAAGTTTATGATGTATACATGCATTGGTTCAAGAATTGGATAAACATTATTTTTTACCACCCACTCGTTTTATTTGAATTTGATGAGACTGTTATTAAAGTGAGAGGGTTAGCGCAATAGAACCAGGTTTAATCCACCATTTTCTACATTTAAAATGCCTGTACCAAGTCAGGAATATAACAGTTCTTGTCCATTCGTTTTTGATGCGTTTTTTTTTTTATTTTGCCATGTGATTATGGACTTTCTAAATTGATTTTCCTCTGAGTTCAGTATTTTTGTGATTTTACTTTTTATATGACTTTAAGATTGAGAGAAATTTTTATTGTCAAAAACATTTTTTACCCAAAGATTATATAGTGGGATGTTTAAAAATTAATTTGAAAACTAAATACAAACTATTTAATTTTATCTGGAACACAACATTTTTTTTTCAAAATAGCCAGTAGCAATTTGTATTTCAATATCTTGATTACGATACAATGACATTTTATCCTTGTGGTGATTCATGCGTAGTTACTTGTGTACTATGAAAGTTAGAAGACAAATTCAAGCATTTTGATTGGAGGAAAAGTTGTAAGTTTGTGCTAAGAGAATCTTATACGTACACATTTGTTAACAGAAACGCTTGTGGTGTAATTTGAAACTGGACTCGAAACCAAATATTTATAACAGTCAGAAAGATAAAATGGGCATTATTCAGTTATAACGGATATGCAATTTTTTGGATTTGTTTTCTTTTATATATTCTGTAAATACTTAATAAAAAGGATCCACTCTATCAGTTAAAGTTGTGCTTACCAATGTTCTTCGTTGACATACCAAGGCCCTACTAAATCTGCCGATATGTGATTTGTTTTATGCTCAAAGCAACGATAATCTGAAGTTATTAAAATATCATTCAACTTCTGCCGATTGATTGTAAAATCTCCATCTTTACACTTAAACGATATTGTAAATGTTAGTTTTAGTTTGTAATGATTACGTAACGTATCAACAAATTCACATAACTTTGTTCTGAAATCAACATACGCTTGGTCAGATGTCCGTGAATTCCATACCTGAAGGGCTATGACATTCGGTCCTTCACTAACTACTAATTGTTCGCATCCGGACGAATCTAAATTAAAGACACCAATATGACGATACAATGTTTTTCTTTCGTTACGTGTTCCCTTTTCTGTTATAGCACTCACATAATATTGCTTAATGTACCATGCAAGAATGTGATTGAAAAAAGCTGGAGGAAGAAATTCAAAATCTAGACACAACCAACTAGTTCTATCGAAAAATTGACTTTCGTCAATAAAATGTTTTTTTACTTCTTCAAAAGTACAGGGTGTCATCATGCATGGCATGTACAATGCACTTGAGTTCTTCAAACTAACAACAATATCAAAACGTTTCATTACTTCTAATAAATGTACTTTGTTCTCTAAAAATTTCAAGTGCGGTTCTTTCTTGAACAGAGCAGTTATCAGTGTATCCGTCAATTCGCCGGTTTCGATCAGGTTTTGCCAGTGATCTGAAAGTTTTATTTTAGTTTCAATTTTATCAGACACAAGACATCTAAATGCATCAACCAACCATTTAGGGTCCAATATAACATGATCTTTTAAATTCTCCTCTTCGAAGTATATAACTGATCCATTGTTGTGGCAGTATTGCAGACAAAGCTTGAATTCTTCATTATTGGATATGCCAATATCGTCATGCGATGCAATTTTCAATAGTGTTTTTGTTGTAGAAATTGGCACACCACTCTCCTTCAGCTTTCCTAATACTGTTTGGAACAAAATCCACTTTAATGGACAGACTCTACCCCAATCATGCATCTGCATAGCTTGTCGTGATATGCAATGTCTTATTTCTTCAAACACATTATCATCATCCTCAGTATTTGAAACAAAATAAATTTCTCTCAAGTGATTTTTCTTTTTCTGCTCTCTCAGATTTTTCCTCAAATTTTCTTTAAATTTTTCATGTCGTTCTTTCTGTTCTGAAAGACCCTGAAACAGGTGCAATGCATAGGCTGTTAGTTATTTTTTTTAGATTAATTTTGTCAATACTTTATTCAATAACAAACTCAGACTATTTTCCAGACTATTTTCCATCTAAGTACATTATAAGTCCTTCTTTTCTTGTCTCAATGTATTTAGCTAATTCCCCCGTTTAAATTTTCAATTGTTAAATTGTTACTTTTCAACTGCATCTGCATACTGCTTGTATTTGTTATTTCATTGCACTTATTATGCTGGATTACCACTTAGTATTTTATCATCAACATATTGACTGAGAAGAGCCAAACGATGGGTGATTTTCTTGGCTCATGAGTAGTTGACCTTTCAGATTACCTGATTTCAACATCCTTTGATGTAAGTTTCGTGATTATTTGGTAAATAAATAGGTTCATTTGTTATTTTTGTTGACCCCATGGTTTAAAGGGCATCAATGTAAGATCCTAGTTTATGATGTGTAATCTTTTATTATCTGTATAGATATCTGTTATACTTGTCTTTTTTTTTCTTTATCATAATTATTGTTGTGTGTTCTGATTCGCCCGTTTATCGTCTTTTTTTAGATAACTTTAAATATCATGAACTCAATGTTTGCAAGATTGAACATAAGTACCTTGAGCTTATCTTCATTTGTACATACAACAATTATTGGAGGGTCTAATCTACCTTTCTTCGTTGTCGACCAATAACAATGAATGGCGTCAAACCAGAAATTTACATACTCTGTAAATTAAACGTGTATACAAAATTATAAAACAAAACGAAAAAAATATGAGGACACATTTACCTTTTGAAACTTTAATATATTGCTTTTTCTGTCAAACAATACAGATATTTTGAAATTTTGAAATATATATTCAAAACACGTTCCTATTTTGTTTGTAAACAAAGCAATGTTCTATTTTCCAATAAAACGTGGGCTGCACAAGATTGACGTCACAATTTGAATTTTAGAGTCAATTGAAAATGTTGATTTTGGACAACACCAGATATCAAAATGCAAAATGAATATCTATTTTGGTGTCGTTCGCCATGAATTTAAATGAAATGTTTCCAATAGAAGTTTACAGTCATGTATCTGTTGATTTTCTATAACGATGTGGTGTCATTAAATAGCAATTGCTGCCTTTTAAGTGTGTATTATTGTTATCACTTCGATAACAAGCATAGAACATGGCATGCAAGAATTATTTTCGAATTCTAATTGTCGCTCTTCTATTGCTTTACAAACAAATGACCTGTTCCTGTTTGACGTCATCATTAACATTGCAACGTCAGTTTTTGAACCAAACTGGATTTCCTGTAGGTGCTTTCTAGCAAATTAACCTTTATCTTGTATATTATTAACCATTTCAGAAACCGGCCCATATTTTTCTTAATTCTAAACTTACGTGTTGAATCTTCAAAATCAATTCCTGGCTTCTCAGCAGTGCTGAATTCTAAACTATCTGTTACTAGCAAAAAAACTGCACAATTCGACAGGAAGACTTGGTGTGTGGCATAAAAATCCTTCTGGCCAGCAAAATCCCACAACCAACAGAACGCCATCGTATCATCCGCTTCCTTTCCACTACGTTGAATATACGATTTCATAATTGTAGAAGTCAATTGGTTAATATCAGCGTCAATAATAGGGTCAGATTCCTTTGCCTTGTTGTTAATGTTATTGTCATACTCATTTTGATATTTAATGTTATTCGGTTGTTTTCTTTTTAAATCGATATCTACTGTTTCATTATGATCTCTATTTTCATGCATCAATTGATTTATGCTTGATATACTAGTGAGTATCTCTTCACTGTTGATACTGTCGTTGTCAAAATCTACGTTTAAACTGTCAAGAGAATCATTTTCACGAGAACTTCCTAACTCATCTGTGTCTGATGCTTCCATTGAATCTTCTGTAGTATAGTCTAACTGCAATTGTTCTGAAACATTTTCTCCAGCTACCCGTTTAACAATTATATTTTTCTCTGTATAAACTTGGTGAATTAATCTTGTTAGATCATCGTCTAGATCTGTAAGTATGAAACGAAATTAGAATGATTAAGTTTATGATCCAAGTACTTGTTTTAATAGATCCTTTTTATATTGAGGATTATATGTGTGGATAACTTTTCATATTGAAGGTCCAAATTACATAGTAAACAGTGATATTTCATAATATATTCTTCAAAAAATTATTCTGATAAACATGATAGTACACCTTTTGACTTTTCTGTGAAAAGCTCTATTATAATTTTTCTGATGATAATAAGCAGTACAATTATAATGTCTTTTCACTTTTCAGTGGAAAGGCCTATTGAATCTGTCCTGATTCGGATCAAAACCATCTAGTAAAATCTTATAGAAGTTACCAAAAAGTATTTTGTAATGTGTTAGTGAATCATTCACTGCAAGTTGTATAAACCTTGCACCTTTCTATAAGTGGTAAGTGGGTCCTTGTTTGAAATTAGAATGATCGAGGCCTTGTTCTCAAAATTTACTTGAGCTTGGTTTTGCATTTTCTCGAAAGTTTATTGTAAAAAAACCTTTTGCAAAATATTTTCGTCATTGTGCTTGAGGTATATCACATTTGGTCCGAAATAATCTTATAGCATCTTCTAAGAGTTAATGACTCTAAAATGTTTATTTATTTTTATTTTTCTGATAGATACATGACGACGCCTTTATCATGATTACGGTATTTTTCAAACTTTTGAGTGCCATGTTACCTTGAAAAATGTCACCTGGAAGTGACATGGAAAGAAATAAAAGTAGTTTTATTTGCACTAATTTTATGGAATTGTTAAAGTGTACCTAACAACCTTTTGAACGGGCATGAAACTAATCTTTTGAAACCGGAAATGACATTCTTCAAACCGGAAGTAGCACATTATTATTTTCTTATTAGCGGCATGTATATAAAATCTTAATTTTCTTGTAAGAATAGAGTTATCATGTAAGACCGGAAATGGCATTTTTTAAAACTGGGAGTAGCTAATAATCTCCCTTTTTACGACCAAAAAATAGATAAAAACCATGTATTTTTTAATCATTGAATCAGGATGTAACTTAATGGGAACTTGGCATTGATCTCCTTAAATATATAGAAATAATATATTTATTGAATATTCTAAAGAAAAATATAATTGGACGCCAAACGAATCTTTGATTAAACAGGAAGTATCCATTACAAAATATTTATAGTCCATCAGCTGGTAGAGCAAATTTTCCATTCTGTGTTACACCTCAGGGCTCCGCAATTTTTTGGTATAAATTTAAAGAGTAATATCTGAAGAATATTTTAAGAGGTGTTAGACTTTTGAAAAAGTGTCCAAAAGGGGTTTAAAGGGGACTAATATAAGGGTATATCAAAAAATTTGTTTTGCACATATTTACAGAAAAATGTAAAAATAACCAAGTATTCAGTACTATTCTTTTTATTAAATGGAACACATCATATCTTATTAAATGGCAGGCTAATTTTTAATTATTTTTTAAATCGTAGAGGACCAAGAAAAAAAGAGGGAGGGTAATTTCCAAATATCATGATTTTGAATAAAAAGAAGCATAAGTACTTACTTTCTTGTTAAAATGGTATATTATTTTACTTTGAAACACAGAGCATAAAGTAACTAAAGGCAGTTGAAAAAACATTTAAAGGTAAGAAACAAAAACATGGAATCAACGACAAACACAAACATAAGCAACCAGAAATGCATGATTCTGTCACAAATTTATACATCACATTCATGAAATAACTCACATGTTAAAACACACAAAAAACCCAGGGTTTCTAGATCTCTATTTAAAAACAAAATTAGCAACCGAATCACCACATTTTAAGGTCACGCAGAAGGTCAATCCATAGAATCATCATCAGTTTCAACTTTGGTCACCTTCATCTACCGAATTATCATTATCATCATTTCCATCATCTTCGTTGTCATCGTTAGCAATATCAACGATTTGATAATCCTTATATCTTCAAGCTTTAGAGCATTAACATTCATCTATCTGTTCAGGATAAACCCTGTTGAACACATGAACATCTGTTGTTGGCACAACCAGCTTTACATGAACAGCACATCATAATTATCAAAGCATATAACGCTGGTGGTTGGTCGAGCCAATTGATACTGATCACAGCGTTCTAAACAATCCAACCATAGTTGTTTGGCAACAGATCAGTGTGGTGTTTAAGAGCAGATTTCCAAATCTTTGTCTGAAAGTTAGCTAGTTAAATGTGCTTTAACATTGCATCTTTTGCATTTCAATCTTTATTCTAATCTTTATTCATCGTTATTTTTAATTTCGTAGCCATACAACACAAAAACCTCTCGAGTGTTTTGACAACTCTTCGACAACCTCTTCAAAGGTTTCACCAAGATGGAATAGACCTTCTTAAAACTCCCACAACGCGTCAAAGAGCCGAATGCTTTGCTTTTTTCTTTACCAGACAAAACACTAACTGAACCACAACCTATATTGGCGTGAAATCCTGGCAGTTTTCTACAAACATGCTTACCAAATTTCGCACACATTGATTGCACATTTAATAATCTACATTTGGAAGATGTATCTTCCTGACTAACAATGTTAGAATTGATATGCAACTGTGCAAATAGTAAGCCAATACTTCCACATCAGTGTCAGAAGGTTTTTTAACAATGGAGTGCAACTTTTGTCAGCTGCATGTTTTTGCATTAAGAAACATTTTTTTTATCAGCTTCTTCCTGTTTGATTCTTAAGCTAAAACCATTCTAAGCTATTTCATTTTCAACATATATTTTGTGGCACATACTTCCATGTGATACAAATAAATCAATACATTCAGGTGTAAATCTATAGGATTTTTTACTCTTTTCCGAACCAAAGAATTCAACAAGAGCAACTTTGTTTCCCCAAACTAACAAACATTTCTGCCGTTCCCAAGAACACGAGTGTGATGGTCTAGAACTTATCGTAATGATTTGCCCTCCCAAGGACCTGCCGTACTTATTTCTTTATGAATATTGTGGGATACTAATCAGTGACAAAATCAATGCGGGACCTCTTTTCGAAGCTAAAAGGATGGTTTTTAAAATAAGAATTGCCAAATCGAAAAAAGTGCTTGGTATTCTAGTAATGAATTGAATAACTTCCATGTCATCAAATACCCACATGCTTTCCTAAGGAATTACCTTTTTCTAAAAGACCACCCAGGACAGATTTTAATTTTTCATTACATGTGTACCGTCAAAGTTTGTAAGAGACATTGGAAGAGAACCTTATTCAAACTGGAGAACCTATCGCATAACCAACTATCTTGTCTGGACTATGACAAGCTGGCGACATTTTTTTTTATCAGCTCTCCATGTTTTGTTGTTCTAATCAGCCATTAACAGCTTGCTTTTTATTTCCTTTTTTAAAAATGTAAGCAATGATTTTCATTGAGTGTTTTGATGATATTGGTTGACTTTTGAATAAGCCGTTGCGTAATGAAAATTTCTGAAGCAAATGTTTCCTTTTCATACGCGTTTAGAAGGTCGCACATTAATTCCAAAGAAGCAACAAAACTTGAAAACAAGCCATTTAACTGTTGAGATGTTTAAAATAGATTTGGCCAGCTTTGTAGTGTCTGAAACAATTTCAAAACATCAGTTTTGTCTCGTTTCATTCGATCTTTTCTGAGTTCTCTTTGGGCGGATGTTTCAGGGTTAACCGTTCCTACCAAATCTTGACATTTTGAGGATATTGAAGCTCTTTCATGTGCATTTAGCAACCAACGTTTATCAGATTTTTTATTGAAACTTAAACCAACAAAGCCATTTGTTTGTATCTCTAAGAAACCTAAGACAGTAAAAAGTATTGCCAAATCCCACAACTGACTATTTGACGTTCGTCCAAAGCGATGTTTGTCGATTGAATGACTAACAATCTTAAGCCAATCACTACATAGCTTAAACACAAAATGTTATCAAGCACACCTTTATTGAGTTCAATAGAGTGCACCTTTTCTGAACGCAAAAAATCACTTAAATTTATATTTGTTTTCATCAATATTTCGTAACACATTCACTTTATAAAATAAGTTGTCTCACAAACACATCATAAATCGACAATTAAATGTTTATTTTCAGTTGAAAATTGATAATGCGTATGTCTGATACATTGTACATGTTGTATACTGAATCAAAGACGGTAATTTGATGATTTCCGGTATTTCACGAGTATTTGCACGTACATATATTTTATCAAATAATTCATATTTTAGACAATATATAAATACTGCAAATGATTTAAACATTACATAATGATTAATTCTCAAGTTGAATTAACTAAAACGGGTAATTGTATAAAGAATTTCTTTATGAAAGTAGAAAATATGCCTTAATTTGAACCCAAAAAATTGGTTTGTTTGTAATGTAGAAAAACATTTTTTTAAAACAAAAAATCTTCCAAGTTACATTTAATATGATAGTTTTGTATCTGTTTTAGTTGTTTAAACCTATACTTTATTTTTTTTAATCGCTTTATATTAAAAATTTTAATTAAAAATTACTTAGTCGTGATTGCTAAATGAGGGGACCATTGAAAGGGACGTTTTAAAACATCTTTTGGACACTTTGTGTTTAGTCTAACACCTTGTATTTTATCAATAAGATAATGAAGGTGAATTCTATCAAAAAAAATTGCGGTACCCTGGGGTGTAACACAAACTCCTTAACTACCACGCTTTTGAGAACTAGCTGATGGACTATTAAACTTTGGTGTTCAAGACATTTGGTTTTTGATATGTCTTAATTTTGTTAAGATTTAAATTCACTTTCCATTATATCTTTAGATAAAGTAATGATGCTAAGCCCAATTGTCAACAAGATAATGTTTGATTCTGAATGTATCTCATTTGTCAATAAAAAAAAATCATCAGCGTGTTTGTGATATGTAGTATACTAGTAGTCAAGAAATCTTTTCACTTATTATAGGCATTCAAGATTTCACCAATACTCAGTAAAGTAGTCATGAAGGACGGAAGATATTTAATGATTAATATTAAATCAATCAGAAGTGCATGAACTCTATCAATAATCTATCTTGAACTTACTTTACAAATACTGAAAACCTCTTTTTTCGATAAAAGGGTTGCGTTATTTTTTATTTGTGATATTTATTGGCCAATTTTTTATTTTGTATACTACATTTTGTTGCTCTTGTTGCACAAAATATGTGCCTGATTGTACAACGGATGTCTCTGTAATGGTAATACTTTATTACCTGTTGTTATGATATTGTAATTATTATATTTATTTATGTTGGCCCAATGAGTGTTATGAGGCCTGATAGTTTTTACAAAAACATCGTTTAACTGTGCAGATTTAAAATAACTGGAACAATCATAGATACGGATGGAATGATTGAACTTTCTATTAAACTTACATAATGATTCCAGAATGACCCAAATAAAAGATCCGTTATTCGAACTTCTACAACATGTACAATTTTCTAAAATCCTTCGTTCTAGTTTTCCGAGGCATTCTGTTTCTACAGTGTTCCAGAGACTTCCGTGACAACTATATACATGATATATATACGGACTCTTATGTAAAACTTTTTGACTAAGACATCGATATGCATTAGTATTCACAGCATTTAGATTGACACTTGTATTCTACAAAGACAACATCATTCCAGAACTGAGTAGTAGATGTAATATGTCGATTGGATTCCCTAAACGATTTCCGGATACAGATCAAGATAAGAGATTGGATTCATAATTTGACACATAGTTGACTGTAATATTTCTCCATTTTTTCTTGAAAACTTTTGTATAATAAATCTTGTTAAATTTTATTATTGATTTGTGTCTTTTGTTGGTTACAATTCAAAGATGATTTCTGATCGTAACACTGTGTTTGAACAAAATTTAAGAAAAGGTTATAATCTTAGTATATTTATGTAGAACGTCATCATCTGTTAAAATAAAACGTGACACGTATCACTTGCTTTCTATCCATATTTTGATTCATCTGAGATAAGTGTAACTGTTGATCTTGAAAAACCTAGGGGCTCTAAAGAGCCTGTGTCGCTCACCTTGGTCTATGTGAATATTAAACAAAAGAAGCAGATGGATTCATGACAAATTGTGTTTTGGTGATGGTGATATGTTTGTACATCTTACTTTACTGAACATTCTTGCTGCTTACAATTATCACTATCTATAATGAACTTGGCCCAGTAGTTTATGTGGAAAATGTTACCGGTAGTAAAAATTTACAAATTTTATGAAAATTGTTTAAAATTGACTATAAAGGACAATAACTCCTTAGGGACCATTTTGGTCATATTGACTTATTTGTAAATCTGACTTCGCTGAACATTATTGTTGTTTACAGTTTATCTATATCTATAATGACATTCAAGATAATAACCAAAAATAGCAAAATTTCCTTAAAATTACCAATTCAGGGACAGCAACCCAACAACGGATTCTCTGATTCATCTGAAAATTTCAGGGCAGATAGATCTTAACCTGATTAACAATTTTACTTCCTGTCAGATTTGCTTTATATGCTTTGGTTTTTGAGTTATAAGCCAAAATCTGCATTTCAGCCCTATGTTCTATTTTTAGCCATGGTGGCCATCTTGGTTGGTTTGGCGGGTCACGCCACACATTTTTTAAACACGATACCCCAATGATGATTGTGGCCAAGTTTGGTTTAATTTGGCCCAGTAGTTTCAGAGGAGAAGATTTTTGTAAAAGTTAACGACGACGGGCGACGACGACGGACGACGAACGCAGGACGACGGACGCAGGACAATGGACGCAGGACGACGGACGCCGGACGCCAAGTGATGAAAAAAACTCACTTGGCCCTTCAGGCCAGGTGAGCTAATAATACAGTAATTGAATTCTGTAAAATGTGTTTCCTTTTTTTTTAATTATTTGAAAGTCTTGTTCATTTTAAGACGGACACTGATATTGGGAAATTTGCTGTATTTCTGGTTCGTATTAACTTAAAGGGGCACTAGGTCATATTTTATATACAACAATGTAAAACATTTATCTAAACTTTTTAAAGTGAAAAATAAATATCAACAGAGCACGAGCATAAAAATACGTAGCTTCGTTTCGTCTCTATTGTAGTCAGGACGTCATCTAACTAATTATCGAGTTGTCCTCTCAAGTTATGCGATGACCATATAAGCGATTCAAACATAAATATAAATATGAGAAGATTAACCAAATTCGTGCTGTTGGATTGTTCTAGGTCTATTCAATTTTATTTTCATGAAAAATAAATGTTTATCATCGTTTTTATCTGTATAAAAAAAAATTCGTGGATCAAATCAGTCAATCAAAGAATTTACCTCTGTTTCACTTTCAATATTAACACAAGTTTCCTTGAAATAACTTTACACATACAATTCACGTGTTATACAAATCAAGCTAAGGTTTGAAATTGAAGTTCACATGCATACGGATTATTCAATGAGGTCGAAATATTCAGTTGCAAGTGAATAATTCAAATCAATGTATTTTGGCTTATTTTGACAAAATTGCAAATAAAAAAATATGTTAGATTTTTTATACATCTCGTAGCTAGTGCTTCTTAAATAGTATCTGTGTGAACTAATAATATAATCAAAAACCCTATGAATTCAACCTGAGAATAGTAAAACAACAATTGCTTTTTTTCATATTTGTCTATGGTGAAATTGTCAAATATGTACCAAACACACTTTCCCCCTTGTAAAGTACACAGACAATTCAATGTAAATTTTACGTAGTGTCGATAGTATCGATTTCAGACGTTCAGTTCATCATATTAAATCTGCTATGACATTTTTTGTATATAAAATGCAATCATGTAAACATTCAGTTGTGAATATAGTTATACTAGAAATTAGTGTTGTCAAATCGTACACTATAGCCTAACCGGTTACTCGGATAATCGTTTGATCGATTAACAGTTATGTGGTAGTGTAAGTTGGTGTTTAAAAACCCTATACCTTTAGTACTCTACACATAGGTATGAAATGTGGTATGATAGTCAATGTGAAAACCTAGGGGCATTACTTAAACAAGTAACAATCAAAATTACCTATACAAGTAATGTTGAAAACGAGGCTAATTTAAATATAACTTATATAAGTTATTTTTCAGAATATTATTTTTATAGGTGTCCAAGAATACAGATTTTACTAGCTTTAAATAATTTTCACAGTTATCTGGTTATTTTTAAATAAATTTGATAAATAAAAACTAGTTATTCTGAAACACTTATTAACTTTCCGACGCACTTATCTTTCATACTGACGCTTCTGGGTCAAAGATTGGTCTCTTGGGACTATTAAATTATCATTTTCCTCTAAAATCTTGAAGGTAGACTGATATAAATAGATAGATACTTGTGAATTAATTAAGACCTAAAGTTATTTATAATTTGTAACCTAAATAAATTAAATATTTGCCTTAGATAAGTGTTATTGCTATATTTTTCAAAAACGTTTAAAATAACTTATGCAGGTAATATTTTTGTCATTATTTTTAAAGTAACCCTTTATCTCTTTACTCCTCTCAAACCTGATAAATTCTTATTTTATGATATAAAATGTTGTTAAAAATCATGAAAACTACATTTAGTGTAAGTTTCTATTGAAACTTAAAATAACTCTATTAAGTAATTTTATTATTTTTAAAATAAAAAATTACTTATATAAGTAATTAAAAAAAATAACTTGTTTAAGTAACGCCCCTGACTCATTTGTCCATCCAAGTGATAAATTTACGCTTTTTGGATTGAAGTTTGTCCTTAAGTATTATAAGGCTTGTTTGTGAGGATACCTTGCGAATTTTGACTTTACACCGTCTCAACTTTGGCTTTTGTATCAACTTCAGATTGAAAAATAAAAAAAACCATCTTGATCTCGTAGAAGCGAAAATGTCTGAAAACGATTATTTTCTGTTTCTCTTGTCTCCAAAATTAATGTGATGTGTTTCAATTTGAAATGATTAATCATATTACTCGTACTGTCACGTATACATTAAGTACATTCAAAGTTGTTTGCATTTCACAATATTTTAGTTAGCATTTCATTTAAAGTATAACAAAGCCTTACACGACGGAGGTTGCACTTTTAGAAGTAGGTCTACACGCCATTAGATAAAAAAAAAAATTAAGTGAATCGTAAAAATTATTCGTATTACACCAAACAGTTTTGTTTTTATAGTTTATTTTCTTTTCTTCAAGAATTTATCTTGTGGTACAATAAACAAGCATAATAAGCATTCTATGAACTAACACTTGGACATCTATGGATTAAGTATAGTAATAATGATATATCAGTATACAAATAATTTCAAATACTCATATACATACATGTTTATATTTAATTAATGATCTTAGCCCAGGGGTTCCAGTACAAGTTGTGGTCTTCCACACTCAAATAGTTTGAAGAAATATGTTTGTTTAAAATCACGTTTTCTTTTATGTAATTTTGAAGACCTTTTATGTTAGGTTTTTTATCTTGCATCTTACATTTGTAAATAAAGTACTTTTTCAGTAAGATAACTTTATTTTGATTAGATTCAGATTAATAATTTTCATAAAGGCCAAAAAACGACTATTTTGAAATTTAGAGGAATTTCAATAAGAACCTTATTGAAAATCCATGAATTTAGATTGTGCAAAATGTCGGCTACAATATAAAAACCCCAAAGTAAATGTTCTATAGTTTCAGGCTCTTCCAAGCAAAATGTACACAAATTACAATTAACAAGCTTCATTTTAAAAAGAAAAGCATGTGTCCCTCAAATATAATGAATAATTCTATATTGAAAACAACATAACCTATTGTGGTTTTTTTTTTAAACCTTGGTAACACACAAGGTTATTGTAAAATATGTAGGTAAAATTCTTTGATTTTAAATAGTATACATGTCCTTTGAGCCTTTTTCGGACTTGAAGAAAATATTAATGTTAAAAGGTATGATAGCCTGATGTGTTTTTCTCATTCAGTGTTGATTTCGATGTCCTGTAGCCACTTTTAATACTAATATAAGACCATAAAACGGTAGAAACATTGGTTTAAAATTACACATAATTTCAAATTTTTCATACGTTAATATATATTTCCATGTTCATGTAACAAATCATTTACAGTCCATACCCCATGATGTGCCCAATTTTTATAGTAAACGCTGACATTATCAATTTTGATATGTGCGTTATGCCATAAAGATGTAGAAATGACGTCCTCCAAATGAACTGGATGTCTGAGTGTTGGCATAGTTTTCCAGTCATGAAAGAATTCATCCATCCCATAATTTGTATTTTGATTTTTTAATAATTCCAGTATAAGCCAACTCTGTAAAATTTATATTTTGGCTGGATGTAAACAATTAAATTCATTTAGATTTTGACCTAAATAATCTTTTAACCCAAGTAAGTTTGAACCCTTGTAAAAAATTTCTCAAATTAATCATTTTAAGGCTCCCTTGGAAGTATTCTTGACATAGACGATCCCGTTTTATCTTTCCACGCTTATCATCCCAAATGTATGAAAAAATGTTACTATTAAGCTGACTTAACATATTATCATCTGGACCTGGGATGGACAGGAACAGATGATATAATTTTGATATACTAAATGACTTTATAATTTTTAATTTACCAAAAAAAGGGTAAGTGACTGCTTGACCATTTTTGCAATATTTTTTCTATTTCTTGTATTCGAGGAGCATAATTTAGATTTAACATTCTATATAAATCAACAAAGAAAGTGATACCCAATAACTTGAAGGTACTGAAATCCCATTTCAGTCCCCACTTTACACATATTTTTTCAGTCCCCACTTTACACATATTTTATCTTGGCAATGTTTTTTATTACATTTCAATATAACGTTTGTTTTGTCTAAGTTCATTTTCAGTCCTGATATCTCAGCACAAAATTGTAATATACGGAGAGATGCATCCAGCGAGGAAGGCGACCCATCTAAAATAAGTGATGTGTCGTCTGCATATTGAGACAAGATGTACTCTGAATCGTCTATCGTAATACACTTTATCTCATCACTACCTCTTACTAAAATGCCTAATATTTCAGCACATAGCAAGTAAAGGTCAGGAGATAAAGGATCACCCTGTCTACAGCCTCTCTCCACACGGAAAACGTCTGACAGACAGCAGTTCTGGGTGACAGTAGATGTCATATCATTATAAAATGTTTTATCCAGTTCATAATAAATTCTCCAAATGTAAAGTACTTCATTGTTTCAAAAAGGAAGGCCCAAGATATAGAGTCAAATAATGGGAGATATTATGTGGACGAGGGGTGTTTTTGGCGTATGGAATTTTAAACCTGATACTTTTTGTTATCTATTACTCATGTGTTTCTTTGTTTAATATGTTCTATTTATTTGTATTGTAGTCCTGTAATTTTATGTTGTCATTTCAATATCGTATTTAACATAACCATTTAAGTGCCAGGTTTGGCATGCCACAAAACCAGGGCCAACCCACCATTTTTCCTTTAAAAATGTCCTGTACCAAGTCAGGAAGATGGCCATTGTTATATTATTGTTTGTTTCTGTGTGTGTTACATTTTAACGTTGCGTCGTTTGTTTTCTCTTATTTATCTATCTCAAATTCATGTATTTGGTTTTGATGTTATGTTTGTTATTCTCGTGGGATTTTGTCTGATGCTTGGTTCTTTTCTTTGTGTGTTACATTTCAGTGTTGTGTCGTTGTCCTCCTCTTATATTTAATGTGTTTCCCTCAGTTTTAGTTTGTTACTCCGATTTTGTTTTTTGTCCATAGATTTATAAGTTTTGAACAGCGGAATACAATAGTTATTTATAGCCTTTATTTATGGACATAATTGTGCAAATCGTGGTACAAGCATGAAATTTGGTACAAAGGTTGACTAAATTGATACTTATTTAAAAGGTGTGTTGTGTGTAAAATCTAATGTTGGATTTGAAAAAAAGAAAATAACAGTTCCTAAATTTAGACTAGACAATACATTAAAAAAACTAAAGATGACTTCCGGTTTCAAAATGCCGGGAAAAAAGTTAAAAAAAATCATCTTTTATATTTTCAAGCAACTTCACAAGACATGCAAATCCTTGAAAGATGTCTTATGGGTGTAACCCAGTGTAAGGTATGATAAAACGTAAAAAAACTGTTCATAAGTCCGACAAAACAACACATAAATGAAGAAAAATAGTTTTTTCCCCGGTTCCAAAATGCGTAGAAAATATTTTTTATAATTTCTATCGATTTAACAAGTGATACGACTCTTGTTTAAATTAAAACGCCTAGTTTGGTAAGGAAGACAGATTACTTATCTTATAATTATCAGACAGTTGCCTTCACAACAACCCGTTCAACACAAGTCAGAACGGTAGCATTTACAGTTACCACCACAGCTGGATTTTTGCCTCCGCATTTTAAAAGTTCCTGAAAAGATGATGCAACGGCAGTCACAGAAGTCCATTTCGGTTTCCAACTGTCATGATTTCTTTCTTTCATCCAACCCAAGTGTTAATGACTTGGTACCTGTGGAATACATGAATCAGACTAAGTCCACACAACTCCTCCTTAATTTACTTCTCTTTTGGTGTGCTCTGGAAAAGAACATCTTGTAGACGGGATTGCATCACAATGTCGCTGCTTCCTGGCAAACAATTCACATTGTGCCTTGGTTTATACTTAAGCTAAAAAAAACGTCCTTTGTATCTGAAAAACCTTCCATTGCTAGCCAAGCTGACCTCTTCCCTTTCCTGTGACAATTCGACACAGTGTTACATCCACTGAGTACATGGGCGAAAGGAAGAGCAGCTACACAATGACCAAACGCATTTTATATGTCACGTACAGGAGCAAACTAAAGTCTTTATTACTTCCATAACCAATTCACAATGAAGTCTACCTAGTTTTGCGATTGCTGCAATTCTTGATACTATTACATCTGTGTCAGTAGTACGTAAAATTACATTTAACAACACTTTTCAAACTAATACCGAACATAGACAAACATTCGTGTATCTGCTTCTTCGTGATTATAAGGGGAAGATAGGAAGTATCCTTATTAAAATGCAAAAAATATTTTCACCATGAGTAAGATACTCAATTTTAGTAGTCTTTTAAGAAGCAATTTCGTTTCGTTGTCTTTTTTTCACAGAGAAAACTACTACAAACCCTTGGTGTTCTATCAGAACCAACACCTTTCCATCACAAAAACCCTGCGTTTGTCTTGTCACAGCCTTTAAATTATTCATTTAGTAAACATCAAATACAATGTCTACTCTTGAATACTTATCGATGCAAGATTTTATATAAGGCAGTTTGACATAATTTTCATAATCATCAAATATTGTTGCCCAACATTGTAGCCTGGCATTAACCATTGCTACCCCACCAACGATAAATGCGACCGAATTTGGATCAGAAAATTGTCGAATGTTTCAAGTAAACCTATTTGCAGCGATTTAATACCACTATTTCAACAAAACATCCTGAGAAAAAGACGGAGGAGAAGTTTGGTTTTTATGGATAAAGAAATATTCCAAGTAAACTGTCTACTGTGACAAGAAATGAAAGTCTAGAAAAGATATCGCAATTACTTTTAAGGTTCTCAAGCTTTTTTTTAAATAAAGACGTTTACAGGTTTTTTTGCGACCAAAATATGAAGTTGTTATTTTATATTTGGTTATAAAAAGCAGGTTCTCCTTAATTTCATATATGCTTTATAAAATCTTCGTATTGTTTCAACCAATATCTTGTAGTTTATTGACATATTTTATCTGTTCAACAATTTCCTAAATGGAGTATATTGTTTACAAATCTGACGTCTTTTTGTATCTCCTCAGTTAATTGGATTTCCTGTTTTGCCTTTTCTCTTTTTATACATGTTGAATACGAAATAGTCTTACCTCTAATATCAAGGAGAAGGGACTCCAATATATTCAATGCACTAACATTTTATATTGCTTAACTGTGTTAGTAATTTGTTGTTTTATTAGTTTTACATATTCAGGATCTTGAAGGAGAGAGTTATTAAACTTCTAGAGACCTCTACTTTTTATACATTCATTTATTTTTACAGTCAAAATAACTGATGAATGATCTGACCTGTAGCTATTACCAATGTTTACTTCACAAATGTCAACTTTAAGGCTTTCAGAAATCAAAAAGGAATCTAATCGAGATTGTTTAAAAGGGATTTTTCTTCTCCATGTAAACCTTTTACTGGGATATATTTCACTGAATGGGTCGACAAGATTCTTATATTCTTTAATTTCTAAAACTTTCTCTCTAGATCTTGGATTGTTTATATGGGAATCAAGATTGAAATTTTGAACAAGATTGAAGTCCCCACAGATAATACAGAGCTGATTTCCAAAGAAATCTATAATTTCTGTCAATTTGTCATAGGAGCAGGGAGTATAAATATTTGGCCCATAAACATTTATCAGAGTAAATTTCTTGTCTTCAATATTAAGATCTCATCCCACCAGATTGCAATCTCCATCTTTTTAAATTTGTATGTTTTATAGTCAAAATTATTTTTAAACAGAATAGCAACTGATTTAAAGTAACTGTTAAAATAACATGTATACTAATTATGTTTCATTAAGATCTTGCCCCAAGCTAAGCGACAATTTGTTATACATTTAAATGTTTTTCGGATTAACAGTAGCAATCAATAGACTGGGCTGATCTGTCAAATAATTACCGCGACGACAATTTTTAGATTAAACAGATCTATTCAATGAATTGGATACAAATTTATATCAAATCTATTAAAATTGAAAAATGGCCGGTTAACCGGTTAGCGTTTTTAGTATTCGGTATTCGGTCATTCGACCAGTTAACCGTTGAAAACACTATTTGTTCTGGAACTAATTCATCATTTGTTCTTCATTTGATCATCATTTTATATTGTTAATGTGTCATTGCGTACATCGTTTTGCGTGATCCAGTTTTAGGAGTTTTATACAGGAAAGTGTAGGAATCCGTCTTACTTTCCCCTCTCTTCTGAGAGACGAAAACTAATCAGAAGGCCGTGTGCACAACTGCAAGGAACATTCAGCGGACACGTTGTCCAAAGGAACAATTCGTGGCTAACCACAACGTGAGTTACATTTAAGTACAGCTATTTGTAAGATCCAGGCAGGGGGTGATTCATGTATGTCTCAGAACTGCTTTATTCTTTTATATACTAGCTATATAGGCAGCTAAGATTGAAATAAAGTTTTCAATCTTTTTTTTAATTTGTTGAACGATTGCTATGGAAACATGCAGGCATTTTTTTTAGGAATTTATGATGAAATCAGGCATGAAAATTGGAAAATGTCTGCTTTTTGGTTGCAGCAATTTTATGAAAATGACAATTTCAAGAAAAAAAATAATTTCAACATATAATTAGGCATTATTTGAAGTTTATATTTTGATGTTGAGGTTGTGATTTTTTTTTTATATAAGGCTAAAATGGTATTTAAAAAGGTGCAAAAATCTGTATTTTAACATTTTCTGAAAATAGCTTAAATATCATATTTTAAATAAAAAAAACATGACATTGAGCAGATAAGTTCATTATAAACTATGATTGCATCTTAAAGTTCATACATTGAATTTTAAAAAACAGGGAACAAAATCTAGGTTTTTTGAAAATTTGTGTTACCATGGCAACAAGAATTAGTGAGATTCATAAAAATGACAAAACACAAGACTTGTTCATTATCATTTGTGTTGCTATTTTTTTTTTATATAAACATGATAAATGTAATTTAACAGACAATAAAACTTATGATTTGTTTGAAAATGATAAGAAAATAAATAAACTTTAATTCAAGAGGCTGAAAGACCATAGCAGTCACAAAAAAGCCCTAGCAACCGGTCTAAAATTGCTAAATTAATTCAGAGACACATTAATTATTTTTCAGTTACTATTATCCGATAAAGAAATTACGATTATCAAACAAGAAAAATTCAATAGAGTTACGATAATCATCCCGAATTTTTCAATGTCAATTTTCAAAGCGCTTAGACAATTCCAGTGCACCGTTACGATTCAAATATGATGAAATGGTATAGAAAAACCTTGCAGCTGAGTAACGTTTGACAAAAAACATGCTACATTTGAGAAAAATGACTGTACAGATTTTACCTATATATGCCGTCGCCATATTGGGATAATCATAATTGCAGTTACGATTATCTCTTTAACTCCAGTGATATCTAAGAACTGTTTATCCGTTTATCCGACTTTAATCATCATTGAACACATTGTAATTTGTATTTTCAGTTATTCACCTTTTGGATTGGTAGTAAAATAAAAGTCAGCTCCTAATTGTTTTATGCTTAATTATACACAGTCACATTGGTTGCACTCACTGGTCCGGTAAGGATAGTGAAAAAGCTAAAATTTTCCTGTTGTTTTTTCTTGGATAACAAACGTCAATCTACGACAGTCATCTTACCAACAACGTTGAGCATACATTGTCTACATTTGTTGATTTACATCATGGATCCCAGTCACGTGGAACAACAAGAAAAAGTCTCCGGAGGGAGATGTGACCGAAGAATCAGAAGAAACAACAAATTTTGATGAAAATACCAAACTAGGCAAGTGCGTGAACTTACTGAAAAAGGACAGGGAGCCTTTATAGAGAAACGTGACAAGTTCTATCATGACCTAGAGGCTCTATGGTCAAACCTACGATCTCGGTTAATAGAAACTGCACGAGCATCGCCTTACCTTGACAAAGGCTATATCAACAAAAACGAGGACATCTAAGGGCAAGACCACCTCGCACAGTAGGAGCTCAAAGCGTGCCAAGGCAGAATCCGCTAGATCAAAGGTAGCATTTTCGGAGAAAGAAGCTGCCCTTCTAAAGCAGGAGGTCATTTTACAGGAACAAACCCTTTACAGACAAACTAAAATCCAGGCCGAAATTGAACAAGACGTTATCCATGCAAACCAAGAGGACACACGTAGAAAAGCCAAAGCGGAACAAGAGGCTACACGTAGACAAGCCGAAATGGAACTTAGGGCTGCTCACCTTAAAGCTCGAATTAAAAAGGAGGAAGAGTACATCAAAGCTATAAAAAGAACAGGAGGACGTTCACATGAAAACTCAAATGAAATAGGAAGCCGCACATGCGGTCCGAGAATAGCCGAATTTAAGGCCGCTAGGAACATTCTCTAAACAAAAAGACTAGCTGCAGCCGCAGTGCCGGGCCCTGTATCCTGGAATACGACGGAAACCAGGCAGTAAGCGATCTTCCTGACGAAAAGGAAGACCAGCTCCAGCGTATGCAAGAATTCGCCAATAAACTTCCTGTATCAACTGCTGTAAAGGAAGTAACAGGAACTCACAAGATAAGACAAAGTCCTGATATGATTAGGCTGAGTCATGAAGCACCAGCGGTCGTGCCATTCATGGTACTGAACCTGCCAACACAGACACCTGCTGTCTTCCCTGCCGATACTAAGTCACCGGAAATTACCTTAACCTCAGATCTGGCAATAGTAACTGGCATACAAAAAGTAAGCCTTTCAAATGAGATCCCTGCTGACCACCAAAAAAATGTTATATACGAATTACAAGTCTCGGACTCGGAACAAATAGACTTACTGATTAAGTGGCTAGGATCAAAGTCTGTTAAACATGCCATGAGTATAAGGTCATCAAATGCCAACAACCCTTTAAGAGGCCTACAGAGATTATGACAAAGATTGGATGAGCGATATGGTGCTCTAGAAATATTGGAAGCCTCTCTCAGGAGTAAATTTGACAAATTCCCTGCATTGACAAATAAGGACAACGCACGTTTCTACAAACTGTCTGACATTCTATCAGAAATAGAATACCACAAGGAATCCAAAGCTGGGATGTCTGCTAGCTTATTTTGATTCACCGACCGGAATAAACCCTGTCGTTGAAAAACTACCCCATGGACTTCAGGAAAAGTTGGTTACAAGGGCGTCTATATACAAATCTAACCACTGCATTGCCTTTCCTCCTTTTACAGAGTTATCTGCATTCATCAGTGGAATCAGTAGAATTTAAAACGATGGATTCATTTTTGGGTCAAGTGTCAGACCAAGTACAAAAGGTGCTGCGCCAAGGTTCTCACCTCAGCCTTGAACGAAAATCAACGTTCACAAGACAGCGGTCGAACAACGATCTAGAGAGACTGCGATGCAACAAAATGTGTGCATAATACACAATACCGAACATTCGTTTAATGAATGTCGTGGGTTAAGAGCTAAAACTATAGAGGAACACAAGGAACTGTTGAGGCAAAACAATCTTTGTTACAAATGCTGTGATTCGACTGCACATAAGTCGTGATTGCAACGCGAGTATCAGTTGCAATGAATGTGGAAGTAAACAACACACCACCGCATTACACATAAATCGGGTCTACAGCCTTCACCGCCTAGATCAGTGGACGGCAGGAGCAACTTGAGTTAGCTGAAACCAAGTTAACCTCTGTTAGTTCAACTTACACAGATATTTACAAAGACGGCAACAGTAGTAAAACTTGTGTCTTCCTGTGAATGTCTTTCAACTTCGTACTTTTTTGGCCTTTTTAACTTTTTGGGATTCGAGCGTCACTGATGAGTCTTTTGTAGACGCAACGTGCGTCTGGCGTTTATACAAATGTTAGTCCTGGTATCTATGATTAGTTTATTCATAAAAAGAATCAGGACAAAGTAATTTGCATGTATGTTATTATTGACGACCAAAGCAACCGGTCTCTCGTGGCTCCTGAATTCTTCATCCTATTCAATGTAAGGCATAAACGAAAGACTATTTTTATCAACATTCTCCGACAGCAAGGTTACTTCCGGTAAACGAGGAAACGGCTTTGTCGTGAAATCTGTACACGACAATACAAGATTCAATTTGCCTGAACTGATTGAATGCGATAACATTCCCAATAATCGAACGAAATTGCTACACCCGAGGATATATTGCAATATCAACACTTGCAAGAACAACAAAAACATATTCTCCCAATTGATGGACAATGCAAAATCCTATTGTTCATTGGTAGAGACCTTATAGAGGCACACCATGTTCTTGCTCAACGTCTAGGACCACCAAATGCTCCATTTGCACAAAATTTAAAGCTGGCTTGGATTATTCTTGGAGAAATACGCTCCGATAAGCAACATGTTCTCCTTAAACTGACGACGAATGAAACAAATCCAACTTGCAGTATTGTGAAACCACAGACAAAGAAATTACCTGAGTGTAATAAAACCAACACCTTGTCAAATGAAATTCAAACTGAGTCGTTTAAACATCCTCTTTTACATGGGCAACCGAAAACAAAATCAGCGACTTCAATCGCCAGATTTGAAGAAGCCGAAAAGTTCATTTGTGAAGCAACGCCACCAAAAGTGAATACCGACAAAATAACAAGTACATCCGAAAACATTCAATTCCCAAGGAAAGCTTCAATTCGCTTTTGGATACGCAAGGACAAGAGGAAAGCAGAATAGATAATTCCAAGTGATAGAGAAAAGGAACATGGCGCCGGATGGTCTACTGCATGCTGATAACGTAAAGGAAAGCGTCCGTCTCGCAAGACGTCATCGTTGGATCGCATATCCGTGTCGAAAAGAAATTTTTACATCAGAACTACAGCCATGGAGTTGGATCTTAGATCGCCGCGATTTCGTCGGAAAATTGTATTTATATTTGTATTTTCAGTTTTTCACCTTTTGGATTGGTAGTAAAATAATAGTCAGTTCCTGATTGTTTTCTCCTTACATAAACCCAATCATCTTGGTTACACTCGCTGGTCCGGCCAGTACACTAGTAGAAATGTAATGTCCAACGATTGGGCAATGGATAGTTACTGGTTAGAGTCTTATGTTGAAGTAATTAATCTATGTCGAGAATCGTTTGTATCCTACAAGGATATATCAGATACTAGCATATACGAATGTGTGGGTTATTGAGGTACGTACAGAACGACAATAAAATATGTAAGTCAATTTGAATAGTTCAGCAGGTTGAATTTTCTTTGTGTCTTTCGGAAGCTGTTGAATGAATTACACATTATATTACAATAGTCGGTTAGAGATTATGCAAAGTCAGTTTATATTATATTACCGACTAATTGATCACCACACGCAGCCACAAACCATTTCTTAATCATAGATCATATTAGCAGTAAAAGCTTGGTGTTAAAATAGAATTTATGAAGATCGACCATAGAACTCATAGAAAAACCCGACATTTAAAAAAAAAAAGATTTTAAAAATTTAAATCTAAAATCAAATAATAAAAAAGCTTCTTACCATTACATGGGCTCCATTTTCCATTTGCAATATTAATATTGCATTTCTCAACCTCAATGCCGTCTGTACTCGTTGTTGAAATGACATCTTTCTTTTTCTTCCACAGTAATCTTCGCATTAAACTAGTTTTTCCTACTCCATTTTTGCCAATGAAAATGAGTCTTGCAAAATGATGTTTTCCACATTCACCTTTTAGGAATAGCTCTTGTATGAACCTTTGTTTCTCGTCATCTAATGTAATCATATAATATATGATAAACACTTATCGAACAATGTAAAATAAAGCCTCCCCCTTTTATTTTGTATGTGTCCGTTAAAGACCAATGCATCATTTTTTTGTTTGTTGATTTCACATTAGGCCAATATTTGTCTTCTTTGAATTATTTTACACTTTGTTTCTGTGTAGCATTATAGAGCATACTTAACGGTAAGTGTTTTATTAATTGATTAAGGCCGTACGGTGATCAAAAGATGGGTATGTCTATTTCACTTCTAATATGTGGTTGTCAGTGCACTCATTTCTTATCTCATAATTGTTTTTTATCAAAATATACTTATTAATTAAGAAGATGTGGTACGAGTTCAATTAAACAATAAGACAAAGAGACAATCACACTGTATAAAAAACCAATTAAATATGTTGTTTTCCGTAATTTTGGGAGAATACACAAATAGCGAGTTTGAAATTTCAATGAGGTACAAACTTTGTTTCATAAAAAAGGAATGGCCAACGAATAAACCAGCATCTTGTCTTAAGGAGGGATAAATCCTACTTTGGTAGGGATCACACTGATTCAAACAAAAAATTCTCTTAAACTGACACGTTCAACAGACTGTCGGAATTCCAAAAGGAACCAATCGTGTACCTCTTTTTGCCGACTTGTTTCCATATAAATATGTATCTGACTTCATACAGAACCTCTTAGAAGAAACAAAAAGGAGTGAGCAATATCCTTTAAATTTAATTTCCGCTGTAAAGATGATTTTCTCTCACAAAAAAAATCAAAATTTGATGACTATGTAAGACGTTTCTTTCCCATCGAACTAGAGATAAAGGATACAACAGATGCAGTTAAGCCTGCATACGGAGTATATATATATATATCTCCCAATTGATAATATATTCCAATGCTTGTATTTCCAATCATGATTTCCTTGATAGAGGCTTGCTGCTCACAAGGGAGCTTTTAAATCAAGAGTTCCAAATGGTGATGTTGAAATCATGCTTTCGTAAATTTTACGGACGCCATCACGATTTTGTTGACTGTTATTGAATAACCGTTTTATATATGATATAGGATATGTTTCTTGCGTCGTAAGTTAATCTTGTTCCCGTGTCATGCATGTGACCAACCGAAAAAGACTATTTACCGGTTTGTAATAACATGATTAAAACGACAGGTGCTACATTTGGAGCAGGTCTGCTTACCTTTTCCGAGCACCTGAGATCAACCCCAGTTTAGGGTGGGGTTCGTGTTGCTCAGTCTTTAGTTTTCCATGTTTTTTCTTGTGTACTATTATTTGTGTGTTTGTCTTTTTCCATTTTTAACATTGACGTTGTCAGTTTCTGTTCGATTTATAAGTTTGACTGTTCCTCTGATATATTTCGCTTTATTTACATATTATGTCAAAATATAGATATCATATGCCTTTAAGTATTCATCTTAAACATTCATGTCTGAATCAAGAGAATATCAATTGTTTCTCAATTTTTCTTGCTTCACGTTTTTGACATTGTCTTTTTCGAAACAAATTGTTAATCAAGAAGTACTTACCCTTACTTTTAAGATGTTTACTCTTTCTGTCTTTATATTCTAATAAACAAAAGTATGATACCCACATAAAAATAGTTTATAGCCATTGAAATCTTTTGAAAATGATGTAAAGAAACTGATGCAGTTTTTATCATTGTTGAGTTTGAAATTAAATTCAAATTTCTCAACAGTGATATTTGTTATCAAACAAACATATTATGTATGTATGTGCCTGTCCCAAGTCAGGAGCCTGTAAATCAGTGGTTGTCGTTTGTTTATGTGTTACATATTTGTTTTTCGTTCATTTTTTGTACATAAATAAGGCCGTTAGTTTTCCCGTCTGAAATGTTTAACATTATCATTTTGGGGCCTTTTATAGCTGACTATGCGGTATTGGCTTTGCTCATTGTTAAAGGCCGTACGAAGACCGATAGTTGTTAATTTCTGTTTCATTTTGGTCTCTCGTGGAGAGTTGTCTCATTGGCTTTCATACCATATCTTCTTTTTTATATGTTACTGATGACCTTTAATATGTATATACCAGGTCACTCCACTCCCCTTTTGCCTCTTAGATTTAAAGATTATTACTTCGTCAGGAGTAATGTGACGTTCATAAACTCCTCACTATCTATCAGTGACGCCCAGAGTAGTTTTAAGATCCTGTCGGTTAGATATATACTTGTATGGGTTATACTAATAAGAGTGTTATGACTTTTCCCTCATACAATATGGAGTTGATGAATATAGGGATCAATTTCATATAAATAAAACAGAGTTTTCATATGAGCTGTATATGCATTTATACGACCAATTTCATATTAACTTAAAGGTTCATAATGATTTGCTAAATCTATTTGAATATGGCTGAGTCCGTCCGAAGGGAAACAAACAATACTCCTTTAGTTAAATAAAGCGTAAAAAAAATGCATTGCTTCCTTTTGATAAAATTGAAAACTGTATACACTAAATAAAATGACAATGACATTTGTTTCAATCAAATTATATCTGTAGAGAAACAAAGACTGCTTGCATTATACATGATAAAAGCAGCTTCGTCTATTAAAAAGCTATTGTTTTCTCTCTTTCATGTATGCACTTTGTAAATTGGAATGATAAAAAGAGAGACCTTACCAATCATGCCAATGGCAATAACTGTTAGCACCGCTACTATTAAATAAACTGCAAAAAAAAATTCAAAATGTAAGTTGATTTATTTGTTTACATTTCAGACAACGTTATGATACATTGTTTGAGAAGTGACCGTCTTTGCATCGGAAATACACAAATGTATTCTAACACTTGTTGTTGGCTTGATATTGGTAATATTCGTTTAATATTTGATATAACGGTATGATACTAAACCAGCTGGCATGTCAGTATTTGCTAGTAGTCCTTTCTTAACTTATGTATCATTGTCCAATTGCTAAGCAGTATATCCCAAACTCTATGTGACCGACAACTTGTCAGACAAAATTTCATTCAGAAATTTTGAGTTTTTATAGTTGAAAATATAGACAGATCGTCTTAGTTTATTTGTTACCTATTCTGAAATCGGACCAGGACTTCTTTTAAACTTAGTTTTACTCATCGTTTTGTTGTGTGTTTCTTTATTTTACATTAGCAAGATGTAAATGGCGAGGGTTAAGATAGAACAAAACATGTTTTTGCGTCTGACCCAAGTCGGGATTATCTGGCCTTCGTTAATCTTGTATGGTTTTTTTTCAAATATAGTTCATTTATGTGTTTTGAAGATTAGTATGACATCTATTTTACATGGAACTAGTACACATTTGTATTTAGGGGTCAGCTGATGACCCTCTTCGGGTGTAGGATTTTGTCGCTGCGTTCCAGACCCATTGTTGGCCTTCGGCTATTATCTTATCTTTGATCAGATGTTTTTTCTCTTTGACATATTCCATATTTCCATTCTCAATTTTATTATAGTGATCTTCATTGAAAATATATAATATGTACGTGTGCAGATTTCAGATGTAATATGCTTACATGTGTCATACAGCATTGGCTATCAAATATTCGACTTTAAGCATTCATGGGGAAGGTGAATTCAGACAAGCACTTCAGACGTATGAAAATCACAACTTGATGGGTTTTTTAGCCAAGTATTCACAAGAATACAATTACAGTTGTATATAAACTAAACGAGAATATCATTTTGGGTATATGTGTTTTTACTTACAAGCCAACAAGATCAAAATGATGTAACTGACAAGGCGTGCATTGGAATAGCCTAAAATCATAATATGTTATTTTATATCAATAGAACTTAATAACAATATTCACTATTACGTTACATCATACAGCCAATGTGTGTGAATGAAAAATGTAAAGACTTTTTTGTTCGTATATATAATTAAAAGTAGATGATAAATATTTCAAACGATTCGCAATTTGATTTATAGCTATTCTTTAAATATATGCCTTTTCTCGTTTTTCAAGATCATTTCCCATTTCCAGCTACTCTACTGAGAAGGGTTAACATGCCGAGGACATCAGGTAACGTATTTTTTTTATCCAAAAAAATAACGATAAATGGCTTATATACTGTAAACCAACTTATTTTCGCGGATACTTAATTTCGCGTTTTACCATTTCTAGACCACTTCGCAGCTATATTTACTTTAGCGATTTTCTTAAGTTCAATAAGGAATGATCCATCTATAGCATATGCGCGACGATTAAAATTCGCGTTATTTTTCTATTCCCGAAAGTCGCGAAAATAAGTTGGTTTACAGTATGATATTCTTGTTCAACGAATTTTCTCGACTACATCTTATCTTAGAGCCCTCTCTCTTTGACATGCTGGATGGGATTGATGCCGCGAAATATCTCTCGTTTTCAAAACCATACATAATTGATAGATATCAATAGTAAAAAAACTTATATTATTTTGAAATGCATAAAATATATATAGTACAATATTTCCTATGCGCCTAAAATGTAATAGGTAAATCAAAACCTCTGTACAGTGATATATAACATATGTTAATGTTTAACTAGTGACTGAGCTTAACCATTTGTGATAATCAATCGATCGTCAAATTATCGTCACTTTCAGTATCTATTGCACTGTATCGTTATTGTTCTCTTTGTACAGGTGGAGGGAACAAAAATGCCAGAAGAAAACAACTGACATCCGGTATGAAACCTAAAAAACATGGTATAAGATTGGAGTTGTTTGACCCTACAACATGCTTGATTCGAACTATCAGCAGAAGTGTTGTTGACAGGCTAGCGATACAGAAGTAGGATGCATTAGACTTCCCGGCGATAGAGGTTCCTATTAGTATATAGCTGATAAGCAAAGACCTTATAATACAGGTGTTTAATATGCAAAACGAATGTATCATAAATGTCTTTAATTGAATATCCTGTAATATTATGTTGTCATTATTTCAATGTTATATTTAACATTGCCATTTAAGTGCGAGGTTTGGCATGCCACAAAACCAGGTTCAACCCACCATGTTTTCCTTTAAAAATGTCCTGTACCAAGTCAGGAATATGGCCATTGTTATATTATTGTTCGTTTCTGTGTGTGTTACATTTTAACGTTGCGTCGCTTGTTTTCTCTTATTTTTGAGTGTACATTCACATTGCAATAAGACGTGTCACGGTACTTGTCTATCCCAAATTCATGTATTTGGTTTTATTGCTATATTTGTTATTATCGATGTTGTCTGATGCTTGGTCCGTTTCTGTGTGTGTTACATTTTAGTGTTGTGTCGTTGTTCTCCTCTTATATTTAATGCGTTTCCCTCGGTTTTAGTTTTTGTCCATGGATTTATGAGTTTTGAACAGCGGTTAAATGACAGTTGTTGTCAATTAATTTGATGTGTTTGAGCTTTTGATTTAGCAATTTGATAGGGGACTTTCCTTTTTTAATTTTCCTCGGAGTTAAGTATTTGTGTGTTTATACTTTTTTCAAACACTTCGTATCCCAAACCCTTAATAACAGAAGTTTGTGAAAAATATCTCAGCTTTGAAATATGGCATCGTACATATACAAGGTGTCGATAGTTGAGGACGAAAAAAAAAGAACATGCCATCATAATCAACTAACTGAAATAACATGTGCATATTGACCAAAGCATATGCTTGTCAATCCGACCACCGTTTGAAGCTGTTTAGTTTATAAATGTTAATTATCTTGAAAATATGCATTATGCCCAATGTGGCTGATATCAATAAAATCTCTCATATATTTATGCAAACCACCTTGATGTGAAATATAACATGTTCTTCATGAGTGCACCTCGTGATAAAGTAAACTTGTTTTTTTTATATAGCACATTAGGTAGCCATAAAACCATTTTCATCTATTTCGAAATTTACTCATCATACGCAAATTCCTCCAAAAATTATCACCAAATGTGTCGGATTTCTAGTATCACATATTCGTGTACTGAAAAATAACTTGTGCATGCTCTACTTACGATGTGTTTCATTTTGAATGATTCTCGCAGTTTTGTTATGTGTGCTGTATGACCTAAAAAGATACAAAATGATTTTTAAATAAATAATTAAAGGCTTAAAGTAAAACATTATATTGTTGAATTAAACATTACTTAAACTAAAAAACAAACGGAATGTTGAAACATATATTGTCGTATTCATGCGTTGTCCATTGTTCACTTTTTTATATACGCTTTAGTATGTTATACGGTAAATGTGATATTTTAAGGCAAATTGGTGAATGTGATTTCGACAGCTATATCCCTTTTGATATGATCAGACCAGAGAGACCTATCAGGACATTATTAAACGATAATTTTACTTATATTATGCTAAGAAAAACTCTTTTTTTAAAGTGCACTTTTTTATTCAATTGGCATTCCAAGTTTATAGTTTCAAGTGGCAAAACTGTTTGAGAAAACACTTACATATAGATTATAAATTATACGATTGCTTAAATATTGCGCTTATTGTGTTACTTTGATAAGTTGTTTTATTATTATTCAATGTATAAGTATTTTACATAGAGGATCGGGTACTCATGACAGGATAATTATTTGGAAGATCTATTCTTAGGTAAAATGGTTTGTATAATAACCATTTCTTTTTTCTCGGAAATGTTTCATACACGGATTTACTCGACACGATAACCTATTATGGAATGCTGCATGTGTGTTTAATTAAAAGCAAATAGTGGCAATCGCAAGTACTAATAAATGGTTTAATAGCAAAATAATAAAAAACAGTAACATTTTTTTTGGTTATAGTCTATTAAAAATTACTTATCATAATAGAACTAACAAATACAGTGTTTAAAACCATTTTCTGAAATGATCTAAACAGTTCTCTTCACAGTTCCTTTTATATTTTGAAATAGGTAAGCTGTTTTGTTCATGTTGGTTGCATTCGATCTAACTCAGGCACTATATAATCACTGGTTGTCGTTCGTTGATATGGTGCATAAGTGTATTTAGTTTATTAATGTACAAATAAAAAGTTATTTTGGGGTCTTGTTTAGCATTCTTTCTGGTGTATTGAAGACTCTGTACTTTGTACTTTGTCCTACAATGTTTTACTTTTACAAATTGTGACTAATAGTTTAAAAATATTTATGTATTGTGGATTGGAAAACAAGTTATTGCAACTTGTATTAATTCCTTTCTAATTTTGTTTGTTACTTGGGTGAATTGTTGTATCACTGACACTCATACCGCATCTTCTTATATCTAAAAACTGATTATACCTTTAGTCTCCTTTATCGTGACATTACGTGATATTTATTGGCTTAGCTTATATGTCTATGTCTCCAAAAACAAAAAACACACCCAAGTACCAATTATGCTTCGTGTGGAGTTAAAGGATTGTTATGTTCTTATTGTGTCCTGTTTTACATAACGCAAATACTAGTATTCCATATCTAAGGTAAACATTCCCAAGTGACAAATGACAAGTTAACTTACATTTGCGGATGTATTTCCTCACAATTGACGTTCTTTATAATCTTCTCGTCAGTGATGCATTGGTAATCTGCAAGGAATATAAGAGTCATGTGAACATTTAATGATTTGTATTAAGACGATTTGACTATTAATTGCGTCTGTACACTTAATTCATTGGCCGTTGGATATTTATTGATATTTAAGTCTAAGAAACATAACCTATTTTATTTGTTCTATTTGAACTGGATGTCCTAAAAATGCAAATACTCTCAGATATGTAATAGTTCCATTACCAAATGTATTAGTGTCTTTTTTGCTGTTTGGGTGTTTAAATACCCTTCTCATACGGTCTATGTTATTTGATCGATGGTTTTCTTCTTTGTATCGAATTGATAAGTGAAGTCCCAAGTTAGAAACCTTTAGTTTAGTGGTTGTTTTTAGTAAATGTCTGATAAAATGATTGCCTATGATTGCATCCACTTCTTTTGAACTATGGCGGATAGTTGTCTCATCGGCAATCATGCCACATTTCTTAATTTACCGATTTGATTCAGTCAAACAATACTTAAATAAATGGTGGTTTACGCAATAAATTGTGTGTTTGCTCTCCAATTTAAACTTTTCCTTGTATCTTTGCACCAGTACAATTGCTAGTGGAACGACTGATAATCCGCTAATTTTTTTTGGAATGGATGAAATAAAGATAATTCATGAGGAAATAAACTGTATATGATATACATTGTTTCTCCTTAATTCATAAGTATGCATCGCCTTTGACAAAACAACTTACCTCGTGACAGTTGTGTACAATCAACTTTGAAACAAGAGCAATCTTCTTCGGATGGTATACAAAGACAATTGTGTTGTGGTTTCGAAACAAACGTATATCCTTTTGTGTAATCACAGCGGCACGTAGTATCGGTTGTAGCAGAACCATTGCTGTACACAACTTGTCCTTCTTCGTCACAGTTCGATTTGAATAAAATACATTCACCGTTGCCATGGGTGGTAAAAATGATAGGTTGATATCGGTCAGCCTTACATTCTGCGATATTAAACAGTGGTTGGAACACTAGTTTACTTCCTTAAAATGAAAACAAATATATGTGTATTCCGTAAATTTCTGTTCTGTTTGCAACAACCGTTACATCTGTGGTTTGGTTAATTTCAATACAAGATAAATGATACAAAGAGACAAAACAGTCATCAGTGAAAATATTTTTTATGATTTTAAAATCGTTTCGTATTATTTTTTTGAAACCATGTATTCAAATAATGTGTTAATGTAAATGACGGAATTATTGTAAAAAATATGAAATTTAGAAATATATTCACCATCATGCATACAAGAATTTCGGATTATATTTCCATATCTGATATCTACATGCACCTTTGGCCTTTTCGTGATTTTATCAGCTTTCCACGGTTGGATACAATATTTTGTATTTTCAAGTATTTTAGCCTTTAAAATACCACCATTACAGATACATTCATGATCGATTGTTTTACTAAACAAATTAAAAATTTAGCAAAATATCAAAATCAACACACAGGGAAGATTTTTGGGCAATACGATTGAACTATTGTGAGTACTTTTCTTCACCAGAAAAACGAGAAAAAGGCTTATATGTTGTAAGATATATAGAGAAGTAAACTACTTTAAACACGATTTACCTATACTACTTCGTTCCGAACCTAAACAATTGTCCTGGTATTTCTGTTCTAGAACATGAAACAAACAAACATATTTGTCTTCCGCAAAACATGACTCGTTTGCTCTCATTCTCCATTCTGCTTTGGCTGGGCATTTGAAGTCATATGCGAATACCGTTTCAAAAATCTAAAACACGAAATACTGTACACCAATTTATTACATCTATTTTGCATGCGTACCTTTTTATACCACTTTTCAGCGATCTGATTTCGCGATTTGTACATTTCAATTGATGTATTTTAATCAGGTAATCTTCTTGATTTTCACCTTCGCAACGAATTTATATTCTCGTTATTTCCTTCCCACGAAAGTTGCAAAAAGTACATTGATAGCTAGAATAGTTGTAATAAACAATTTCTGAGGGATATAGTTGTTAGGTCATTAAAATTGCATACTTTGGCGTTAATATTGATACAAAATCCCTAACGGGAAGGATTGTGCCTGATATTCATATGATGAAGAAATTATCTTTTAATCATTTTAATTGAAGTCTGAACTGGCATGTCAGTTAACCGCTAGTAGTCTGTTGTTATTTATGTATTATTGCCATTTTGTTTATTTTCTTTGGTTACATCTTCTGACATCAGACTCGGAGCTCTCTTGAACTGAATTTTAATGTCCTTATTGTTATGTGTTTAGAGGTATAAGGGAGGGTTGAGATCTCATAAACATGTTTAACCCCGCCGCATTTTTGCGCCTGTCCCAAGTCAGGAGCCTCTGGCCTTTGTTTGTCTAAATTTTAGTTTCTTGTGTACAATTTGAAGTTCATTGTGGCTTTCACTATCACTCGACTAGTATATATATTTGTTTAGGGGCCAGCGGAAGAACGCCTCCGGATGAGGGAATTTGTCGCTGCATTGAAGACCTGTTGGTGACCTTCTGTTGTTGTCTGTTCTTCTATGGTCGGGTTGTTATCTCTTTAACACATTCCCCATTTCCATTCTCAATTTTAAAATTTCTGTTTTCGATTGTGTACAGAAAGGACTATTTTTGTTGATTTAGAAAAAATCATTTTGTTTAGAGGTTGTACTGCTGCGAATCTTTTAAGATTGGTAAATATACAAATATATTTTTTATTCTAGGTTGTGTGACCTTTATTGGCAATTTGCTTCGTAACACAACATGGAATAACAGTAATAGAAAGCCTTTTGATCACGAAATAAGTGATGATAATTTGTAGGTCGTTTCTAATACTATATGTAATTTATTTGAACATTTTGTTATCTGTGGTACATTAGTGTACCTTGTAGACACGTCGCTTTCGTTCAATTCAAGTTTCATGTAAAATAGAGTTTAAGGATTCAGATTTATCTGAATATATTGCTTAATACTTTTTTATTTGTGGGATAACACAATTAAAAAGATTAATCGGATCAAATCAATCAAGTTAATGATAGGTGAACTTTCAAAGCAGTAAGGTACTAACATTCCTTAATAGCTTGATTGTAATGTCTTTCAATATATAATCGTTTTTATACTCAGATCGCAACTTCTGCGTACATAATTGATTTTAAAGGATAAAAGTGGTACCGTTTCGGGGAATGTGAAGCAAAGATTAGTATAATGTGCTTAACACTTGTGTCAAACTTTTTAAACGTATTGACTTTTTTATCATGTAATGTATGATTTAAAAGTCTGACAAGTATATATATTTGAACTGTTGATCATTAGTAAACAAAACAAAATATCACTTGTGTTTAAATATAAGTTATATCGACACATGAAGCTGTATACATAATATTTAAAACTATGTTTTACCAGAAACAATCATTAATACATGAACATTTATGAATTGCACCATGACACTATGTCTAATATATCTAGCGATTGACAGTTATAAAACAGATTATATTTTACTAAGTATCATACTGATAACCGGTCTTCAATTAACAGAAGTATTGTTTATATACAGCAGCTCACATGTTGCAGCTCTTATCATAGGTTTCCCGATCGATTTGCCTCGTATCTGGTACGGTTGGTACGTAACACAACCGTTGATGCAGTTTTGAATGCATGATATAATTTTCCTCATCATGATTACACTAAAAGCATTGAAATACGTATTACCGAAATACTGGTTTACCGATTTTTATTACAACGCTTTCCACGTTTCTATCACACTTTGTTTGTTATTATTTTTGAATAACTTAGTAATCTACTGGTGCATGGATCAAACAGATCTGAAACTGAGTTTACACGGCCTTCATATTCTGAATATCGATCTACGATTTTGTTTGTTATAGGTTATTTTTTATGTTTCGTTTATTTATTGAAAAAAATTGTGCAGTTTTCGTATTATTATTAGTTCATGCATGATTTTAAAACTAGTTTTGATTTTCCAAGTAATCTACTTCGAACTTTGCAGTAGAAGATTTTTTTTTGAAAGGATGAGTGAGTTTAGATTTCATTTGAGTGAGAAAAGTGAATTCTAGAAAGTATATTAAACAATATTGAAAATCAGTGTTCACTTTACAGTTGTCAATGTAAAACAAACTTTTCTTGATTTTAACTGACTACAGTAACTGCCATACAATTGTACTGACAATTGTGTTCAATAAAGATTTTCTAAGTGTATATTTTATCTGATCTTTTATTTGCAAAATTCCCTAATTGCAGAAAGATATAAGTTTTATATATTAACCAACCAATTCGGTATATATAAGTCAATCTGCAAAGTTCAGGTGACCCTTATTAACCTAACAAAGTAGGAGTTATGGTTAAAGGGACAGCAGATTAAACCATATATACCGATTTGATTGGTTGATCACCCTTGCCGTCATCAATTTACATGGTCGATATCCCGCAATCAATGGATTTTATAAAAAAATCTTATGCCAGGGGTAAATTAAGTGAAAAATACGCTTTTATGTAGTTGAAGATTGGTAAATATTGTTTTTTTAAAGGCTTCTTTCTAAATAGTTATATTCAATGGTAGATTTTTTTTCATCGTTTCTGTTTAACTTTATATCAATTTCTCGATAATTATATAGATGAGTGACGATATCGTGTAAATGTCTATCTGTTGTTAAAAACTATACTATCTATGTCTTTACATAAATAAGGCCGTTAGTTTTCTCGTTTGAATTGTTTTACATTGTCATTTACCATCTACCATTTGAGTAGATTGATTTGATTTTGAGGGAAATGAGATTTGTTTAAGTTGTAATTTCTGTTCCGTCTTTTTTATCTATCACTGTTCGGTTCTCCCTTCCTTTTGTTATCCTCACTTTTTTATACATAAATTGTTATGCTGACATTTTTCAAATGTATCATTCTGCCTTTTTTTTTTTTACCAAAAACTTCTGTTCAACTTTCTTACAAATTTCATCATAACTTCCACATCAATATCAAATTGTGTCTCTTTCATTGCCATACACTGTACACCTTCTACAGTTTTATTTCCGTTCGGTGTACTTTAAAAAAAATCAAACCGGAGGACAAATTTATTGCCATTTGTTTCCCTCAATAATATGCTTAAAAGGAGATGATCCGAGGAGAGATGAACCAAAAATTTAAAATATTAAGTGAACTGGAAATCAAAGGTTTCTTTTCTCAATATTTAACTCCCCCTCTTTGCTGTGTATTATCCAGATTATATAATAGTAAGAACAAAGATATTTTACACATGGCATATGTTTAGAATGGTATTATAATTACTAGTATCGAATATAATATAAGTTATCTACGTTCATATCCGTAGATATGGATATTTAAAAACCCTGAGGTACCCCAGTACACCATGAGGCGTAGCCAAAGTGTGTTAAAATATCTATATCTACGGATATGAACGTAGATAACGAATTTATCCCCGGTCATAGTCCGAATCGGGCGAGTTTTATTGAAATTCGGGTACAAAGTGTAACGTGAAACAACGTGTTTTTCATTATCTACAACAGTTTTATTGAAATATGGAAATTTCACATATTTTTTACGGGGTGTAGGTCACTACCTTTGGTAGAACCCTTCAGGTAGTCAAATAAAAGACTTTTTATAATTTTTAATACCGAGACAGAGAAACTGTATTGAGTCAAATTTGGCACTTAATATTGTGCAAGTTCGTCATAGATGGTGTGACGTCAACGTGGGTCATTTGCATAGCTAGATCAGTAGTCTCCTTTCTTGAAAATGTGGCAGTCAAGTGATGCACTTAATGAAATGAGTGTAAATGATCGGTATAATAGGACAAACTCGTTTATGAATCAAATATTTAATTACAAACATCATGGATAATCTACAGAATTCAATATTTTACAAGGAGCAATCATGGAACTAAGGAAAACATGCGTGAAGATCCCCGGGATAATGGTTAGCAACGTCCGGGGATATGGGTTAGCAACACCCAGGGGCTATGGGTTTTGTAAGGACGTGCGTTAACCAAACACAATCCTAGATATATACTAAGCCGGGATTAATAACAAATATACCTACAATATAAAATTCAAACAGAATGGAAATATTTCCTTTTACTAAATATTTTATCAGAAAGTGAGTATTGCTGAATGGATATTATTTCGTCTTCATAAAAATACTATGAATTGTTCTGGCTTATCTTGTTGTTTAATAGTCTGGGTATGCGAGCGAATGGAACAGGTTTTGTATCTACTGTTAACATTATACCTTTTCAATGAGGTCAATTTTATATACTGAAATAGCATTTATTCCAGATTGTTTTTTTTAAAGCCTACCCTAAACAAATGCCAACGTATTTATGTTTAACTTATATCAAAATATAACGAGTGAACATCTTATTCACTATGAATGTGCTTTATGTTCAGCTTTTTTGTCAGTGCATTTTCAAGAGAGTAAATCTTAATTACAAAACTGTCGTTGCAACGGTTACTTGCAACGGTTGATGAAGGTATAATCGAGTACACACAATGTAGTTTGTTATGAATAGAATAGGTAACTTACCTACATGAAAGTTATACCATGTTGTAACTGAAAATCTTACAAATACTTTACATGAGGATTCATAAAACATACATTGACATTTAGGGCATATATTGATTATTTTCAAAAGTTCAATGAGGGGCTCCCATTTCGAACCAGTTAGTACGGTAGCAAATCGGGGAACCTCTATCAAATGATTTACTTCCGATATTTACCAATATCAGGAGCAAGACCATGTCTGATTCATCAACCTACAATAAAGAACATTAATAGTAAACTTTATAAAACGTCAAGCTGCAATTCATTCTCAAATTATATTCAATGTTATATAAACTATTGACAAATGCATTTAGTACGAAACATAATGTTTACCAAGATAGTTCCCATTTATTTAGAATCAAAAGGCATCTTCGAAAGATGATGCATGTTGTAAAGGCGCATGGTTTTAGTGGGACTTGTATACCGCGTTTAAAAGTCTTACACGTTTCTTGTTTCCTTTTTATACACTGTAAATAAACATTCTACTGGCAGAATAACACTAATCCAAGTTGAATGCTACCCTGCTTTTTGTGTTTAATTCTTCAGCGTTAAGCAGACGCAGCTATTAAACCTTGTGAATTCAATTAAAGTGAAAGTCATTGCTTGTAAAACCAACACCTTATTGTTTATCGTATTAAAATTGTATCGAATTGCGTATGAGAAAGTACAGGCTCCTGCACCTTTAACCCGTGGCCATGTGTTGAAACATTTTTTTTTAGACAGGGCCCGAAAATGTGGTATAAAACCTATTTTCCTACATTGTATTTGCATATTTAGTGTAAAACCAAACATCGGTTTGGTGTACACATTTATAGCAATACGAATCTTTGATGATTTTGTTATGATTTGTTTTCATAATACTATTTTGTCTCCTTCCGTCTTTATTAACCATCCCATTGTCTTATCGTCGTTGTTTTTTTTAATACTTCATTATTATAAACGATATTTTAATAATGGGTAAGTAAAAAAAAAAAATTATACTATCTTTTTCTTATCTTTTTTGGTTTGTTGAAAGAGGTTGAAGGGGTTAGAGAAAGAAATACGTACGATTAAAAAGATATGAACCTTTTCCAATTCAGTTTATAACATTACTGATATCAGATTGAGTTTTGACACAATATGTAATATCTGTTCGATGATAAAATATGTGAAAAAGCCGTAACATATACACAGCTACTTTTGCAAACTAGGTACTATTTCTGTACAAAAATCTGTAGTACTGAAAATCAACTTTTACTATTCAGTACTACTTTGTTACTTTAAAATTATTTTAATATTTAGGTTCCTGTATTTTACAGTACTTAATTTGTACTTGAAATTTAGGTTCTACAGATTTTTGGTTACTACCGTTAAATTTTCAGCATTTTGAAAGTTTTTCTATTTCAAATCTCTTAAAATTATGATTTTCAAACATGGAATATTGTATTATTTCTGTACCAAAATATCTAGTACAAATCAAGTACTGTAAAATACTAGTACCTAAATATTAAAAGTAAATTTCCAGTACTACATATTCTTAGTACAGAAATAGTACCTTTGCAAAAGTAGCTGTGTATACTAGCATTAAAACCCTTATACAACAAAGAGGATCTAAAGTAAAAAGCCAAACCCTGACCAGCAATTACACGGTGGGTATGGTTGTCCTGCGAGAGAACGTACTGTGTTGGTGATTCGGTCCTGACGGGTGCTGGTGGGTCCTGATTCTGTGCTGGTGGGTTTGTTTACATTGTATCAGAACGGCAATAAAACGACTGTTTTGTTGCTTAATTTTTCCCTGATGCGTCATAAGTACCATGCAAAGTATATTACAACAATATTATATTGCAAAAGTCGTGCAAGGTCGTTAAACGGAACTGTCCTGACGATGTGCTGGTGATAAGAAAAACAATCCTGGTTCTGTGCTCCTATGTCCTGGTTCTGTGCCATTATATTTTAGTTAAAAGTGGCATATATTCAAGATCATTGATGCTGTACTGTTATTGACTAATTAACTGTTGTCTGCTTTCTTGAAATTGACATTGTTATGAATCTGTTTACTGTTATTATGAGAGAAAAAAAATACCACTATTTTTTATTCTTTTTAAAATTAACTGTAATTTTATTTATTGGCCCGTTAATGGGACCCTTCTTGCCCCCTTTGAAGATAAGAAAATATGTTTACAATTTTCGGGATTACGATCATTTTGCAAGATCACCAAAATACGTTGTAATTTATACACTACTTAAATAAAGTAGATGATGTGGTGTGTTTGTTGTCAATGGACAAATTTCTATAAGAAACAAAAGGAAGTATGTGTTAACAACCATACGTCATTGTACGACCTTCAACAATAACCCATAAAAATGAAGAGCAAAAATATAGAACAAAGGACTTTCTGAGCGTTTGAATCATATCTCTTTAGCAGCTTAAAACACATTTGTTTGTGAACAATTGAGTGCTGACTATAAGAATGACAATAGTATTGCGGGTTTGTTTGTGGTTTTTTTTGGGGGGGAAGAAAAAAAATCAACTATCGACATTTGGGGCTTTTAAAATTTAAATATTGCCAAAAAAATGGCTTAATATATAATATTTCATGTATTAAAAGCAATAGAGTACTCATTTGATGTATCAGACTTAGCATAATTATTCAAAAGTCAAATTTATATGAGCCTATGACTAAAAATGGAGGTTTTCCAATGAAGGGTGGCCTTATATGAAAATGTAATATTTTCCAGCATTTTTAAATTTCTGGAGCTTTTTGATGATAAATAATCCTTATATATGTATTTAATGTACTTTAAATGGAAAGAAAACTTACAAATACCATATCATATTAGTTTAAAAGGGTCTTAGGCCAAGTAAGACTAAAAATAATTTATGGTCAATTTAGGCCGTAGCACATTTTTACATTTAAAAATGCATATTGAAGCTATAGGAAATACAAAGTTGGGTCTTTTCTATCATTACTATACTCAGGTGACATGATACAAATAATCTGAGTACAAAAAGGCTCTAACATTCAACTTTCTTAGCAGACAGTATGGTCTGATACAAAGATTTTTCACTTTTTAGTGAAAAACTTGCATGCAATTTTAGTCAAAACAGGCTTATATTTGAACCACATGCTATCCTACAGAAGTAAAGAAAGATATTATTTGAAATGAAACAGGTACAATAGACATTGTTAAGTGTTTTTTATACAAATTTAGTGATATCTTTATTATGGACTTCAACTTTTATGTGCCGTGCTCCTCACATTTAACTTGATCCAAACAGGGCGTTAGACGAGGGTCATTTATACAACACATTTTGCTCATATTGTCTGAGATAATCTTCTTTTCTGTAGATTCAGAGTTCACAAATGAGTAATACAACTGGATTAAAGCATAGAAACACAAAAATTGACAAATAAAAACATGTCAGATAGAAGGTCAGAATGCCACTTATGCATCAAAATTGAAAAAGCTATGGAATGCTTATTTTGACCATATAATGCCAAATTTTGTCATTTTTGCAGAAATTCTATCAAATAAAAGTTTAAATCCTTTAGTTTTATGCTATTTGACAAATTGACACGTTCAAATCATTCAGGGAAGTTGCCAAAGTACAGATTCTATATTTCCTGATTTCACCTCTTAGGTCCGAGTACACAGTTATTTTGTAGTGCATTTCTTTTAGATAATAAATGAAAATTAACAAAATACCACATGCGCTTTCTAAATAATATTTTACAGTGGGTTGTACTTTTTTTGGGACAAATTATATCAAAATTATAGAAAACTTCATCAGCTCTAACTCAAAATATGGACAATTTTATGTTAAGGGGGTCTTGAAATCTTTTGACAGCTTCCGAAGTGCTATTTTTTTTACCTTTTTCAGCTGGACCTTATCATTACTTTACATTCATATCTATGACCCAATTTTTTTTACAGTGTCATTTCACCCCCCCCCCCCCCCCCCCCCAACTTGCTATATGAGGCATAAAACATGGAGAAATAAATTTGGAAGGGGTATAACAAAAATTGACAAGTAACACACTGTCCACACTAAGGACTATATTCGTGGACAACGAAAATCAAAGGACGATAACTGTGTACTCGGACCAGAGAACCCTTACAAAACTTAAATATCTTAGCTTTTTCATTTCAAAATTCCAAAATAAATAAATATTTTTGATAAAGAATTACAGGAGAGTAAGTGAACAATGTGTCCTACTGTTCTATATTTAAATATTTTTATGAATAAAAATCAAATGTGCCTTAATTATAATTGAAAATGAGCAGAATGGAAAAAATACCCAACTAAAATACACTTTTATTTTAATATTGGTAATATCACCAAGCTTTCAAGTTTGGTGTGTCAAACACACCATCTCTGTAGTAATGAATCCTTACTAAGATATTTCACTTCTCCATTTTTTTTCTGCTTTTTTTTATATTCTGAATTCTCAGTATTATCATATTAAAATGTAGCCTTAATTTATATTTAAAAAACTGAATCTAAAGCCAGATAAATCAAACAATTTTGTTTCCATCTATCCCTTTTCAGGACTTTTACAATCAACGAAACACGCCTGGAAAGTAAAATGCGTACTCGACTGTCTGTAATCGACCATTTTCAGACACCCATCTAAAAAACAAGCCGGGTGGGGGTTCAGAGATGCAAATTAAGTAATTAGATCAATATTTTATATTTTCGTGTATGGTTTATCACCCCTCCTGTGGCCTGTCAATTACGAAAAAGTGCAAGCTGCAATAGAATCAATACAGAACAGACAATGAATAATAGAGATATAATTTTGTACATATACATGTATCAAGGGGAAACTTCTTGCAAAGCATTATTATTTATAGTTCATTATTGTATTAAGTAGAAAAAGAGAATTTGGTGAAAATAAAATCAATATTTTTGTAGAAAATTCACAAACCTTTGTACAGAGATTTTTGTTATGTTTAGCATGGGATCAACACAAGGGTACATTTTCCTTAAAAATCTAACGTTTGCTTTCTTAATTGTGCCTTCAATTTCAAAAATTTAAATATTTTGTAACTTCATACTACCAATTAAGTATAAAACAAGTATATAAGTTTAAAAAAGAAATTCTTAAATTAAACACCTAGATTTAACTTTAAAAAGTCATAACAGTTTACAACAATACAAATCTAAACACACAATCAACTGGCTTAATTTCAACTGATTATCAACCCGAATCGCTATAAGATCATATATAAGCTCACTTGTGTCGACGGGTCGTGTGATGTTCATGTATTGTCTTCGCGTCCGTATTACAATTTACTTGACTAAATGTTACCAAATGATTTTTCAAGAGTGAATCTAGGAAAAACAATATTCATCAACACACACGACCACTGTCTGTTAAAATGTATTCGAGTTTTTAGTTACAGCCGATTCCATTGAGTATGTAGGCAAAGGTTATATCTTTGGTTAGCTTGCTTGTTCGCTAAACCGTGAAGTCATTGTTAGGTAAGGTATATTACCCTGCTTTCGAAGTGGCCTGGTCCTACAGACAGAAAGATGTGTCACTTGTCGGGCTAGTCTACTTTTAAAGTAGGGTAGTTTACATAAACTAACAATGACTTTTTTGTTCAGCAAGCAAGATAACCAAATATATTCCCTTTGTCTACACACTCATTGAAATCGGCTTTAATATTGCAAATGTTCAAGCAATTAGGACAAAACTTATTGAGTAAAAAAAATCAAAATGTCTATCTATCTTGCACATTTCAGAAAATTCAGATCAGATAACGAAACTGGGTCCAGCAACATTTAGAAGCAATTTAAGATTTTGACCCTCACAGTTTCCATTCACCACAAATATTCTCGTTACAACAAATCATTTGAAATACAAAAATACCATTTGCAGCCTTTTGTTTATCTATTAATACATGTATACGGATAAAGTTAATAAATGCAGCAGGGTCACCATGGTTAGGAATCCATGTTATCTGAAATAAATGCTAAGCATAGATCTAGAAAGCGGCAGATAGTCATGACATTAAACATTATCCTGATTTAGAGTAATTTCTCGCAATTTGATTGGCTGATATTGTCCTAAAAAATTTTAGTACAATTTTTTATTACGTCAATAGGAATTATCTCCCTTATTTATTACGTCAATTGGGATTATCTCCCTTCTACCATTGACCTACTAATTTTTGTTTAAAAAATGAGTTGCTTCATAGTCCTAATATTTTACTTTTTCACAGTTTTAGATTAAATATCAAAAATATTTTTGGTTAATGTTGTCATTATATTGAATTTAAATATATAATAATATGTAATATAACAAAATCAGGATAAATTCGTTACACAGTGTTCAATTGTCCTAATACGGAATTTATCGGATCAATAAAATTCATATCGGGTTTGGCTTCGCCTCACCCGATATGAACTTTATTGACCTGATAAATTCTCGTATTAGGACAATTACACACTGTGTAACTAATAAACTCTCTTCTTTTCTACTTTTTTCGAACAAATTGACACATAAAATGGATTATATAGTATTGTTGAATATTTAACTTGTGTTCAATTCATTGGTTACATCTTTTACTAGGATAACAATCCTGTCAAGTATGAACTGGATAAAATATTTCAGAAAAGAAGATGGAAATGTGAAAGTTCCCGTTCGTCAGGTGCAACATCATAAAAACAGCTAACATACCTCGTCAGGGTGGAAGTTAAAAAGTCCACAAAAATTTCATTTAAAACCTTTACTCGTTCCAACAAAGTTATTGAGATTTTATTGAAAATTAACCATCTACGACAACAAAAAGATTTTTTTTTAGAATTTAAAGCTCTTCTATAAATATATGCAAAGCAAACCATTGATTAAATTGCTTGGTATGATTGTTTGGATGTTTGAAAACGACAGGTAAGTAGTCTGTTTACTATAAACTACAATTTGTTTGGACAATAAACATTAACTTCAATTCCTGTCAGTTTGTATTTGTCCAATCATATCCCAGTATGTATTGAAACTCCGCCTACCTATTGTTTGAATACATCCAAGCAAACATAGCAAGTGAGTCAATCAAAGTTTTTTTGCATGCTTTTATAGAAGAGCTGTACAATATAATGCAAAGAAGCGTTTAAGTCTTTCGCCCAAAAATACTATCAATTTCTTTTTGTCCTATGTAAACATCCGTACAATTTCCTTTCATTCATGATCATTAAATTGAACTGTAAAATATTTTTGGTACCTTCTTAATTCCTTTATAAGAGTTATGTAAACATAATTATGACAATAATTGTTGTGAGCACAAGATGCACTGCACACTTTTAAAGTTTCGCTTCATCAAACATTAAAATGTGAACTTAAGTTTTGAGACTTTTTTCATCGACACGATTGGGATTTTTGTATATGAGAACACGGTTTATCTATTAGTTGAAAATGCGGCTTTGAACTAGCTTTCAGTACCTGCAAGCATTTTTGTTTTATTTTTTCAGTTCGAAATGTTCTGAAATTGAGCATTTTTGTGTTACGCTTACTGAAACAGTTTAGAGGGTCAACTTTTTTAATGGTTTACATATGAACCCATAAGAAACAAAATTGAAAAATCTCAACTGTTTTCTTCCATTTTTTATGAGTGAAAACGTCAAAAATCATCATTTTCGTCTTTGTTTACATTTTGTCATTGATCACCAGCACCCGTCAGGACCAAATCACCAGCACAGTACGTTCTCTCGCAGGACAACCATACCCACCGTGAATTAAAGTTATGCATAGGAGAGATACATTTTCTAGTTGCTTTTACAATTGTAAAACAGTTAATTTCTGTACCGAAGTACCATGTACTTAATATGTACTCATTAGGTTTCAGCAGTAGAAATCGAAAACTATTTTAGAACCTTCGTTCAAATGCAAATGCCATAAATTAAAAAAGAATATGCAACTTTGGTGTAAAGATAATTCAAAAGTATGTGCACATTTTAACTATATTATCTTACACGTATTATTAACATGACTAATACCATAAGATGCGAGAAATGTCAACATTTTTCATTTTTACTCATAATTTAGTTTTTATGATATTTAGCACACGTAAGAGCCACAGAATATGTGCACGAGGGAGCTGTTGTTATGACAAACATTTTTGCAAATTAATTTTTAAGTTTATAAATGTCGCATATATTATCGGAGATAAATACTATACAGGAGTTCACACTATTATATCTTTTTTAAGATACTTTTCAATGACGTCTAAGCTGCATTATTTGGACACGTCGACAAAAAAACGTGATCGCTTCTTTAACATTTAAAACGAAATAAATGGATATTCTTCACTTATTTTTGTCAATTTTTAGGTTAGAAAAATCTATCTAGGGATAGAAGGAACTACTCAAATCAAGCCTTAACCTTTTTAGAACAGAAGTAATCTAATCGGGATAAAAACCAGACGAATATGTAAAATTCACCAAGTACAGAAGTAGGATTTTCAATCTGAATTTTATTGAAAACTGATACCTCTGTTCAAATCACCTATTTTTTTTTAAATATATCTCTGTGTTTCTTTCAATTCGTAAAACACATTACATGTGTTCCATCTGTCAGTTTGTGAATACTCATATAGAAGGACCTTGGGCTTGAATTTTACCTTTATTATAACAATTAAAAATGGTCATGATTTGGTATTAACTGAATCTATTTTAAAAGCCTGACGGCAAGGCTAAACAAAACCTCATAAGCGTTTCTGCAATAATAATTCGGTACTTGTTTAGATATCTAAATTAGATACCGTGATTTGGTGCATTTTTTAGACACAAAAGCTTAAAGGAACCATTGGCTGCAACCTATGTTCTATAATTTTGTGAAGCCGAAGGTTGTTACTGATGTTGTTAACAGCCATTTCTTGTCAAAATATGATAATGAACCTTGATATATCACCTTATTATTGGTTGTGAAAGGTACAGTTATATCTTTAAGATACATACTAAACGAATCGGAAACTTACTATGCTACAAAAAGAAAGAATACGAACTGGTGTATAAACGTTCCATTTTGCGTACATCAAAGTAAAACATTCTTTAGAGAGAAATCGTAGATATATGGCAGGTCGTACAACTCTTTTATATTGAGTCGTGTTCTAGTCAACTGAATATACCTTACAATGTTTAACGTATAACAATAGAACTATGGTGTTCGCCTCAGTTTAAATTTGTTTAACAAATCAGATATATGTATCTTTTATAATTTACCTAATGCGAAAAAGTAATTACTATCAAAACGAGATACGTATACTAAATAATGATATTTGCATAAGATAACAAATATATTCCCATAAAGTCTAAATGACAATAAAAATCACCCTATATTTTAAAAGAAATTATATAAAGATTATAAATATCTGTCTTGGTTGAATGTACAACATAATTTGAGCCAACAATGTATGTCATCCTTCTATATTCACGCTGTTTCTCATTTCTTCAGTAGCATGTCAATATACTGGTCAAGTTCTGATCAGATAGGTTCATAACATCGAATTATCAATTGAAAGTATCTATAAGTATGCATTACTGTCACTAACTCTGGTCTTAAGATTTTGTTATTTTCATCTTTTTACGTTTTAAAATATTAAACTGAAAACTGTCCTTGAATATATCTGTTTTTAGACAGAATGATTAAGATTATAACAAGGTAAAATAAAATCAATGAGGTATCATTTTCGTAATATACATGAAGGTTTAAATCAAGAATACATAAGACTCATATTGGGATGGTCATGAACTGTTTTTATCATGAAGGTTTGATGTAAAACAAAGTTGCATACAAATTTCTATAACCATTCACTTATAAAAGTGTATAAAAATGTTATCAACGGTTCCAAAAGTGCAAATAATAGTTCACATTACCTACTTTTTTAGCCACAAGATATGAATCTGCGAAGTATTCTATCTGTACTTAATATTTATGTTCATACCCAGTCATCTTAAAATTCAGGATCTACAACGTACATGCTACCTTGTTTGGGATGATAGTATGTCGATTGTGACCTTTCCAAGTAATTGCTTTCGAACATTAACGTATACATGGTACAAAATGTACATGATAATAACAAAGCAACACCAAACTAATTTTGTATTGTACATCAACGGCATCGGTAGGTACGACGGTGCTGTCTATGTATAATGTATTTAAATAATCAAAACCACATACTCGTGTATCGTTAAAAATGTCTTTGGATTTTTGCACCATACCTAGACATAAGATGTTAATTGCTGATGTACCAATACTTGTATCGAATAAGTATTTAATAAAGAAAAAAAATCGGGACAAAACATTATTCACTTCTTATATTAACACAATGAACTGCCTGTGTGAACATTTAGATTCATTTTACAATTCAAATGTAGAGCAATATACATTTATTGAATTATAATCAAAATATGATAAGATAAAAAGGAAAAGAATTCCAGATGTTATTTAGATATCATTTAGTCTTTACAATGATTGTATTCCATATTGCTTTGAACAAATATGTGAAGATGAACTGTTTATAACTGAGTGCATTGTGTGCTTCTTAATTGAATGCTTATTATTTAACATCAGACCAAAATCTATTAGCAGAGTATGTTGAGACAGTGATGTTATTTTTCTTTTAAATGGGTTAGGTATATAATTAGTTATCAAAGGTACCAGGATTATAATTTAGTACGCCAGACGCGCGTGTCGCCTACATAAGACTCATCAGTAACATATGAATAAATTAAAAAAATAAGATAATGTGAATATATTGACATTTACAAGGTCAATAATGTGAAACAAATATTTTAACAACATAGCTTAATAATTACAATCACATCATTCTCAAAGTGTTTATGAATTTAATCCATTATAACTTTGGAAACAAAAGGTTTGTTTAAATCGTACGATAACTGCCCTTTAAACGGTTAATGGTTCAATTTGTATGATTACAAAGGTCAGTTCCTTTGTCTAGTCTATTAGGATTTTAAAAACTTATGTGTCTGTAGTAACAACTTCACGGACGTATTTATTGAATTGGTTAATTCGGGAAAACATTAGTTTGCAGAACCAAATACAAAGCTGTGATTCGTATAAAGACATAATCCTGGTATCAATACATTTAATACCATGATAAAACAAAAAGTGAGGGAATTTCATAAAATTGAATTTTACCTAGACATTGAAATATAGGAAAGACAAACATCACGTTTTATGCATCCATTCCAAGTCCTTCAAATTCAACATTTTCAAACTAAGAAAATGGTCGCAATTGAAATATGACACAATCGATTTGTATACAGACAATATCAGGATACTTTTTAATCCAAAGCTAGTACTAAGATGCTAAGAATGATATATTTTGCGGTTTCTTATTTGATGATTAAAAAACATTTCTCTTCGACAGGTATTTCTTAGGTTTTAAAATTAAAAACATGATATTGAAAATTTAAAAACGTATCCTTAAGGAACATACATTACAAATAATTGCACTCTCGTTACTATAAGAGTATTTTTATATGGTAAGTACTCAAATATTAACTTAACTGATTGATTGTATTAGTGAAAAGTCAGCAATTATATTTTGAATTGCATACCTACTACATTTATTTGGTAAATACGACGGTACAGACTATTTTTGATTTACATTAATGATACAATTAAATATTCGTTCATCATTAAATACGTCTATGGATATCTGTACTATATAAGACGTTCGTGTTTGACTAAACAATAACTGTATTAAATATGTATTGGTATAAAGAAAATAGTATTGTGACACAATATCAATTCATTTCTCATATGTGAACAGTGAGATACAGTGAGATACATTTTATAACTAACATGTAGAGCAGTAAACAATGACTATAATTTATTTAAAATATTGATATGCAAGGTCAAAAGTATTTCAGATTTGTTTCTTATATATGGACGTACGTATAGTCTTCACAGAGATGGAATTAAGTATTCATGGTATTGATTTTAACAAAGATATTAAAAATAAAAGTTCACAATAAAGTGTATCCTGCGCTTCTAAACTGAAGATTTATTATTTAACAACATTTAAATTTCACCAACAGAATATTTTAATTGATGGTATATTCTTTTGTTAAATTACGTATAGAAATATCAAGAAAATTAGAAAAAATAATGTGAAATGTCTTAACCATTCGAAAGTTTTTCATTTTTACGAGGAATATTATAGAAATATATTTTAGTACTTACAATCACATCGTGCTACAAGAACTATATACATATTCTCAAAGTATTTATCAAATCAATCCATGGTTTTTGTAGAAACAAAGGATCCGATTTAATCGGATGATTATTGCGGTTTAAATTGTGAATGCTTTAATTTACATAAATGCATAGGTTGTGTTCCTTTGTTAATTGTATTTCTTAATTGTCTGTATGGAATTGTTTACCTACGTATTCATTGAATAAGTTAATTTGGAAACAATAGTTTGCTAAATTAATAAGAAAAACATAATTCGTGTTAAATTATAATCATTGTAAAACAAAACGTGAGGGAATTTAAGTTAAATATAAACAAGACCAGATGTATGGAAAAGACAGACACCTCCTGTTATGCAACCTTCCTACTTGTGCAAAATTCACATGAACAATCTCAGATAACTGTCGTAAATGGCAATATGACACAAGCGATTTGTAATATTGCCAAACATTTTTTTACCCCAAGTTGTTACTAAGAATAATACGTTTTGCGGTTACAAATTGGATGATAAAGGATTTGAAATTTTATTATCGACAGCTCATCTTTTTAAGGGGTTTAAAAATCTAGAACATTTAATAAAAAAAAGTTAGAAAACAAAATCCTGAAGAAAGTACAGAAACATTATTGCAAAATGTTTAACCGGTAAAATGCAAGCTGATGTTCAAAGATGAGTTTGTCAAAAACGCTTATTTATTTCAACAAAAACTTGGACTTCTCTTAGTACATTATTGATTTTTTTTTAGTGTTCTATGAAAACTTTTATAGAAATCAACTTTCAAAATACCTTGATGTTGTGCTTACAACATGTATAATTTAGTTTTAATTTATGTAATCCTTTCTTTTATATAACGTTTCATTTCATATTTATATATCGGGTTGAGGCTTGTCAATTTTTCTTTTTCAAATGTTAGGTTTCGAACATTAACGTAAATGATCATGATGATAGTAATTAAACAAAACAAATTGTATTGGTAGTAAAACGGTTTTTTTCCTCACTAATGTCAATTGGATCATATTTTTTTTCATTTACATAAATGCATACAAGTACATGTACATACTTATCTATTGTAAAAAAATACGTCTACGAATTGTGTTCATCAGTTCTAAAGGTCGTGTTCAAATCCAAAACGCTATGTACAGTAAACATCTTTACAAATAGTTTTATATAATATACACTGGTTTCACATTTAGGGGGAGGCTTGGATAGAATTTAAAAATGAAGAACGATAGGAGTTTTGAGTAAAATAAAAATATGACAATTTATGCTAAAAAAAAGTCAGGATAGACTACCAAAAAAACGCAGGACCGAATAGAGAGAAAAAAAGGAAAGACAGAGATTACAACTCGAAAAACATGCAGGATAATATTTGTCGCCCTAGTTACCACTTCATTAAAATCAAAACATAGCTCCCTAATGGTGTCTCGATTACCCACTACTAACGTAGGTTGTAGCAGCGTGCTTACAGACGAAGAAGAAGGGTTGAGATGTTAAGGATATTGCAGCAACGAAGGATTTCTGAAATGCTATATTTTCTGTGTGTTTTAATAGGCATTTGTCCTTCAAGGACAAGGAGTATTTAGAAAAGACAAAGGAGTGACAACTGATTGGAATCTGATGTGAATGGGTTCTGGAAAAAGACTTTAGACTATCCAAGAAACATTCAATTTATTGTGCCAAATACTAAAAATTCATTAAGAGATAAGAAACACAAACTTTAGGCAAGCACAGCTGTTTGAAAAGGTGAGTCGAGACTGAGCAATGCACAAAAAATACCATGCTTTTTTTTTTATCCATCAGTGCATTTTAACCAGATTATAGATACTAGCCACACAATACATTCCCCTCCAAACTCATTTTAGTAATGCATATATGAGATGTGTTTAGTCCCGATAAGGAGTTAGTTAAGCTACTTTAAGATTGGTTTATAACAAAGTAAAATATGAGTTATGACAAATAATTCAAAACAGAATGTTATGAAAAGACGTTTTAAATATCAACGTTATTAAAAAAAAAAATTCTTCTTTGAATACACAGTGTAAAATGTATTTTATAAATATCCTGTTTTGTGTACAGGTAACCTACACAACGCCTGTATGTCAAGAATGAGTTTTATCACTGAACGTACTTGTGTTTGGGTCAATGTTAACCTGGCCTTAATTGTTTTTTAATTCATAACGAGGTTTCTTAACTGCTTGGTTCCAGGCGAAATGTTGAGTTTAACTATCTCCATTCCAATAGCTGCGGATCTGAGGCCGTGCACCTTTTCTATCTTTAATAGGCTATAATACATAACATCTTTTTTTTATAGATATCAAATAACACAGAACTAGAAAAAAATCAATCCCACTAGTTATAGATATTTTCACATCCTTTAATTGCATAATTCCCTTACTTCTTAAATAAAAGAAGCTTGGGGTTTCAGAGAGGAATGTAAATTCAGATCATGTAACCATGTGTTGTTGGAGATGACAAATTATCTCACCTTTGGTACATTTCTAGGAGTATAATTGGTTAAACGCAACCTTGTGGAGACCGTATATATGCCATATAAGGTTAGAAGTGTTCCATAACCGGTTAGTAGGCGGAACTTATTGCAATGCAAGGTAGTAGTTGTGACGAAATCTTGACTTCTATGGTACTTTACTAAAACTATTATCAAGTCTGGCCTTGAATAATTATTTGTTTATATTTTTAATGTTGGAAATTATCTGTCTTTTTCTTTAATGAATTTGTTTATTTCAAAAAGATGTGTTTGACTTAGAAAAAGCTCAAAATATTGAAAATTTCGAATGGGAATTAATTAGAAATATAAAAAATGTAAATCAGGCTAAAATAAAACAAGTATATAACTGTCACTAAAATAAGATTGAAATTGAGAACGTTTTCACATCGTCAGACAAATGTTGACGATTTTTCTTTTATTCCATTGAAAACAAAAAAAATACGTACGTTTCGGCAACAAAGTTTATCGACAGGTTGTAGGTATCCCCATGGGCACTAATTTTGCCCCTTTAATAGCAGACTTGTTTTTGTACTGTTACGAATCACAGTTTATGACTAAACTCAGTAAAGACCCATCGAAATTGCATTTAGTTGATAAATTCAACAACACTAACCGTTATCTTGATGATATTTTTTCGTTAAATGATCAAGAGCTTTCTCAATATACTGCTGCAATTTACCCAAAGGAACTTACTTTAAATAAATCAAATGTATTCGGTAATAACTGTCTTTTCCTGGATTTAGATATTTCAGTTTTAAACGGGAAACTACACACTAAAATTTACGACAAAAGAGACGATTTTTCGTTCCCTATTGTTAATTTTCCATTTTAAGATGGGGATGTTCCTTTGGCACCATCTTACGGTGATTATATTTCACAACTTGTTCGCTATGCCCGTGTCTGTTGTGAAGTTTTTAATTTTAACAAACGCAACCTATGTATCACTGGTAAATAATTAAACCAGGGATATCGTTACCATAAATTACTTAAAACCTTTACTAAATTTTTCTATAGATATAAAGATTTAGTTTTGAAGTTTGGTTGTACCTGTTTAAACTTATTTTACACGGGATAACACATCCTCATTTTTACAGATAATGTTGTTAACCGTGCCCGGAAAATTAGAAATGATCCATGTAAACTTGTTGCTCCTTTAAATAAACTTAAAAGGTTACCTATTCAACACTGTGATAAGATCATTGAATATTGTTTTATTGGTATAAATATTGACTTTGTTATAAGTAGATTAAAAGCTAACTAAATATTACTAGTATATTATATACATATACATTTTCATGGATCTACAATATGTCGATACCTGTAACTTGGCATTGCACAAGGTCGTGTTTTCTTTGGCTGTTTATGACGTCTTTACACTAAATCCATTGTATGTTGGATGTGTACGGATTGATTGCCTAGTCTTAGAGGAATGATTTTTTTATTAGTTGTTAATGGCTTTGAACTAGCTGTCAGATAACTGCACGTTCTCTCAGATCTGTTCATTGTGTCTTTTTGTGTCGGGATGTATAAGTACCCGGCCACGTCCACTTTTATTTTTTTGTCTATCTGATGAGTTAAGTCTTTTTCAACTGATTTTTATAGTTCGTTCTCATGATGTTGTTTTACAAAATTACTAGTTAGTCCAGTCATTTTACAAAACTTAGGCTTGACGCTGGTACTTTTTTTTGTTTTGAAAAAGTTAAAAACAACCATATTTGTTTAATATTTAGAAATACCATATACGACACGTCCATTCTATTTCTTCATACAGTTTGCAGACAATATGTATGATATACATTGAATTATTTGTTTTGCCATGAAATATTTCCCTGCGTTACAGTATTTTTCTTTAATCGGTTAGTTGCTTGTTTCATAGAAATCATTACGTTAATGTTAATTTATTAAAATTTAATAATGTCGAAAAGTTACAGTGAATAGATCAGAATGCGATAATTTGAAGTGATTTCGAAATAAGAACGTGTTAAATAAACATGCAATTTGTGTAAATTTGACCAAATTTTCATACTGTAAAATAAAACAGCCATCCTCAGCCTTTGAAAATAAGTATTCCAAAGGAAAATAGGATTAACGAAAAGAGCAAATTGGAATCTTAATCTAAATAATTATCCAAATTCACTAAAACCGTCGCAAAAAAGGCGAAATATGCATCCTTAATAATTTTTTAAAGTTTTATTCAATATTTCATCTTTCCAAAACATTTTTCGTTACAACAGGGTTCTTTAAAAATAAATCATTTTTTACAAGTTGATAATACAGTGTACAGTTGTCTAACAGTAGCTTTATTAAAGAACTCAAATACCATATATTTATGTCATTTCCTTCTTTGACATCTTCTGTATGGAAACGCATTGTCTAGGATTTAGATAGTATGAACTATAAACAAATACCGTTGGTTTTCCCATTCGAATGGTGTCAAACTAGTAATTTTGGGGCCCTTTATAGCTTGTTGGTCGGTGTAAACCAAGGCTCCGTGTTAAAGGCCGTACTTTGAACCATAATGATTTACTTTTATAAATTGTCATTTGGATGGAGAGATTTCTCATTGGCACTCACATCACATCTTCCTATGTTTAAATAAGACAACAACTGCACAACAATTTATTATAAAAAGGGAATACCAAATATTTAAGCAGGAGATTTAATGCGTTTATTTTTGTAACAATTTAAAAAGGAGAGAGTTATCATGTGTTATATAATAAAAGAAATATACATAATGACGTGCACACAATACGTTTACCAAACGTTAGATAAGGATGTTTTTAAGTTTGCCTTGATTAAAATACAATGGGCGGATTATAAATCATCCTTCTGTGTAGAATTTCGCATATCCAGATACTCATTTGAAATATCGTCATGTAGAACTTGGTCGATACAGTTTTCAGTATGTCCTAGGATATTGTTGCTGTCTCCGTTGTCTTCATTTATAAAGGTGTCTGTTTGTTCGCGGTCATCGATCTCAAGTGTTTGACCATCAACGGAAACCTCTTCATTATGTATTCGATCTATTTCTGTATCAAACAGTAAGTCATTTAAATCAATATTTTTCTTGTCAATAGAACCCTTATTCCTACGACTTTCTGTTTGGTGTTTCTCGCTATGACTCATTTCTTTTTCATTCATAATTGCTTTCTCATACATGTGAGTGTGTGTACCTTGGTCCTGCTGTAATTTTTGATACACGTGAGAATAATTATATGTAGAAGTCACATCTTCCGATACCGCAGATCCTGATGAACTTTCAGAATTGTCATACATTCGAATAGCTACTTCATAGCCATCTGACATTTGTTGTTCCCTCTTTAGAGGTTGATATGGATTAAGGTATCCAGTATGATCCAGAATTTCAAGGTCAACGTTCGATGAGTGACTTGAACTAGATTCCTTTAATGAACTCTGACTTTCGGTTTCATTAATTACAAAAACCGGATCAAGATAACTCGAACTGTCCTCTTGGTCATTGTTTATTTTCATTGTCTTAACATCCCTTTTGATTGTCCCTGTATTCCGTAATTCTGGAATTACTAGTGGATTACTGTTGTCCAAGCCTACCAAATTCTCATCAATTTCGTCGTATATTTCAGCATATGGTTGATCAACTCTTTCTTGTCCTATTTCTATGTCTTCTTCTCTATTTTCTCTATCAATGTTCTTTGATAAGCGTTTGCGGTATGACCGAACAAAATGGCTTAAAGCAATGATGATAAGAAATCCGACAACACATAGAGTGTATATAATCCATTCCATGTTAGAATTTCCTTCAATTGCAACAAAGCAAAATTATAGAAGTTAAATAGGATGCACGTATGAGAATATCACTATAGTACATACGTCTAACAAAGGAGTATGTCCAGAAAGACCCCATTATTGACCAAAAATATAGCATTTTTACAAATATATTCAAATCATACATTTCAGCTATTTATTGGAAAGCAAAATACTTATGTTACATAAATATGGACTGCTTTTGATAGTACGAAGCACATGAATAAAGTACTATCAGCATTAAACCATGTTAAAGTCTGAAATCTAAGCAGTTTGGTTAATTTTTAGACCTTTGGACTAGGGGCTATAAGGGCCATTTTTGGCCCCACCCCCAAATTTCATTTAATTTGTCATGTTGTAAGTCTATACCATAGACCTTCTGAAAATAATCGAATTGTGGGTCTAGCTCGTTTATTCTGTTGCCTAGCAACCACTAAAATGGCGGGGTTAAATTCATCAAATATGATTATTATACATTTTTAATATATCTATATTTGAAATTGAACCTGTTTAGCATGTAGTGAACTTTACACTTGTACACTATTTAAATATAACATAATTAATTGCACATTTTTGCCAAATTCACTGTTGTTTCTCCCTAGCAACATATCTGTGCCCATGGCAACCGCGATTTGTTTTCTATTTACAAGATTTAATTTTAAATATATTGAAACAGAAAGACAATTTAAGATGTAAATTGTAAAAAGAAACGAACTCCAAGGTAAATATTAAGGGGGAAAGCAATATTGAAACACCAACAAACAAAACAAAACACCGGGTATTGCTGATATATACAGATTGTGCATCTGATGCTGGGTTGGGTGTCACTTATCAGCGACAAGAAGAATAATATAAAGACAAGACACATTTAGGGCTAAGAAATCTTAATATTGATTATCTTAAATAAACAGATACAGACACATGCATTAAAGGGTGTTTTCAAAAGTCAGTGTATTTCCATGGCAGTAGTTATGTTTCCAGAAGGGATTAGGGTTGAAGGGGGGCACTTCTATTTACACCTTTTTAAGCTTGAATAAGTGAAAAGTTAAGAAAACTATCAGATATATATGATATTACTTTTTTTCCAATTTATGAAAAGTTATATATTTTTAAAATGTAAAACTGGGTAAGGTGACAAAACAGCTGCACCCCCTATCAATTAAGTATTGAAGTACACCCCCTCCCCCTCTAGACTTATGTAAAGGATCGTTAGGGTTGACTTTTTGAAATTCATCGTATTTCTATTATCTATTTCAGTCGTCCAGACTTATAACCGTATCATTCTATAGAATTACAAAACTGGAACATGCTACTATATCGAATAAATCTGTATTCTTAGATTTTTTCTATATTCATTATATTATTTGTTTTTTTGTAGTTTTTGTCAATGTGACTAGTTTACTTTTCGCCTTCACTAATCTTAGTGTCGTATGACTTGGTCTTTGATCATCATGACAATATTCGTCAAAATTATTGAAAACAAGAATGTGTCTTTAGTACATGGATGCCCAAATTGCAAGACTAACAATGGCCAGGAAATCCTAGGTTAGGACAGGCCCAAAAAATCCGCAGATTTAAACATATTATTTTTGCTATCTCAAACCCCCTCTCCCTTTACCTCTAGGCAAAGTAGAAAAAAATCAAACACACAATACACACAGTAAACTTACTTCAAAAAAAGTCTGAGTCTGATGTCAGATTCAACTACCTTGACCAAACACTTAAACCTAAAGCGAGACACAAGGACAATCGGACGAACAGACTGACATACGCACGGACGAACAGACTGACATACGCACGGACGAACAGACGATTAGACCAGAAAACATAATGCCCACAAATGGGGCTTAACAACAAAGCCGGGTCACATTTTTAAAATGTACACTTCATTTTTACGCATGATTATAAAACTATTCAAAACATAACCTTTTAAAAGGTAACAGACATGTAGTATGCTTACAGACTTCAGGCTCTTGATTCTATGCATGGAAAGGTCAATTATCCATATATATATACATTTGCAAATTTACAGATCTTACATTGTTGGGTTGATGTTTAGGCGAGTTGTATATACATAATGTACATAGCCATGTATCACCATCATTGCTGGTGATACAATGGATAAATATGTTGTAGAGTTGTCACAGGCTCAGGCGTACTTATATAATTATATAATATACATGTTTATACGGATATATGGATAGTCTACCTTATGCCGTTTCAATTTTTTACCATCAAATTTAAAGAACTTGTTCTCTATGCACATTCCCCACAAAGACACATCCAATTGGAATATAGGTAGTTTCATTTTCGAAATAAATCTCGTGTTTCTCGCCAATTATGGAAATTTAAGTTAAATACACCCCCCCCCCCTTTTCGTTACATAAATCATGGATCTGACCTTAATACCAGAGAGAGAAGATTGCCCCATTCAAACAACAAATTTTGAATTTACAATTAGCAAAAACATCAGAAATGTACAGATTTTGTTATATTGAAGGTCTATCTAAAATTTCATAATAAAAAAAATGTCCTCAAAGTTGTTATTGACTGCCTTACACATGAAGGTCATTGCTGTTGGATTTTTTTAAAGAAACTTAACTAGATATACTTAAGAAAATATATAATTAGGAATACACTTGACGTTCATAAACCAAAAAAATAAGTTTCTATAGGCATGAGAATGTATAAACTAAACTTTGTCAGATGAAAAGGTCTAATTTGGACGGCAAATTTCAGCTTTTTATTGCTCCGCTTGGCTATGAAAAATATAAAATAAACTATCGCACCAACCTTGCACTAAAAAGATTTTTTATCTGAAGTTTGATATGTATGAACTTGTCAAAATGTTAAAATTTCTAATTGGTGCAAGCATGGTGCGGTGGTCAAAATTTAGAAAAACCATCAAATTTTCGGTATTTTTGCTTATTTTCCCAATAATGACGTCATTTGCACCTACCATTGTGACGTCATTGAACCTTTTTTAGTTAAGTAAAAACATTTTTTTTAAATCATTTACTCATATTCTAATAATTTATGGAAAAAAATCTGCTCTGTTAGAATTTTTATTATCTTGTAAATCTGGGGCCATTTTAGGCCATTAAAGCCCCTACTCCTTTCGTCCGAAAAATATTTAAATTTAAGTTGTATTTGATGATACTGCATAACATATATAAGAATGTGTCCACTTTTACTTCTAACAAAAACCATCCAAAAAGTGATATACTATGGCATATTTGATAGATTTTTCATATTTGAACTTGAATTTGAGCGTCTTTATCATTCTGACTAATTCAATTCCAAACTTTCATAAATACTAATTGAATCTACTGAAGTAGACACTTAAGCGTTTAAAAAGTGTCAAACATTTTCGTCAGATGAACCTTAACTTTGAGACCAAGAGTGACCCTTAACTCCTTTAGAGTATGTTTATAAAAAAAAGCATTGTTTTCATGTTCATGGCCAAACACCAAAACAATTTTAGATCAAACAATTTGAAAAGGAAGGCTTACATTGCACAAAAGAAAAAAAAATCATACTGATACAACCAAGTCATTCAAACAGTATACAAAGCATCCTTGATTTCCTTACGAAATATTCACTCATAAAAGCTGCATGCTTCAATATTCAAATGAGTTTATCGCTGCATTTAAGACCTGTTGGTGACCTTCTTCTGTTTTCTGTTCCATGCATGCTCGGGTTGTTGTCTATATGACACATTCCCCATTTTCATTTTTTTTCAATTATATTTATATTGCATTACCAGTTTTTGCTAAATGTTTCGTTTTACGTTCCTAAACGTCTTGGTTATGTAATAGTCAATCTTCAAGACATATACCCCGCACCTCTTATTTTCAACATAAAATCATTTTCAATATGTGGTTTTTCCATACACCCGAGTCTTTGTATGTTGTTCACAATATTTTGTCTATGCAAATATCTACCTATATTTCCGGGTTTTCATTACCTATCATGATATCCTTGATAGAGGGTTGCTGCTAATAAGGAGGCTATTAAACCAGGTGTTCCAAATTGTAAAACTGACATCATCCCTTCGTAAATTTAACAGACGCCAATGAGTTGATTCAGCGTTACAAAGATTATATCATATATGTTCCTGATGTCGTAACTACAATCCCACGAATACAACCTATCGAATTATACTACTTACCTATGTATTAGTAGAATAACACGACGGGTACAACATGTGGAGCAGGATCTGCTTACCTTAGCACCTGAGATCGCCCCTGTTTTTGTTTGGGTTAAAGTTGCTTGGTCCTCAGTTGTCTATGTTATGTCTTGTGGATTTGTATTTATTTGTTCGTCTTTTATGAGCCATGATATTGCCAGTTTTCATTTTAATCTGTGAGTTTAAATGTTCCTCTGGTATCTTTTGCTCATGTTTTGTATTATTTTTTTATTTTTTTTTGTTAGCCCGAATGTGTGTTTCTATTTACTGGACTTGGTTGTAGTTTAATATTGTAAATATGTGTGTTTATAAATATGTATTGTTTGTCAATGCATTCAAATGTCGTATACATGCATACGAGTTTAAAATATTATTAATGTATATAAATTACTGTATATAAAAAGAACCCATTGTAACTAATTTAGGTGTCCATCTAGTTGAGTTGGATGATAGCTGATCAAAATTTGTAAATAATTTTCATATCTTTTAAAAAGCCTTAAAAAAAAAGGCGTTAAGATAACTATTTAATTGTTTTCAAACATCAAATACAACAAAAAAAATAATATTATTGACAACTCGTACCAAATTTTAATATTTAGTTAGTAGGTCTACTTTATCAATATATTAGTATTAACAATATATAGTTACTTACCATTTTTTTCAGTTGAGTCTTTAATCACATGTGTCGTAATGGCAGTCTTTGTTATCAAATTATATTCTTCTATAAAAGCAAGCTTATTTCAAAGTTCTGATAATAAATGTTTCATAGGAAAAGATTTAAACCAATGTTGTTGGTTGGGTTTTTTTTTGGTTTTTTTTAAACGGTAGAAACACAATAATCAGGGGAACTCTCACTAATGATGGTATGCAAAGAAAAGCTTAAAACAACTTGTTTTCCCAGAAACATGTTCATATAGTTAAAATAATTATCTTCAGTCTATATTTCCAGCAAGACTAATACAAAATTATTGTTAGAAATAATAAATGTTCTATACTATTTCATAGTATTTTACCACTTGTTGAAATCAACCTTTCAAAATCAACAAATTGCATTCAACAGACGTGATGTGTGTTATTTCTTAGCATACAAAGTAACACGTTGGTATCATATTAGTGAATCAGTGAATATTAGACGTTATTTCAAAATTTTGACCCTCAAATGTTGATATTGGGGTTTATTGTATAACAAAGGATGCAAACCCAAAAAAAACAGAAGGACTAACGAACATGTTTAAACTCGCTGCATATAGTATTTGCATGTTCTTAAGTGACGATAATTCAGGGGATGTTTAATGAGGTATATCATATCTGTTTTAGTTAAGCATTTTTTACTTACATGAAGTCATTTTTTTCTCTTATGAAATTGCTAACCTTTTTCATTTTTTGGCTTCCGAATTTCCTAATAATCACTTTAAATGATGAAGGTTATTCCCGAAATTTGATTTGGATGCATATGATTTTTAGATTTAAAAAAAAATTAAATTCCAATGTTAATTGGTCTGTGGTAGAGAGTTGTCTCATTGTCAATCATACCACAATTACTTATTAGTTCACTAACCATTACATCTTACTGAAAATGATATAATTGTAAAAAAAATATGTACATGACTTTGATACTAATACTTGCTATTCAGTATTGGTTTTGTCCATAGTTGAAGGCCGTATAAAGACCTACGTTTTTTTTTTATTTCTATGTCAGTCTGGTTGCTTGTGTATATGTTTCTCTTCAGCAAGCATACAATATCTTCTTTCTTTTAAAAGCAGTCACCAAGTATGCCTCACAAGATCTAAGCGTAAACGTACCTATTTATATGGTATACGATTGTGGGTTTTAAAGAATATTTTAATATTAATTAAATCATACAATGCATTAATAATGCATCTTGAAAAAATAATTAATTTTTGTCTACATATGCACCGCAACGTATTTCAACCACCTTTTATCATTCACAATATTCGTTAAATATTAAATCAAAGTAAGCTACTTTAACATAGTCAATCTTCACAATACACCAATTTCGAGGACATGTTTCATAAAAACATGCACGTGTACAACTTTTTCAGGCACTAAAAACTACAACATTTCACAGTGCGTACATATATATCGTTTGAAATCACATTATTATGTGTGTTTTACTGTAAGTTTTATACTCGCAACATTCATTTACTTACCTGTGTCTTCGATTAGATGTGTCGTTGCAACTTTTTGTGTTGTGAAATTGTAATCTATCATATAAAAAAGAATATGTCACAACATATCCTCAATGTGTATATTTTTATAACATGTGATGTTGAAAATAAGTGGCAGATACAAAGGATACCGGTATGACATTCAAAACCATAATCCGAGAGAATCTGACAGCGCCACGGCAGGATGAAAGGAGACAATACAGGACAAACAAATCATTTATTGAGTATTAATACGTATGTGATATTGTATTTATTATTTAAAATGTCTCTTACTGCTTTTTTTAATTATCTCATTAAAGTAAAACCAATCCTTTTAAATTAAAACAATTAGCTTATAGTTCACTACTATCACCCTGCTTCTGTTATTGTATTTAACGATAATGCCGCGTCAAGAATACCGAATAAATTGGCATACAAAACGATCCCGCTTTGAAAACCTTTGTAGTATTTTCAGTATAATGCTCTACAACTTTGTTATTGCGTTGTGCCCACTATGTTGGTTCAAGTAACACTATTGATCGAGTAAAATGCAAACTTGGTTGCAAGACAGAATTTTGAGTATTTTAATGTTTAGCTAGTTTACTAAGACATCCGTCTGAATTTTTAGCTATCTTTTCAAAGGGGATCTAATTCATACCAAAGATCTTTAAATGTTAGCCTGTATGTCTCTCAACTGATGCTCGTGTATTTTTACTTTCTTGTGAATAAAGTATATTGCAAATAATTACATAATCTGAATCAAAATAATTGAAAGAAATATATTCCTATATGCAGTTAATATTACTCCAAGGAGCTGTTCGTTATTATATGAAGATGACACTGTAGCAATATTTTCAAACGTGTAAAGACTTGTTATATTAAATGGACAATATAGTGTTTTGCATAAGAATAGTGCCTCCGTGTTTGACTTATTTAACTCAGAAAAGTCATAAACAGACATGTTCCGATTGATTTAACAGTTGATACCTATATGTGGTGTATCTATTGTTGATACTATCTGTATAATGCATCCGATCTCAGGATCGCACCTTCAACAATAAAAAAAAGACAATCATAATTAAAAACAGCAATCAATGAGTACATCATAACAGACACACTATGTTATGTTTTAGATTAGGGTGATTGTTACACACAAATAGTACAAAACAATCATGAGTAACATCGGAACAATTGATACTATATCAGTATGCTTTAAAGGATCAAAAATGTACTTATAGTCATAACGGATTGGTTAATCGATATGATGTATCATTATTTCAACGTATTGTGTTTATAGTTACGGCACTTTGGACACATCTAATATCATCTGTGAAACGTTCAATCAACTCGTGATGGTGTCTATGAAACTCAAGAAGAAATGATTTTATCTTCACCACTTAAACAATAAATGTAAGCAGCAAACCTAGACAATATCAGCCCTGGAATATCGTATCAACTGGGAGATGTATACTCTGTATTCAATCGCTATTAGAATGTTAATGTATGATACAGAGAAATGAAATGTTAACGATTGGGACGTTGGAATCAACTCTTATGTCTGTAAGTTTAGTGTACAACCGATTCTCACTGACTACGTCCTTTCTTTCGCATAATAGCCTTTTTTTAAATTCGTAGTAACATGTCATAATTCAATTGTTGATAAGATATTCGACTTTGATTTGTTGGCCGGACAACACATACATGAAACTTATTAAACAATTTACTCCCCAAAAAATCAACATTTGAAATCATCATATACAAGTACTAGTAAACAACATAAACAATACAAGGAAATGGATTTTCAATATAAAATGAAATTGAATACACAGTACTAAGGTAAATAATTGCTCAGATTGGTGAAATATTTACAAACTGTTATTTTCCTGTCGAAACCATTGATTGATGACACAATTTGTTTTGTGAGGAAGTTTCTGGTTATCTAAAAGCACGTGTGTTCACACTAAAAAAATCGAAATGGATATTAAAACTATAAACTTAAAACCTTGACATGGTTTGCTAAAAAGGATAACGCCTTTGCCAATTTATGCACTGCAATTTGAACCCTGTGTTCAAAAACATGGTATTTTTTATTTTTACAATTTGGGCAAACTCATCTTAACACATGCATTTTGCATTGCAAATGGATGTTTTTTCATTGGGTAGTATGAACGTTTTTACTATTTATTTTAATTTATGACAAAATGGAGTTCAAACTTCTGTTTGGCTACTTGTGTTGACTAGTATATATTCGTTGTACACATAATACATGTTATAAGTCAATTTTCGTTAAATTTTGTACATTAATTGTTAGGACAAATTACAATTTTTACAAGTATAACATACAAATAATACTTTGCGTAATTGCTTGTGTACAAATTATTTGTAAATTTGTTTTTGTACAATTTATTATTTGAACTTTTATTTCTGTACAAAGTATAATATGTACAAACTGATAACGTGTACACAGTATGTTTTGAAAACCATTGATATAGTAATTGCCTAATAGAAAACCTCTCTGTAAAAAAAAGAGACTACCTTTGAGAACTAGTGCAATCGCAAAAGTCTAAGCACTTGATGCCATACTTGTTTTGTTGACATGGGAGACATCTTCCGCCGGGTTTTGAAACAGTACCTTTTTTGCATTCTATAATGATACCATATAAACTAATTGTATTACGTCTATTATTCAAGAGTTAATCAAAATTAGTATTGGTTTGCTTAATTTAAGGGCATACGATACAGTTTTGATTCTGCATTTACAAGTTCATGAAAATTTGCACATATGCTATGTTTTACCTGATCAAATCAAATATATAAAAAAAATATACCTTTATATGCTACTTTTTGAGTAAAATGAGGTCGAAATGTTTATTTGCTCAAAATTCAGGTTTGTGGCCGTACTTTCTTTTTGGAAAGAAAGACATATTTTTTGGTTATAAAAGATAAACACAAATTGTTTTTTTGTTAAATAATCGTTAATTTCTGTATTTTAAAAGTATTATAAACAAATATGTTTTTTTGGAAAAAAACAAATATGTTTTTTTGGAAAAAAACAAATATGTTTTTTTAGGAAAAAACGTCATTTTTTGCTGCATGTTTATTAAAATTAAAAAAAATCCTCTTATTACAGTTTTATAAAATTTGGGTCACATAATCTCCCTGCAAAATGAAACAAATCGCCGTTTTGAAAAATAGGGGTCCATGAACTCGTTTTCAAATTAAACCAGTTTGAATGATAAAAATCAGTCGAAAAATTCATCTTTTCCCGATATAACACATTTAGACGTTGCGAAAATAACATTTTATGTTAGCAACGTCATTACCTCTCCTTTAACTGTATTGTATGCCCTTAACGTGTTTTCAGTCGAACGTTACCTTTCTAAACATTGTTTGTTATAATTTAGGTGAAATTATTGTGCATATAGCTTCCGTATTGTTTTATTGATTCCTTGTATTTTTAATATGTTGTCTGTTTTCGCCGAATATATTGATTGTCTTAATGTCATCCTTTGTATCTCTTTTCCTACATTGCGATAAAAAGAATGAGTGCATTCAATGAGAAAATGTTAATGACAGAATAGAACAAGCAGAAACATGTCGGTTGTTGTCTCTGTTGAACCTAAATTCTGAAAATCAACAATTACTCATATTTCATAACCTATGGTTTGGACACGCTAACAACATATATAAAAGTTAAATAATCAAATTATGGAACTCCGAGGAAAATCCTAAACAGAAAGTCACTGAGCACATGGCAACATCAAATGCTCAAACTCAAACCAATTTTAAACAACTGGAATAAACTGACTTGATACAGGTCTTTCCTTACTTAGAAAATCGTGTACTAAACCTTGTTATATACCTAGATAAACCTATTACTGGTATGAAAGCGCATAGCATTCCATTATATTGACACAGGTATGTGAACAAACAAGGTAAAAATGTCAAAATTAAGGGTGTTATAATCCTAATCACTATAACAAATAGCAGATATGTCAAAACAGTTTAACAAAAAGGAATAAAGAAAAAGCATATTAGCAAAAACGAAGACCAGGATGAAAAAAATAACCATAGCACAATAAAACAATGACGGGAATATCGACAAAGCACATTAGCAAAAACAAAAGACAAGAAAACAAATTACCATGATAGCAGAATAACACAATGACAGGATGTATAGGAACCGACCCTCGTCCTCGGATATTGCCCAAAACAAATATTTTAAAAACAGTGGTAATAATGTAGAAAGGGAATACTAAAATAAGACAATACACAACGTCAATACTTACAACCTGTACTTCGAGACCATAGTATTTTATTTGTGAAGTTGTTACAGAATAATTTTGTTACAAGATATTGGTATTTTCCGATAGACTCGCTTTAGAAAAAGGACGATACTACTAGCATGCCAAATTCATAAACTTTCTGCTCAGACACTAATGACATTTAACAAAGTTTGAGTAGCAGCTGCACGCTCTTGCATACTGAATTTGTTGGTAATTGTATATCCCATATTCAGGTGAAGTTGGTATATTGCTACTAAGTTTTGAATCATTGATTATTTCAAATTAAAATTGTCCTTTTACTCGAACCCACCTTGTTGATACAGAAATAAAAAAAACTGGTTGACAAATTTATGTCATATTAATTTTTAATGGAAATTAAAGTAATTAATTTTAACAATTTAGTTTAAAGAATAAAATAGACATCACTTACTTTTACACATATCATTGATATTTTCAAAGTTATAACAGCATACCGCATCACTGAAAAACACATGCTAAAAGATCATTCGTGTAACAATTCTTAAATCATATTCTTTGATTTTGGTAAGTCATATAATGTATGATACACATCATCAGCAAAACTAAGGGTGCGGGATTATCTCGTTGTGTTGGAGACCTATTGATGGCCTTCTTCCATTATCTGCTAAATTATCGGGTTGTTGTCTCCTCGGCAAGTTCCCAAATTCTATTCACAATTTTATTTTGTATGACAAATGAAGTTTTAAATACGATTTACGATAAGGAAAAGCATATTTTAGAATTACACCAGCAAAAATTACAGATATATCGAGAAATAGCCACTGCATAAAATAGTCGGAGAATTAATATATTTTGACTACTAAAGGAAACAGTAGTATACCGCTGTTCGAAAGTCATGAATCGATTGAGTGAAAACAGTCGGGGTCCAAAACAAAACCGAGGGATATACATCAACTGTAAGAGGCACACAACATAAACACTGAGGTGCAACAACGAACAAATAAGAATGCCACAAACACACAACACTTAACTTCATCTCAGATTTCAGACGAACCTGAGTATCTGATACAAACAGACCTGTGTTCTCAAAAAGTGTTTAACAGCTTAAAGTATTACGTCAGTTCGAAATCTCATATATGAGAAAATGTATAATCAGCATAATGTGTGTGATCGCTATTTGAAAGATGTTAATACAACTTAAAACACTATAGTTTGGAATATATTTATCTTTCTAGAAACATGTTGTTTTTCGGAAAATAATGCGTCAATTTTTCAAATTATTAATTGTACCAATTTCCGGACACCAACATGAATTATCAAGTTGTACTTAGTATGTTATTTCGTTTTATTTTAATCCGATTAGGTGTAAGACGAATTATATCCTTTACAGTAATTTTATACTTATATACATGTTTACTTACCCTTCACTATTCTTACAAAATCCTTCACCTAGTTGTAAGGATAATTGAGTTTCAATTATCAAAACTAAAACGATTGCTGCGAACATAATCAGTATCGTTCGAGCAAACACAATTCAACTAATAGTCACAGGAAATGTTATCACACAATATGTTTAAAACAATACAGTGATCAGGAAGAATTCAATGAATGTATAACATATAACATGTACATGATAAGTGGTACTTGTCTATATGTTTATATTTTATATATACACGTACCAATGAAAGCATAAGCTACAAAATAATAAAAAAAATTATAGCGCTGTCTGACTTTCTAGTAGAACAGTTTTATTTTAATTTGTTTTAATCTTTAGTTGATTCTTTTTTCATAGTTTGCTTTTAAATCATTGCCATGAGAAAGATATCTATAAATCACATATAATTATAAGTGTGTTTATTAGCAAATATTGTTACTATTAATATAATTGATTCCTGATTAAATTAAACACCTGCTTGAATAATAAACATGGATTTGTATTTTCATCAAAATTACAATTCAAACAAGAAAATGACAATACTATGGCAAAAAAAAACCCGGACAACGATTAAAAGACGAACACAACTATACAAAACACAACCTAGAAAATTACAAACTGGACATTAAGAACACCGAAACGACAATATTGTGATACCAACGACAATATTACTGATAATTGAATACTTGAACGCGATTACATAAATATGCATTATATATATATATATAGAGCCCAGGTGGTCGTGTGGTCTAGCGGGACGGCTGCAGTGCAGGCGATTTGGTGTCACGATATCACAGTAGCATGGGTTCGAATCCCGGCGAGGGAAGAACCAAAAATTTGCGAAAGCAAATTTACAGATCTAACATTGTTGGGTTGATGTTTAGACGAGTTATATATATATATATATATGAATTTGTCTTTTTCATAACTTATCTAAATGGCCAGGTTAACGAAACGATAATTAGTTTATTCAAGATCGAATAACAGAAATTTTATTTCTATTCATTATGGAAAATAATTATGCAGTCCACGCTTGCTGTGTAGTGAATGGATTAAAGTTGGTTAAAATGAAAACTGAGGCTGATTTACCAGCGTACAATAGGGAAACACATATATGAATGAAATTGGTAATTGTACAACTTGATTCTGTAACAAGGCAAACAGTTTCAAATGACGTAGCAGTGGTGGAGAAATCAAATAGTTTGAAGACGCAAAGTTTGTATTAGGCTATTGTTAAGACAAGGTGAATTTATACATTGTAGGAGCATACACTAAAGTTATATTGTTTTTCCAGAAACTATTCACATAAGCCTAGACTACAAAGTTTTGGTTAAAATTATATAAAAGATTTTTTTCAAATATTATTTTACTTTTAAATGATAAATAGATATATTTAATTGTTTGTTAAATGATTTCTACGAGAGAGAAAAAAGGAAATATGATGCATAAAAATTTAACACCAGGACTATAGTATTTGTTGCATATACAGTTACGTTTTAGAATACTTTTTACGAAAAAATGCAGACGAAAAAAGGAGCATGTTGTTTTTATATCATGAAATAATTATAGAGCAAGGTTGTCATTCCCGCAAATTTGGACGTAACAAATAGTAAATAATGCAATTCAATTCTAGAAGTCAGCAAGGCCTTGTGTGTGTCGTCCTTTTACATAAATATTATCCATAAATGAATGCAGTTTGTACTTGGTATTCTGCTTGTAGCACAGATGGTTATACAAAAAAATAACATCATAAGTGTATTGCAGTTAGCATTCTGTGTGTATTAAACACTGCATTCCGTTGTTTGGCTGTTTGGATGTTTGGTAGTCTAAGACGGTTTATGTTCCTCTCATATTCATATATTTTAGAATTGATGATACTAATATTTTTAATTGGAGGGATTGTGTTTGATTTTCATATTAAGACATATCTTTTAATCAGTTTCCTTGTAGTTCGGGCCCTTGTTGATGTATGTATCATTTTCACTTTGCTTAGTTTTTTTTGTTACCTTTTACGACATCGGACCTGGATCTCTATTTAACTGTGTTTTACTGTGCGTATTGCTGTGCAATTGTTTCTTCGACATTGGCTAGAGGTATACAGGGAGGGTAAATATGACACAATATACGTTTAACCCTATTGCAAGGTTGCGCCTGACCCAAAGTCAGAAGCCTTTGGCATTTGTTAGCCTTGTATGTTTTTATTCTTAGTTCAATTATATGTTTTGGAGTTTAGTGAGTTTAATTGAACTAGTACACATTTTGGTTACGGACTAGCTGAAGCCCACTGTCGGGTGAGTGCGTTTCTTGATGTGGTGAAGACCCATTGGTAGCTTTCGACTGTGTTCCGTTCTTTGATCGGGCTGTTGTCTGTTTGACGCATTCTTCATTTCCATTCTCAAGAATGTCGCGTTCAAATAAAAATGAAATCCTTTGATCTCCGTGAACAATTAATGTAAAGCATTTTTTGCTTGAGACGTACATTTTGTACCATGCACTTACAGTTGTGAACGAGATTTATATATGATAGATAATGCAAAATGTTGCAATCATTTCACCTTATAGTGAAGGATTTCGATATCATGAACATGTATATATGGATGGTCTGTTTCTTTAATGTTACAAATTCTTACAAAAGGTGAACGCATATCAATGAACTGAACTCAATGCAAATAAATTTGAAAACACACTAAGACAGAGAGCTCACTCTAGTGATATACTTCTTGTTTAGGTCACATGAAACTTAATTATCACTGCCTGTTACCAAACGGATTGAAATCCTGAAAAAAATTGCAAATTAATTATTGTGTTAAGTAGAATTCAGAGAAATTAAAACAACTGTTTACAAAGATGTAGAATTTATCTATGGGTCGCAGAGTTAATTTTCCACTATACATATATACAGGATTAACGTAGTTTAGACTTTTATGTAATTATAAGCATTTTCGATACATTTAACCATTTTCCTTTTTAAGGCTCCGTGGCTCGGGTTGTTCTTTAAACTATCATGGGTAAATCTTACAAACTGTGACTTGGATGGAGGGTTGTCTAATTTTGCACTCATACCAAATCTATATATATATAATTATATATCTAGTAACTCATGAGTCAACCGATATTGAATGTGATCTGTGTTTTGTAGTTATAATCATTGCGTATGAGTTTTATAACATTTGGTCGAGGCAAACTAAAGTAATTACACCGGAAACTATTGTTTTGATTTACGAAACGTTCGGACCAGGGATAAACTGTACGGCAGCAACTCCGAAGTTATGATTTATGTACTGGTGATACCCAAGGTTAAATGTCTATCGTCACTGTAATCACCCCACCCACATGTATGATTCTTTATTTTTGACAAATAAAGCCATGATTATATATATGCAGCCCATTCACAAGGAGTGTCAAAGTTTACAAAATTCTACATATACGTCTTTGTAACATTTAATGAATTTTCAGTTTTAGTTTCAACTTACAAATTGTACATTGTTTTCTCATATGTCTTTAAAATTCTGTTTTGAACAGAACGAATCGTTACATATACTGCACATGTATTCCTAGCAAATCTAACATTATTTCTACTAATTTAAACATTAATATAACAAAGCAACTCAAATAAAATGCAGTCGATGTTGAAAACAAATGTTCAATCAAAAGATATACAAGTTTGCCAAGTGGATATATTCACATATCGTTGGCCAATTGAACGACATGTATGTCCTACTTTGATATTCTAAAAAAATATTGACGGGAAAAAAAGAATGTTCGATAAACTGTATATGTAGGATGATGTAGATGAATACAATTCTATATTTTATCCAGTTACCAATGTCAAAATGATTAAAACGAAATGATATTTACTTGACAGCTTCATAATCCAACGATGTTGAAATGTAGAATGAAATGAAACAAAATGAGGGTATTTGACCCGATATATCTTTTTATTTGGATACTTGGATATCTTATCAAAGTTCAAAGAGAACATTATAAAAGAACCCGGAAAAAAACAACGAGTTAGATTGCTATAACCATACAACACGGATGTTGAAACAGTTACTACGGTTTCGAACCAAAGAACCCCCAATGACCCAAGGATCAGAACTCAAAGAACTCAAGATTAAACTAATGTTTTGAACCAGAGTGCCCGGATAGAACCTAATTGATTTCTGAAATCTCATGACTTATTATGCCTTCAACGTATTTTCAAAATCACGTCCATTTGGGTTTTTTTTGTCGGATATAATTCAATTTGTATATGAAGTTTCAATAAATCCATTGAATGCAATTTGGCAGTACCTACAATTTATTAAAAATGCCATTGGCTTTTGCACCTCCTAAATGATACGGCTATATTGTACTAAAAGCAAGGAAATCCCAATGTGTTTTGTGTAAACTCATCGAACATTTAACATTTGTTTCACTCCATACATTTAGCTATTTAGAAATGATTTTTCGCAACATCTTTTTTTTAGTTACAAATCTACAAATCTAGTTCAATATGTGCATTGTATTTCAATATTTAACATTAGATTAATATTTCTAAATCTAATATAGTTGAATATGTGCTCCTCACTTCTTGTTTGCGTCTTCTCGACGATAGTTTTTTTGTCTTGATATATGACTTATACCAATACTGTACCATTGCACATTTAATTATTGCTAGCAAAAGTAAAGTGTTTGACATGTTTGCACAGTTCTATTAAGACCATATAGGAAATGTAATTCAATCGACTGGAAGACATAGTTAACAGCATACATTACGGATTACAAATGTGTCGAGGTTTGTGATTGAATAACAACACAAAGATGTCAGTATATATTCAGGAAACTGCCGGGGTATATACGACGTTTTTATCCTCAATTGGAAGATCAAAAATGTCATCAAAATACTGGTTACTATGTGACGTAGTAAAACGGTATACAGAACACAAAGGAATGTCAGAGCCTCACAGAGGGAAACTAATGACGTGTATTAATTAAACATTCTTATTCAAAATAACGCTATTGTTATTGTAAATTAATACATACACGATCAAATTATTTGTACAGCAAATTACAAAATCCTTCACGTTTGCTGAACATTTTAGGCTGAGTTTTTCAATATATGTACTGTATTAAACAAAGCCACACACAAATATAAACACAAAATGTGAAATCTAAAAAAAATATTAAAAACATTTTCTTAACAAAAAATAAAGCTGAGCTTTAAGCTGAGAATGTCACTATATAAACCCTTTCTTGGACTTGAATAACAATTGATATACATTGATATATTAATATGTATTTTATGCCTAATCCAATCGTGAAAAAGGGGCACGAGCAATAACTTGAATATTTCCTGTATAGCAGCTCATTGGACTACCGATGCTATATGTGATAAACAATTCCCTGATGATAATAGTTTTATAAACAGGTATATAAACATTATAGATTTTACGGATTTTCATGATGCATATGATCTGGTATTGACACAAACTGCTAATTTGCAGTATCAGTTAACTGCATCAGGTTTGCGCGTCAACAATCAACGTCTTCTAATGGTTACTAGAGAGAAAAAACTATTTTGACTATCCCATATCTACATGTATTATAAACGTTGAAGAACAGAATAAACCGAAAGATACATAAAGTATAGACAAATGGGCACTAAATTCTGTTTTTATCCCAATATTTCAAATCTGCAAATATTGTATCGATAAATTCAAATTCTAGCAAAATAAATTAATCATATAAAATTTTGTATTTGTAATTATGTAACAATAATAACACGATATCAGCCTTCTTGATAATTTGAAGGAAAGTGTATGCCGTTTTCCGATCAGTGCGCAGTCAAGAAACAACAAAATAATATAAAAGAAGCTTCATTATCATCATGTTCACACTATCACCAACAGTTAAGGGTTTCAATCCAAATTATACTAAAAAAATATATTAAGCAGAACCATCAAGATAAACTACAAAATAAACAAATGTGGTCAATGATATGAAAACGTGTCAGAATGTTAGAAGTTAGAATGTAATTTTATATTACAAAAAGATTTAACCTTAACTCAAAGGAGTTCACTTCTAAATTTAAAAAAAAAACGTTAAAAAAGCTAGATTATATTGATAGCGGGATTAATAAAGGACTCAATAGAGCAAAAAAAAAATATAAAGGTCAGTGTGTTTGTTTTCGAGATATTTGCAATTGAGATTTTGGCGGGAAAATATTCTCTCTTGACTTTTCATAGCTTTGTCATTCCCAAAAAAAAATAAAAAATTAATTGAAACTTTATACGACATTTACAGATGGCTTATCATTATACATGTAAATAAACTCATCATAGATACCAGGACTAAATTTAGTATACGCCAGACGCGCGTTTCGTCTACAAAAGACTCATCAGTGACGCTCGAATCGAAAAAAGATAAAAAGGCCAAATAAAGTACGAATTTGAAGAGCATTGAGGACCAAAATTCCTAAACGTGTTGCCAAATACAGCTAAGGTTATCTATGCCTGAGGTAGAGAAGCCTAAGTATTTCAAAAAATTCAAACATTTGTAAACAGTAAATTTATAAAATATAACAATATCAATGACAAATTATGTCAGCCCAAAAAGACTACTGGGCTTCTGATACCCTCGGGGAAATAAATCTCCACCAGCCATGCCAGCAGTGGTAAAATATTTATAAAAAGAAAAACGGGGCTCAATGGGCAAGTGTGTTTAAGGCATTCAAAAAGATTAAACCAGAGGATCCCGAAAATCTGACAAAATATCCAAAACATGACAAGCGAACTTGCTTAATCATAATAACAAAAGATCGTGTATGCATCTATCAAATCTACGTTAATGTATTTGTAAATACTTATTTAACAAATAGTACTACAGAAGCAGTTTTTATATATCAATAAAAATAAGACATGCAGTACTCATGTGTGCTATAGTCACAATGTCTACAAGACATTAGAAAAATGAGCCATTAACGCATTGCTAAATTGTACACAACGGTATTTAATAGAGGACTCACATATCTAAAGTGTTACGTAATGTTAGATTCAACATTTTATTTGAAGTTAATTTCAATTGATACAGAATTTTAATCCTGTAATACAAATAAGTTATGTGACCAAGGAAACATTGACCAAGATATCAAATGATGTATCTACTAACTAAAATGTTATATAATGCAATATTAATTTACCGAATTTACGTATACAGACATATAACAGACATATAATCAAGTTAATCAAGTATGCAGTTACGTGGCAGTACCATTCAGTTAAACTTGACGAAACTAGTGTACACAAATGATTTTCCTTAATTGAAGCATGCACACCAGCATTTACTAAAGAAATATTCAATAAAAATACAATAAAAGCAATAGTACTTCTCCGTATAATGTAACAATGATTATCTGTACAGGAAAACATATATAATATTATACAATTTACAATGTTATTAGTCAACAAACATATATGTACATAGGAGTATCCATTGAATAGCATCAACCAACCAACAAAAATAATCAAATATCGTTAATATAACAGGTTATATGTGATTTTACGATACGTCAACCTTTTATAATTCTGTATAGGTATCTGTTCAAAACTATCGTAAACTAGAGAGAATTTTCAATGTTGGTAAGAACCAGTTTGTAAATTAGATCTCAGATTATACATTCATCATTTATGTTTACGATATTATTCAAGCTATTTACATTCATATAAAACATAATTTGTTAAGAACATGAAGTTATTTAATGGATTCAATGTGGTATCACTAAAGATCAAGTCACAACTTATTGAAAAGTAAGTATGTCTCTTAACGGGACCAAGAAGCGTAATGGTCTTTGGTTTTTCTTTTTGTATGCGGATTGTGCAATAAGGTTGTTTATCATCAGACGTCTTCACCCGATTTTCAATTCCTGAAAACAAAATATCAAAGGGATTTTTTCCCTAAATTGTATGTTTCTTAAAATTAAAAAAAAAAAAACACGAAAAATACCAGATCTTCAAAAAAAAAAAAGAAACCAATTGTATCTTATTCATCTCCGAGCTGTGTGAAAAAGGCTCTTGTTGACACTCATGTGTGTTTATTTGAAGAGTACTAGTATCCAAAAAGCCACCCTCCATTAGTCACTTGACCTCTTTGATTATTTCTTCTATTATTGTGTGTTATTGATATATATATATTGATTGGTACACATCAAGTAATCTGGGTAAACTTTGTACCAATACATTGTGAAAAAAAAACATTGTTTCTCAATTTTTATGAAATATTCTATTAAAACGATGATTTGGAAGAATGTTGGGCCATTGAGGTTCAAACTGTTAGCACTCTATTGACAGTAAACTTGCTGATTAAGAAATCATAGGTTTCAGAAATAATGGTGAACGGTAACTTCTCAAAGTTTCAGAAATAATGGTGAACGGTAACTTCTCAAAGTTTCAGAAATAATGGTGAACGGTAACTTCTCCAAGAAGTATGCAATCAATTTTAATATACATTAATGTATTAAAAACAATCACTTGGCAACACCGTTTACCGAATGGGCCTCACACATCTTTGATGTACTGTAATTGTGTCTTTAAATTTTTTTAATGATAAATTGTATTACAAAAGTTGTATAAGATAGTGTAATGTTCCTAACATAATACATTGTTAAAGTAAACATCGTATACTTCATAATGAGTCAACCAATTAATGCAGTATTATCATTGAAACAATTAATATGTCAGATGACAAGTGCTGTCTAAAAAAATTCAGGACTGATGTATCAACACGTTCATTGATATTAGTGTGTACTTATAAATAATTGTAAATAATATAACACTTACATTAATGGGAAATACCGTAGACATCTATAGGTCCTTTGACATGTTTGACTAAACAATTTGCATTAAAACTCTTTCGAGTAAAATTAAAAGAATACTAAACAACGTATTGTTTTTCAAAGATATGACCGTCATTGTGTGATTTGGAGCATTATGATAGTTTGTATTGAACGAATTTTACCTTCATTATAGTTATAATTGCACAATACATTTGAATAATCAATGATTGGAAGATAAACCTAGAACGAATTTGACCATTTTTCAAATTAAGGTGGTTTTTTTAATTTAAAAATGTGTACTCTGCGCAATGCACTTATGTGTAATAATAACATAGTACAAATAACCGAAATATCGGAAGAAAACAAATCTGAGTCAGTTAATCACAAAAATTCGGCTGACAACTAAAGATACGTCTTTTATCTTCAACCGAGTAGTTGAATATGTAATAACGTATCAACATACATTATCTATGTAAACTGATAAACAAATAGAACCGCTTGTTCAGGTCTGAATAAAAATACAATGCAATGCATTTCAAAAAAGATAATTGTAATGACAAAGGACAACTTATGGATCATTTACAAATACTTACTCTTCTGCCTCGCGTAACCTG